>NC_059327.1:159869852-160558852 GCF_018350155.1 Leopardus geoffroyi
ATTTGGAATGATGCGGCCACAAGCACAGAAATGCTAGGGCAGTCCCCAAGGGCCTCTGGAGGAAGTGCAGTCGTGCTGACATCTTAATTTCAGACTTCTGACCTTCAGAACCGTGAGACAATAACTTTCTGTTATATGAAGCCAACCAGTTTGAGATCGATTTTTTACAGCAGTCTTAGGAAACAAATACAAATAGTGTTGCTTATATTCTCCCACCATCCCACATAAGTACTTTTGTTTTATTTTTTAAATTGGATGAGTGTTCTTTAATTGAAAGCTCTTTAGGTTATCTCCCCCAGAAGACTCAGACACAAATATGTGGGGATCCTGGGCTGAGACACTAAACCAAGTAGTAGCCACCAAACCCCTCTTGAAAGCACATCTCTCCTCTGCATAAGCTTGATCCATTTGTTTCTTCTTCCTATAGGAAGAGTTCTCTCCAAAGTATTCCTCAGCCTTGCATGGAAGTCATGGAGACTTCAGATGGCTCCCCCTCCCCCCACCAACTCACATGGTACATGAAGATCTTGTTGATGGAAGAAGCTTGGACTCAAATTGGAAATAACATGGATACACAGACATGTGTACACACAGTGTACAAAACTTGTCTGCCAGGGTTTCTAATGGATTCAAATGCATATGGAGAGCAGGGCAAACTTTTCTTTTTATTAAAAAAAAATTTTTTTTAACGTTTATTTATTTTTGAGACAGAGAGAGACAGAGCATGAACGGGGGAGGGTCAGAGAGAGGGAGACACAGAATCTGAAACAGGCTCCAGGCTCTGAGCTGTCAGCACAGAGCCCGACGTGGGGCTTGAACTCACGGACCGCAAGATCATGACCTGAGCCAAAGTCGGCCGCTTAACCAACTGAGCCACCCATGTGCCCCAAGCTTTTCTTTTTAGAGGGCATAGTGTAAGATTCCACTACAAATTGAATCCCAATTGCCTTTCAGTTTCTTGAAACAGTCTGCATTGCCTGAACCATTCCTTCCTCAATTTCAAGAAGCTTAAGACTCTGTTGTGAAAATCTTTTTTTACATTGACAATTTGTATTGTAGTATATTCTTCACCTAGAGAACAAGTTAGCTCAGAGTGCAGCAATTTTTAAATAAAGGTATGCCCCAAGCCACAGTTTAGGATGATGCACTTTTGAGTGCTCTAGGAAATTCCCAAATAAAACATTGTATTTACAAAAACATAATTGTTCTGGGCAGCATGCCCAGTGTAAATTTACTCTTAACAAAATAATTTTTAAAAAACTACTGGAAAAGAAGTTAACTTTTTGAATACATTAAAGCGATTCAAAAGTATGAAAGGGTATAACATGAAAATGTCCTCTCATTTCTACCCTCCTGCTGCTCAGTCTCTCTCCTTAATATTTAGTTTGCTTGTTCACAGGAAACAGAGAGACAATTTGTTTCTCATTGTACTTCCAGAGATGTGTTCTGTACAAATGGTAGCATCCTACAGATACTTTAAAAACTTTTTAATTGAAGTATAATATACATAAAGTGCATGAACCTGAATAACTAATCAAAAAACTCCCAAGAAACAAAAGTCCAGGACCAGATGGCTTCACATGTGAACTCTACCAAACATTTAAAAAATAGTTAATACCTATTCTTCTCAGACTATTCCAAAAAATGGAAGAGGAAGAAAAAGGTCCAAATTCATTCTATGAGGCCAGCATTACCCTGATACCAAAACCAGATATATAGAAACCATCAAAGACAAAAAACTTATTAGAACTGATACATGAATTCAGTAAGCTCACAGGCTGCAAAATTAATGTACAGAAATCTGTTGCATTTCTATACACTAATAATGAAGCAGCAGGAAGAGAAATTAAGAAAACCATTCTATTTACAATTGCATCAAAAATAATAAAATACTTAGGAATAAACTTAACCAAGGAGGTGAAAGACTTGTACTCTGAAAACTAAAACACTGATGAAAGCAACTGAAGATGACACAAAGAAAAGGAAAGGCATTCCATGTTCATGGATTGGAAGAACAAATGTTGTTAAAATGTCGACACTACCCAAAGCAATCTATATATTTAATGCAATCCATATCAAAATACCAACAGCATTTTTCACAGAACTAGCACAAATAATCTTGAAATTTGTATGGAATCACAAAAGGCCCCAGATAGCCAAAGCAATCTTGGAAAAGAACAAAACTGGAGGTATCACAACCCCAGTTATCAAGACATACTATAAAGCTGTAGCAATCAAAACAGTATGGTACAGGCACAAAAATAGACACATAGATCAGTAGAACAAAACAGAGTCTGGAAGTAAACCCATAATTATATGGAAAATTAGTTTTCAATAAAGAAATCAAGAATATGCCAAGGGAGGGGCGCCTGGGTGGCGCAGTCGGTTAAGCGTCCGACTTCAGCCAGGTCACGATCTCGCGGTCCGTGAGTTCGAGCCCCGCGTCAGGCTCTGGGCTGATGGCTCAGAGCCTGGAGCCTGTTTCCGATTCTGTGTCTCCCTCTCTCTGCCCCTCCCCCGTTCATGCTCTGTCTCTCTCTGTCCCAAAAATAAATAAACGTTGAAAAAAAAAAATTAAAAAAAAAAAAAAAAAAAGAATATGCCAAGGGAAAAAGTCTCTTCAACAAATGGTTTTGGGAAAACTGCGCAGCTACATTCAAAAGAATGAAACTGGGCCACTTTCTCACACCAAACACAAAAATAAACTAAAAATAGATTGAAGACCTAAATGTAAGACCTGAAACCATAAAAATCCTAGAAGAGAGCACAGGCTGTAATTTCTCTGACATTGGCAGTAGCAACATTTTTCTAGATATGTCTCCTGAGGCAAGAGAAACAAAAGCAAAAATAAACTATTGGGACTACATCAAAATAAAAAGCTTCTGCACAGCCAAGGAAACAACCAATAAAATTAAAAGACATTTGAATGGGAGAAGATATTTCAACTGATATATTCAGTAAAGAGTTAGTATCCAAAATATATAAAGAATTTATAAAACTCAACACAAAACCCCCCAAATAATCCAATCAAAAATGGGCAGAAAACATGAATAGGTATTTCTCCAGAGAAAACATACAGATGGTCAGCAGACACATGAAAAGATGCTCAACATCACTCATCATCAGGGAAATGCAAATCAAAGCCACAATGAAATGTCACCTCACACCTGTCAGAATGGCTAAAATAAAAAATTCAAGAAACCAACACGTGTTGATGAGGATGTAGAGAAAAAGGAACCCTCATGTACTGTTGGTGGAAATGAAATTTGGTGCAGCCACTGTGAAAAATAATATGGAGTTTCTCAAAAAATTAAAAATTGAATTACTGTATGATCCAGTAATCTCACCACTGGATATTTATCCAAAGAATACAAAAGCACTAATTTGAAGGGATATATGAATCCATATGTTTATTGTAGAATTATTTACAATAGCCAAAGTATGGAAGCAGACCAAGTCTCCATTGATAGATGAATGGATAAAGAAGATATTTATATATATATACTATATGTGTGTGTGTATACACACACACACAAACACATAAATTACATATATATATATATATATGTAATTTATGAAATAAAAGAAAGATAAAAGGAGACATATAAAAAAACAGACTCTTAACTATAGAGAACAAGCTGATGGTTACCAGAGGGGAGGGGGATGGGGGGATGGGTGAAATAGATGAAGGGGATTAAGAGAACACTTATGATGAGCACTGAGTAACACATAGAATTATTGAATCACTATATTGTACACCTGAAACTAATACAATACTGTATGTTAATGATACTGGAATTAAAAAGAAATATCATCTGAACCCCTGCATCCCCCTCAATATCCTTTCCAGTCACTTCATCCCTCAAAGGTATTCATTCTTCTGGCTTTTATTTTATTTTATTTAAAAAAAAATTTTTTTTAATGTTTTTATTTTTATTTTTGAGACAGAGAGAGACAGAGCATGAACGGGGGAGGGTCAGAGAGAGAGGGAGACACAGAATCGGAAGCAGGCTCCAGGCTCCGAGCCATCAGCCCAGAGCCCGACGCGGGGCTCGAACTCACGGACCGCGAGATCGTGACCTGGCTGAAGTCGGACGCTTAACCGACTGCGCCACCCAGGCGCCCCTCTTCTGGCTTTTAACAGCATACTTCTGCTGTCTGTATACTTTCTATAAATGCGGTAGTCTGTATACCTTAAATAAGTGATATTATTCCATAAGGTTGTTTCTGTTTTTTTTAGCTCAACATTGTGTTTGTGAGATTCTTCCCTATTGACAAATGTGGTTGTAATTTATTCATTCTCATCGGTGCTTAATATTTTATTGTCATACACACTGTTTTTGCAACTTGTTTTGCTTTTTCATTTTACAATATATCTCAGAGATTTTTGTATCCATATATTAAGAGTGCTCTTGTCCTTCCATTGTGTTAGTAATAGTATTTCTTTTTTTTTTATTTTTAAAAAAAATTTTTTAACGTTTTTTTAAATTTATTTTTGAGACAGAGAGAGACAGAGCATGAACGGGGGAGGGGCAGAGAGAGAGGGAGACACAGAATCGGAAGCAGGCTCCAGGCTCTGAGCCATCAGCCCAGAGCCCGACTCGGGGCTCAAACTCACGGACCGTGAGATCGTGACCTGAGCCAAAGTCGGATGCTCAACCGACTGAGCCACCCAGGAGGCCCAGTAATAGTATTTCATTATGTAAATAACAACTTTTTTTTTTTTTACTTATCCCCTTAGATGGACATGTAGCCACAACCTATATTTAAAACTAATATTTACCTCTAACAAAACAAGGACTAATTTTATAGTACTCTCAGTAAATTAGTAAAATATTTTCCAAGAAAAAAAATTTAAAGATATTTTATTTTAAAAAATATTTACTTATAGTAATAAATGTATTTGTTTTTGCAGGGAAACCAGATTCAGTAAACCTCTAAATGCCTCATATGTTGGGGTTGTGAGGACAGGGAAGCAGCGTGAATGACCCCATGATCTGGGGGAACAGTGGATGGAGAGGGTGGTACAGACCCTAAAAAACAAGTTAGTCCATCTAATCCCATGACTGAACAATTATCCTGAACCAATTCCAAGGCCATTTGCTTTGCCTGCAAATTGTTTTTAAGTTTCTGTCATTGAAAAGGAAGGAATGGAGAAATTTATTTAAGTGTTCTTCAGCTAATGAAGAAAAGTTGAAATTCTTCTATATTTGGGTCATAAGCATTTCAGCAATAACAAGAAGTATAATTGTCTCAGGTAGCATTGGTAACATATTCTAATTCTTTGCTGTCAGAGTGGGAAACAACTGAGTAATTTAATAGCAAGTTTTGCCTTGAGAGAGAAAGTGCCAATGACGGAGAGCAGGGTTAGTGGGGCAAAGGGAGAGACAATGCTAAGAAGGCTCCACGCTCAGCACCAAATCCAATGCAGGGCTTGATCCCACAACCCTGGGATAATGACCTGAGCTGAAACCAAAAGTCAGACACTCAACCAACTGAACCACCCAGGCGCCCTGCAAGTTATGCTTTAAGCACAAAGAATGATTATGGAATGAAATGTTCACGTGTAAATTTAAATATTGGTTGCTCTCAAAGTACTTACTCTTCAAATTCATTAACAATGTATTTTAAATTTTTTCATGAGATCATACATAAACAGCTTGACTAAAATTATTAACCAAGTGATTCTCATGTATTTGTCTTTTATACGTAAAAATAAGCCTCAGTTAAATGGCTCAGTTAAGTGTCTGACTCTTAATTTAGGCTCAGGTCATGATCTCATGGTCGTGAGTTCAAGCCCCATTGGGCTCGTGCAGAGCCTGCTTGGGATTCTCTCTCTCCCTCTCTCACTGCCCCTCCCCCTCCCATGTGTGCGCACATGCTCCTCTCTCTCTCTCTCTCTCTCTCTCTCTCTCAGAAATAAATAAAACTTAAAAAAAAAAAAGCCATTAGTTCAAGTATAGCTTGATTCTCTTTCCAGTTCATAGAATAATGGTACAAATGAACTTGGAAAATACATTTCTACCCTCCCTTTGACAGAACACATGGAGAGAAACATGGAGAGAAAAATCTTCCATTCCTGCATCATGATGATTCCTTCCTAATCACAATACTCCCATCCGTTTGGAGCAAGGTATGATATAGCAAATGGCTGAGACCCATGCTTCTGACTCTAAGAGAATCCCTGGGTATGGAGGAAGCCTGAATTCCACTTTCCAAATTGTGAGAGTCCAATTACCTTGGCTAGTCAGAGTCATAGTTGCTGTGCTCTTGTTTTGATATATGAGCTGTGATCTATTTCCCCACTTACATGAATTCAGTGAGTCTCCATAAGTAACAGAAACCCAGTTAGATAATACATTAGTCCCATAATGAGGCTATGTAAGAGCAACAATTAAATTCTTACCATCCTTCATTTTGTGAAATTATTTCCAATTCTGAAATAGTGAGTCTCCTGTTTGTTGTGGCCACCAACTCTTCCTGAGTGTTACAAATAAAATCATGTGAAGTGGATGTTTGGTTGTGAACTCATCTTCAGTGGAAATGGTTTTTGCTGTGAATTTCTCAAGGGCCCTGGGTGGTGGAATTGTCTCTACTGAGCAGTTTCCTGTGGTTCTGCCAGATCCCTGAAGGTTTAAATTATTTTGATTAGTTTTTATATTAATTCATTACCTTATATGCTTAAGGTTCCTATAACATATAAGTCATGTAAAGCTCAGGTCTTGGGCTTTGATTTTTCACAAATGATATATTTTTGTAACACTCGAAGTTTCAGACAGAAGGCCAGCTTCCCCAGGCCAGTGGGAAGAGTTTTCTAGGTCATGGTTTAAAACAAGGCAACTCTTTAATGTTTTCCCATTCCACATAGGTGAACATCATATTGTCTGCCCCCAGCCTAGTCTTTAGAGTTCATGTTTGAGCCTAAAATCCATCCAGAATGATTATGGATGGAAAGCAAGTGATGAGAAATAGTGAACTCAAAAGGAATATTAAAAAGGGCTTTATTTTGTTTTTAAATGCCAATTTTGAGGTGATATGTGAACTTGGGTTTTTTGGGGAGGCTGTCTAGAGCCAATTTAGGGCAAAATCATGAAGTTCATAAGTTGAGGGGGCTCCTGACCCTTATTGGAGCAGAAATCGAGAAGAATGGCATTGTGATGAAGTGGATAAAACTGACCTTGGAGCTAGGAAGATCTGGGTTCAAGTCCCATCTCTGGCACTTACTAGCTGTGTTACTTTGAGAAAATCAGTTAACCTTTTGAGCCCCAGTTACATTTCTACAAAATGAGGCTAATAGCCATTGCCTTTCAGTGTTGTTGAAAGTATTAAATTGAATTACATAAAGTATAGTAAGAACTAGATCACGTACACAAGTAACTTGGGTAAATTCAACACTTGCCCTTTTTATACATTGCCCTCTTTTATGTGATAAAACAACCTGAAATATTTTATATGTAATGATTGTCATATATGCAAGATGTATATCTCACATTGGCATATACATATTACCATAAAAGAATATATACATGGCTATATATACAGTATTTTCTGAGTGACTTAAGGAATTTTCAATATTCATTTTGATCACATACAATTTTTGCCTGACATGCTTGTTTTGGAATCTGACTCACATGTGACATGGGGTTCTACTGTCCTCAGGAGGTGCTCAACGAACTTTAGCTCCCTTTCCCTATTTCCTTGTGTTTGTTTTTATGTTTTAGACTCTTACTAAAGTACTTAATGTTCTCAGGCTACCTCTCTCAACTCCTGTCAAAGGAAAGCATCTAATACCTTTATCACAAGCAGTTAGAGATAATTGGTTATAGCTTCCCTCATGATTGGTTATCACTGCAGTGGAGAGCACAGGGAGCAAAGATCAACCTGAAGGACTGTGTGGGAGAATATCAGGCATTCGTGGAAAGGTATTTTGAAGTGAAAGTGGGCAGGGAGCTTCTCTGATCTCAAATGCCATTACAAGACAACCACCAACTTTACCTCCATAAAAGGCCAACCCTGTGACTAGGAAAGCTTTATCCTAGTGGTTCCATAATGCATCCAAGTGGCTTTCATGTCAGAGAATTTAGACACCCATGATCCTGTTTGTTGGCTGCACCGTATAGAAGTAATACAATTTATTTAAGCAATCCCCTCTTGATGGACATTTAGATTACTCCCAGTGTTTCACTGTTACAGACAATGCAGTGGTGAACATTTTAATAGACACTCTTCTCTTTCTTAACACTAAGATTATTAGGATAAATTCTTAGAAGTTGAGTTGCTGTCAAAAAGAATGTATGTTTAAAGTGTTGATGCACATTAACAAATTATTTTCTAGAAAATATGTAGCAATCTATACTTTTCAGAAGAGTGTATGTGTTTTCCTTACATCCTTGCCAAATACTGCTCATTGACAGCTTCTTCCCTCCCCCCACCTTTTTTTTTCTGGCAGAGCTTATAAAGTACGGTGGTTAGGAGCACAGACTATGGCATCAGGGTACCTAAATTAAAATCACAGGCTGGCACTTTCTACCTGTGTGTGACCTTGAGCAAATTACTTAATCTTTCTGTGCTTCAGTTCTATCACCTTTAAAATAGGACCACAGGGGCGTCTGGGTGGCTCAGTTAGGTTAAGTGTCTGCTTCGGCTCAGGTCATGATCTCACAGTTCGTGGATTCAAACCCCACATCGGGCTCTGTGCTGACGGCTCAGAGACTGGAATCTGCTTCGGATTCTGTGTCTCCCTCTCTCTCTGCCCCTCCCTCTCTCGTGCTCTGTCCCTCTCAAAAATAAATAAATATTTAATAAATAAATAAAATGGGATCAATAATATTTACCTGATAGGTTGTTGTATAGATTCAGTGAATTGATATTTTTAAAGTGCTTAGCAAAGTATCTAAATGCCTCAGGTTAAGCCATGAAATCAACAATTTTTAAGATTCAAAAACAGAAAAAAACCCCAGCAACTACATAGGGTTCAGTGCAAGCACCAACAAATGTAAATTGTTATAATTTTTGCAAATCTGATAGGAGATAGATAATACTTTTAATTTAATATAGGTGCTAATTAAAGTAGGTCAGTACTGGGTCATGAATAGAGTGTCAAACCAATGACTTAGTAAAAAAAAAAAAACAACCAGAAATCATCTGATAAACCAAAAATATAGGGTATGATAAAGATGGCATTTCAAATCAGAGGAGGACAGGTGTTTGCTAATAAATAATGCTGGGAAAACTGGCTGGCCATCCAGAAAAAAACAAAGCTGGATCTCTAGTTAATTCTGTATAGCAAAACAAATCTGAAGTGGAGAAAAGATGCAAATCTAAAAAAATGTGATCCATAAATTTTTAGAAGAAAACATTGGACAAATTATTTAAAATCTCAGAATGGAAAAAGATATGAAAACCCGAATTCATAAAAAAAAGAATATTAAATGATTAAAAATTTCTGCATGGAAAAATGCCTTTAACAAAGTAGAAAAACCTTAGAAAAATACTTAAAACAGTTATGATAGGCAAAATGTTAATTTCCTTCATATACGAATAATTTTTACAAGACAATAAGATAAATACCAACAACATAATAAGGAAGAAAACAGGTGAATGATGTGAATAGGCAACCCACAGATAAAGCTTTTAAACATTGGGAGAGATGCTCAACTTCATTCATGGTTAAAGAAGTGCCAATAAAATCAAAGTATCACTTTTTCACCCATCATATTGGCTAGGAGTTGTACCGTCTAATTCTCTCATCATGTATATATTTTTCAGTAAAGCAATGGTATTATTTTCAATAAAATAATGGTTTAAGCAAATCTACAAGTTAAAAATAACAATTACATATAAAAGTTGATTTTGAAACCAGGTATCTGGTCTCAGATCATAATAAATTCTCTAGATTATTTAAAATTTACAAAAAATCTTGTTTTATTTTAAACCCCTCTGAGATATTTAGGTACATAAATTCTTCCTGTAGTAGTAAAACCATGAGCTTTAGGAGAACCAAAGCTCCTTTATCCTTCATTTGTTTCTTCCTCTCTGTGCTACCCTCAAGAAGAAAAATTGGTGGGGTGCCTGAGTGGCTCAGTCAGTTGTGTCTGATTCTTGATTTTGGCTTTGGTCCTGATCTCATGGTGTATGAATTCCAGCCTCGCATAGAGTTCTGCCCTGACAGTGCAGAGCCTGTTTAGGGTTCTTTCTCTCCCTCTCCCTCTGCCCCTTCCTTGCTCTCTCTCTCTCTCTCTCTCTCTCTCTCCCTCTCTCAAAAAATAAACTAAAAAAAATAATTTTTTTTTTTAAAGAAGAAAAATTGGCGTGGATTGTTCAAATTCTAGGATTCTTATTGGGTCAAATTTACTAGTGATCAATGTGCATTAAAATGTCATTCATTTTAGGTGTGAGAGGATTGGAACTCTTCAGTGTTGTCTTCTTTCTCCATGCTGCAGAGTTGGAGGGCATCAGGGCTCACTCCTGGCTGTGTGTGTGTGTGTGTGTGTGTGTGTGTGTGTGTGTGTGCATGTACACCTCACCCATGTTACAGAAGTTGACACAGGGTCTGCTTCTACCAGTGCTACCCAAGGCCCGCCCAGCCATTCCTCTTCTCTGTTTCCCTTCCGCTGCTGACGGCTGAGCCTGCTGTCTTTCTTGTGCCTTTTTTTCACAGGTACACAGGGCTCACTGCTCCAGTAATAGTCCAGGCCAACTCAGTGCTAGAATAAACCAGCACTCTCTGTCTTGCTGCTAGTGTGCTTCTTTCTTGGTCTCTTGCTGGGTGTGTCAGATTGGGTTTTGGTCTGAAGTGTCTTAGTCCTAATCAGATTGGCCAAAAAAAAAAAAAAAGATTGATCCATGTGGTTTGGTTCAGCTCACCTGAGTACTCATTGGGTTCCAGGCCCAAGCCTGACCAGCAACAAAAGTGTACCAGCTACTCCTGGGAGTAAGGCATCAGTGTGACTTCCAGACTCTGCTTGCTGGATGGATGTGGCCTTGCTTCAGACTTGGCTAAAGACCAGCTGAGCCTGAGACTGAGGAGACTTAGGAACAGAAGTGGATTCGGATTTTGAAAGGATGCTTGGCCCGGTGCTAGGGCATAGTAAGAAGGTTCAATAAATGTTGACTGAGGTGATAACTGAGGTTGGAAAGACAAGAGAAGCACACAGGAATTTTTTTCTACAATGTGAGAACGTATGTCCTCAAATACTACATTGTGAGGCATAGCCAAAATTATGTAGGAAATTGTATTAGTTAGGATAAAAGCTGTCCTACCGCAACAAAAAGCCTGAAAATTTTGACTGAAAGAGGATAGAAGTTTTTTCTCTTTGATAGAGCATTCCATTTAGTCTAGGCTATCAAGACAGAGCTACTCTACAAGGCCACTCAGAATCAAGAGCTTCTTCCACCATTGTTTAGTGCTGTAGTTCCCAAACCATGCACCAGATTGTCCCAGAGAGCCTCAGTGAACTCACAGGAGAACCACAGGATGTGTTCCACTTTTGAGGAAAATAGGATCCTCAACATCTGACAGACACCACATCTGCTACCAGCTTTAGGTGGTTTATAGTTTCAACATTGAGAAAGGAATACACTACTTCCTTTTGATGACATCATACCTTTGTGAGGCTATGGTTGCAATGAGAAAAAGTACTATGAGAAAATCAATGTGGGACAGGGAATGCAGTGGTGTTGTCCAATCTGATTCCAAGGTTTGAGGAGTTGTGCAGTGCCCAGCAGGTGCACACATCCCATTACCAAGTGTTCACAGTTTTTTTAAAGTAAAAATATTTTTCTTTTGATTTATGCATATATATATATATATATATATATATATATATATATATATATATGTTTGCAAATGGCTTCTAAATGTTGGAAGATGATTCTCCATGTATCTTATGGTTTTACATATATTGTAAGCAGAGGCACTTATTGCCTTTGGTCTAGACTAATTTTTCAAGGATGTTTGTATAGCTAATAGCCTTGGAAGATAGAAATAATGATGACTCTCTCTGGAACAAAGAGCAGGTCTACTTACTGTCTAGTTTAATAGAAATAATATCTCCCTCTAGGGCAAAGATCAGCCTGGCTTATTGCTCATATAAAAGATTCAGATTGCCAAAGCTTGGTAACCTGAGATTCAGGTTACCACTCCTGTAACACAAGCCACTGTGGGTACACGTCTCACACAGCCCTTTTCACATAGTCCCTTGGAATTGAGGCTCGGGAAACCAGACCTAATGCTGACACTCTTGGTATTGCTACAGCCATGAGTAATGCATTCCTGCCTCTCTGACCCAGGAGTCTCATGTCTTCTGCCAACCTCCATGAAATGTGACTGGCTAACTCATTAGCTTGCAAATAGGATAAAATCTCAGACCCTTCACAGTTCTTAACACTAAGTTGTTAAGACGTAAGTACTGATTAGGTTGTTCGGACAAAGCTACTTAATAAACGGAGCTATTAGTTTTTTCTTTTGGCTCAGGAGCATTGTGATAAAGTTACTGAGATACTAAGGGTACTATGAACTGAAAAGTTGGAAACTTCTGGCTCACTTCATTGTTCTCATCTTCATGTTTGAAAATAAGACTGTCACTTCCCAACTGGCAGGGAGGGAAGACGAAAAAGTCCAAGGAAGCAATTTCTCATTAAAAGCAAGCCAGGGGGGTGCCTGGGTGGCTTAGTTAGTAAAGCGTTGGGCTCTTGGTTTTGGCTCAGGTCATGATCTCACATTTCGTGAGTTTGAGCCCTGAGTCAGGTTCTGCACTGACAGCATGGAGCTTGCTTGGGATTCCCACCCCCACCCAACCCCTCTCTCAGCTCCTCCCTTGTTCACATCTTCTTTCTCTCAAAATAAATTTTAAAAAATTAAATAAAAAATAAAAGCAAGCCAGGTACATGGGCCACACATCTCTCCTGCTCACATGCCATTGGTGAACTTAGTCACATGGCTGCAGCCAGTCACAAAGGACCCGGGGAAGTGGGATCTCTATGTGAGTGTCTATGTGTCTGGCTTAAAATCAACATCTATGGAAGGAAGGAGATGGGTTTTGGCAGACAACTAACACTCTCCACCACACAGGTATTTCCCTATGGTTAGTTATTGTCGCTGAAATAGTAGTATGGGGTGAGATGTGTAAACAATCTTTTAATATCCTCACTGTGAGCTGGCTCTGTAAGGCTTTTATCTGAGAGCATTTGCCTTGGTAACCAATTCCGTTTCCTTCCTTCTTTCCCCTCTCTTGGCATCTTACCCCAACCCAAAATTCCAGGAACCTGTTAGTTAGACTCTTTTCATTGGCAGACTCGGGCTCTGCTTCTTGTCCTGGGTGGCAGGCCTGCCATCTGCAGTGTGCACTCTTGGCTTTAGAGCTCTTACATGAAGGATGGAGCTGTAAGTGGAGCAGGGATACTAGACTTCTGTTTACAGCAGGGTGGGAGGAACCACATTTTTCACCAAATCAGGCAGGTTGGATCCAGACTTTGATGGGCCTGAAATTTATACAATTTGGGGGCCCTCTTTAAAAAAACAGTACAAAATTAAGTATGTATAAAAAACACTAAATATTTAGAATGAGAAAAGAAATCATAGTAATTTTCAACTGTAAAAAAGCTGGCAAATGTTACAAACATCAAATTCAAAAAAGTAACATTATCTTCTTTATTCACTACCCAACATGCCTCTATAAAGTTTTGGGGTAATTTTTATATGATCAGTAATTCTAAAAAACATACAAAATTATTCTGAAATTAAGGCATACAGAAGAGCAATTTTAACTTGCTTCTTGTTATATTGATCTGCAAAATTGTGTAATCAAATTATTTTTATATTACTTATATTGATATATTAATGAATATGTATGGGAGTTTTGACACAGAACGTTTACTTCTTCAGGCCATTTTGCTGTATCTGAGGCAACGTTGTATGCATTTTCATCAACCAACAGATTTTTGTTAGCACAAGGAGTATCAGATATTCTAAGAGGTGATCTTATTTGATGTGATGATGCATAAAATCAGACTTCACACACACATATGCCTTCCATTGGTAATACTGCCACAAGTTCATGACCTATAAACCTAGGGATTGTGACCAATTATATTTTGCAAGATTCCCATCAAAAAAGAAAAAAATATGATGGTTTAATAATTGTGTACACTATACTATCAACTATATTTCTTTTTTTCAAGTATATTTCTGATAGCAGCAAACTTTTAACCAGGTGTCAATGAGAACTGAAACTTCCACTTAGAATTGTACGTATCTAATGATTCAAAGAACATTCTGAAGACTATCTTTTGTTCCCATATGTTCCAAACCTTATTGCTCTTCCATTACTGGGTGCTGGATACCATGGGACATGTTCATATCACAATTTTGCCCTTGGCCCTGCACTTTATGTTATGGTGCCAAATGAGTTGACCTTGTAGAGTCAGAAATATTCATGGAAACCATTCCTACAATAGGAGGCCTGGTGATAACCTAACCTAACCTAACCCTAAACATGGAAGTGGCTGCAAACTACAGAAACATGTGCCACACAGCCCAAACATCACGCATCCCCAACTCAACTTCTCTTTGACCAGATACCAAAAATGCCTATTGTCATTCATCACTGTTCAATAGGTAAAGATTGATGGTGAAAAGTCACAAAGGAAAGACATAGTGATCTTAACCAGTTGCTATTAAAATATCATTATTTCCCAAACTTTACAAAGACATATATATGACCATCAGAATGCATTGTTAGGAATGCTCAGTGGACCTTGGATGGAGCATGTACAAATGAAACTTTGAACCTCTGTTAGCTTCCTCTGGAGAGGTTATGAGTGACCACAAGGATGAAAATGCAATATCCTCAAAAACCAACTATCATTTTGAACACTTTATGATTTACAGAACTCTCATACTCATTATTATACTTGATCCTCAGAATAGCTTTTAGATCACCAAAACAGATACTAAAATTTTGGGAACCCTAAAATTATTTGCTCCAGACAAGCAACATCTTCCTGGACTCAAAACTGAGGTCTCCTGACTTCAGAATTCAAGCTCTTCTACTATATCATTCCAGAAAAGATTCATAAAGACATTTCTGCATGACGTATATTAACTGCTCAAAAAATATCTGTGGGACAAATGAAAGAAAAGAAAGAAGTCAAGCAGGAGCCAGGAATACTGTAAGTGACCAAGTTAAGACAGTCCTTCAGTGGAAAGAAAAATGGGCCAGAATCCCACCTTTCCAGCTGGAACATATACTTTCCCTACATTTCTTCCAGATGTCAACCTGTTTTCCATGCCCCATATTCCAGTCCAGTGTTTTAGGGAGCAGGACATAGATGATTACTCTGTAAAAGGGCTCTGGGTCCATATGCTCCCATAAAACAGTTTCTATTTTTCTGGGTTACAGGTGGGGGTGAGGGTGGGGCCACAGGGATGAGATGGGTGAGACTCCATTAATGTTAATTGTAGCTTTGATAAATAAATATGCCCAGATAGATTTTTGATGAATGTGTTGTTCACCAGTTCAATGCCTGTTGCTTAATTTTAGTTGTTAAGTTCGAGGAGGCATGAAAGGAAATCTGTACTTTTAATTTAAAGATCAGCTGGACTGATCTTTACTCCAGATGTAGTGAGATCAATGATACGCCCTTGAGCTTCTTTCTGCTTTGTCAGGCCTCAGACAGGAGGAGGCTTTTAAGGCTGAATTCCAACACCTTGAAAGCAGATGAAGAAATGGAAACATATGCAAGTTGATTTAACATGGCCAGTCCATTCAGGAATCTTGTGGGTCTCTGGAATTTGACAGCCCAATTTCTACTCTTCAGCATGAGAGTGGAGAAGGGCTTATTTAAAACTGGGACCCAGTAATTTGGGGAATTGAATGATCACAGTAGGAAGGTCTCAGACAAGGATGTGAGGTCTGTTAAGAATCATTTCCATCTATGTTTAAACCATCAAAGGCTTCCTGCTGCCCTTTGAAAAAAGCTAAACTCCTTACTCTAGGGTCCCCACCAAGACCCATAAGTCCTGGTCTCTTACTTCCTTCACTGTCCATCGTCCTGCCACAACAGTGGCCCCTCCGGTATTCACACATGCCACCCTCTTTCTTGTAGCCTTTGCATATGTTGTTCTGGCTTTTCATATATACCTATTATCTTTCAGGCCTCAGCTTTGATTTGCTTTCTCATGGTGGCCTTCTCCAATCACCTCATCTAAAGCAGCAGTATAACTCCTTACCCCCCATCATCTCACTGTTTCCTCCTCAGCACTTCACTATAATGTTCTTATTTAGTTGTTTCCTTACTTATCTCCTTCCTCCACTACACTATAAGATCCATGAGGGCAAAGGATTATTTCTGTCATTCGTCAGATGTCCTCAGCTCCTAATATAATGTCTAGCCCATGATAGATGCTCAGTAAATATTTACTGACTAACAGTTAAAAAACTGTTTCCCTTCATGGTACTAGCTGATCTACTTGTGGAAGGTTCACCTTAGCTATCTGAGTGGTTTTCAAACTCTCAACACCTTTCTTTGCCTTCCTACCCTAGGTTAAGCCTTTGGTCTATCCAAAGACCAAATAAAATCTTGACTTGAGTCACACTGAGGCCTCTCTCCTGGTATCCTGAGCACTCTTAAGGGAGCAGATGTGTCCTCATTGGGTGAAACAACCTGTTTCCCAAGGGTGTGCCCTCTCTCAGGTTGGATAGGATGTGCCCTCAGACCTTGTCAGGGCATGCTTTTCCAATAATGGAGGCACTGTTCAAGCTCAACAGGCAGAGCAGCAGGAGCATCCATGCTCAGGAGGGACGCACATGGAAAAACAAAACTCTTGCATTAGGAGCCTAGCTAGGGCTGAAAATTCCACTTTGAGTAAAATACCAACAGTTCAGAGCCAAGAGAGTTGGGGAAAACAGAAAAACTGCTTTCTATACATACATTTTCCACTGGAGGCCATTCCATCTGCATTTGTTTCTCCAGGGCCTTGCCAGGAGGACCTTGCTTGCTTTGACCATCAAGAGCATTTTGTTCAGAGAGAAAAAGGAGACAAAAATGGGACAAAGCAAAAGATGGAATGAAGATAGCAAGGCCACAGAGGAGAAAAGTGGGTTGCTGTGGAAATACTTCCTGACTCTAGAGAATGTTGATTTCTGGAGTTCCCCAGGAGTATCCTCTGGACACCTCATTCCCAGGAGGAGACATCTGTCACAACAGGGAAAGCCACGGTCTGATGGCCTGTAGCCCTGAGTTCTACTATTCTCAACTGTGCCATTCACTTGGACAAGCCAGTTCACCTTGAAACTCAGATTCCTCTTCCATTAAATGAGAAATTGAACTTAAAAAAAATTTTTTTAACATTTATTCATTTTTGAGAGACAGAGACAGAGCATGAGTGGGGGAGGGGCACACACACACATGCACGCACACACACACACACACACACACACACACACACACACACACAATCTGAAACAGGCTCCAGGCTCTGAGCTGTCAGCACAGAGCCCGACGTGGGACTCAAATTCATGAACCGCGAGATCATGACCTGAGTCGAAGTTGGAAGCTCAACCAACTGAGCCACCCAGGTGCCCCGAGAAATGGAACTTTAAAAAAATATGTGGTACAATATATATTATATAAAATTTACCACTTTAACTACTTTTAGGTATATATCATTCAGTGGCATTAAATGTATTCACACTGCTGTTCAACCATCAGCACCATCCATCTCCAGGACTTCTTCATTTTCCCAAATTGAAATTACATACCTATTAAACAGTAACTCCTCATTCCTCAGCCCCTGACACTCACCATTCTACTTTCGTACTCTATGAATTTGACTATTATAGGTATCTCATATACATGGAGTCACATTATATTTGTCCTTTTGTGTCAGGTTCATTTCACTCAGCATAATATCTTCAAGGTTCATCCTTATTGTAGCATGTGTCAGAATTTCCTTTTTAAGCCTGAATTTTATATGTGTGTGTGTGAGTGTGTGTGTGTGTGTGTGTATACACACATACATTTTGGTTATCCATTTATCCATTGATAGACACTTGGGTTGCTTCTATCTTTTGGCTATTGTGAATAATGTTATTACGAACATGAGTATGCAAGTATTGGAGTCCCTGCTTTCACTTATTTTGGGTATATAGCCAGAAGTGAAATTGTTGGATCATATGGCAATTCTATGTTTAACGTCTTGAGAAGTCACCATATCATTTTCCATAGGGGTTGTACAATTTTACATTCTATCAGCAATGTACAGGGTTCCAATGAGAAACTACACATTCATTGGTTAGAGAATCCATTTTTTAGAGGAAATGTTCCAGGAAGCTCTATATGCAAAAGAATTATGGGGGAGTGCTCCAGAAGCAGTGGGGAGTGAGGGTCCCAATAACCCCAAGGAGGCATTTCTATGGAACAAAATAAAAACTAGGTAAGACATTCTTTCGGGCTTCTTCACGCATCAAGCATCTATTAGCCTATATTCATGTGACATACTGAACAGGTGTAAGGCATATTTGATTTACTTATACACTACGTGTTCCACAAAGAATTTGAAGAGATTTGCAAAAACTCATACAATAGAAAAGGATAAAGCACATAGTCAAGGGTATCAGGGCAGAGAAAGGTGGGAGGGATATCTTTAAGATGTATGAAACTACATTGCCTCTGCCCACAGGCTCTCTCAGTCTGAGTATTGCAGATGAAGGAATGTTGGAGAAATCCAGGGGTAGACTGCTCTATGGACATGTGGAACCTCCAAGGGAAAAGCAAGGCAAAATTGTTTATGTTATACATACCCTCACCCAAAGCTACACTGCAAGACTCAAAGAATAAAAAGAGCAAGAATCTATTTTGAGCAGAACAGAAACATGTTGAGGAAGCGAAGCAAGTACTTCTAAGAATGAACTCATGTCATAAACCCCAGGTTTAAATCCTAGGTCCACTGCCTGATAATCCAGGGCAAAATACTTGACCTCATTAAGCCTCCATTTTCCCAACTATAAATGAGGGTGATGCTAGGGATTGCCATGAGGATTAAGTGAGACAATGCATGTCAGACACTGAGTCTAGGGCCTGGTATATAAGCTATCAGTACATGGTAGCTACTCTTACTGGAATTGTATTTAAGGGATGTCCATGCCACATTTTTCTTGTTCATTTCTATGTCCCTAGCACTTAGCAGAATGCTGGCTCATAGTAGGTGTTGAATGGGTATTTGCAGACTTGAATTGATGTAACTGTCTTTCCTGTTTGACATGCCCTGTGCCACTCTCTCTCTGACAGTGGTAGGTGACAGGGTTGAAAAGCATGAGGTCAGGTTAGTTAAAAGCATTGCTCACTAGGTAACACCCAGAGACTAAATGCTCATGAACTTTGATGAAATTCAAGCTGTGTAATATACAAGACTATGACCTCCCAGGTCAAGGGCCACTGCTGTGCTTTTCTTCGTGCCCTCCTTCGTGCCCTCCTCCTTGCTTATTCTAGCAAAAGATGTAAAATGATAAATTAGATAATCAATTCAGATATGACTTACTGAATGTTTAACATGTACATGTTTAAGACTTTTTGCTGGACACTGTAGGATATTTGAAGTTCAGCAAGAAACACCTCTTCTCTCAAAGCATGTACTTTCTAATAATTGAGTAGCATGTGGATATAGTAGTATAAGGAAAATGCCATATAGATCAAATGAATGATATAGGAAATGAAAGAAGGGAGAAACCACACTCGGTTGTAATTATCTGGATATATTTCTCAGTGGAGGTGGTCTTTTCTGATGGTCTTTGAATTTGTTACCATGGTGAGGGGGGTTCAGAGGCAGGAGGAATAATGGGGGTGGGAAGCGTGCGGCCGAGAAATGCAGAGTCCTTGGCAATCAGTGAGTCATCTATTTTAGATGGGTCATACATTACATGTGGAAGAATATGTCTGGAAAGAGGGCTTTTGGGGTTTTGAAGGTTTTGATGAGAATTTATAGAGAAAGGGGAGCAACTGAGATTTTGAGCAAGGCACTGGGGAAGGTTAAACCAGCAGTGGTATGTGAACTTGATTGAGGTGGAAAAAAAAAGAAGTGGGGGATAACTTGGAGGACAGTTGAAGAGATCAGAGCAGAAATTATGAATGGGGGTGTTGGCAGCAGGAACGGAGAAGAGGGACCATTAGAGGGGCTTTGCAGAGAGGTAGCTACTACAGGATTTAACAGTTCTGTCGTTTAACTTTGAGAGAAAATGAAGCATGGCTCTTTCATCTTTCTTGGACCAGCTCTCACAACCTTCCAGTGAACAGACCCCAGGCTTGGAAGCAAAGTGTGGACCCTGGGTCTGTTGGTTGGCAGAGGGACTTGGAGAACTAGAAGCATCTCTCATTCTCCCTGGTTATTCATGTGCTTTACCCCAATTCACAACCTCAGAGGAAAGAGCTAGATGAGCAAGATCTGAGAAGGAATCTTCTCCACTTGGCAGCCTCATCTGTGACAGAACATTATATAACAGTCATGCATCTTTTGGAATGTGACAAAGATAAGAATTATCAGCTTATGTGTTCCTACCCTCCACACCCCCCACCACCTAACAAGAATTTTCTCTTGATTGCTCAGTTTCTTCCTCTCCCCTCATCACTTGGAGGAGAGTTATGTCTATGAGTTCTATGCTCTCCTTATGACATAGAAACAGGGAGAGAGAAACCAGACTGGACAGTTAGGAGGAAAAGGGGTAAATTCCTGGTGGCTTGGTCAATTCCAGGATTACTCTTTGCTCTGGAACATTCAGGTCATGGGCTAAATACACTAAAGAGTGAAGCCAGAAGACCAAGCCAACCTATATAATAAGGAGCTAAGAGAGAAATAGGGAAAAAGAAAATGAAAAATAGTCTGGGCTGGGTTTCAGAGAACATTTGAAGGGAAGACTTGGCACATAAAAGACTTGGAGACACAAAACATGTTGCTGTAGGGTTTCGACAGAATCTTTTAATGCTAAATAAATGTTGGAATTTCTGTTTTGGTTGCTCAATGTTTTTAATGTTTGTTTTAATGTCATAACATGCTGTGACTGGACAACATTGTATCCCAGTTATATTCAGTTTGTAGAATAGCAGAATGGTTAAGAGCAGGAATTCTGGAACCAAACTCTTGAATCTCAGATGCCATTTCTACCACTTAATAGCTATGTGACCTTTGTCTAGACACTTACTTCTCTGTAACTTAGGTGCTTTTTTGAAAAACGTGTTAACAAGAGGGTCCACTTCAGAGGGTTGTTGTGAGGATTAAACAAGTTAATATTTGTAAAGCTCGTAGAAAGCTCATGTAAATCCTGGCATGTAGTTAGCACTATATAAGCATTCACTATTAATAGTACAGGAAATTTAAGGTTATGAGATTTTTCTGCTTCAGTTCAACCAAGATGGTGAAGACTACCAGAGAATTATCTCAGCAAAACAGATTCTAAGTTTTGGGAAAGAATGAAGGTTCTAGGTGGTTGTGATAAGCAGATTTCTAAAATGACCCCCAATGATTCCCATCTCTGGGAATTCACACTTTTGTGTAAACCACTCCCTTTGATGGTGGGCTGGACCTGGTGACTTGTCTGTAACTCACAGAATATGGCAACAATGATGGGATGCCATTTCTGTGATTAGGTTACAAAGGGTTATGATTTGGGTCTTGCTAGCAGACTCTCTCTCTTGCTGCTTTTGATGATGTCAGATGCCTTGTGGGACAAGCACAAATGGCACATATGGCAAGTAAATGAGGGAAGCCTGTGGCCAACAGCCTGTAAGGCTGTCAATCCAATAGTCTGTAAGGAACTGCCAATATCCATTGAGTGAGTTGGAAATGGATCTGTTGAAACTTGGTTGCGGTCTTCGAGAGATCCTGAAGCAAAGATCTCAGCTGAGCTATGTCCAGAATCATACATCCAGAAACTGTGAGATAATAAATATTTGTTTTAAACCATTAAGTTTTAGAGTAATTTGTTACATAGCAATAGATAACTAATATAGCAATGTGCCAAAGTAGAAACTTGGGAACTGAGTCAAGGGCAGCAATCCAGCTGTAGGACATTGGGTGGAAGTTCAGGAGATCTTGAGGATGACCGCCATAAAAGGAGGAGCATCCTATGGTCAGCACTGGAGAACCCACACCCTAGTTACATGTGGAGGAGAGTGACTCAGGCTGAGCTCTTCTGGATGGGGTGGCTAGCGGTGTCCTATCTTTCCTGCTTCAAGTGTACATCAGTCTGGGAACACTTAGTTCTCATCTTGCATCAGTGACCTCTTCACAGCACTTGAGTGGGGACTCTTCTGGAATGACCTCCTTATAACACCACTCCATTTGTGTGTTCATTCATGCAACAATTATGAGCTGGACATGTCTATGTGATATAGATACACCATGGACAAGAAGAAATGGTCCTCACACACTTTACAGTTTCTTTTAGCTTTATTCCTATCTTTTAAACTGGACCTTTGTCTCCTTCACTTGGGCGACTTCTGATCACATACCTCTTAAAGTATAGTGTTATCCATGGCATTGTCCTCATGTCTCTTTTCTTCCCATTTTACATGTCCCCTGAATGATTTCTATCACTTGTGTGTTGGTGACCTTAAATCTTCATATCTAGCTCAGAACTCTGAGTGCCAGACCGTACATCCAGCTGTATGTGCTACTTCTATCCCACAGACTCACAGACACTTCAAGTTCACAAATGACAAAAATTAAATTGATTTCCTTTACCCCTTATGTTTCCTGTCCCGTCCAAACCTTCCTTTTCTCCAATATTCCCTTTCCTAAATAACAGCACCATCATCCACCCAGAATGAATATGGGAATAATCCAAATTCTTTCCACCTGGCCTCCTTCCTCCTCCAATCTCACCAAGTCTTATAGATTTTACCTCCTAAATAGTCATTTCCTGTCCTCGATCATGTGTGTGATGGGCTCATTGTAAGCTTGTAACTTTTTTTAGTAGATCTGATACACTAACCTTTACACTGATTTTTGTCTTTGTGCTCACTCCTTCTGCTTCATCTTTCACACTAGTGCCTGTATGATGCTTCTAATTGCTGGGCTATATAATTCTGACTCAAACCCTACAACAATTCCCTATTATCCACAGGGTGAAGTTCATATTCATTAGCTTGGTGTTTGCATACCTTCATGGTCTGATTGCAGCTACTTTCAAGCCTCATGTCCAGCTACTTCTGCACACAAATTCTACGTTCTGGCCACACAATTTGCAGTCTTCTGCCATGCTGTGGCTCACTCTCTTTGGCTTGGGAGGCTATGCTCTGATCTTGTTTATCAGATGAACTCCAAGTCATCCTTCGAGACTCAAATTCAAACATTTCTTTGACTTCTTCAGGTAGAATTAATGTCTCCTACTATCCTCTGCATTACCTTTACTATAGCTCTTTTCACATCTCATTTGCATTCAATTATTTCATGTCAGTGTTCCCTGCTTGCTTGTGAGCTCCTTGAAGGCAGAAACCCTGTGTTTTCACTTTTAACTCCAGTACCTGGTTTCTACTAGGCATCTAGTGAAAATTTGCTGATGAATAAGTGAATGAATGAACAAATGAATCAACTGATCAGTGCAGAGCTGAGTCTGCAGGTGGGGAGATAAATGGGCTGAGCCATGGGGAGTTCTAGAAGGAGAGCCGAGGAAGTGCAGCTATTCCTCTCTATACGCAGGGCCTTTAGCCCAGGCGTATGTTCATCACCCTATACAAATACACCTGCCAAATTCTTCTCTAATTTAGTGAATTCAGCCCATATGGTATGAAGCACATGAAGTCAAAATTAGCCCCTTGAGAGTCCCTTAAAAAATGTTTCTAAAGTACATTGTGCAGATATACTGTTTCTCAATCCAGTACATCTGGTTTTCTCTCCAGCACAGGAATAGATCTCTCTCTTTAGTTGAGAATCAAATGAAGTAGTTGGCTCACATTCAGGGGCCTTGTTGAAAGATAAATGATTATCCTACTCATGATGGTGAGATGCTCCTCACTGTGAGAAATAGGAGAAAATGGAGACTGAATGAGACACAAGCTGACCCTCATTCAATGTATCTTGCCTGGACTCAGGACTTCATGTATTTGTAGCACCCCACTCACCATCCCTACTTCAGGTCCCAAGAAGTGGTTCTTGACCTCAAAGCCCCTGCCTAATCCTGGCTCCTTCTGACTGATCTAGCCACATGAACTGCTTCTCTCAAGAAGCACTCTGTTCAAGTGAGGTCACCTTTCTCCCTGATCTCTCTCAAAGCTCTTTCCTATCTTTCTGTCTTTGCTGAAGCTGTGCACTCTGACAGAACCCTTCTTGTTGCCCTTCCTTTATTCAAGTCCCACCAACAGGTCAAACCCCCACATTTCAGCCTCTCCCAAGTTTTATCTCTCCAGTGTCCATACTAATCTCTCCCATTTCTGAGTTCCTAGTGTCCTTAGGGTCAGGGCTGAGCATTGAAGTTCAGATTTAAAAAAAAAAATTTAATGTTTTATTTATTTTTGAGAGAGAGAAAAAGAGAGAGGAAGAGAGAGGCAGGAGATGAGTGAGAGAGGGGCATAGAGAGAGGGAGACACAGAATCTGAAGCAGGTTCCAGGCTCTGAGCTGCCAGCACAGAGCCCAACATGGGCTCAAACTCACAAACTGTGAGATCATGACCTGAGCCGACGTTGGACGCTTAACTGACTGAGCCACCCAGGCACCCCTGAAGTTCAGACTTTAACTGTTGGCCTATGGAAGCTTTTCCAAGGCTGGGAGTCTTACAGTCCATTAGCAAATATCTGTATCTAAGAAGGGGATTTGACAAATCAAGAAGAAAAGAGAATTACAAGGACTGACAACACTCAGTGTTGGCAAGACTATGCAGCAACTGAAACTCTTGTACACTGCTAGGAGTGAAAACTATTCTGCAATACCTATTAAAGCTAAATGTTTATATATCCTTTGACCCAGAAATGCCATTCTTGGGTATACACATCCAAGAGAAAGGAGTGCTCCTGTCCACTAAAAGCCATGTACAAGCATGTCTATGCCAACTTTCTTAATAGCCAAAAATGGCAAACAATTAAAATGTCTGTCAATAGTGGATTGGATAATATTCTATAGAATAGAATGTTACACAGCAATGAAAAAGAACAAGCTACTGCTATACACAAGAACATGGAGGACTCTCACAGACATAATTTTTGTCTTTAAATGTAATTATTTTTAGGTGGCCCAATTATGCACGCATTCTGTTTATTTTCATCTTAGATTTTTATTTTATTTTAGAGAGAGAGGGTGAGAGCAGGGGAGGTGCAGAGCAGGGGGTGGGAGACAGAATCCCAAGCAGGCTCCACTCTTAGTGTGGAGCCCAATGTGGGGAGTGATCCCATGACCCTGGGATCATGACCTGAACTGAAATCAAGAGTTGGACACTCAACCAACTGTGCCAGCCAGGTGCCCTTAACCATTTTTTAAAATTAAGTACAGTTGACACATTACATTAGTTTCAGGTGTACAACAGTGATTTGACAAGTCTATTTGTTATGCTAAATGTTCAGAAGTGTAGCTACCATCTGTTATCATGCAATGCTATTACAATACCACTGACTATATTCCCTATGCTGTAACTTTCATCTCCATGGCTTATTCATTCCATAACTGGAAGCCTGTATCTGCCACTCTTCGTAACCCCTTTTTGCCCATCCTTCTCATGCTCTTCCTCTCTGGCAACCATCAGTTTGTTCTCTGTATTTATGAATCTGTTTCTGTTTTGTATTTGTTCATTTGTTTTTGTTTTTTAGGTTCCATGTATAAGTGAAATCATATGGTATTTGTCTTTCTCTGATTTATTCACTTAGCATAATACCCTCTAGTCCATCCATGTTGTTGCAAGTGGCAAGATCTCTTTTTTTTTTTTTTTTTTTTTTTTGGTCTAATATTCCATTGTATATTCACAGGCATAATGTTGAGTGAAGAAGCCAAATACAAAAGATTCTATTTATATGAAGTTTAAGCACAGGCAAAATAATCTATGGTCTTAGAGGTCAGAACAGTGGTTATCTTTGGGCAGTTATGACTGGGAAGGGGCACGAGGGAGATTTTGAGGGTTCTGAAAACAATACTGATTTGGGTGGTCATTACCCAAGTATGTACATAAAAAGTTATCAAGCTCTATGGTTAAGATTGGTATACTTCCCGATCTTTAAGTGATTCCTCAATAGTTAAAAAACAGGAAGAGTATGCCGTAGATACCTGTTGCTTTTGCTATCCAGTGTTTATTTCTCCTTTCTTTAAAGTAATTTCACCCTGATTTATCACTGGCCTTCACCTTCAGGGACTGTAGATAAAACTGATATAGATGTCATAGGATCCAGAATTGTCCACACTCTGGCCACAGTAATTAGTTCAGGGATAGACATGTGATTTTAACTAAATGAATGAAATTCAAATTCAGAACTTTTTAAACAAATCCTAAACTCACATGTACATTTACAAGAAGATGAGAGGTTCTATGGGCCCATGCCAACTGCCTGCTGTTAGATCAAACTCCTCAGAGGAAAAAGAACAGAAAAAAGATCTCCTATCCTCACAGTTCCCATAGAGAAGCTCTTGCCTGACTTTGAGAAACCTGTTCCTCTGCCCATCCTTCTCTTACCTGGAGTTTGCTGCCTCCCTGGTGAAGTGATAGGAGTAGAAAGGGTATGGTTTTGGGTTTGTCAGATGCCTCCATGAAGACTCAAGGGTCACATGACCACATGACTCAACAGAGGCTGGACAATGTAGGAGTGCTGAAACAAACACATTTGGTGGCTTACATTACATTGCCTTGGCCACCTCTGATCTTAGTCACAGCTACAGCGGACAGTCATCCTATGTGAACCCAGATGCAATTCTCACTGAGAGCATCCCTCCTATAAGTGTGAGGTCTTGTCCTTAGCAGTCTCCCCCCAGGGCCTTCTCCAATACCATGAGAACCTGCTCAGTCCACAGGTAAGAATACCCAAAGGTACAGGGGAGTCAATGTCCCTCTCTGTAACTTCCAATCACTGTGAGATGGAAGCTGGCTGATAAAGGCTCTAATCTTTAGGTGAATAGTGGTAGGAAGCCTTCTGTACCTTTCTTATCTTGGTAACACACTTTCCTTCTTGACATCACCCTCCCTGCTTCCTCACTCCTCCTTCAGGTGATCTCTCCTTAACAGACTCTGCTTTGTGGGGAGTTCAAACTGAGACAAGAGTTCATAGAAAATCTGGGGAACACTAATTGTTCTCAAACAGCAGGCTGTAGGGCTTTGTCAACATGAGGTAAGGAAAGACTTGAAGGTGTGAGAACCTATTACAGAATTACAAGTTAAGGCCTCAGGGGTTTTACAAACAGCCCTTGGGATAGGTTGGAGTACCAGAACATCTTTGCTTCCTTCCTTCCTGGCTACATCTTGGATTTTACTCCAAAGTTATTTTTCATTCCCATTTATTGTTTTATGGCTTATGTTAAAGCAGAGTTTTGCTGAGAGGGCAGCCCAGTGCTTAGTGCCTTCAAGTAAATGGCAGTGGCATTTTGTAATTCCATTGCTTTTCTTTTATGATGAGATGATGTGATTGTGTGGCTTTGATTTTTACATAAAATTATGCTCTCGTTTCAGCCCTAATCTATGGCAAATCTGGTTGACATATACAAAGTTTAATTATTATTACCTCACTGTTATCTAACTTTGCCAAGGTATGTCTCAAAGGTAATTCTGGTCCCATAAGTATCTGATAGGGCTGAGAAGATTCTGGACTTCACCAAGTTGATTTATAAATTTAGATCCCACTACGTCAGTAATAGTTAAATAGCTACTTTTTGATAGGGACTTCTAAATTTCTCTGATTAAAAAAAAGTCAGTGATTAGAAATATGTATTTAGCTTTTATTCTGTGCTAGCCCCACTCACATTGCTAATCCCTGCAGCACCCTGGCAAGGCAGTAGTCATAATCTTCTCTCCATAGCCAAGGAAGCAGGAAGCTCAGAGAACCTCTGTGACACCACGGGCCCAAAGTCACACAGCAAGTGCATTGACAAAGCAGAGACTTGACTGTGGATCCAGTTGATTCCATATTTCCTGCTCCTTCTTTTGTATATCATACTGTTATGTCTCTAAGTAGGAGAGTCTTTGGGAAGGAGAGGGGAAGGAGTGTCCCACAAATGAAACATAAGATCAGAGGATCTCAGATTCCGAAGGAAACTTAGAGGCCATCACTCCATACCTGTGGATAGGACACATGAGTCCCTCCTGCAGAGGTACAGCTGGTCAAGAATCAGGGGAATGAGGGGCGCCTGGGTGGCTCAGTCAGTTAGGCATCCGACTTCGGCTCAGGTCATGATCTCACGGTTTGTGAGTTCGGGCCCTGTGTCGGGTTACGTGCTGACAGCTCAGAGCCTGGAGCCTGCTTCAGATTCTGTGTCTCTTCCTCTCTCTGCTTCTCCCATGCTCATGCTCTGTCTCTCAATAATAGATAAATGTTAAAAAAAAAAAAAAAAAAAAGAATCAGAGGAATGAGCCTGGCCAGGGTGTGGGGCCTGGCCTATGTCCTGGACAGGGGGCAATTATAATGAACACCGTGCACCTGCTTTCCCTGTTTTCACAGCCTTGAGCTGTGTTATGTGTGTATGTGTACACTTGCACACAAATACACATAACAGAATTTACCATTTTAACCATTGTTAAGTGTACAATTCAGTGGCATTTAGTATATTTACAATGTTGTGCAACCATCATTACTATCTAGCTCCGGAACATTTTCATCTTGCCGAAAGGAAGCTTTATACCCATTAAGAAGTCCCTCTTCATACCCCTCTTCCTCCAGCTCCTGGAAACCACTGCTTTTTCTCCATGGATATGCCTATTCTAAACATTTCACATTAATAGAATCATAACATATGTGGCCTTTCTCATCTGGTCTTTCTCACTTGGCATAATATTCTCAAGGTTCATCCATGTTGTAGCATGTATCAGCCTTGATTTCTTTTTATGTTCACAGCCTTGTCTTTATATATTTTTTTAAAGTTTATTTATTTATTTAGAGAGAGAGAGAGAGCATGTATGTGTGCATGCATGCAAGCGAGCAGGGGAGGGGCAGAGAGGGAAGGAGAGAGAATATCCCAAGCAGTCTCTGTGCTGCCAGCACAGAGCCCAATGCCAGGCTTGAACCCATGAACTGTGAGATCATGACCTGAGCTGAAACCAAGAGTCAGACACCTAACTGACTGAGCCACCCAGGCATCCCAACATAACACAATTTTAAAGTTAATCTGGAAGTTTAACTTTGATATTTCAGAATATCAAGGAAAGCTCTGAAAAAAGATAACCCTAAGAGCCTAGGCATTTTTAAGAGTAAAAATATTTTAAAGTTCTAGTGATTAAAACAATGTACAAATAATTCTGGAACAGGTAGTTTACTGGAGCCATCTAGAGCAAAAACAGTCAAACTCAAATGGCCATTCACTTGGCACAATCCCCTATTCTTCTGTGTGTCTTCTTTTGTTAGCCCAGTAGGCCTGTTTCCTTGACCTTCTCAAAACCTTGAATCCTGACCCCTCTGCTTCTTACTGCATCTACCTGTTTATCTCTTGTCTTTGCTTTATTCTGAACCTCACTTAGAGTCCATGCTTCACAATTCTTTGCTTATACTTCCAATTTTCTCACTCCATTTGCCTTCCATTATGCCATGTGGTAAAAACCCACAACAATCAAAATAAATTTGGATCTAGTGACTGGAAAGGTACACAAAGAGGGTATACTAGGTTGCACAGTGTCCTCCTCAAGTTCAAAACCTCACCAGAACCTCAGAAATAGAGTCTTTGCATATGTAATTAGTTAACTGCATACCAGGTGAGGATGGGTCCTAACTTCAATGACTGGTGACCTATAAGAAGGCCATGTGAAGTCAGGGAGACATAGAGGCACAGAAACACACAGAGGCAAGAAGGCCATGTGAAGTTGGAGGCAACGACCAAAGCAACTATAAGCCAAGGAGCCCCAAGGACTGCTGGGAATCACCAGAAGCCAGGAAGAGGCAAGGAAGGATTCTCCTCCAGAGCAGATACCCTGATTTCAGACTTCTAGCCTCCAAACCGAGAGAAGTTTCTGTTGTTTGAAGCCACCCCATTTATGGTTATTTGTTGAAGCAGCCTAGAAAATAAATATAGGGGGTTCTGGGATGCTGGGTACACAGGTGCCTTCACTGTGTGAATTCATCAAGCTATACATGATGTATGCAATCTTCCATAAGTGTTATACTTCAATTAAAGTAAAAAATATTTTGCAACATATACAAATATAGAATCATTATGTTGTCTACCTGAAACTAATATATGTCAATTATAACTCAAATGAAAAAAAATTTTAAGTTTATTTATTTTGAGAGAGACAGAAGGGGCAGGGGAGGGGCAGAGATAAAGGGAGAGAGAGAATCCCAAGCAGGCTCCGTGCTGTCAGCACAGATCCCAATTTGGGGCTCGAACTCACCAACTGTGAGATCATGACCTGAGTTGAAACCAAGAGTCGGAAGCTTAACCGACTGAGCTACCCAGGCGCCCCAATATTTCAATTTTGAAGTAAAAAAAAAATCCACTAATTTATCAATCATCACTCTTCCTTATCTGGGTCCACATCTGTTCTGGTCAGTGCTGCTTGAGAAAAACTCCCAACCTCAGTGAGTAATGCCTTTATGTTTAGCTCTTGTGTTGCTCAGTGACACTTCCTTCCCTGTCCCAGGGAAGGACTTTCTTATGCTCTCCTGGAGCTATTTCAAAGTTCTCTTGTCAAAATTCATTGCAGGAGAGCATTTCCTCCTTTGCTGGCATGGAATAACCTTGCCTCCAGCTTCTTAGTGAAAAGACACCATTTGAAGGAGACTCCACCATGCCCTGCCATTACCCCCATCTACCTCTCACTCTCCTCCTCCCCTCTAATTCAAATGGAAAAGTCTTCCCTCCTTCTGTCAAGAAATATCCTGTTCTCTGGATCCCATGTCTTCTGGCCTCTGAAAAGATCTCCCTCTTTTGCAATGTTCTAAAATTTATAAATAAATCTGTGCTCCCTTTGGCTAAATATAAGGACCTTACCCATCCCTTCTCATCCCATCCCCTGAAGATTCTGAAAGGTTTTCCCTAGCAAGGTGTGCTTTGGTACCCTTTTAAGAATCCCTCTCTTATGTCCTCACCAGGTAAGAAGAATCTGTGGAGCATCATTTTGGGTCGTTTGCATCATGTAAATATTAAACACACGTTGTGTATTGTGTTCCGCATGATGCGGGGTAATATATTGAAACTTTGTTCTGGTATTTCCTGTCACTCTTTCCCAGCCCCACATTTAGGTGGCTAGGCATTTTGTTCTGTTGGCTCAGGAAAGGATGACACAGCAGAATGTGAATAACAAAGGACGCTCATTTTTGGCTTTAGAGTTTCAAAATCCAAGGCCTCAGGGCAAACAATAAATTAGGAAGACTATAAAAAAAGCCAGGCTATCCCTCTAGACTAGATAAACATTCTGTAGCCTGAGGAGTGAGAAGAGAGAGGAGCCAGGGGCACAAAGAAAGCTCAAAGGCCAGTGAGGCACCATGGGGAACACTGTGGTCACTGCCCACATCCCCCGTCCAGGACTGAATGCTCATTCCCTCCAGGTTCCTGGAGTATTGACATCTGATGGCTCTCACCTGAGTCCCTCCCCAGGATGTGCAAAAGGCTGCCCAGAACAAGAGTATACTCCCTCCCTAGAGACAACCAATAATAACGATTCTTCTATGTGAAAGAACACAGGTATGGCCCACTTGCTTTACCTTAGAAGGACTCTGAGGGGCCATCCAGCTTCAGAGCCCCCTTAGGAACTGGTAGAAGCCTCTGCTGCACTTGAGCCCTGGTTCAATCTTTCCCTCTGCTGCATCATAGTTGTTGGTCATTCTGAATGGCTCCCTACCCCCACCAGCTTCTTGCATACAAATATTCATCTACCTAAAAAGGTTGTTCAGACAGGGCCTGGTACTTCCTGGGAAGATGCATCTGTAAACTAAAGAATTGGAAGGAACCTCAAGAAGACCCCAGAGTTCCTGAAATTTAGCCTAGTGCAGGAGAGTAGAGGAGAAATAGTGTGGGGCTTACACGGGTTGAGAAGGCCCAAGCTGGCCTAAGCATTTCCCACAGGTCCAAACACCTGCCAGAACAGTACAGGATCATTGATGTGACCAGGAAGTGGCCAGTCGTGGCACTGGCAGAGAGCGGATCTGAAGAGGCCTCAGGATGGGACCTGCATGGACTCACAACTATAGATCAGATGGGAATAAGGACATCCCAGAAGGTGCCACCATGATGGACAGGACACTGAGCACCCAAATCCAGCCCTTTTCCTCGAGGTCTTTATACTATCTACACTGCCCCTCAGCTTCCTCAAGAAAAGGAAATCAGGCTGGGAATGGACAGAAATCTCACTCACATAGGGTATGAAATCATGTTCATCAAACCTCCATGCAACTTCCAAGCCAATAGTCAAAACAAAAAATAAGCAATAGATTGGGGGAAATATTCAACAAATATAAAGACAAAGGACTACTATTTTTAACACAAGGAGTCCACATAAATGGACTAGAAAAATACAAAGACCCCAAATGGGAAGGGGGAGAGGAGAAATAGGCACCAAACTGTTATAGTGAATATTTTGGGTGGAATTCTGGAGGATTTTCACATTCTTGTAATGTTTAAATTATTACAAACTAAAAATTAGGTTAATAAAAGCCAATATTTTATCTTTTTTCTTTTAATCTTTTTTTTGCACTTATTTGATATAGTTATTATTATTATTATTATTATTATTATTTTAATATGAAATTTATTGTCAAATTGGTTTCCATATAACCCCCATGCTCATCCCAACAGGTGCCCTCAATACCCATCACCTGCCCTGCCCTCCTCTCCCTCCCATCCCTCATCAACCCTCAGTTTGTTCTCAGTTTTTAAGAGTCTCTTTTAACATTTTTTTAATGTTTATTTATTTTTGAGAGAGAGAGAGAGTGCAAGCAGGGGAGGGCCAAAGAGAGAGGGAGACACAGAATCTGAAGCAGGCTCCAGGCTCTGAGCTGTCAGCACAGAGCCGGATACAGGGCTTGAAGTCAAGAACCTTAAGATCTTGACCTGAGCCAAAGCTGGAGCTTAACCAACTGAGCCATGCAGGTGCCCCTCTCTATTGTCTTTTGAAGTACATTCCATCTTTTCCCTGTGTGAGAAAAATGAGGCACAGGGCATCACACAGTAAGTGGTGGAGTTAGAATTCATACCCAGAGCCTGACTCTGTAGCCTCCATCTTGACCAGTATGTTATATTGGCATATATTACATATGCCAAACCACCACATTTACCATAGTATGTTTTATATGTATATGTTATATATATAATATATATAAATATATACATTTATATTTATATATTTATATATTTATATTTATATATAACCTACTGTAAGCACTGGAGACATAAATGTAAGCATATATATGTGTTTTAATTTGCAGTTAAAATATTTATGATGATTACAAACACTAAAAGTGCCAGTGACAGAATATTACCTGAAAGGTGAGCCAGGAAATGTGTGTACCCAGTGATATGTAATTTTCTATATATATAATGTGTATCCCTGAAGGGGTTATAGTCATGGCATGGATGACAGTGATCTTTTTATTTGTCAAAGTGCATAAAGTAAGTACCACAAGCCAAGGGTTGAACTCATTCATATGTAGTCCAGGTGTCCAGGCTAGACCAGCTCCCTCTCCTTCCTACACCACTGCCCTGGCTCATCCTGCTATGCCGTCATTGTCAGTGTCGTCGTTTGCTTCTGCAAATGGCACTATGAATTTGTGAGGGAACTGAAGATCAGAGAGTTGATGTGTTTTGGCCAAGGCTGCAAAGCTAGGAAGAAGCCAAACATGGACTTAAACCAAGCTTCTCCAGGTTTGACCCTAGTTTTCCTGACCCCTATTATTGTTGCTATTTCCATTCCATTATTCTATTTTCTTCTCTATCTAGGAATTGAAACCTATTTTTAAGAATATACTTATTTTTTTATTAAATTTTTTTAATGTTTATTTATTTTTGAGAGAGAGACAGAGAGAGACAGAGACAGAGAGAGACAGAGCATGAGCAGGGGAGGGGCAGAGAGAGAGACACACAGAACTGGAAGTGAGCTCCAGGCTCTATGCAGTCAGCACAGAGCCTGAGGCAGGGCTTAAACCCAAGAACTGTGAGATCATGACCTGAGCCAAAGTTGGACACTTAACTGACTGAGCCACCCAGGTGCCCTGAAACATACTTTTTATTTTAGAATAAGTTTGGACCTATAAGAAAGCTGCAAAGATAGTACAGGTTCTGTATACTCTTCCCAGTTTGCTTTAATGTTAACATCTTTCATAACCATGGTACATGTCAAATTTAAGAAATCACAATGATTATGATTATTAACCAAACTCCAGACTTTATTCAGATTTCACCAGTTTCCCCCACCAAGATCCTTTTTTCTGTTCCAGGATCCAATCCAAGAGACTACATTTAGTTGAAACTCATTTTTCTTTCATACACTAAAAACATGAAAACCCACTCTTTAATTCCAGTGGAAAAGACTATGCAAATCTGGCTGTGGTTTCCAAGTTCACTCAAGGAAATTTTTGCTTTTTCAACGGCCATCCTCAAGAATATACAGTCCAAGTATGAGGAACAAAGAACCCCTCAACCTGGTTCAAGTAAGATGTGGGGAGAGCCCATGGGAATTCATGGGCAGGAAGTAAAGACTCTAGGATGGGAAATGGAAGAGCTGTCAGGAATGGAGTCTGTTATTTCCAGTTTGTCTCTGAGTCTCTCCCTTCTACTCCCCACCTGCCCTTCTTTGCCTCCTTCTGCACCTCTCTTCTCTCTCCTAACCTAGTTCCTTAGCTTAATTGTCCTACAAATGTCCACATTGGCCACCTTGGCCCACAATCCTCATAATTCAGCATGTGCCACCAACTGTAACCTCACTCCGCTTTACTCCCAGCTCAGATATTCTAGTCAACCCCTGACTTTCATGCATGTAGTCAGTCAGTGAAAATGGTGGTAAAGCTCGGGTTTCTTTTCCAACCTAATCAAACTTGTGATACATTTGTTACAATGTTCTTTGTTACCATGGCATAAAGACCAATTTATAATGCAAGTTATCACTAATCTTTGACAATAGATTCATTAGAAGCCACTGAAAAATAGGAGAAAGGGATCATCAAAATTGAATTTTTATTTGTTGAGAGTAAACTAGACAAGAATAAAACCTCTAGGGATCATTAAATATAGCTTGCAGAGACTCTGTCTCAAAGGACTTGGGGCAAACTGCATGGGATTCAAACATTTCCCAGAATTTCAGTGGAAACAGAATTTAGCTAATGTCCTTGAAAAGAAAGCACACAGCTAATCCAAATCTGCTAATTAACCTAATAGACTATACTGGCTCTGGATGGCTTTCCCCTTTGGGAGAGGAAAAAATAACCCTGCTTATAAATCAATATTTCCTTAGGCAGATTGAAATTTACTACAGTTCTTCAGGGATTTTAGGTTTCAATAAACCGAGGGGAAAGTTCTTCCCTGAATACATATACCCGCCCTGTTCCCCTACCGACACTAGCCACACTTTTGTTCTTCCTTCTCCTTCCTTCCTCTCTTGCCCTCCCCCTCTCTCCCTGCCTCCTTCATTCCTTCCCAATTGAAGGCCTACACCCGCCACATACTGTTAGGCCTTGGTGAAACAGCAACAAACAATAAGAAATAAAGGGGCTCAGAACATGCCACCTCAAAACATGCTGCTTTGACATATTATTTTGAGCTAAAGTCACTTGAAAACCAACAGGTGCAAAGAAAGCACTTTGACCTTTCCTCTTCTTCCTGAAAACAGGAGATGAAACTCCGAATGTGAAAGATGCCCTCCTAAAACCAGGAGGAAAAGAACATTTTTATCACCAGAGATGGGGAGTCAAGGTCGAGGGAAATTTGTACAAACAGACCTTATTAAAATAACTTTTATCTTCTTCTAGTCTCCCCATATATTTTAGTTACTTCTCCACAATCGTCACTCTCCTTTCAACGTTGTACATAAGCCCTGGGGCCTAGATGCTTCTTTGGATCTTTCTTTTCCTGTGAAGACTCCTATGTACGGGCAAACTTTTATTAAATGAAATTTGTATTCTCTCCTACTCTTCACCTGTTAAGACATCCCTGCCAGAAACCCTCGATGGGTAAAGAAGAAATGTTATCTCCCCTACAGTAGTAAATTAATAAAATAGAATATTAGACATGTAACATGTTTGGGGAAATATAAAGCAAGGGGGGCCCAGGAGTGCTGGCGTGAGGCACTGCAACTTTATATAGAGGGTCAGGGAAGGCTCATTAAGAAGGGGGAAATTTGAGCAAAGACTGATGCAGGTGAGGGAGAAAGGCTTGCAGATATTTAGGGCAAAAGCAAACGGCAAAGCACTGGGGGTTGAGTGTGCCTGGAGGGTTCAGAGCAACAAAGATCAGGTCTAGAATTAGCCAAAGGCGAGGCGTACAAACACAGGGTTGGATCCTGCCTTTCTTCCAAAGTTTTGTCTTTTTCTTTTGTATTAATGATGCTTTGTCATTAAAATATTATTTATCTTGATTACTGAATGTTTTGGCATCTCAAGGTCCATGCCTCACAAGTTTCACTCTGGTCCAGGCCCTGGAGTTGATGGAGGGGGTGAGGGGAGCCCAGGGGAGAGTAGTAGGAAATGACGTCAGAGACAAAGGGAGATGGGGATTCTGAGCAGCTTGGCTTTTACACTGTGGGGTGGGAAGTTGCTGCCAAAACAAATTACCACAAATGTAGTACCTTAAAAAACATAAATTTGTGTCTCACAGTTCTATAGATCAGAAGCCCAACACAATATAGCTCTGCTATCGTCAGAGCTGTATTCCTTACCAGAAACTCCTGGGGGGAAGAATCTGTTTCCCTGCTCATTGGGTTTGCCAGCAGAATTCAGTTCCATGCAGTTGTACTACTGAGGTCCTCTGCTCTTTGCTGTGGGCTTGTGGCCCCTTCCTGCATTTTCAAAGCCAGTAGTAGAGGGTCAAGTCCTCAACAGCAGATCTCTCACTCTTCTGCTTGTCTCTTCTGCTTTATGTGATTAGATTGGGCCCACCTGGTAATCCAGGACCACCTCCACACCCACACCCTAAGCATAGCTTCCAAGTCACTTTTGCCAAGCAAGATAACACACTCACAGGTTCTGGGGATTAGGACATGGCCATCTTTGGGGGGCCATCCTTCTGCCATCACGGAGGCTTTGGTTAATGGAACAATGATCCCTCTAGTTGCTCTGTTGAAAACAGTTGGGGAAGGGGGAGGGACAGGGAGGATCAGAAAAGAGACAGGGAAACTGGTAAAGAGGCTAAAGCAATAGTAATTCAGAGGAGATGTGATGGTGGCTTCGATAATGTGATGGTAGGTCTTGTAGGTCAAGTTGGCTAGGCTACTGTCAGCAGCTATTCAATCAAACACTGATCTGGGTGTTGCTGTAAAGATATTTTGTAGATGTGATTAAGATCCCTAGAGGGTTGACTTTAAGTAAGTGAAATTATGGTAGATTCAGGTGGGCCTGATTCAATCAGTTAAAAGCCTTCTGAACAGACCTGAGGGTTCCTGGATGAGGAAGCAGATCTGCCTGTGGATAGCAGCTTCATCTCCTGCCTCAGCATTTCTGCTTGCCTTTCCTAAGGACCCCCTCCCGCCCTAGGGACTTCAGACTCACCTAACCAGCCCACAATTGTGTAAACCAATTCTTTGCAATGAATCTCTTAATAAGCATCTGCCACTGGTTGTTTCTCTTGTTGAACCACATATATGTATAGATACTGACTTAATTTTATAGTTTTGATTGTTATTGATATAGATACTGATTGATATAGATATTAAAGAAATTTTGAACATGAAGCCAACAGGATGTAGCAGCAGACTGGAAGTAGGATGGGAGAAAGAGAGGGATCAGGGATGATTCCAAAGTTTTCTTCCTGAGCTGCTAGAAGGATGGCTCACTTGTCTCCTTCTAAGATAGGGAATTGCTCTACCATGAAAGCCACTCGAAGAGCACATTCAGTTTCCCCTGCAAGGAAGCCCCTTTCAGAGACAGAGTGTACACAGGCAGGAATGGGTAGGTGAGTCTGGCCAGCCCTGAGGTAGGCAGGCTCCAGTCCAAAGGGGGAAATAGAGAATAAAGTCACCACTGTGTTCATGCCACTCATCCAGAATATTGCGGCTTTCCATTGCATTCTGGAAGAGCAGGTCTCTTTACTGTTCTCTACTCTGAACCCCACCTCCCCTGCTGGTCTGTGCTCTGTGGGAACCAGTTAGCTGAACCCTGAGCCAATAACAAGCAAGGAGAGCTGAATAGAGACTTTATGAATAAATGTTGCTCTGTGGTCTTCTTTTTTCCTTGTGAAGGAACAGGGTGTGCTTGAAAATAAAAAAAATGAGTTTTTTTGTTTTTTGTTTGTTTGTTTTTTTTTTTTTGTAGTAATCTTCCTGGAAGGCAGAAAAGAAAAAGAAAAAAAGAAAGAAAGAACAGCATAGATTTGTCACTTGGTACTGCTCTGGTTAGCACAATGGTTGGGCCCCAGGCCCCTCTCTAGGCCTCCCAACCTGGCACTGAATACAATTGAAGAAATCAAAGGAACTTTTCCAAGAGTCTGGCAGCTCAGACAGATGCTGAGATGGCAGAGCTGTGTGGTACCAGGCCACACACAGAGGCCTCCATTTCCTCCTACCTTCTGGAACGCAGCAACCAGAGCTCAACAAACCTGCAGTCCTGTTCAGGGAAACCTCACCTGGGCATCAACTGTTCACAGAGAATCTGAACCACCCCCCCAAGGAGACAGGGTGGGTCAGTTTCTAGCCTAGTCATTGCCAATATAAATGTTTGAGGGGCTCTCTGATAAATAAATCAATAGAACATCTTGAATCTGAAGGGGGCCAAACATTGTGCTTCTTTGGTCTCCTACAAAAGGTAAAAGATTTCATGTCAGGAAGTACTTTGGTATGCCAACAAGTTTCCAGAGCCTCTTCCTCCTTCTCCCTCAATTCCGTATTGGACCACCAGTTAGATGTCAGAAACTGATCCTTCTCCCCAAAGAAGTATCAGGTGTTTGTTGTTCCTTCAAAAGCCAAGTTTTCGAGTTTCTGGTGGACTTCACAGGATTTCTCTCCTCCTGAATCACTCCTGGCTGCGGTAAACCTGGGTGAAGTCCTTATCACTCCAAACCTATACTGCAAAAAAAGTGAAATATTTTTGTCTCATCTCCCCCCTGCCCTTGATCTCTACAGGAAGAGGATAAAGGCGCAAGGAGTCAGGTTTGGAGTAAAAACATGCACCACACAAGATATTTGTGAGGATTAAATAACTTGGGCCCAAGTATTTTGGAAGCTGCCAAGAGCTCTACAGATTAGATATACAGAAGTACTGGCTGAAAGCCGACCTCCATTGACAAGCATAATGCAGATGTAAGAAGCTGAAACAGACTCTGAGTCCCTGGTGGGTGGTAGCCAGACAAGGGATTTACAATCATGGGTTGATGGGGCAAAAGTCTCCCAAGAGAAAAAGACAAAATGAGATTCTTGGTCCAGAAAAAAAAAAAAAAAAAAGCTCAAGAAGGGAAGAAATGGCAGGTAAAAAAGTAAAAATGATAGTGATATAAGAGCATGGGGGGGGGGGGTTTCCTATTTCTATTCACTAGAGCTATAGATCTATGAGAGACATGTTCAGTGCTAAGGGCACACCCCAGAGGCCTGTGGGAAAATCAAACCCAAGGAGTCCTTGCCACCTCTGTCTCAGTGCATGCGGTCAAGTACATCCAGAGCATGGGATTTGGGGAGTGAAAGGAATTTGGGCTTCTCCATAGTGTTTCCAGACAAGATATTTGTTACTTTCTGCTAGTCAAACTTCTTTTCTGATGATCTTGTGGTATGCATGCTAAAAGAGGATTGAGCTGTCTGTCCCACATTTCAGCTATTCCCAGAAATGCTTGGCAAAGGAAAATGTAGGTGAAAGTGTGACAGCAAAATGCTTTGGAAACCTATGGAAGGGCACATTGCTGGGGGGATGAAAGCAAAGCTAGTATAAAGTGATCAATGACTTGCTGTGGGCCAGGCACTGTTCTAAGTATTTTCTATGTATTAGCTCATTTGATTCAGTTCTATGAGGCAGGATGATTATTTTTCCCATTTAATGGATGACATAACTGAGGCATGGAAAAGTTAATTTGACAAAGGTCACAGAGGTAAAGCCAGGTTTCAAATGCAGATTACCTAACTTCATAATCTTCCATAAAGTGGAGATAGTATATTTCCCTAGCCTGTCTCCAGTTAAAAAACGGGGAAATAACATGCTAGCAAGGGTGAGATATATTTGTTTTGACTAGGATAACCTATAGAGATAGAGCATTACAGCTTTGAATGTTAAAATGTTTTTGGCCACTGCATCAGTAAGTTTGCTTTTTGCTACAAGTAACAAAATATCTAACCATAATTAATTAAACAATAAAGACATTTATTACTTCATATGTCAATAAGTTGGATTCAGTCCATTTTTTTAAGATTTTTTTTTAGATTTTTTATATTTATTTTTTTTAACATTTATTTTTTTAAGTCCATTATTTTAAGATTTATTTTTTAGAGAGGGAGAGAGCATATGAGTAGGGGAGGTGGGGGAGAGAGAGAGAGAGAGAGAGAGAGAGAGAGAGAGACCCAAGCAGGCTCCATGCTCAGTGCAGAGCCCGATGCTGGGCTTGATCCCACAACACTGAGATCATGACTTAGCAGAAATCAAGACTTGTATGCTCAACTGACTGAGCCACCCAAGCACTCCAGACTCAGTCTAATTTTAAAAGGTTGGATCAATGATATCATCAGGATCAAGATATTTTCCATGTCTTGAGTTTGCCTTCCTTAGTATTTTAACCGTGTCTACCTCACACTAATAAGATGGCTGTAGTAGTTGACATCCCATGTTAACAAGATTATATTCAGTGGAGAAGGAATTTCCTACCAGACCCTTAGCAGGCTATACAGGTCAATTAGACTAAATTAGGTCTCATGTCTATGCTGTAGCTACAGGGAATTTGAGAATGTGAGTAGCTAGAACTCACAGCTCTGTTGAAAGGACAAACTCTTCAAACAAGCAAGAGGGAGGTGGGATGAGGTGGTGTTGAGCCACTGATTTGGGCACCTACCTAGTCTTTTTATGTTTTATTTTTCTTCATTTCTTAGCTGTAAATGCATAAAGGACAAATCAAGGTCATGACTTAAAGCAAATTACTAAATCGTAACCAAAACAAAACAAAACAAAACAAAACAAAACACAGAGCTAGCTCCAGACATGTTTCTGGCTTGAGGCTGGACTCAGGATCTACACAGCTTGAAACATCCATGTGATTTTCTGAAGAGACTTTGCTAACAGTGAAATTGCACCTGCCCCAGCATCCCCCAGGTGTTATGGGTGGTGTCAGCCTAGGATCCCTGAGTTTAGTCCTAGCCTTCCTCCTCCCCACCTGTTTAGAAAGAATCCATATCTGTTTCTCTTTCTTTATTCTTCAGTGTCATATCCTGCTTCTTCTAAAGAGAAAGCCGACCAATATGAGAAAGACTTAAATTGGGTCATTCCCTCCTAATAGAATTTTTTGAATACTAGAAATAAAGTTCCTAAGGGCCACCAGAGAGAAGCACTTCTAATTCCAGCATCAGAATAACATGAATTGTACCTGTTAGAATTAGGTTCTGTTGCAACAGGGACATTAAACATGGCTTAGCAGCACCTGGCTCAAATGGTTAAGCATCCGACTCTTAATTTTGGCTTAGATAATGATCTCATGGTTTGTGATTTCAAGTCCTGGGCCCTGCTTTGTGCTGACAGTGCAGAGCCTGCTTGGGATTCTCTCTCTCCCCCTCTCTCTGCCCCTTCCCCACTCTCATGCTCTCTCTCTCTCTTAAAATAAATAAAAATAAATAAACTTAAAAAATAAATAAACATGGCTTAAACATTACTGGGGTGTATTTCTCTCTCATGGAAATACACTTCAGGGCTGCTCAGCAGGCTCCATAGCTAGGGCATGATCTATTACCTCATAGGGGGCCCATACATATTAAAGAAGGTCATTTATTTGGAGTCTAGCACATTATAAACTCTTTTGGTTCAATAATGAAAGTAATAATAAATAATATTAGTTGAGCTTTATCTATGTGTCAGGCCCTGGATAAGGGCTCTCGAAATACCAACTCATTTAATTTTCACAATAGTTCTATGAGGAAGGGACAGTCGTTGTCCTTATTTCATAGATGGGGACATTGAGAGATTAGGGGTCTTGGCAATGATTGCCTAGTTAGGTAGTTAGTGCAGAGCTGTGATTCAAACCCAGCCCAAAGGCCTAACCACCAGACTCTACCATCATCACCTCCCTGTCAAAACCCTCCCACCATTCATCTCCTTCACTCCCTTCACTGTGAGATGGTCACAAGGTAGCTGGGAAAACAGAGCATGTATCACCAAAGAGCAAATTTGTAATGTAAAGCAATGGGGTCTAGGTGTCAAATGAGAGGTGTAAGATAAAAGAGAACATCAACTTCCCTGGAGTGGGCACAGAAGGTGTCACACTGGAGAGGGTGTCCAAGTTGGGTTATGATGGACACACAGGATTTAGAAGAGTAGAGGAGGATGTGCCAGGCATGAGGAATGGAGTGGGTGAGGCTTGGAGGTGGGAAAGGAAATAGCATGATAAAGGAATAATAAGAAAATCTTGGCTAAATCATAGGATTCTTACAGAGGAATCCTGAGAAAGCACTTTGGAAATGAAGATTAGAATTAGATTAAGAAGGAGTTTGAACTTCCTTCTGAATAGCTGAACTATAATCGGCAGACACTGACTGGGTAGTCACAGGGGATGTGTGGGGAAGGAGGGGGTTGAACGGTGAAATCGTGTGATGGAAGCAGTTTCTTTAGGAATAATGTGGTGATTGTGGGAGGGGTGACTTACAGACTTGGAGGCTGGGACTCTAGTTAAGCTTTTGAAATGATCTAGACATGAGGTAATGAGAACTTGAAATGGAGTGTTAGCACAAGGCATGGATGGAACAGCAGGGATGTGAGAGATACCACTGGAGCAGAATTGAGGGGCTTGGTGACTAGGTCTGAGAGCCAGGGAATGGGAGGGGTCAGGGATGCCTGCCAAAGCTGGGGTGGTGGGAGAACACTGCTGTAAATCAAAGCTCTGGGACTTCTAGTCAGAGAGGACTCCATTTGCTATCCATCCTTTGCAAGATCTCTGTATCCACTGAGCATCTCCACATAGTTGGTATTCACCAAAGCTACCTGGACCAGACAGCCATCTTCTTTTTCTTCTTTGCTGCCAAGTGTTACTTCCATCAGGGAAGACTCTAGGTCAGAAGAGAAAGCATAGACTTTGGGTCAAAGAGCTAGGAATTTAAATCTGCTGTATCCATCACCAGCACGGTAACATTAAGTACATTTCTCAGTACTTTGAGATTCAGTTCTCTTTTCAAATTAAAAATTTTTTTAAGTTTATTTAATTATTTTGAGAGAAAGAGAGAAAGTACACACACATGAGTGGGGGAGGGGCAGAGAGCCAGGGAGAGAGATTCCCAAGCAAGATACACACCTGCAGCACGGAGCCCGATGCAGGGCTCGAACTTACAAACTGTGAGATCATGACCTGAGCCGAATTCAAGAGTCAAACGTTTAGCTGATTGAGCTGCCCAGGTGCCCAGATTCAGTCCTCTTTATTTTTTTATTTTTATTTTTTTTTTAATTTTTTTTTTCAACGTTTATTTATTTTTGGAACAGAGAGAGACAGAGCGTGAACGGGGGAGGGGCAGAGAAAGAGGGAGACACAGAATCGGAAACAGGCTCCAGGCTCTGAGCCATCAGCCCAGAGCCCGACGCGGGGCTCGAACTCACGGACCGCGAGATCGTGACCTGGCTGAAGTCGGACGCTTAACCGACTGCGCCACCCAGGCGCCCCAATTCAGTCCTCTTTAAAATAGGTATGAAAATACCTATTTGAAGGGGGTACTGGGGGGATAAGATAACAAACACAAAGCATTTAGTACTGCGCCTGGCTCATAGTAGGTGCTTAGTAATATGGCTAATGTGTTGAGCTTACTATGGACACCCTTCTAACTGCTTGAGTTACATTCACTATTCATTCCTCACAACAATCCTATGAGAGAGATACCACGATTACCTCCAACTCATGGATGAGGAAATGAGGTATGAAGTAGATGCAGAACTTGCTAACGTCCCAGGGACCAATATAAGGCTAAACCAGAGCTTGAACCCAAGCAGTCCAGCTTCAGAATCTGTATTCTTCACCACTACCTGGCCCTTAAAAGAATATTGTTTGCAAACAATTAATGTAAATCTATTATATACACTGAAAGGATGCAAGAGTAGCAAAAACAGTCCCTGTAAGGGGAATATAAAACTACATAGCCAGAACGGCTAGACTACCAATATGAGAGAATGGCTACTGGTCATAGCTTGAAGTTGGTCATTTAGGACCCCTTTGGTAGCTAGATCCTGGAGAAGGTGAATGAGGGAGAGGTCCCAGAGGCAAGTGCAGAGTTCAGTGCCTGTGGTAGGTCCTCAGGAGGTTCAGGGCAGTGACTTTAAACAATTCATACAGAGATTTCAGTATCTTAATTTCCAGTATGGCAGTATAGTGTGTCCCAGAAAAATATCAGAACTGGTTATCTTTTACCAGTGTTTTCTGGTCAACCTGTGGACAAACATGCTGATTTCTTTTCTTTTCTTTAAAAAAAAATTATTAATGTTTATTTATTTTTGAGAGAGACAAAGAGACAGAGTGAGTGGGGGAGGAGCAGAGAGAGAGGAAGACACAGAGTTCGAAGCAGGCTCCAGGCTCTGAGCTGTCAGCACAGAGCCTGACGTGGGGCTCCAACCCATGAGATCATGACCTGAGCCAAAGTCGGACGCTTAACTAACTGAACCACCCAGGTGCCCCCACACTGATTTCTTTTAAATGTTTATTTTTGAGAGAGAGAGAGACAGAGTGGGAGTGGGCAAATGACTGAGCCACCCAGGTGTCCCCAAACACACTGATTTTTAAAAAATGTTTATTTATTTATTTTGAAAGACAGAGGGAATGTAGGGGAGGGGAAGAGAGAGAGAGGCAGAGAGAATTCCAAGCAGGCTCAAACCCACAAACTGTGAGATTATGACCTGAGCCAAGCCACCCAGGTACCCCAAAACACACTGATTTTTAAGGAAATTCTCAGTGTTGAATATTATACTGATTTTTAAATGTATTTTATTTGTTATTACTACCATGTTTACATTATTTTCAAAAAAAGATTTGAAGTACCTCATAGTAAAAAACTCTTTAAAAAATCATTAAGATATGTATACATAATAAACATTGTGAATGTAGAAGTTTTATACCTGAAAATCTAAACTAAGATGAAATGAGAAATAGAATGCATTTCCTAGTATGGATTATGAAAATAGACCTAAATGCTTAGATCCTTGTGCTTAGAATTCAGGTGTGCAGGACCAGCATGGCATTTGGTATGAAGATGGGAAGCCTCAACTTCTATTCTTGCTTAGGAAGAGGCCCACGTCATATACTATTCCACCTGAGTATCCCATAATCAAGGCAAAACATATCTTAGTAGCTATACTTCTACCAAGTAAACAGGCAATCACAGCTTTGAAATGAAAGACCTAAAAAAAAAGGGGGGGGGGAAGTGTATGCTTGGTACCTTGGGAGAGGAGAATGTGATTTGGATTTGCTTTTTGCTTCAATGGCCTGCCTAAGAGCAAAATGCTAGTCTAGGTGGGGTCTTGAATTATCTTAAATAAGCTAATTTGCATGCCATTGATTTCCCTTCACTCAGATATAGGACCAGCTGATGATCTGCAATCTTCTTTCATCAGAGAACTCTGGAAATACTAGAGGACATTATGGTGGTTACCAGTCTTCCTGGGGAGGCAGCCATATAAGAGGTCTGGGATTCTGTCCTGCAGCACCTTCCTAGAATTTGGGAAAGTCCTCCAAGTTTGCTGTTACGGTTTGTTGGCTTAAGACTAGACCAAAGAGGGGGCGCCTGGGTGGCGCAGTCGGTTAAGCATCCGACTTCAGCCAGGTCACGATCTCGCGGTCCGTGAGTTCGAGTCCCGCGTCAGGCTCTGGGCTGATGGCTCAGAGCCTGGAGCCTGTTTCCAATTCTGTGTCTCCCTCTCTCTCTGCCCCTCCCCCGTTCATGCTCTGTCTCTCTCTGTCCCAAAAAATAAATAAACGTTGAAAGACTAGACCAAAGAATTTCAGAGGGCTTGTTTCCAATAGAGACTCTGATCAAGAAGAGTACAGTTTTCTAAGACTAGAAGGAACACCTTCCATACCATTTTTATTATTGATCTATATCCTGAATCTCCCTGATCTCACCACCCAGCAGGCACAAAAGAGATTGCATTGATATGCCCACCTGCTGACTGGGGCTTCATATCCCAAAGGTTCCCCTTATGATTTCTGAGACTCTCCACGGGGTGTCCTTGTGTCTGCTAACTCCTGCCTCACCTGATGCTCCTCCAGTGACTTCAGAGCAAAGGGGAAAGAGGGCAGTTGGCTTCTGGGAAGAGGTGAAAGGGATGTGGTCATGAAAATCTGTCCCTCGGTTTTCAAAAACAAAGTTTTAGTTCATGAAATGGCAGACATTTGGGTCCAGTCCTGATTTGTTATACTGCCTTGCACAGGTCACCTTTTCTTTTTGTTTCAAATTCCTTTACTAAAAATGGAAACAATCCTCACATCTCACAAAGATGTTGTGGGAACTGGCTGTTTAATGATTGGATGGTATTTTGAAAACATCAAGTACAAGATAAGTGCTAGGTCAAGAAAGCCAAAGACATGTGGCTTCTCTAATGAGGTAGCGGGATGTGCCTGTCTTTCTTTTTGCTTTAAACATCCAAAGGAAATACATTTTTAAATGTCTGCACAATACTGACAGAGAACAATCTCAAATTCCCCAAGTCGATAAATTGCTCTTTGAACCTCCTTAAATGAACTAAGTTGCTGCATAGGTGAGGCCCAGGCTCCAAGGAGAATAAAGTTTTGAAAAATCCTATGCAATTTGAAGTTATATAACAAGTGGCATTAGGATTATAGAAAATTTGGAAGGGAATGAGACTTCATAACCAACATCTGATCATGACATTTAAATTTATTTATTTATTTATTTATTTATTTATTTAATGACATTTTAATAAAAAACACATTTAATCCTAAAATACTCTAATGGCATTAATAGCTTTAATGGAAACCTTTACTTAAAATTTGAAGAAGGTGTTTAGGAGATAGGAGAGAATGGCAAGGGCCATGGAAAGGAGAAGCTAGATATAAAGGTTGAAAATTGTACCTGTGATTGGGTTCTACTCTCCAATTGATACTATTAGAAACCATATCAAAAGAAGCTCCTCCCTTCAAAAAATAAGAGACATGCTATGGGTTGAATTGCTCCCCCAAATTCATGTTGAAGTCCTAACCCCAGTGCCTCAGCAGGTAACCTTATTTGGAAATAAGGTCATTGTAGATATAATTAGTTAAGATGAAGCCACACTACAGTAGGGTGAGCCCCTAATCCAATAGAACTGGTGTCCTTATAAAAAGAGGAAATTTGGGGGCACCTGGGTGGCTCAGTCAGTTAAGCATCTGACTCTTGATTTCAGCTCAGGTCATGATCTCACAGTTGTGGGATTGAGCCCCATGTCAGGCTTCATGTTGAATGTAGAGCCTTCTTGGGATTCTGGGTCTCCCTCTCTCTCTGCCTCTCCCCAACTCACACTGTTTCTCTTGCTCTCTCTCTCTCAAAATAAATAAATGAATAAACAAACAAACAAACAAATAAACATTTTTAAAGGGAAATTTGGACAGAGACATATGCATCAGAGAGAATACCATGTGAAGATGAAGGCAGAGATGGGAGAGGTGCTTCTATGAGGCAAGGAACACCAATGAGTTCTAGCAAACCACCAGAAGCTAAGGGAGAGGCATGAAACAGTTATTCTGTTAGAGTCCTCAGGAAGAATCAACCCTACTGACACCATTATCTGAAACTTCTAGCCTCCAGAACTGGGAGACAATAAATTTCTGTTGTGTAAGCTCCCTAGTTTATGGTATTTTATTATGGTGGCCCCCCCGCCCAGAAAACTAGTACATCATTACACCCAGTTGTTTGACCCTATAGAATGAGAAGTAATGTGGAGAAGAAGGGGTTGAAGGTAGTTAACACTATGTTCTTCAGTATATATTTCACTAATTAAGAGATTTATTGAGTTAACATTATTTTCTTAAAATATAAAAATTTAAAGATTATGATCATCAGTTATTCATATCTTATGGCATGTTGTATTTTTCAAAGATGGCCACAATATCCCCCATCCCACATTGCTCTTCTGGAACCTTGCCATTTCTCCATTAAGAATTAAGAATTCTCCACTAATTCCCCTTGAGTCTAGGTGGGTTTGTGACTCACTTGGAACCAACAGAATGTGGTAGGAGTGATGCTACATGACTTCTAAGGCCATGTCATAAAAGTTGATGCTGCTGCCTTAGGGGCTGAACTACTTGCACTGAAGAACTTAGCTGCCCGGAGGCTGCCATGTTGTGAGGAAGCTCAACCAATGCTTGTGGAGAGCCTGCATGTGTAACGCCTGAGGTCGTGAAACCCCCCACAAGAGACCACCAGAGTCGTAAGTCAAAGCCAAGCGGCAAGGGTCGTTTATTGCAGGTTCGAACCTGGACCTCCGCGCACTCGTTGCCAGTGACGCTAAGAGGCCCCGATCAGGGTTGGTACAGCGTTTTTATAGACAGAGACAAATAGCATAGGGGAGGTTTCAGATTATGGGGGGCCTGATTAGTTGATTTTAAAGTAAGGACATTTGTTGTTCTCTGATTGGGCGTCCTTTGTCTGTCCTTTGGCGGGAAGGCTTTGTCCGTTACTTGTGGCGGGAGAAAAAAGGGGAAGGGGGAAGGGGGAAGGGGAGGAATGTGTTAAGCAAGCAAGATTACAGAAGCGAGAAAACTGGTTAGTAAGTATTTTCATAATCTTAGGGTATAGCAAACTAAGTCTAGAAAAATTTAACAGTGCTCACATCGAACAATAGGCAAGACATACAAAATTTTAAATTCATTTTCTACACATGGAGAGACACTGAGACTACTGAGAGAGATACTCAGCAAGATTGTAGCTTCTCCCAACTGCTCTGCTGTTCAAGCTCCAGCCACTGTCTGACTGCAACCATATAAAGGACCTCAGGCCAGAATCTCCCCACTGAGCCCTCCCTGAATTCCTGACCATGGAAACTGGAAGAGGTAATAAAATGATAATGGTTAATTTAAGTCACTAAGCTTTGGAGTGATTTATTATGCAGCAATGGTTTAACAGTCATACCTTAATGCATTATTCAGATAATCAAATTTCTTGACTTTTGAATTAACTGTTTCAGAATTTAATTTTCTTTAAGGGTTAGAAAACGCAGGAGAAAAGACAGCTTGGTAACCTAGAACCATCTAGTTGGCAGGTTTCCCCAGAGTCTGGTGGGCAGTTTTGTGAAAGCCGGCAGTATTGCCGTCCTTGGCATTCTGCCCCTCATTAATTTAGAATGTAAATATGAAGGTGGTACCATAGAATTTGAAGCCAGCGATCACACTAATATTTATGTAAGTCAGTAAATTCCTGATCGGAGAGTCTTTTTTTCCTCTCCTCCCAAACATGTCCTAATTATGTAAAATTGTGCCATCAACTGCCTTGGACATGAACTAGTTAGTTATCACTGGCGCCAGCGTCTGGCATGTTGAATTTTCCAACTTCTGCAAACTTCTAGTTTCAACCAGAATCTGGCACTAATTCTAAATGAATCTGACTTCATTTGTGGTGGGGTGGGAGGGCTGGGATGGTAAAGATGTTTGCACTTTGAATAATCTCCAGCTGTTGGCATCTTCCTAATAAGAGCCCCCTCCTGTCCTTAGTGCTGACATAGCTCTGCTCAACTATGAAGGACCATTTTCCCCAGTCATTTCCTTCTGTTCAGAAAAATACTGGATCCTTTTGACACCTTCATGTTCCAAACACTCCCTATCAGCCTGCAGCTTGTTTTCTATGGTGTCTTTGATTAAAGCCTTCTTCTATCAGGGCATTTGAATAAATAATTCCCTTGCCTCTCTTTGTTATCAGAGTTCTTACTTGCTGCTTCTGGTCTCCAAGACAGCCTTCAGGCTTTACTGCCAGGGAATAAGATGCCTGTGAAATTCACTCTTCGGCTGCAAAATGCCTTGCAAGGGAGTCTTTTGAAAATATTAACTTCTTTTCCTTTTTCAGCCCTGAAAGAGTAGTTACTGGGAAATAGTCACTCAGAAAATGGCTATTAGTTAAGAATCTCTGCACACAATAGCTGAGGGGTAACAAGGAAGCTGAAAAGAAAAGGCTTCATAATCCCTTATTTGTGACTCCTAAGTGGTAGCTGCTAAAAGTGACTTCTGCAAGTAGGCAGCTGCCTCTGCCATTTACACTTAATCAGATAATCACAGAGCTAGCTAGAAGAGGCCTTAATCCAGCCTTCTGCATTAGCTGGGATTTCTGCATTAGCTAAAGCCTGCAAGGCTTTCTGGATTGTTACAGAATCCTCAAGTGTTGTGCTCACACCTTCACTTGGAAAAGTCAAAACACATTGGGGAGAGGAGACATCTACTCCTTGGAACAGAGACAGAAACACATTACTTTTGTCACCTAATCCTCTCTTTTCTTCCTGAACAATCTTTGAGTGGATATCAATCCTACTCCTCAAATATTGCATGAGGTTGTGATCATTATTTTCATTTCACATATGAGGAAACTAAGGTTCAAAGTGGTTAAATTACTGGCAACAATGTGAGAAAACTAGGATAGGTTGACAAACCATCCTTGTTTGCCCAGGACTGGGGGTTTTCCAGGACATGGGACTTCCAGTGCTAAACCAGGACAGTTCTAGGAAAGCCAGGAAAGTTGGTCACCATAGGCTGAGCTAGATCCACACTGTCTCCAGAGCCTTCCCTCTGAACCCTAGTACCACCCTAAATTCTTCTCAGACTGAGATTTGGCCTTGGGACAAATGGGGAATCTACTGGCAGCACCATGAAAAATGCAGAGTTTATTTCCCTTTGAGTCAGAGAACAAAGTCATTGGTATTGATGTGAAATGTTGGGGTTTGGGAGCTAACGGTCAAAGAATTCTTCAGTACGAAAAAGTGGTTTTATTAAAGCACAGAGACAGGACCTGTGGGCAGAAAGAGCTGCACTGGGGTTGTGAGCAGTGACTGATTACGTAAGATTTTCTATCCTACGAAGGGGGGGATGGCGTTAGGGCCCCAGGGAATTGAATCTATAGGTTTCTGGAGGTCTGGCTCTTGATAAGATTGCTTTTTTTTTTTCTTCTAAGTCATTAAGACAGTTGCAAACTGATAGAGATTCATGTCCCACATGACTGTGATGTCTATTGGTTGACCATTTGTTTTTCCCTTTCCTTTTTTCTTGGGCAGCCAGGAGTGCCTGAGGAATGTCACACGTACCCCCATGGGAGGCTGAGGGGTGTTGCAGGATGTTAGCTTGTGCTTTACCCTCAGCTGGCCTTTTGCTCCCTCATCAGTGTCATCTTTGGGAAACCAACTCAGGAAACCAGGCCCTCTTGCAGGTCACTCAGAACCCACTGGACAGACTAGTCCAGGAGCTGACTCTCCAGAGAGGTAAAAGTCAGATTCAAGAGTGCACATCACCATTTATGTAATTCACCACATCAGAAGCCATTTTACAAGTGGCCTTAAATCATTGCCCACTGCCCTGCCAGGGCCTCATTATGGAAACCTCAGAGAAGGCCATGGAGGAGGGAGGAGCATTGCTGAAATGTGCAGAGTAGAACTGGGCTGAATTCATGAACAAACTCAGACTATAGCATAATTTTGCCAAAAGCAGAAATCAACACCTTTTGACATTTTTTTTTCAGGGATGATATACATACAGTTCCTTCCTCCCTCCCTCCTTCCCTTCTTCACCCACCTGCTTAACCCCATCTCCCAAATCTCCCCTACCTCGGGGCGTTCTCTTTCAGAATGACTCCCTGGACTGCATTGGAAAACCAAACACATGCTTGAAGCATTGTAGCTGGAACTGATTTCTGGTTGTTCTCGTGACACACACACACACACACACACACACACACACACACACACATAGTGCCAGATGATACCCTCTAATTGCTGGATCCCAGCACGTTTGGGGAGGCCCAGGTTGTTGAGGAGGAGGACTAGGGAGTCTCTGAATGTTAGTGAGTGGAGTATTTCAGTGTTCTAACAGTTTCTCAGGTTTTACCTATCCACTGATGCTTTCCTTTATTTCTCTCAGCCCTAAGTGGCGGGATCCATCCTTCCCTGTGGCTGCTAGGGGTCCCTCCTCTCCACCCAGTGGCCCCTGACTGTCTCCCCTTGGAGGGCAGAAGATTAAAACAGAAAGGACCTCAGAGGGATTATCTAGTTCGACTCCCTCCTCACACAGACAAGGGCTGAGGCATGGAGAGGAGATGAGAACTTCTGGAGTCACATGCCGAGTCCACTCTGGCACCTCTGAGGTGGAGAGGAGGGTGCAGGAAGGAAAAGGTCTGTAGCTGCTAATCAAACCTATTCTCTCCCTTCTTCAGCTAATCCACAATGTTAGCCCAAAGTATTTTTCAAACCCTTACTCCACTGTGTCAAACATGAATTTTTGGTTGTTTTTTGGTTTGTCCTCAAGCTCTATATTTTTGTTAGCTCCCCTTTCTCCTTTCTTCTTCCTCTTTGTTTCCAGGTAAAATCATTCACAGAACTCAAGTATCTCACATAGATGGAACTTGGCATGGGGGTACCCATGGGGAGGTGGGACCTACTCTTCCCCTCCTGCTTAGGTCTTCACCCTGAGAAGTGGCCACAAAGGTCTTGCTGTGTGGTGCTTGGTAGCATGGACTGTGCCTGTGTTTGATGCCCAGTCAGGCAAGTTTCTACCGACTGATTTTGTTTTTTTTTTTTTTCACCCTAGATCCCCACCTGCTGCTTTCTAAAAGCACAAGGCCCATCCCTGAAACTTCATGGGCGTGGGGACTCTCTTTCCTCACTCTGTATGTTAGGGGATGACAATCAGGCTGAGGTGGCCCCAACCTGCAATACCTTCCTGTCACTCATGGAAGAGCTGCCTCTTAGGTGAGGCTCCACCCCCACCCCTCTTGAGAATGTCACCCCACAGCTCCTGCTGGCAGCAGTGAGTCCTAATGCTGAGGGAAAGGAGTTGAGGTAGAGGCATTCAGAGCTTTGGTGGGTGAGGACTGATGCCCCCTCCCCCTCCTTCCATAGACGGTCAATGCTCCCCATTACAAGGGCCTTCCCCTCCTCTGACCAATAGCATAAATGGGGTTTCTAGGGGAAACAGTGCTTGTGACCTCCCTGTTCATTAGACTCTGGGTGAAACAAATTTGAGTGAAAAAAAATTGTGATTTTCAAATCAAAGAGCAAAGGTGACATGGACCACACCAATCGAAACAGCCTTCCCTAGGCACCTTCTGCAGTGGGTGCTGTGAATGGGCCACAGCATCCTAAGTCCTAGCCATCCACTGACTCGGGACTCCACAAGGACAACAGGTGGATTAGGTAAGATGATGGAACCCACACTTGGAATGAAATACCTACAGCTCACTGAAAGAGTGACATAATCATGACCAGTCTACAGCAAACTATAAAGACTACAGAGTGTGGTTGTGCTAGAACTCCCAGTCCCTCCTCACCAGGGAACTTGTGGAACCTCCTGTCAGGAGCAGCCAAGGGAAACATCTCCTACCTAGGTTAGCCGACATCCTTTTCTGCATCCAAGTTATCTGTCATTGCTGATCCTCTGCTACTTCCCCTATTTGCCTCCCAGCTAGGCTAGACCCAGGAAGGGGCTGGGAGTCGGCACTTCCACACCATCTGCACATGGGATGAGATTCTCAGTCTCTCTGTCTGCAAGTTCACACCTTGGGGGCAGAACTTTCAGCAGGTATGCTTCTATGCTCTGGTTACCCCTCTTCCTAACTTGTTTCTGTAAAAGTCAGATTTGGCTCTTGGGAGGTTTATATCCCTTATGACAAATTTTCTTAAATGTCTTTGGTAGTTTTCTATTCCCCAGGGAATCGCTTTTCTCTCCCTCTACCATTGTATGCTCCTCAGTCATCAAATGGGCCTGTGCACTTTGGTGATCTGTGGTTTTGAGTAGGAAAAGAGTAGTTGCCTTACTGTCCAGGTATCACTGCCTTCTATGTAGCTCTTCCAAACACTCCTGTTTGCTGTAGCACTTGGGGGTTTAGGTTCACTATTTTGTGCCTACCATGTGTAGGTCTTACAAATGACTTGGGCTTCATAGTGTAACCATTACCATTTATTAAGCATATGCTATGTTCTAGGCATTATGTTAAGTGCTCTACATGTAATATCTCTAGTCCTTATGGCAAACCTATGAGTTAAGCATCATCATTCCTATTTTATAGATGAGGAAACTGAGTCTGAGAGAAGTTTTATAACTTGCTCTGGCTCATAGAGATGGTAAGTACCAGAGGTGGGACTGGAATCTAAGCCTGCATGATTCAGAAGACCATCCTCTTTCCTTTCCACCATTCTTCCAGTCACTCAACAAACACTTATGGAGCACCTACCATTTCCCATACATTGTTCTTTTCTTGGAGCTTAACATCTAGCTCACGGCATCCTCTGTCCTAATTCTCTTGATCTGTGACAATGGACACAAGAGTTCCTGAAGCCCACCAAGGAAAACGTCTAGAACAGTGAAGAACAGGAAAACAAAATTATCCACATGCAGGTGTCAATTTGAAGTTTGCTAATCACCAGGAGAGAGAGAAAAAAAAACTATGTGAGAATTGCAATATCAGCCATATGTTTCTAGTTTACAAACCTGAAGCAGTAGCTGGAGCTCCCAGGCAGAGATAGATGCAAACGTGTGGAAATCCCACAGAAATATAATAGACAAGAAGAGGGACAGGAAATGAATCCTAAACCCTCATAGACTGTGTGGCAACCTTTTTATGATGAGTTGCAGTATTAGACTCAATGTTTCTAAGAAATCAACAGCATCATCAATCCCATCTGACATGGGAGAAGAGGCTGCTAGATTATATGCAATTCCTTGGTTATGGGGAAAATCAGTGGTGACACAGACTGATAATCTAACGCTGCAGACAAAAAATCACTGTGACCAGCTACTTCCCTTATTTGGGGTTGTTGAAATAGCTTCAATTTTGCTAAGAGTCAAAGTTAGCTTTTCTCATTAAAGAAAAAAAAAAGCACACGGAGATAGAGAACCAATAGAATGAAGCACAATTGCCACAGCCAGGACTGGCACCCACGCACCAATGCAGTTCAGCTTATCAGACTTTCAAGGATTTCTTAGACTGGCAGTATTGTTGGTAGCACTGTTCTACCCTGTTAACTGAATCCTGATTTTGTTCAGATACCAGGAATTTTTCTGGAAAAGGTAGGTCCTTCCCTGGGGCCCATAAAATGAACAACGGTCAGCCTGATTCATTTCCTCTTTGCAGATGATGGATTTAGCCCATGTAGTGGACATTTGACCCAGTTCTCCACAAGGAGACATAACTGGAAGTCTACTAATGGCTTCTGGAAAGATTTTTCTCTTTAACAAACATAGAGGGATACTAAGGAGAAAGCTCATTTCCCTTCCTACCTGTCTTTGATTTTTTTTTTTTTTTATTTAATGATGCGATACACTGAGCTGCTGTATCAACCTTGCCACCATGGTGGGAGGCAATGCTCTCACACTGAAGATTACAAAATGAAATACAGAAAAAGCCTGGGTTCTTGGTGACCTCACTGCACCACTGAGCAACCTGTAACCACATACCTGCAGAGTTCTTAGTGATGTAAAAACTGCCCTATGGTTTCTGCCACTTTTAGTTTCATCTCCATGATACACTGGATAAAGAGGAATAGCTTAAAGCCAACACATTATGCAAGAGCAAAAGAAAAATGTGTGGCTCAAGATGAGACTGCCAATTCCAGAACTTCTGTCTTTTGTGTGGCACAGCCTTCAAAAGAATTTAGAAACTAAGCAAACAGCACAGATCTGTTGAGCACCTACTATGCACCAGACACAGTTCTGGGTGTTGGGGTTACAAGAGTGGGCAAGACAGGCAAGGTCATTGAGGTCATGGAAATCACATTCTGGAAGATTAATGATAAACAAATAAATAAGGATAGTTGCAAACATTCTGAAGCAACTTTCTAAATATTGATGCAAATCAGCCCCAAGTGTAAACCCGGACACCATCATCATTATCGTCATTGTCACTGTCATAATAATTTGTGCCAGGCTCTATGGGTGTCAAAAGATGAACAAGAGATAAACACTGCATTCAAGAAATCTGGGAGGCAAGAATCCAGATTTGGCCATAGAACAGTCAAAAGTTAGGCAATGAATTAGGCAGGAAACAAAAGAATTCTTCCGGTAACCAGGGTTAGGATAGGCTAGGCCCCCTGTCTCCACTATTCTCCCACACATGTTTTATCACCGTTACCCCCTTTTTCAAGAGAGAAAGAAATTTTCTTAATGATTGCTGTTCTTCTTTCACATTCGGCTGCTGTTCCCAAGAGAATCAAGTAGTCTTTTTCTTTCTCCAGTGAAGTGAAGAAGATAGGCTGTGTAAATCTGGATGGCACTTATAGTCTGTGCTACGTACCAGCAAATACACACAGATCTCCCATAAATGATCTCACCAAACCCTGTCTCCTTTCCTTCATCCTCTCAAAATCATACCCACCTAATGTGTTTAGCATGCTGCAATTGACTATTAACTGCCATATCTAGCTATAAAAATACAGGTAAACATCGACTAACCAGGTCCCCACACCCACACACATACCCTCACCTTCAGAAACATTTCCACTGATGGTCACACGAACCACTGCACGCTCTCTCCCATTTGGAGTGCATCTTCCCACAGGCTTGTTCACACACTGGCTTTTTATTTGAGCTCTCATGGGGAATCTTTCAACTCTTAGATAGGAATTTCATTAACAAAGGAAGGGGAGGGGAAGTCAGGAGGAAAGTACAGATGCAGAAGAAGGAAATCAAAATAGTTTCTGAAGGGGACCTAAAATTGTATCATCCCAGGCTGAACCTCCCCTATAACTGTTCTTTATTTGTGCATTCTGTGCCTGGAGACAAAACACAACAAAACAACTTTTCATCGATTGGGCAATTGTCCAAGCTCTTAGCTTGGCATCCAGCCCACAGAGCTGTGAAATCAACCTCACCAAGCCTATGGTTTAAAATGAGGCAACATCTAACTGGAAGCCCATTCAAAATAAGGAACTCGGTGCAGGGGTTCAGGGTCCTTTGTTGCTTCCTTCCTCTCTCAGCAGCATCTCCCATCTAATCTTGGTTGAAGAGTCTTACTTGGCTAAGAAAGAGATCAGGCACAAGAAGGTGGTGCTGAGAAAGTTCCATGAAAACTCAGAAGTCACCGCCTGCATATCAAACTTGAATAACCAGGAGAGATGTAACTTCGGCATACTTTCAGCTGCCTTCCTCCTGCCCACACCGCAGGTTTTTCAGGTCCTTGCTTGAGCGTGCACTCACAGGCGTAAATAAACGTGCTATCAACAGCCTGCGTCAGCCAACCCAGCTATTTAAGCGGGCTGGCATCAGCAAACTCAGCTTCCAAATCCAGGGCTTGTCTTTGCCACTGCCACGTAAGTAACTTTCAGAGGTTTGCCTTTATTGCAGAGGAATGAGATTGTGTAGAAACTGGACTGAAATGTTATAGTTCCCATAGTCACTATGCTGCTGGGGAAGCATAGAGGTGAAAGGGGGAATAAAAGTTAAGAGTTAGTCCCAAGCAGGGAGCCAGAGAACATTGCTGGGTGTAGTATATCAGACCCTTGCAAACATGCAAGGGGTTGAGGTGGACTTGGAGCAAGGTAGAGTCCATTTTGGCCTTTTGGCCAGAAGGTAAGATGTTTTTCTTGCTCTCTCCTATCTCTGGAAGCCACTTGGAAACCACTGTTTGTGTGACTGTGCCAGATACATAGGGATTTATCATTTAGAAGCTGATGTTGCTATTATTCATCTCAGTCTAAAATCAGACACAGTATTATTAAAATTTTTTTGTGTGTTTTATATAGGGGGATAAGAGGGGCTATCTCTGGATTAAGTAGAGGTGGTTCAACTGTGAATTTGCAATGCTATTTCTTGTTAGGTCTGGTTCTTATAATACTAATTTACAACAATGCAAACACTGATCTTGCTTAAGGTAAAAAGGAATCCCATGCTCTGGGTTTTGAGGAAATATAGGTTTGTGATATTTGAGCACAATGGGTATCCAGGTATTCGGGGAATGTGCTAAACAAAGGGGAATAAGAATCATTGACTAAAGAGGCACAACACTCCACATGACTTAGGTGAGAAGGTCTTAAAGAGAAGGGCCAGCCAGGCAAAAAGTTCCTGTGGAGCTGCACTGCCACTCAACAGGCCTATTGGATCTTTAGCAAAGGAGGGAGAGTATAATCAGAGCAGGCAGAGAACAAAACAAAGGAGAGGGGCTAGGGAGGAGAGGGGACAGACAGTAGAGGAGTTACGATTAGACATCATATTTGTAAAATATATATAGGATTATAATAGAACTAAAGCATGACATAAATTCTATAGTTCCTCCTTTTGGGTCAAGAATCTGGCGGGGCGCCTGGGTGGCACAGTCAGTTGGGTGTCCAATTTCAGGTGATCTTTGGATCATGATCTCGGGGTAGTGAGATCGAGCCCCAAGTCAAGCTCCACTCTCTTTCTGCCCCTCCCCACCCCGGTCTCTCTCTCTCTTTCTCTTCTCTCTCTGGAAAAAAAAAAAAATCTAGTGATTAAGAATCGGTGAAAGCCAAGGATCTTGCCCAGGTAGTTGCCCCTGCCTCAACACATACCTTGACACACAACACTCATTTTCTGGAGCCCTAGAACACCACGCACCCCAAATGAATGCATTTAAGCTAATGCATTATTTTTACACTGAGCTGAAGCTGCTGACTAGGAACCTACAGAGAAGCAGCAGGGGGTTGGACACCAAACTGAAGCTCACTTCTAAGGTCATAAAGGTCTGATTCCCATCAAGCAAATAGTGGCTAAAGGGTTTCTTGGGGCAAAGATAAGTTGGGGTCCTGGAGGAAGAGAAAAGAAATAAAAGGTGGATCCTGTTCTCAAAAAGCTTGATATCTGAAGTATAAGGACATAATAAGAACCCAGGCGAGGGGTGCCTGGGTGGCTCTGTCGGTTGAGCGTCCGACTTCGGCTCAGGTCATGATCTCACAATTTGTGAGTTTGAGCCCGGTGTCAGGCTCTGTGCTGACAGTTCAGAGCCTGGAGCCTGCTTCGGATTCTGTGTCTCCTTCTTTCTCTGCCCCTCACCCACTTGTGCTCAGTCTCTCTCTATCTAAAACATAAAAAAAATATTTTTAAAAAAGAAGCCAAGCAAAAAATAGTACATATTGTATGATTCCACTGGTATGAAATGATAGAAAATGCAAACTATAGTAACAGAAAGCAGATCAGTGGTTACCTGGGGAAGAGGATGGGAGAGAAAAGGGGTAAGAGGATCACCAAGGGGCATGGAAAACTTTGGGGGTGATGGGTATGTTCACTATTGTGATTGTGGTAGCCATTACTTATATGTGAAAATATATCAGATCGTATATTTTAGACACATGCAGTATTATATGCCATTATACTCCAACAAACAATACTTTAATAATATATCATTTCTATATGATTAAAGGCATTTCTAAAAATTAGCCTATGTAACATACTGAAAATTAAAAAAAAAATATGTCTGGGAAAAAATTAATTCAATAAATACAATGGAGGACAAGACCATCAGGATTTTGGACTTTTATAGAACCTGGAAGGTTCCAGAGATCATTTAACTCAGCAATTGCAGACCTGGAAAACTGTTTTTAAAAATACTCAGGACTGGCCACACCCCAACCAATTAAGTAAGGATTCCTGGGTGCACAGTCATGGCATTGTTTTTTAAAGTGATTCTAATGTGCAGCCAGGAATGAGAAGCAGTCAAATTCAAACTCCTCCCTGACACAGGAGGACAGAGAAGCCCAGAGAGAGGGTGGGTTTGCCCCTGACCACACAGCCACTGGGTCCCAGAACCCAGGGAGGACAGCAACAGGATCTCAACGCTACTGGGTCCTCAAAACCACATTTTCAGCTCAAACTAGGATAGGGCATCCCGTGCATTTCAAGCAAATTCTTGGCATCCAGACATGCTCAGGGCGGACAGCAGGAAGAATTACTCAGAACCTCAAAGGTGCATTATTTCAGGGCTGTGCTAACACGTGAGAAGCGATGTTTCAAAACGAAAGCTTCCTTTTGTTCCCTCAAAAATATCTGGTATAAGCCAGATAATACTTACTGAAAGAATCTCAGCAGATGGCACCAGGCGCTCTGTGGGGGACAGGGGCAAGTTGTTACTTTAGGAACTGGCACAGTTCTCAGCGTTGGGACGAGTCTATCTGGCACTACAGGGGCTCTTCATTGTGGTTTCCAGGTTGGCCCCGGGCAGAAGTGTGAGTGGGTGAAGTTTGTCTTCGTGGCTACTGCTGTTCTGTCTCTCACCTTGGCTCCTGTGTGGGTGCAGGGGTGCCCATGGGACCACACATCTCACCTGCTCTGCCTGGGCCAGCTAGCCAGGTTTTAGGTGGTTTCTCAGCTCCTCATCCAAACATGTCTGATTTCCAGGGTCTCATCCCCTCGGGGCTTTGCTTATCCATCTCTGGAAAACTAATTAAAGTTATGATGTTAATACACAATAATTGTTTTAATGAGTTATGTCCTCCCCACCCCCCAGTATATTAACTAGATTCTAGCAAGATAACATATCTGGGAATTCTTTGAAATGTTATATAAACATAATTACCATTTGGGGCAATGAGGAGAATCAAAGTTTTAGGCGAAATATATAATCCCTAAAAATTTCCAAGCAACCTGATGGGGGAAAATATACCAAGATTGGGGGTTTGCCATAGAATTCCTCAAATCACATCCCTTAGGGAATTCCCTACAGACTGTGGGGCCTCACAGAATGCTTTTCCTGAATTTGTCTATTCTTTGTTCACTGCATTTTGTGCTCATTGGAGATGGCAGCATTTATCTTTCTGGGAAACAGAGAGCCACCTTAAAGACACTACAGTGGAGATAAAATGTCAAGAAATTCTGCTCACAGGGCTTTATAATTATTACCTAGTTCCTCTTCTGCATGGAAGGCTGGCACTGGCAGAGCAACTTGCCTAGCCTTAGGGACAAGGGCCTCCTTCCTGGGGGACTCAGTACTGCAGCCTGAGGCAAGAGGCGCCCTCAGTTCCTGTAACTCTGGGTCCTCCATAGCCCTTTCTTCCATTAGGAAAGCTGAAATTGGAAAGCTCTTGCTGGCAAGTGGCAGCTGCATGTGGTACGTCTTGTCCCTAAAGAGGGGTGTGGCCAGGTATGTAATTAACCTTCCTCTGGGGAAGCAGAGTCTGCAGGCAGCCAGGAGTCCAGAGCCCTCTGGCTTCATCTGTGAGTGAAGCAGCAAGGTGAGGAGGGAGAAGGTAAGCACCATCCTGACTCCTGGCAGACGGGGAGACACGGGGCACTCAAGCTCAGGGGAAAGGATTAGGCTATTGGCATCAGGGTGGCCGCCAACACTGGTCCAATGCTGCTGTTTGGAAGCCTGATGTTTCCTCCTCTTGCCATTCAGAGTTTCACCAAAAATATATATATATTTTTTAAATGAGTGGCATGATTGCACAACTGGTAAAATAGCTTTGCATAACAGTGACAGAATTTTTGGCTTCTTTGGATGGGTTTTCTTTGAACATTTCACCTTTGTTTTCACAAATCCTCTTAGTGTGGAATGGCTTAGTTCACTTGGACATTTTTTTTAAGCCTGTGTCATGACCTAACCCAGATTAATTTTTACATGCTGTCGATGGCTTCCTCAAACTTTTAAAAAGCCAAGTGAATGGGGATGGTCAACAGAAGTATGCAAACATGAAGTTGTTGGCAGAAGGGTGGCATATGGCCCACAGTGATTTATAAAGTACTATCCTGTCTACTTAAAAACCAGCACCTGAGGATCCCGAGGCAGCCCCTGGACCACACCCGTCCCCCATCCTGTCTGCTCGCCTTGGGCAGGCTGGTGGAGACCTGGCTTGAGGCTGCAAAAAGAGGGCTTCTCCTGATGCAGGGGGGTGGTGCACCTGCTCTCTTCCTGGCCCTGGTTCCCTTGACCACTCTACCTTTCAATGCCCCTGATGTGGATTTGGCATCCCAGTACTGTTGTTTCTGAACATACATGGGGTTCAGGTGTGTGGATACATGACCAAACAGGTACAAGTCAGCCCATCCTTTCTATTTGCTGGGAAACTCCCTTCATCAATCTTCAAGCGATATGTTGAACACTCTTTCACAGAATCCCTGTGTAAACAAGTCCTGCGGAGGACAGCCTGGCCTGGGGAGCAGAAGACGGGTCTCATGTTCACGAACCTGGGTCCTATTTTCAGCTCTAATTCAGCTGTAATGGAATTTTAAAGCCAGAGGGAGCCGGAAATATCAGTTGTCCCAGTGGATTATTAATAACACCCCTTTCACTTTAAAAAAGACTTGGCCTGAGCAATAAACTATATGGTCACCTGTGAATACAATACATGAAAGATCGAGAGTAAAGTGAGTTGTCCTGCATCTCAGGATTAGTTGGTGGCTGAGCTGGGTCTGGAACCCAGGCCTCCCCACACCTCATTCTGGCCTCTCTGCCAAGTCACTCACTCCCTCTGTGACTCAGGTTCCCTGTGGGAAGCACTGTATCTGTACAGCCCAGACGGAGAGCTGGTAGATTTATACTGGCTTGCCAAAGAGAAGTTCAACATGAATGCTAGGAGTTCAGGGGATTGTTCATCACAAGGTCAAGTTATTCTATTTGCTTCAGGGTCTAATGTTAGCCTATGGCCATGTTTGGATAATGATAGAAGCTCTTTTAAAAATACAGAAGTTAATTTTTACCCATCCTCATATAACTTATTATAATTTGCTTCTGGAAGTTTTGATACAATGTGACCAAACATGAAAACCCAGCCAGATCTTTCAGAACTACTCTGTACTTTGATGTTAAAACAAAACCAGAAACAATCTAAAGCAGACACTGATCTGTTCTAATCTCTTAGTATATACTGGGCACGAAACTAATAGCTGTCATTCTAGCCAGTAGATCTAGAGGATCACAATGGAAGTTTCCTGGAATTCTTAAGGAAATGACAGATCTGCTTAGATAGTCTAGTCTTCACTGATGTACTTTCATTTCCTTCCTGTGTGGTTTCTCCCTAAGAAAACGTATATAAACAATGTCCCTAGCTCTTATATCCCCTCACTCCTTTCCAAATTTCTAGTCTACTGGTTCCCAGGAGTGAAATATATTTTAGAAAGGAACTTTAATTTAATATTACTTATGCCTGTAAGTGTCTAACCCTTTATTATGTATTCTTTGTGCTCTTTCTGGGGGGTAGAACAGCATCCTTTGGAGATGGCTGGCACTGGGGTGTATGAAGCAGGACTGGAGAAAGTGGGAGGTCCTCTCCTCTTTCATTAACATTATATCCGGTTCAGGTTCCACAATTTAAAAAGGAGGAGAGTCCTTGGAACTAGCTCAGAAAAACTCCTAGATGACTAAATAATAATAAAACCAAATCCATAAGGAGGGGCAAAAGGGCCTGATGTTATTTAACTTGGACAAGACTAGAAAGCGATTTGATGATGGTGTTGAAAAGCATGGAGGGTGGTCATGGAGGTCAACCATCAGCCATTCACCTGGACAGCTGAGAGTAGACAAACCAAGCCCAGATATTGGTGGGGGCTGCAGCATGAAGGGTATTGAGTGAGTCAGGAAGTAGTCCCTCATTATGCAAAAAAATACCTTAGAAAGAATTATACAGGTAAGGTCTGAAAGATGGGGCAGTCAAATAACCCTTTAATTTTTAAAGTCTTTGTTTTGTTTTGAGGCTCATGTTAACATATTCCTTAATTCGTACTACACGCAAGACCCTTCTTAGGTTCTTAGGTTTTACATCTCATTCTATTTTTTCTCTCATTCACCCTCTTTCTTGCTCTTGACACCATATTCTTTTTTTTTTTTTTTCAACGTTTATTTATTTTTGGGACAGAGAGAGACAGAGCATGAACAGGGGAGGGGCAGAGAGAGAGGGAGACACAGAATCGGAAACAGGCTCCAGGCTCTGAGCCATCAGGCCAGAGCCCGACGCGGGGCTCGAACTCACGGACCGTGAGATCGTGACCTGGCTGAAGTCGGACGCTCAACCGACTGCGCCACCCAGGCGCCCCGATTGACACCATATCCTTAAGATCTACCTATGTTGCCGATTATATTTCTAATATTTCTAATGCATTGTTTCTAACTGCTTTTTATTGTTTCTTATTTATATGCACTCTTTGCTTATCGAATCCTCTGGACATTTCTGTTGTTTCCAGTTCTCACAAAGCATGCCATAATGAATATACTCATATGTATAGTTGAACACCCTTTAGATCTGGTTGATGGGGAGCAGGGGAAGGGAAAGGGGTAGGCTAGATGACCTATGTTTTCTTTAAGCAATGCGGAATACTGAATTGTCCATAAGATATGGAGACACATGATCTCATGAGGTCTAATCTAGTATTTCAAATATTTAGAAGCTTTTCTGAGTTCCTTAGTAATTTACTAAGACTTTAATAAGAGACTGAAATAATATTCTGGAACTTAAAGAGTGTGATCTTCAGTGATCTCCCCTTCTCAATGTCATTTTCTTCAACTTGGGCTAGTCAATTCTGGAAGCATTTTATTTCTCTATATTGGTCATTGATTACCTGGACAAAGCAAATGCAATGTTCTAAGAAATCGTATTAGTCATAAGGTTGAGTAAAGTTTCTAAACTGTTTTGCTATTTTTTAAAGTTTATTTATTTATTTTGAGAGAGAGAGAAAGCCGGCACACATGTGTAAGTAGGGGAGGGGCAGGGTGGGGAAGAGACAGAATCCCACGCAGGCTCCATGCTGACAGCACAGATGTCGGGCTCAAACCCACAAACTTCGAGATCATGACCTGAGCCATGATCAAGAATTGAATGCTCAACCGACTAAACCACCCAGGCACCCCTAAAATGGTTTGATATTTTAAATGTTTATTTTTTTTGAGAGAGAAAGAGAGAAAGAGAGCATGAGCAGGGGAGGAACAGAGAAAGAGGAAGAGAGAGAATCCCGAGTAGACTCCACGCTGTCAGTAAGGAGCCCCTTGCAGGGCTCAATCTTGATATTTTAATGATTGCAAAACCTGATGGCACTCAGTTGCCGGACATTAGATCCGGCAAAACACAGTTGCCAGACATTAGATCCTGAATCACCAGGGAAGGGATTAGAACCTTAATAATGATACATTGTATTTATATAGTGTTTATAATTTATAGTGCTATTCATAAACATAATCCATCTCATTGAATCCTACAAAAAAACCTGTGAGATAGGTAGGGGTAGGATTATTATAGCTAGGTAGGGAGAGCTTCAATTGTAGACGAAGAAATGGAGGTTCAAAGCAATTGAGTTATCCAAAGTCACTTGGTGATTTAAGTGACATTGCTGGAAGCAGAGTGTGGGTCTTCTGAAGTTCCATCCAGCCTTTCTGCAGCATCATGTCTAATGCTCAGAGAAACGATCTACTTTAGATTCAGAGTTATCCCCTGAGATGGACTTTCTGGAGTATCTGTTTTTTTCAATTATTTTGTGATGTTAATGAGAAGGCTGTAGCCACACACCCTCTGTTTGTCCCATTAGTTGAACACCTGTTCATAAAAACAACTCAACTGGGTAAAAAAATAAGGGCTATATAATTGAGTTGCATGGCAACAAGCAGCATGAATGGTTGGACTTTGGCATACTTTGGAGCTCCAGAAAGTACCAAGTGCATGTCATTTTATTCATTACCTAATTACAGTCATAAAATAAGAATGGCAGTTGGACCATTAAAAAAATAATTGATTCCAGTAGGTTTGCACAAGGAGATAATTCCATTCTTCAGAGTCTTTTCTAGACATTTCAAAATGTACAAATAACCTGAGGAAGTTATAGCTGCTTGCATTAGACAGGTTACAGAGGCCTACATGTGCAATACCATGAAACTCCCTAATTATTGTTCCTTGTTATATAATTAGGGCTCAGGCAAAAATATCGTAGAACCTGGTACACATTTTCAAAAAATTAATCATGGTGAAATGTCCCCAGAATTACAAATGGACAGCCCCTTTTCAGAGTCAGGCACTAGAAATAAGCACCTCTTCAGAAAAAAAAAAATCTAAAGTGACTAAATGGCTACAGAGCAATAGGACAATTCTACTTGATTCTCAGTTATCTGTGTGTGGCTTCATGGTATGAACCTTTGTGTGTGTGTGTGTGTGTGTGTGTGTGTGTGTGTGTGTGTGTATGTGTGTGTGTGTGTGTGTGTTTTAAATAGGCTCAACACTCAGCACAGAGTCCAACACAGAGCTTGAACTCATGACCCTGAGATCAAGACCTGAGCTGAAATCAAGAGTCCAATGCTTAACCAACTGAGCCACCCAGGTGCCCTTCACTGTATTAGATATTTTAAATACCGGACTGATTTCAGGGTACCTACGTGGCTCAGTTGGTTAAGTGTCAGACTCTTGATTTTAGCTCAGGTCATGATCTCCTGGTTTGTGAAATTCTGCTTGGGATTTTCTCTCCCTGTCCCTCCCCTACTTGTACACACGCGTGCTCTCTCACTCTCTCTCTCTCAAAATAAATAAACAAAATACCAGAATGATTTTTATCATCAGTGTTTAAATTTTTGAGCACCCCTCCTCTTCTATGTAACAAACATACATCTCCCTACCCTGAAGCCTATTCATCTAATTAATTTAATTAATGTTCTAAATCAAACAGAATTAGGAAGCCAAATAAGTTACCACAAATGAATAAAATAACACATAAAAAGCATATTTATTATCTTCCATTTTGACTTACTTGTGCCATTTTTCCTGTCCACAAACTGTTTAGAAAGTTAATCTTTTTGTAATTTGCTTCTAACCTTAGTAGTGTAACTTTCTCTTTATGTTTAATAGTTTTCTTTAGAAAACATTGAGATTCCCCCTGCCTACTGCCTTAGCAGAAATCTATTTGTCTGATTTCTGGTGCATTAGGGCATCAGACATTTTCAAAGAGATTTGATAATTCAATTTACTTCACAAGTCTCTCCCCTCCTGGATTATCTGGTTTGAAAAGCTCTGAGCACATGGCTGTGCCTGGTGGAAATTTCTAGTGCAAGCCGTATTTGTTCCTTTGTTTATATTTGATCATAGGACCAAACTTTGTTTGAGATGTAATGAACATTCACACTTACTAAGCATTAGCACAACCATAGTAACAATACCCAAAGCAGGCAGAGGCCCCAGCATATTCACCCCATCAGACAAATTTGTATCCTACCCATTCAAACTGGAATAAAAAGGAAATGTCAGGAAATTTGAAACTGTAGTGTATCCTCTTATTTTTAACCACAAAGCTGCAACAATAGGTTTTCTTAAGGGCAAAACGCAGCCTTCTGTTCATTACCATGGTTAGGTATGTATGTTTCTGTCTTCTAAGATTCTAACAGAACTGCATCTTGCTTATCTGTAACAGCAGTACAGATACCTAAATTCAACAGGAATGTTTTTACTATCCCTCACCAAAGTGAGAACTTTAACATTTTACATATAAGGAGACCAGTATCCAGGTTTGCCTGGGACACTTGAGGTATGCTGTTGCCTTGATGTAATTACTCACAACACTCCTTTTACACATATGTGTTCTAGGTTAGATGGCAAATTATGTGGTCACGTTAATTTAACAGATAGGCTGAATATTAAAAAAGCACCTTGGTTCAAAATGTTTCATGGGCTCCTCAGTTGTCCTTTGAAGTAGAATCCAGGCACAAACTGTTCAGCAAACCAAGGGCATAGCCTGTAATGGGCCACAGCATTCCTCTTTCTTGGGTCAGTGACATTAGTAAACTGTTGATGAGGAATAACATGATAATTTAAACCTAGGCCGTGCTGATCATCAGAATTTCAGAGGAGAAACGACCTCAGAGGTCATCTGGCCCAACATCTTCACTTTCCTGGGTGAATAAATCATTACACTTTTGGAAATATAAATGTCATTTTACAGTCTTCTAAGTTGTTTCTTGAGCAGAATCTCACTGAATCACAATTACAGTAAATAGAAAAGGAAGAAAGTTTTTCACCACATTTTGCAGAGAAGAGAAGTAAGTTTTAAAAAAATGAAACTCAGCCAAGATGATGTGACTATTAAGTAGAGGAGCTAAAAGTTGAAATGCAGGTCTGACTCTTTGCCCAGTGCTCTTTCCAATATCCTATACCAGTTTAATATTTTCATTCATTAATGAAGATTTAAAATATATCCTCTACATATAATCCATTAAAGATATACAACACTCCCTCTCTAACTAAGGCTATACACTCAAAAGAATCTTATTTCGGCTTCTCTCTTTCTCCTCCCACCTGCAAAGAGCTCTGGCCAGCACCTCTTGGTGGCTGGCCCAGGAAATGCAAGGCACAAAACTTTTCCTATCCCCTTCTTTCTTTTGCCTTGGGTAAAAGGATGAGGAGAGGACCATGCAAAGTAATCTCTGGGTTTTTCTTTATTGATCATTAATTATGTCTCAGGTAACCTAGAAGTCACATCAGTGCTTCTCAACATTCCCCTTTGTCCTCTTTCCCCTTCTTTATTTCATCTATGACATGAATATAGCTCTAATGACTGTGCCTTTATAAGAGATGGGAAAGTCATAGTTCCTGAGGTGAAAATAAAGTTCAACCAGCATGCACTCAATATGTATTCACTGCACATCCAACAATGTGTCTGGGACTATTCTGGATACTTGAGATACATCAGGGTTGTGCTATAAACCTCTAACTTCCTCAAAGTTTCCTGAAAACCCCTTCGGTATCTGCACAGAACCTCATTTCTGTAAGCCAAATCTTAATTAAAACTTTTTCTTAAGTATTTGCTTTCAAAGTGAAATGATATCTTATGAAACTTCTTGAAGATATTTCAACAGGATTATTTTCTACTTTTCTTCTGTAACAAATATGTAGCATCTTAGTTACACTCCCTCTTGTGGGTTAGCCTGGAGTTCTACCTACAATTTATCATGTTCTGTCTAAAGAAAATTTCTTCTGAGTTTGTAACAATCATGATAGAGATTGACTTTTGGAAAAGCAATCTGTTTACAATATGGAGATCTTCTATAAGGAGATTACAGAAATGGGGTTGCCTTCTTTCATTTGCCCATTTCTTTCTTTCTTTCTTTTTAAAGCTTATTTATTTATTGGGGTGGGGGGAGAGAGAGAGAGGACTCCAAGCAAGCTCCATGCTGTCAGCATAGAGCCCGTCACAGGGTTTGATCCCATGAACCATGAGATCATGACCTGAGCCAAAATCAAGAGTCAGATGCTCAACTGACTGAGCCACCCAGGCCCTCTGCCCATTTATTTAGAAGGAGGTAGACCAATATTCTGCTTATTTCATATCACAAAAAAGTCTGAGATTTTATTATTATCTTGAACTATTTCCCCATGTTTCTACATACAAAGCTTTGACTTAGAGTATGAGTTGGGCTACCAATGAAAAGAAGTCAATGTGTACACAAAGAATTGTATGTGCAGGGTTAATGATTAATTCACTGCTGGAAGTCATTCACAGACACTCCCCACACCCACCCCCACTACTGCCTCCAATATCTCTTTATATCCTGCTATTTTCTGTAAGTAGCTGTAGAAAGTCTAGACAACTGAGGAACTTGTTTCAACAACAGCTTCAGGAGATTCCTTAATCAATTCAATGTGACTCTGTAAATCTAGCAATTAGGTAGCAGCAATAGTCACTAAGATCCAGCTGGCCTGGTTGAAGCCAACCTTTATATTCCATCCTGTCAGATGCCGAAAACTATTCATTTGTACACTATATTATTCACATAAGACATGTCATCTTTCAATTTATGTCTGTACCAATTAAAGAAGAGCATGTGTGGAAAAGAAAGCCAGCCTGGTTGGTGGTGCTGTTGGTATTAACTGAAATCACTAACCCATTTAACTGGGTCAGAGCCATGTTGGTCACCAAGGTTTCGAAACATGTCACAGGGAGGGAGACATTGCTGCCAGGCTGGCTCCACCCCACAGGGAAGCCAGGGTAGACACAGGGACAGGGCACTGCCTTACTTTTGTCCCAGGAGGTACCACCTGGCTTTACTGCTCCTCTTTCCACAACCACCATCAAGGTTCTTTGGTCTACATGGCTACTTAATGCAGAGAGTAAATACAGTGTAGTGGCTAAGAACACAGATGCAGAAGCTAGACATTCTGGGTTTGAATCCCTGCTCTACCACTCACTACATTTGTATTTGGGGAAAGTTATATACATCTCCTTGGGAAAGGTATAGAAGTTTCCATTTACATCAGTTTCTACATGTATAAAATGGAGACAGTAAGAGTGCCTATCCCATAATGCTGCTTCCTCTGATGATTATATGAGTTAATGCATCTAAGATGTAGGACTATGCCAGGCACATAGTAATTGATCAATAAATATGTTGTTATTGTTGTAGCAGGGATGAGATTTCTGTATGCAATTCAAAAGATAGGAATCTACTCCATGCTGTTTCAGGCAGTAAGGACCAAAAGATTAGAAGGCTGGAAAGTTATTTTTTCCAATGTAATGTTTTGGTTTTGAACATGGTCAGTCCTGGTTGTTGAAAATACAAAACAGTGTTTTTCCAACTTATGTCCTAAATCAAGTCATGCCAGATGCCAATTGGTTAAGTTCAGGTCAGCAAATAATGAGCCCTATTAAGTGCCAGATACTCCTAATGAATGCTGGAGAGATATAAATGTTTAAGAGATGACATACCCCACCCCCCTCCGACAGAAGAGCATATAATTTAGTGGGGAAGACACGCCCAGGAACAAATTATTTTTTTTAAGTTTATTTATTTATTTCGAGAGAGACAGAGCATGTGCACATGGGGAAAGGGCAGAAGAGAGAGAGAAAATCCCAAGCAGCCTCCATGATGTCAGCACACAGCACGACGCAGGACTCAAACTCATGAACTGTGAGATCATGAGGTGAGCAGAAATCAAGAGTCAGACACTTAACTGACTGAGCCACCCAGGTGCCCTCAAATTATTTTAAAATGATTTCAATTTAGTCATTATTCTCTTACGCCAACACAGCCTAGAAAAATCTACCCACCAACTCATAGAGTATTTGTTCCTACTTATATTTAACTCCTCGCTACTCATCTTCTGATCTATTAATGCTTCTTCATTAATAGATGAAAGGATAAATCGAGAAGTGGTGGTGAGAAATGAGCAAAAAAAAAAAAAAATACCAACAACTAAATTCAAATCAACGCACAATGTAGAAGTGCTAATGAGAAAACATGCTTAAGATATGCCATCCTCCACCCTTCTATCCCCACCTCGTTAGTTTTGAAAACTTCCATCCAGAGATACATCTTATGATGGAGCAATATAGACAGGTTTTGCTTTGTGTGTGTGTGTGTGTGTGTGTGTGTGTGTGTTTAAGGTTCTGATTTCAACCCTTGTGCTTTACCATTCCAGAAAAATTTTTTAAAGAAATTGGCTCAATAGGTTAAGTGTTCAACTTCGGCTCAGTTGTGAGTTCTCACAGTTTGTGGGTTCAAGCCCAGCATTGGGCTGTCAGTGCAGAGCCTGCTTGTGATTTCCTCTCTCTCACTCTCTCTGCCTCTCCCCCACTCACTCATGAATGTGCTCTCTCTCTCAAAATAAACTTTAAAAAAATAAAAAGAAATTGCAACTCAGAAAGAGTGAAACTTATAAACTGTTCTTACCAACTTGCCACCCAAGAGACACTCCACTGAATGCCTAGCTCACAGTTATTTAAAGAACAATATCTTCCATAAGCAAGCACTTTATAGTTTAGGAATACTTCCCTACAATAATATCATATGAACTTTACAACAAAGCTGTGAGCTAGGTGAAGGTGTGTGTTACTATATCCCTTCTTTACATGAAAGAAATGGAGGCTCGGCAAAGTGATGTTTTGAATGATCAGTGATGTGGAAATGTTGGGGTTCAGAACCGATGGCCAAGAAAGAATTTTTGAGATGTCTTGTGTGCAAAAACACAGTTTTATTAAAGCACAGGGACAGGACCTGTGGGCAGAAAGAGCTGTACTGGGGTTGTGACAAATGATTAATTATATACTTTCAAGTTGGGAGGGGGTTAGGGATAGCATTAGGTCTCTAAGAAATTTTGGAAGCAAGTTTTCCAGGACCTTGAGGGAGTTAGCTGTTGTTAAGAAAAGGTCATTTATTACTGTTTAATAAAACTTTAGTCATGAGGGGCACCTGGGTGGCTCCGTTGGTTGGGTGTCCAACTTCGGCTCAGGTCATGATCTCACAGTGTGGGTTCGAGCCCTGTGTCGGGCTCTGTGCTGATAGCTCAGAGCCTAGACCCTGCTTTGGAGTCTGTGTCTCCCTCTCTCTCTGCTCTTCCCCCACTCATGCTCTGTCTCTCTCTCTCAAAAGTAAATAAAAATAAAAACCTTAGTCATGAGACCCTTCAGATATATATCAGGGGGCCATATGCTTGGAGGATGATTGCTAACATATATTTGGGGGGTAGAGATAAAGGAAGTTTCCAAAGGAATTTTTATATATTAAAGGAGACTTATAGGATCTTGGAGGTCGGGATAATGTTAAGCTAATATTGCCTTTGGCCCTGAGCAAAGTATTAACATCCAGGCAGCTGAGTTCCTAGAGGAAGGTCACTATGCCAGTTTCAAAGACTTGTCAGTGGGCTGTAAGTAGCAAGGAAATTTAATTTTTTCTTTTGCCTTTGTTTCCCACATCAGTCAGTATTTTGGGATTTCTAACTGCTTGTCCTCAGGACTATATTAACTCAGATTTCATTCTGCTCTTAATTCTGCTGGGTTTCCTGGAAGAGAGGGGCTTCTAAGGCAAGAAGAAAGCGAATTAAGAGGAATGCCTGGAAAGTTGTAAGCTGAATTAGCAACTACACAAAGCACACATAAAAGGACACATCAGGGGCGCCTGGGTGGCTCAGTCGGTTGAGCATCCGACTTCAGCTCAGGTCATGGTCTCACAGTTTGTGGGTTCGAGCCCCACATCAAGCTCTGTGCTGACAGCTCGGAGCCTGGAGCCTGCTGTCTCCCTCTCTCTCTGTCCCTCCCCTGCTCGTGCTCTGTCTCTCTCTGTCTCTCAAAAATAAATAAAAATGTTAAAAAAAATTTTTAAAAAGCACACATCAGATATACAGAACTTAAAAGAAGGCAGCCCTTCATATTTTTAAGCCTTGGGTTTCCAGCTCCCAAGAGAGATGCAATCCCAGAGCAAGGCTGAAACATCGAAAACCAAACTGATGACCCCTTTGCCTGACAAACCTTGGTGGGGATAAGAGGTACTTGGGATGGTGTGGCTCCTGGCCACTAGCTGGAATGGCAGGAACTCAAGTACAAGTTGGCATCTCAGTCTTCCTGCCTCATTGAGTCAAGTGCAGCATGTTCTGGAAGAACAGCGTGCTTGTCATTGTGAGCTGGCAGGTGGTTCTGCATGTGCCCAAAGCTGTTACCCTGAGTCAAAATTTAAGAGCTCCGATCTTATGGACAAACTTGAACAAATCTCCCCAATTTATCTGCACCTCAAACAATGGAGTCAGAACAAAAGTTGAGGGGGGTGAGTTTCCTTGGTGTTAAGTAGACACTAAGGCTTTCCCAGGAGGCACGTGGAGGTCTGCATGAAGGCTGCAGTAGCAGCAAAGGGGATGACGCTGGAGAGACCATAACAGGTCAGCAGTGCCTGTCCCACGCTGGGAAAGACCGGCTGCTGCCAGCTCCAGTTCTTCAGTAAATAACAGACAATGACTCACATTAGAGCTCAATGATGCAAATAGTTGATTCAGTGATATCTTAGAATCTGTGACATCAGTAGAGCATAAGGAGAATATATTTTAAAGGCATAAATCAATCTTGTTACTCACAACCCCACAAACTGCCTTTACTGCTAGAGCCAGAATTCAAAGTAGAATTCTGAGTCTTCCTCCAATGCTGCAGACAAGTTAGTTAACCTTTCTCAGCAGCAAAAGAGGACTAATTCCATTCTGATTACTAGGAGAGGATTGTGAGAGAAACCGAAAGAACAAATTGCTTTTGAACTGGAGCTCAGCATTCCATGCTCATGGTATGGCAGTCCAAACACTTGAGCACATTATTTGGTTTTACAGGTTTATACCTATTTTAAATCCACCGCCTAGTAGTCTTTTTTAACACTTCCTGTCTATCCCTTCATCCTTTCTTCTTCTTCTACTCAGTCATTTAAAATCCATATCTGTTGTTTCCATTCAGAGACTTTGATATTCACTTTGGGTGGTGGTGGGAGAGTGGATCATTGATATGGTTAACATGTTTTATTTTGTTTTGTTTTGGTTTGTTTTGTTTTAAAGTTTAGAATCAACTCCTGACTTCCAGGAGCTCTGTAGAAGGGAAAATAGGAACATTTCTAGCATAAGACAGACAAAAGATCTACCATAATTGGTTTTCCATACATCTTTTGTATTGTTTTTTGTGACCCATGGAAATAAACTAGCCTGGAGACAGAGTCTAAACTCTCAAAAAATACTTCAAATCTCCTGCTGGGCTGGAACAGGAAATGCTTTTAAACAGTAAACAGTAAACATATGGAACCTTTTAGCCCCAAGAACTTATGCAAGATGAAAACATAAATAGCTGTGAGAGGTTTAGATATTTCTCCTAACAATTTTGGCAAAAAATAAGTTTGACAGCACACGTATCGATGAGGATGTAGACCAAAGGAAATGCTAGACACTGTTTGTAGAGCACAATCTTGTTCAACAACTTTGGAAAAGAAGTTGATATCCTGTTGAAAAGTTAAAAGCCACGTATCTTATGACCTGTTTCACTCATGTATACCCTAGAGAAACCTCTTGGATGTGCTTCAGAAGGCATATGAAAAAATGTTCCGAGAGGCCATGTTCATAATATTAAAAAACTGAAAACAATCCAAATATCCACCAGCAGGAAAGGGCCTAAATATAGTATAGTCACAAGATGGAAACACTACTGAATATGAATGAACTTCTCTACATGCAGAAATATGGATGCATCTTGAAAACATGTTGATGAAAAAAGCAATTCACAGAATAATTATGTATAGTATAGAGGTGCCTAGATGGCTCAGTGGGTTGAGTGTCTGACTCTTGATTTTGGCTCAGGTCACTATCCAGGATCATGGTATCGAGCCCCACATCAGGCTCCATACTGAGCATGGAGCCTGCTTAAGACTCTCTCTCTCTCTCTCTCTCTCTCTCTCTCTCTCTCTCCCTCCTTCCCTCCTTCTCTCTCTCTCTTTGCCTCTCTCCCCCACTTGCTCTCTCTCTCTAAAAAAATTTTAAAAAATAATATATATAGTTATATAATATAAAATATACTATATTTTATATAGTTTATATATACTATATACTATATTACATACAGTATATAGTATATATATACTATATACTGTATTACATATAGTATATATACACTATAATATATATATAGTTATATAATATATACACTATAATATACACTATAATAATATGTATAGTTATATAATATAAAATATACTATATTTTATATATTTTATACATACTATATACTATATTACCTACAGTATATAGTATATATATATATATATACTATATACATATATAGTACTATATACATATATGTACTACATATATATATACTATATACATATATAGTACTATATACATATATGTACTACATACAGTATATAGTATATATATACTATATACTATATTACATATAGTATATATACACTATATATAAAATATATGGTATATATAAAATATAGTATATATAAAAAATATATATAGTATAATTTATACTACTTTTATACAACTCAAAAATATACAAAGCTAAAACAAATATGTTCTTTTAGGGATCCATACATAAGTGATAGAATCTAGTTTAAAAGTCAAAGGAATGATTAATACAAAAATCAGAATTTTGATTTCCTCCAGGAGCACATAAGCCAGAGGGTGGGATTGGGAAGGCAATGCAAGTAGGTTCCATAGTCTTGGTAATGATTTAATTCTTAAATTGAGCAGGGTTCATTAGGGTTAATTTATGCTTCATAACTCAAATGTATATTACAAACATCCTTTTGATACCTAAATGATCTTTGAGTGGAAAATAAAAGTGTACACTTCCCTAATCTTCTGGGTAGACTTGATGGAAAACAACTTCCATGTTTTCCCTGAAAATGTAATTTGGTACCAATACAGATAAAACTCTGGGCAAGATGGATCATTAGTCTGATCAGGGATGTCTTTTTAAGAAAAAAAAAAAAGTTTCTAATTTCAACATACTAAATGCTTATTATAGAAAATGGGGAAAACCAGAGAAACATAAAGAAAAAAAGGTATACCATCTGTAGACCCACAATTTAGGTATAATCACTTTTAACGTTTTGTTATATTTTCCTCTAGTTTTTTTAAATATGTAAAACTAGAATTGATATAGCACTTAAAAATATATATTTTCCTATTTCTACTTGGAATCCTGTTTCCCTGAACACAGTAGTGATGCTTTGTGTATACAAATATACATTTGGTGTATTTGTAGTCTAATGTTCGGTTTTAAGTTCTAATACACAATTCATCCATATAAATGATAACATAATTTTAGCATTTTTCTGATTGGAAACTTTAAGAAATTAGAGAAGGATAATCATTTGTCAAGTTTTCCCAGTCCTTTCCACTATAATTTTTAACTTCTAAATCAATTACAGATATTTATATGAAAAGACGGAAGGAATCTTTCTTTCGATGATCTGTTGTCTTAGACTCTGATTTCAATGTAAAAATACGTTTTTCTGGAAGATTTTTAAAAGGGTTTTATATTATTTCTAAAGTTTTGAAAGCAGGGAAAAATTTCTCATGATAATTCATAATTTGAAAGGCATTTTCCCCTTTCCTGACCATACGTACAAAAGATTAATAGCATGGTGTCTAAATGTTTTTTTCCAAGGTATATATTTTTTATTTTTAAAACTTTATTCCTTTAAAACTACCTCAACCTACACTCAAGTGTTGAGATGATTGACAGCATCAGAGGTAGAAGATATTTTAATGCATTTTTACAGCTATAAAGTATAAGAAGTTCTAAACACTTATTGATTTTAATGATGAAATTGTGAAATCTTATAGGAGCTGAAATACTCTTTATATTTCTCCCACCCTGGATTCCTAAAATTGTTCTGATTCAGAAGGACTGTGGTGACACTGGACATTTAAAAAAATTTTTTTTAATATTTATTATTTCTGAGACAGAGAGAGACAGAGCATGAGTGGGGGAGAGGCAGGGAGAGAGGAAGACACAGAATCTGAAACAGGCTCCAGGTTCCGAGCTGTCAGCACAGAGCCCAATGTGGGGCTCGAACTCACAAACCATGAGCTCATAACCTGAGCAGAAGTCAGTTGCTCAACCAACTGTGCCACCCAGGCGCCCCATGACCCTGGACATTTTTACAGGTGACTCTGAGTCCCCACCAGACATGAGCACTACTGCTCCATGCTTAAGGACATTAATCAAACAAAAAACAAAAACAAATACCCAAACTAAAATTCTCTTTTGAAAGCAGCCCTCATGTTAGCCTGGGAGGCAGATCAATATTCCACTCCTATCTGTCAACTTCTGGGAGACACTGACAGCTTGGATGATGTCCCTTGCACCCTGTCCAGAGTAGTTCTGTAACTGATGAATATGGGAGACTCTAACCACATCCAAAGACCCTCCACTTCTCTTGTGGATAGAACAGCACATTATTTTTCTCACTTATGAAAATACTAAATGCTTCAAGAGCCCATTGCTTCCTGAAAGTCCACAGTGAATATAAAGGGGATTTGGGCTAAAGAAAATTGGGAGATGGCCCTAAAAAATGATTCAACGGCTTTTTTTCTCTTTTGGCCAGCTCACCATGGAACTGTTTCTGAGGAGTATCTACCACTGATAACCATTTGGTTTGATATTAATGGCTTTACAAAGAGACCAGATGGCTGGGAGAGGGAGAAAATGGTAAATATGAGCCCACAGCAATGTCAGAAGGTTACCAGTTTGTAGCACTCTCTGTGAGCTAGTTCATATAATAAATACCTTTAAAATAAATAACTACAGGCTTAGGGGACAAGGGTAAAACTGTCTAACCAGGTGTTGGAATTCATTTAGGAAAGAGCCAGCAGTTTTCATTTAACCTCTTGAAAAGATTTATGCATGGCCTTTCCAACCACAAAAGAAAACATAACCACAGGACAAATTACTCTTGAATGCTTCAGAAGATAGAACTATAACCACAGCAACAATAGAACTTATGCAGAGATTAAAGTTTAAGAAGCTTTAAAATATTTTTAGTTCTTTTCATCTGCAAGTGTTTAGACTACCTTCAGAGAAGCTTTTCAACAGTTTCCTCACTGGAAAGAGTTGAGAAGTTTTATAAAGCCAAGGTTACTGGGGTGATTTGGTTTTTAAATTTCCTTTAAAAGAGAGGGAGAGAAGAAACCAAGTACCGGCTGCAAACACTTGTCCACCAAAGAGGACTGAGATAACAGAAACTGAGTTTTGTGGAGAAACAGTAGATAGATCTGACTATAGAGGTCAGATCTTTCGTCCTCATTTCTAGAAATCAAGCTTGTTTGTTTGGTGTACCTTGGAGAAATACGTACTTTCAAACGGACTGCCCACGAGTCTCCTTAGCAGCCGAGCAAGTCCAGTGGCCCTCAGCCAAGTAACCCAAGGAGTACTTCAAAGTCAACCGGAAGCTACCCATGAAACCTCATACAAAGTCCTGTAATAGGAAGTCACAAAAATATAAGAGAAAATGCACCTGCTTAAATGTAAGGACAGTAGCAGCCCTTGAGTTATTTAATAGCAAATATGTAACAGAGAGAAAGAAGTACATGCAGAACAGTCCTTGAACCTGAGTCCAGTTTAGAAATCCATACCTTTGGTTAATATTTCTGAAGGACTGAGGATCCTACAAAGAAGCAAAAATTTCACGGAGAAGAGGCAGTATCATTGTGTCAATGGAATTAGCTGGAAACTTTCTGGGGTAAGAAATCAGAGGCTGTCATTTCCCCTCTCCTGTGTTCTTTTAGGCAAAATGAACAGTGGTGAGTGGTTCCAGCGGGCGGCTTTGGCTGGAATTGGTATTCTAGAAGACAGTCAATGCTCATTCAAAAGCCCCTGCCTTTAAACTGTTGCCCTCCTGATTTTTTTCTGCCAAACTAAAGATATAATGGGCTGCTGAGAAGGGTCTCGCAGAGCACAGGACTGACACTGAAGCTAAGGCTTTTCCCTCCAGGGTGCTGGTCACTCACTGGGCAACGCTGGGATAGTGAGTCTTCCTGTGCCTCAGTCTCCCTGTGCCAACATCCTGGGCTGTTCCAGGAGAGGACCAGAGAAGTTAATCTCCAAGGTTCTCTCCAGTACTGAACTTCTGGGTCAAAGAAAAGGGGAGATAGGTGCCAACAGGAGAGGAGGCATTTCTGACCTGGCTTAAGCCTGTGAGCACTGTGACGGGAGCCATTGGTACAGATTTTTCAATGGGAGGGCACATAACACCCTAAAAACAGGAAGATTTCACTGTAATAGGACAAGTGCCTTGAGCCCAAGACTCTCTTACAGAATGGTTTCTTGTCCTACCTGAAAGCCTCTTCAAGTGGCCCAGAGGAGAGGTAAAGGCATTTATTAGGGAGCACAAGGTGCAGGTCACAGTAGAGAAGGTTGTAACAGCATCAGGTACACTATGCAGGTAGATCAGTGAAGTGTGGCTCCTCTCCAGGCACCAACCACATCAAAACCTGCTCAGGATTATGCTGGATGATTTTGCAATTGTTTGTTTAAACAACAAACCAACGTGATTCCCACACTTGCGCATGTCTTTTACTGTCAGCAAAGTCAAGTCCTGACCTGTTTGCACCAAACCCTCAGCCAAGGTCTTCAAGACTGTAACTTCCTACACCTCCCTACATCTTCAATTGTGAGAAGGGGGAGGAGGGTGCACATCTGCCTTGTTTGGTTTTGTTTCGTTTTGCCCCAGCTCAGAGGCTATTTAAGTATGGAAAGGGTGCAGCAGGAAGTCGTGGTACCCAGAATTTGCTAAAGCGATGTTTGGCTCTGAAGTAAGGAAAATACGAGAGACTTTGAAGTTGGTAATGAAGCGGGCTCTCGACCACGTACGCCCTGCTACAACGTCCAGACAGCGCTAGGCAGTGAACCGCGCGTTGAGGGGAGGCTGTGGATTCTCGGCTTTAGTTAGAAAAACGGGGGTGGAGGGGTGGGAGGGATGGCGAAGCAGGCTGCAGACTGCAGAGTGACTCACACAAGCCCTCAGGTGAGCATTTCTCCTGATGCTCTCAGCTACCGGCCTTGAGAACTCCAGGAGGGAACGACGTGAAAGGGGGAGATGAAAAGTGCTGCTCCAGGCGCCCCCCACCCCCCTCTAAGAAGTAACTGCTGTCCGGGTCATTTCTTTGTAGTAGGGGGTGGGGTGTACAGCCCTCCTAGGCTAAACCACGTTAGAGACAGAACGACGCGTTCCGGTGAGGTGTGTCCCCACCCCCGCGATCTGTCAGGGCTGTCCCTTTGAAGGCGATTTTCAAAACCGCCGCCGAGCCTCCTCCGCTCGTTCCTGGGAGCCTCCGGGCCAGGAGGGCGCGTCATCGTCCTCCGCCGCCCCGGCCCCGGGCCCCGCGGAAAGTTGCCGTGAGAACCGCCGGGCAGGCCCGGAGGCCGGAGGACGCGCGGCTCTGCGGTGGGACCCTTCGGCGCGCCCGGCCAGGAGCCCGGGGACCCGCGCGACCGTGCGCCCGCGGAAGGGGACAGCCCCGCGCGCAGAGGTGCCGGGCCGGCCGCGCCCGGGATCTCCGTCCCTCCGCACGACCCGTCCGCCCGCGGCCTCGCTCACCGCCGCCGCTCCTTCCCTCCCCGCAGGCGCGCCGAGACCATGTCGGCTGAGACCGCGAGCGGCCCCACCGAGGACCAGGTGGAGATCCTGGAGTACAACTTCAACAAGGTCAACAAGCACCCGGACCCAACCACGCTGTGCCTCATCGCGGCCGAGGCCGGCCTTTCCGAGGAGGAGACCCAGGTGAGCCCCGCACGCGCCCCGACCCCCTGCCCGCCGCGGCCGTCTCGCGAATGCGGGGTCCCCCTCGCGCTCGACTCCCACCTCGCCGCCCTCCCCCTATCTTCCGTCGCTTCTGCCGGCACCCCGGGAGTTCAAACCCCGCTGCGCTCCACCGCCGCATCCCAGCTTCCCGGCTCCGAGGGCGCCCCGTCTGCCCCCCAGTCCCAGCTCCCCCAGGAACCATTCAGAAACCTCACGATCACCCTTCCTTCTCCGTGCGTTTCCACTCTCCCCACAGCCCGGGAGAAACGCGCTCTTCTCTCTCCAGGTTAGGAGCTGCGTCCCTGGTCCACTCTCACCGCCCCCAGCCCCAACCCGGCACCGCCACTCAACTTCTCCCCTGGGCTGTGGGCGCAACTTTCGGAAGAGGTGCCTGCTTGCGCTCTCTGAGCCCAGCGCCCTCAAATCTATTCTCGGCCAGAGTCTCAAAGCTGGAAGGCACCTTAAACGATCAGCTATAAACTCCGTCCTGGCTTTGGCAACCCAGGAAACTAAGGCCAAGAGGGAGAGAACCGCCAGGATGGCAAGGGTCTTTAAGCTTGCTCTTTCTACCCGGTCACATTGCAGCTTCCCCTTAGCTGCAGAGCTAACATTGCATATATCGAGGGAGATTTCACATTTTAAAAAATTGCAGTCTTTTTTCTGGAGTTTTCCAAGAAGGTAAGCATCTGACATCACGACTGAAGGGAGTGGAAGCAGATGTCCCCTTAAGTGCATTAGATTGATGTATCTATTTTTAAAAGCACCTGTGTTATTGGGAAATCTGTTTAGGGTAGATGGTGAATGCAACAATGCCCATGATTATTAACCTTCAGGTGCAATGTTGACCCCTTCAGCTGCCTGTTTTTTAAAACCCTGTCCAGAGTTTATCTGACTTCTATTTTCCCTTTGGTCATGGAAAGACAATTAGTTATGCATGAAGATACTACTACTTGGAACCACTCTAGCATCTCTCCCACAGGAGCCCAAAGCACTTCCACACTCCTAGTCTCAACTCTAGAGACATTCTCATTCTTCCCATTTTATAGATTAGAGCATCAAGCACTTTGACCTCTCCTCATCTCGAACCATACTTAGGTGAGGCTTTAAAGCTTGTAAAGGGTGCTTCAGTGTATCGTCAAACCAAGACCCTGGACCCCAAGTCTAAAATGACTTTTACTAATTAAGCCAGATGCACTTTGGAGAAATTGCCCATAGAAAATCCTGCTGTTCCTAGGTCAGATAGAAAGTCAAGTGTATCTGTTTTTAGCAAAGGGAATAGCTGTCTGACTAACCAGAACTTAATGGAAGGTGACTTACTGTAACCCAAGTCTAACAGTTCATGTTTCTTGGAACCCCCTGAGGAGGCAGCCTGCTGAAGCTTTATCATTTAAAATCCCACACTATATGTAGAAAAGAAGAGTGATCACAGAGATAAGAACTCATCTATTAAAAAGAAGGCTGCAGATTTATTGTGGGCACTGTACCAACTGGGGGTCTGAGCTCTTCTCAGTCTCTAATTCCACCACAGATCACCCTTACCTGTAAGGCAGAATAATTATGTTGCCCTTTGTGATGACTGATACTTGCCAGGTATTGTTCCAGTCACCCTCCAAGTATTAAATCACTTGTCACAACAGTGCTATATGGTAGGTAGTATTAGCTCAGTTGGACAGATAAGAGAACCAAGGCACAGAAAGGTTAAGAAACTGGCCCAAGGCCACAACTAGGAAGTAACTAGAATTTGAACCATGGCAGTCTGAGTCACAATCCAGACTCCTGACTACCTTGTTGTCTTGAGAGAGAGAGAGAGAGAAAGAGAGAGAGAGAGGGAGGGAGAGGAGAACCAACTTGGAGAGGGAGGGGAGGACTGAAAATTCAATTTACATTGTATTTCTTGCCAGGGGGGTGGGGTGGGGTGTGGGAAACCATACATTACACCACAGTCATCCTGGCTATGTTCAATCTTTTCTTGAGATTCACCTTATATGAAAGAACTGAAATGAAATCAGGTGAGGGGCAGGAAGAAAGAAAGGGCACCTGATTCTTTCTGTGATTGAGGTCAATTCAGACTTGTGATGGAAGGTTCACCTGCCCCCTTGGGCAGCTTTTCTCCATTGCCTCTCTTCTGCCCTCCTCAGATGAGCAAATGGTAGATGCAACCCTGAAATGAATGGGTGTGAGGTGAGTCACCTCAGAGCAGGGCCTCTGGCTTCCTTTTCCTGCCATGGGGCCACCACCTTCTTCCTCCCTGAGGCTGCCACAGCTCTGCTTGCCCCACCCCCACCCCCCCAACAGCCTTCCTGTGTAGATGCACAAAGCATCTGAGACCCCAGAGCTCAGAGGGAGATAAAATTTAGCAAGTTCAGGGGAAGAGTCTTCCTCGGGGTGTCTGCCCTCTGTCACTCCTTCCTTGGTTGGGTCTCATTTTCCAACTTCCCATCCTTTCCACCCAAACTCTTTCCCAGCTCACCCCACCCCCGTGTGCACTGGTTGGTAAGAATGGTTTCTTCTTTAATCTTCTCAAACAACACTTATACTTTGAAAAGTGTCTTCTGGAGATATAATGCCGAATGGTGAACTTCCAGGTGTATATAAAATTATTTTTATTTCTGGAAGGTTTTGCAGGGACTCTTTAAATAACTCCATGAAGGCCAGGGTCTACTGGGCTTACATATAAGCTGTGTCTGGTATCAGCACATCCCCTATTTCTATTCTTTATCTGTATTGCCCCTTTCCACAGGGAAAGATCACCAAAGCCAAAATAATATTTATTTCTCATGCCTGATCCCTCACCCCTAACACCACCCACCTCCAGAATTGGAATCATATTCTTCAATTTCATAGAACAAGTACTACTTTAGTAGAAGACAAAGAAGCATGAGATGCTTCTGTGAGATAGTTAACTAAAGCTGATTCACATTGCTAATACTTTGGCAGGGGCAAGAGGGACTAGAAGTTTGAACCATTCTCTGAGGGCTCTGATGACCTCTGTATAACTGTCCCATCCTAGGACAATGTTCTCTGCTATGGGGAGATACCTGTAGGAATGGGGAGTGAGGTGAATGGTGCTCTGATGTTTAACTTTTTAAGTTGCATTTGCTGGGATCCTAGGATCGGTTTTTCTCATGACAGTAAAGAGATATCTCCTACATTTAAATTAGATAAACCTTACAGAATCCTAACCCCTGTGCCTCTATTATTTTTAAGTCAGTGTGAGAAGGGGCTGGGAAAGCTCTTCTATCAGTCCCGTGGGAGGTCGGGAAGATCTGCCATTTTCTATTATCACTGATTCAAGCTAGTGTAGTTGGCGTTGGTTCTTAGAGAGGTTTCCAGTATTTTTTATCTCCTCTTAATGCCCTGGGACTGTTCCCAGAACTCAGTGGTTTTAGTTGTTGGCCATTTTATCAGTGGAATAAAAACCTCTAAAGGTCTCCCCGTGAAAAGAAGAAAATGTTAGTTACTAGAGAAAAGGACAGGAACAATATTATTTTGCCTCAACCCCTCCCAATCACAGTGTCTAATTATCATCTCTTCACTCAGAGTAAATAAATCTCCATCAATGGGGTGAGGTAATGAGGGCATTCATTTATAAGCCAGTGAGGGATGAATGTCTTTCCCAGGGGATGACTGAAACAAGGAAGAGAAGGATAAAGCCAGGTGGAAAATTAGTATTGATGCGAGTGAGATGTGATAAGGTTCAGCTCTTAAGGGGAAAAGAAGCAAGCAAGGTGTTTAGTGGTTTTTGTTGGAGAGCAGCTGGCTTGCTAAATTATAATAAACATACTTGATTTAAAATATAAAATCTTTAGAAAAGCGTTGAGCTTTTCTGAAACCTCGTCCCATCCCCCAACACTAGGGTTCACTTTGTTAGGCATTTGGATGCCAACTCTACAATTGACAAATGTGGTCCTTGCTGAAGTTATTTTTGGTAACTGTACATTAATATTCATTACTAGTAGAAAGGTATGGGTGGCTCTTCTGAATAAGGCCAGCTCAATCATTTTGTCTTAAATGAATCCTGATAGAAAATGAAACTTTCCTCCTCCAAGTTTTAATTAGTCAGTCTTGAAAACGTGGCCATTTATTCAGCCCTAGTAACTGGAAATCCTATTGAATCAGACCTTGTAGCCTCCAAACCCCCACAGAGCTACCTCATTAGTGAAACTAGAGCCATGCTGCTCCCACATCAGATTCCAGAGTTAACTAAACACACGCAGATTACAGAAGAAAATGCACCTACCATTAGCAATAGAACTTTGGTTAAAGCCACCAAAGTTACATGAGTTCTCTTCTCCCTAAAGTTAGTGATCTCCAGGAACAGAAAATGGCCCCTGGAGAGCAACCTTCAAAGAGAAGTCTTCCCTACAGGTAGTCTGCTGCCCCTGGTTTTAGATTACTTTTCCCTGCTGCCACCCCACAGTACAAAGTATAAGACAACTGGTCTTGACAGCCTTGTAAGGCATTTTAGTATGTAAACTCTGTTGTACAGTTAGGGCAAGTTATAAGTATGGTCCCATGCTCTTCAGCCAGCTTAGCTTTAGTGCAGAGCCCTAAATGGTTCTGTGGCCCCACTCCCTCTAGCTCTACAGGCCTTGACACCTAGAAGCACTCCTTCCCCAGTGGTTCTCACCCTTTCTTCTGATCTTGGGCTTATGCTGAACTGCCTTTCAGTTCCCTAGATCTCTGCGGAGATGAGACCTTCCCCAGCATGACCCTAGAGCCCACCCTATTTGTCCTGAGGTTGAAAATGCATCTGGCCATACTAAGTCTGAGCCCTCTGGATATTTCTTACCATACCATCTCCATCAGCACAGCACAGGTCTGGTGTCCATCCTATAGCTGTGTTCTTTCTGCTTCTTTTCTGTGCCTTCATGTGCTTACCTCTAGAATAGGTGAATTTAAAAAACCCCAGAAAGGACAGTAAAGACCCTCTAAGCTTACCTCTCGAGTTGAACTGACTGGCACTGTTTTTAAGGAGCTTCCTCAAGTTCTCATAGCCAGTTGATCACTATAGAGCTTCCTATTGGTAGGACTCGGGACTACAGAGCCCCCAGTGGTCACCTACCCAAGCAACTTGCCTGTTTATACCAGCGTGACATGAAAATATCATCATTCTCAATGTATGCCATGATGTGTGAAAGGCTGGGAAACAGAAGAATAAAGCCTGGCGGTCTGACTTCCCACAGGGCCCTCTGATTCATCCTCTCCAATGAGGATCAGTACATGCTGCTTGTTTCCTCACTAGTTCCTCTTCAACATTGTTTTTTCAGAAATCCCAGTTTCCTCCTGGACAACCTGATCCATACCCTAGCCTATTCCCAACCCTTATCTCCTCTTATCTCCTTTTCTTCTCTTTGCAGAACCCTCCACCCCTCAGTAGCATAATAAAAGGCAGCCCCACAACATAAAAAAGTGTTTTAGGGGCACCTGGGTGGTTCAGTCGGTTAAACGTCCGACTTTGGCTTAGGTCATGATCTCACGGTTTGTGAGTTTGAGCCCCGCATCGGGCTCTGTGCTGATAGCTCAGAGCCTGGAGCTTGCTTCAGATTCTGTGTCTCCCTCTCTGTCTGTCTCTCCCCTACTCACACTCTGTCTCTGTCTCTCAAAAAATAAACATTAAAAAAATTTATTTAAGTGTTTTAGCCCTCATAGGGTATCATGTCTAGAAGCATCCAATCTGGGGCCTTCCCTAAATCCATGGTCTCTTGTGTGAGATGAGAATATCTGGGTCACACAGAGCTAGAAGATTCTGAGTAAGCTGGGAGGGCCCGCTCTACTCTCACTGCTCAGCAGCCCTGCAGCAGGAAAGTTTGGGCTAATCTATTCCATGGATCCCCAAGAAGTGCCCTGAGGTTGCCCAGTACTCTGCTTTCCATTCATTTTATTTAACCAGTACTTACTAAGTACCTCTAATGACCAGGGTCCTTGATGAGATCACCACACATGGCTGAGATATAGTGGCTATAGAGATTTATCTGGGGCATCAAGGAGATGCTTCAATTTCTTTCTTTCATTCAAGAAACACTAATCTCTGTTAAGCCCTTGTGCTAAGGGCCTAAGTATGCAATCAATGATGATACGATGAATACAGTCTCTGCTTTCATGGATCTTCTAGAAGGAAATGTAGACTGCAAACAAGTGAATAAACATAGTAATTCCAGATATTAAAAATTCTGTTAAGGTAACAAAGTATTAAAATAGAGAATAAGGAGATGAGTGGAGAACCCATTTTAGATCAGGTGGTTAGGGAAGCCTTTGTCGAGCAGGTTCTATTTAAATAGAGACCTGAGGAGAGGGAGATCATCAGGTAAGCATGAAGATAGAACATGCTAAGCATAGGAAATAGCATGTGCAAAGGTCCCAAAGCAGGGAAGACAAGTATCACAATGAGAAAAACCATTGCCATGGACACATTCCTTGCTCCTCCTTTCCAGCTAGACCACAGAGGCTACCTTGTAGAAAGGGAAGGGATGTTTTTCACTTGTTTAGTATGTGACAAGTAATTTTATACATTTCCCTCCTCCAGAAATGGTTTAAGCAGCGCCTGGCTCAGTGGCGGCGGTCGGAAGGCCTACCCTCAGAGTGCAGATCCGTGACAGACTAAGGAGATGGTGGGCACCAGCAGCTTCCCTCCATGAAGACCATCCGCTGTTTCTCTCCTCAGCTTAACCAAGCTTTTTTGGTTTTTCAGTGTAGTGCTGTGTGTTCCATTGTTAGCTGTCCTGCTATTTAACACAATGTTGTATTTTTTAAATGTACATAACTAGAAAAGAAAATAACAATAGGAAGCTATATGTAGCTTCTGTGTAAGGAAGTGTCTTGGCTGGAAAGTGGTGGGGCTTGCATTTCCCTTTGGGTCTTGATGATAGATGGTGTGAAAATCATCTGGTTTGCTTCCGACCATCACCTCCCAGTACCAATTTATTTTTGCCATCCATTTCAGAGTAGGCAAGGTCTCTGTTGAAAAGATAACATGACCAAGGAGGGGGAGCATTTCCTTCCAATTCTACTTTCCTAAGTGGTTTTCCTTATGTTGCATTTAATACATTGAAATTAAGTGAGAATACAGAGGGAGATTTGAGTCATTTGGATTTCATAAAGCACTTCCTTGGATTATAGCTGCATTAACTTGGAAAGAACCCAGTTAGGCTGGAAGACAGAAACTCTACCTGGCAGAAGATCAAGTAAGAAAAAAATCCACAAAAGTCTTGAATTTACCTTATTTAAATGCATTTGTTAAATGTATTTTACTAAACAAAATGAACTGCTTTTTGTCTCTGAAATGATATTCTAAATAAAAGCCTTTTTGTTGAAAATGCATTGAGTCCTCTCCAGATTTTTAACCAAATAAGCATATCAAAGAGAAACAGAATAGCTCCAACACAGGAGCAGACTGACAAAAGAGCTGTCATTTTCTAAGTCCTTGCTACTCAAAGTGTGGTCCAGGCCTGGCATCATCAGCATTAGCTGCAAGCTTCTGAGAAATGCAGAATCTCAGACTTCAATCCAGACCTACTGAATCTGGACCCGCATTTTTAACAAGGTCCCCAAGTGGTGTATATGCACACGTGAGGGTGAGCAGCACATTCTCTCACAGACCCTACAGGCAATTTGTGTCCATTTTCTATTACAGCACATTAAATACCTAAATAGTCTATCAGTTAAGAGTGTATTTGATTACATGGACCAGTAACTCAATTACGATGTATTAACCAAATAGGCTTTTTTATTTAATTAATTACATGATTGTTTTTATATGGGACAGCAGCAGGTAAGTGACTCCCTGATGTTGTCAAGGACCTATGGTCATTCTTTCTTCCTACTTTGTCATCTTTAACATGTAGCTTTTGTGTTCATGGATACCAGGTGGATGGTTGGCCATTGAGTCTGCATTTCAAACAAAAAAAAGAGGGGGAGGGGCAAATGCCAGCTAAGTCTCTGCCCTTTACAAAAGGTTTCTTGGAGGCCCCCACTTAGCAACTTTCACCTACATCTCATTGGCCAGAATTGAGTCACATGGCCATGCCTAACTGCAAGGGAGGCTAGGAAAGTGAACATTTTTAACTGGGCATATTGCTGCCTTGAACAAAACAGGGTTCTCTTGGTTAGAAAGAAGGAGAGGGTAGATATTGGAAAGACCACTAGCAGGGTCGGCCAACCCAACCTGGAGTGACAGTAGTCTACACTTCTGAACTCTTACCCACAATGCAGGCACAATTTTTTTCGATCTTTAAAATAAAGAGCCCAGAATAAGAAACACTAACAGTCATTCAATATACAAATGTTTACAAGATCCCATTAAACGTCCTTGGCAAGCTTCCTCTCCCTTTACCTTAAGACATTTCTTCTGTAAACAACACACAGCAACCCAGGGTCTGAAAGAATAGCCTCATCTGGCATGCTCCCCTGCAACCTAATTAGTGGTGCCCTCAGCATCTCTCAGCACCAGGGCTGGATGCTGACATCACTTTCTGGAAAGAATAAAAGGAGAAGGTGGAGATGAGGCAAGAATGTGTGCACATAATAAATACCTGCATAGAGAGAACTTTCTTTACTTTCACAGACAGTGGCTAACAGAGAGGAAAAAAATGACTCTGAGCAAAGCAGATGCAGAGCATAGTGATTTACCCATGTCAGGTCCCAAAAGAGACACTAAACCATGTCTAAGACCCACGTCAGAAGTCTTTCTAGCACACCAGAGACATGATTCAAGAACAATGCACCCAAGACAAGAGGTGTTAACCAGTTGGGCAGAGAGTACACCTTGGCACCAAGAAGCACCATTTGTGACAGAAGGATCACTTCCTGTGTTCACCAGGCCCAAGAGTCAAGAGTCCTTGAATGGCACATGCTGGGAGAAAATGAAATCTGTGTCCTTTTAACTAATTAACTAGTTTGTTTAAACAAGTGCCAAGTTTTTTATTTACTCATTTCTTGCATTTGAAGTACTCCTTAATGGTATCCTTGGCTTGAGAGTCTTTGCCGTAGTCCTGAGCTACCACACAACTGCAACCAACTGTTTTCTGGTTTTCCCTCTCCAACAGTTTTACAGAGGCCTACCCATTCCCTTAGTTTTGTGTTGTCATCAACCTTAATTAGGTGGATTTGGTGTTCAGCACAAAGGGCCTCCACCAACTTGACATACATTGGCTCATCACAGTTGGATGCAAGCACACCAGATGCGCTTGGTGCTTGTCTAAGGCTTCAGCAGCTTAGGAATTCCCTGTGCTAGGCCATCATAGATGAGGCCAGTCTTCAGCACTTCTGGTAAAGCAGTATCAACCTCTATTATACCACAGCTGCAATGCCTTCCTTGCCCCTGGTGGTGGGGAAGAGGTAGAGGTGAATCTTGAATGTACTAGAGCCTCTGCTTTGGAGGCTCAGCAGTGACAGGGAAAGTCAGTGCCCTTTTAAATACAGATTTGTTAATAATACTAACCTTCCTGAGTTTACTCTTTCAACTGTAATACAAGGATGGAAATACTCTGCTTCAAAAAAAGCATTTTGTAAATAGTAATAATAATTACTATTGCTATAAAGTGCTAACAAGAATGGGGCAAGGATCATTTTGATGCCTGAGAGAAGTCTTAATGAGAACCCAGACCTGTATGAGAACCCAGACCTCTATGTGTCCCCTGTATGGGAAAACCCAGGGCCACACACCAAAGTGATAACACCCACCCCAGACTGAGAAAAACTGCACAACCCCTCTTTCTTCACCTGGTGTCCCAGTTCTGCTATTGCATATAGTGTTGGCTGCTTAGACCAGTAATACTCCAAACACCTTTCTCTTTTGCCACCTTTCTCTGGCAAGGCTGTAGAGGCTGGAAAATTGAAATACTCATTTTTCTAACCTCACTTGGAGCTGTGGTGGTCATGTGATACCCTCTGGCCAGTGAGGCTTAGGATGAAGATTTGGGTGGGGTTGGGAAGGTGGGAAGCTTGTGGGAAGAGTTTTGCATTTCTTGGTAAAGAGCACAGGGGCAGCAGGCTCTGTTTTTCCTTGTTTGCCTTGAACCAATTTTATTTGTTAATTGTGGAAGTAGAGATAAGTAAAAAACAGAAACATATAATAAAACCAACAAAATCCATAAAATTTACCCATGATTCCTCTACCCAGAGGTAACCTCTTATTAACTTCAATATTATGGTATATTGAGGGGAGACATGTTTTTAATGTGGTTTTTAAAAAATTGTTTGTTTGTTTGTTTGTTTGTTTGTTTGTTTGTTTGTTTTGAGAGAGAGAGAGAAAAAAAGAGCACCAGTAGGGGAGGGGCAGAGAGACAGACAGACAGACAGACAGAGATGGAGAGAATCCCAAGCTGGCTCCTCACTCACAGCACAGAGCCTGACATGGGGTTCAGACTCACAAACCATGAGATCATGACCTGAGCCGAAACCAAGAGTTGTCTGTTAACTGACTGAGCCACCTCAGCGCCCCAAGTTTTTGATGTTTTATATCAGAAGTTCCCAGGGTCACCTCCTTGGATGTGATTAATTTCCTAGAATAGTCCACAGAACTCAGGAAAACAGTTTACTCACTAGATGTCCAGTCTGTTGTAAAGAATATATCTCAGGAACAGCCATATGGAGGATATAGAAGGTAGGGGTGCTGAGCTTCCATGACCATTCTGGGCACACTATACTTCCCAGCACCTCCACGTGGTCACCAATCCTGAAGCTCTGTGAATCCTGTACTTTTGGGATTTTATGGAGGCTTCACTATGTAGGCATGATTGATTAAATCATCAACCTTCAAGAAAGCTCCATTACACAAACGACCTTGCAATGGTGATCCTTTAGGGGATGAGGAAGGAGCTGCTTGAGCTGTGTTTTTGGCACACAGTGGACTGAAGAAACATTTGCTTCTATCTGCTCTCTTCTTCTTGAACCCCTTTACATTTGGGGAACTCCTCCTACTTCATATGGTCCTGGTAGACCAGTTACAGCACCACAGAATCCCCACTCTATTCAGAATCAGACATGTGACCCAGGTTGGCCAATCACAATGCCATACCCCGGTGCACACCGGGACCCAAACAAGGTATGGGCTCTTGACCTCATGTGGGCCAAAGTCCTTCACCAGAGTTTTCCCAATTGGATCTGGAGGGGTAGTTCTTTATTATGCTCTTGCATGGAGAGTTATGAGGATAGAGGTCTAGGGTTGCAAGCAGTCATCTACCCAACCATATGAGAAGGGCACTCTGTAGTGGAAGAGAATGAAACCAGGCAGAGATGGGAGTTTCAAAGAGAAGGCAAGAGGGAGATCAGGTCCTGAGGCCCTGGTTTCCCACTCTTCCCCTGGGCTACCCAGCCTTCCTGGCTCTGTAAACTAACGAATTCTCTTCTTGCAGTACATCTGTCATTTGCAGCAAAAAGAATCCTGACTAATGCCAGAGTGAAGAAAGGGAGAGAGGAGTGTATAGGAGAAGGAATATCAGCTACTAGAATAATCAAGAGTCCAGGAGAAACAGGAAATCAAAGTAAAAAACTAACCAGGAATATATAGGCCAATAAACCTTGAAAATAATTGGGCAGAGTACCAGATTATTCTCAACTGATGGGGACTTGAGAAAAAAATAGTTTTGCACATTAAAGGACAAGGTGACAAGTAGATAATTTATGGACATCAGAACATACCTTTTTTTTTTTTTTAATTTTTTTTTTCAACGTTTATTTATTTTTGGAACAGAGAGAGACAGAGCATGAACGGGGGAGGGGCAGAGAGAGGGAGACACAGAATCGGAAACAGGCTCCAGGCTCTGAGCCATCAGCCCAGAGCCCAACGCGGGGCTCGAACTCACGGACGGCGAGATCGTGACCTGGCTGAAGTCGGACGCTCAACCGACTGCGCCACCCAGGCGCCCCTAGAACATACCTTTTTGAACTAAGTGCAAATGTATATTAGACAGGAGTTTGTCACCTTAGTGGGGACAATTTGCTACTCTCTCTTAACCCTTGCCATCTCCACATAGAAATTTTGCTCCACATATTCCACTGTCCACTAAACGGTCATTTTAAAACCTGATACCAACTGTTCCAAATGTGTCCCTGTCCAAATTCAATGCCAAAGTAGCTAGTCATAACAATGGCAATAAGAAAAATAATTTGAAACTTCACATTCTTTTCCCATGATGGAAGTACTGAGAGGTAGTGAAGTGGACATAAGTCAGGCAAGGATCTGGGACATCAGCCACTGCTTATGTTGGCAAGGCAGCAGAATAAGATTTGGGGTTTTATGAAGCCTGGTGCTATGTTGTTGTGCTCTTCATAAACAATTATAGGCATGAAGAAGTATTGGTTTCTAGAGACCTTCTCCTTTCTCCTTCACCATCATTTGTATGCTTACAGATATTTAAGTGCTGCCACACTGGGGATGTGCTCCTATGAATATAATTTTCAGTGTGGGGGCACCTGGGTGGCTTAGTTGGTTAAGCATCCAACTCTTGATTTCAGCTCAGGTCATGGTCTCACAGTTCGTGGGTTCAAGCCCCATGTCGGGCTCTGTGCTGACAGCACAGAGCCTGCCTGCATGGGATTCTCTCTCTCTCCCTCTCTCTGCCCCCCATTCTCTCTCAAAATAAATAAATAAACTAAAAAAAATTTTTTTAAAGATTTCAGTGTAGCGGGGTACCTGGGTGGCTCAGTCGGTTGAGCATCTGACTTCGGCTCAGGGCTTAGGTCATAATCTCGCAGTTCATGGGTTTGAGCCCCGTGCCAGGCTCTGTGCTGACAGCTCAGAGCCTGGAGCAGCCTGCTTCAGATTCTGTGTCTCCCTCACTCTCTGCCCGTCTCTTGCCCATTCTCTGTCTGTCTCTGTCTCTCAACAATATACAAATGTTAAAAAAAATTTTTTTAATTTCATTGTGTCTTTTTATGAGTTTACCACCTTAACTTGGAAAAACATAAGAAACATTAGATTTGAATCTCAATTTATGTAACTCCTCCAACTACTTACATATAATGGCAAAATGACTCATAGTTCATATGACTCATTCTTAGAGTTCCAGATTAGCAATGCAGAAGGATTTTCTTATTCTTTCTTCCAGATGGAAGCTCCCTCTCCCCACTTGTTTCTTAAAAAGTTTTTACATGGGAATTTGGCCTTGTCTGGGAGTGAAGAAGGCAAATTTCTGGGGCTAGTGACCCTAAGGATAAGAATCCTCTGGAGCATAGGAACTACGATCCAGAAGCCTAGAATTTTTTTAGGATACAGACTGTATATTCATGTATGAGAAGGCAAGTGCACATGTATACTTGTGTGGCTAGAAGAGAGTGTGGAGATTTCTGTGTGTCCCCTTTGCCCTTCTCCCCTTCCAGTTTCATCTGAGGAGATGGCCGCCCAGCTATAGATGAACTTTTCTCACCTCTCTTACTGTTAGGTTTTTTTTAGCCATCCTCCAAGATGCCTCTAACAATTTCTGCCTCCTGGTATTCACTCCTTTGCATAGTCCCTTCCCACATTGTACCAGTGTTGGTCTGTGTGATGATGTGTCACTTCCGAGATTAGGTTAAAAGACACTGCAGCTTCTCTCTGTGTCTGTCTGTCTTTGGGATTATTTGCTCTGGGGGAAGCCAGCTGCCATGTGGAGCAGCCCTGTGGAGAGGCCCATATGGCAAGCAATTAAGGCCTCCTGACAACAGCAAGTGAGGACAGAGGTCTGCCAACAACTATGTGAGTGAGCTTGGAAGTGCATCCACCAGCCCCTTTCGAGCCTTCAGATAACAGCAGCCCTTAAAATATAACCACCCAGCTAAGCTGCCCCTGAAAACTATTTGTTGTTCTAATATGCTAATATTTTGGATCATTGGTTTTGCAGCAACAGATAACTAAAGCACTAGGTATGCCAAAAGAAGTGATGTGTGCTATTTCTGGTTAATGCCTCTAAAAATAATATGTGTGCCCTCTTGTTCTCTTCCCACTTCCCTGAACTAGAATGTCACTATGGTAGTGAGCTGTCTCAGATTGTGTAGGTGGCAGCAGCACCTTAGAGTTTGGAAGGCAACAAAACAAAAGGAGCCTGAGTCTCCATATTACTCAAAAATACCTGGTACAGCTGCATTAACAATCAACCTCCAATCTCAGTGGCTTAAAAGCAGTGTTTTATTTCTCACTCCCACAAATATGCTACAGCTCTGAGAAGTTTTTCAGGATGGCTGTCCTTCATATTAATAATGCTTCCATGCAAATTTCAGTGACAGGGAAAACATGGGCAAGTAAATGATTCTGGCACATCCCACACTTACATTTCACTGACCAAAGCAAGTTGCATGACACCATCTAACCCCAAGGGGGCAGAGAAGTACAATCCTCCCTTATTTCCAGAGAAAGGAGGCTGGGAATATTTTTTCAACAGAACTGATATCTACCAAAGCCCTCAACACCATCAATCACATCAGCCCTGGACTCCTATCCAGGAAGGAGCCTAATAGAGAAATAAACATTTGTTTGGTTAAGTTGCAGTGTTTGGGGATCTCTTATTGCAGAGCCTAGGCAATATCCTAAACATAAAAGCATATAGCTATTGAAGAATGGATCTAGGACCTGCCTACATATTAACTGGTTCTAAAGTTATTGACAAGGAAAATTAAGGCACACAAATGGGTAGCCCTATTTGCTCTTCCAGATCTACTGTCCATCCTTTTCTACCTTATTCTGTGGCCAAGGAGGGTGACATTCACCGACGGTCTCAGCCAAGCTCCTTTCCCTCTGACTATTGGTTGAGTTTAGCCAATGATAGTCACTAGTAGGAAGATCAGAGTATAAGAGTAGAGTAATGTCAGGGTATTTTTTCCCTATATATCCAGAGTCACAGTTTGACAGTGACTATGTTCTTCTAGCAAAGGCCACAGCTGCTGGCAGGAGGCTCTCTCCAAAGCTATCAATCTCTCCAGTTTCCAATAATGTCTCTCTCCCTTTGACCCACTTGACCCCTAGAAATAGTGTTATTAGCCTTAATGTTTCACTGCCCCTTGTTGGTTTCTCTTGATACTCTCACATCTTTGTAGAACCCTTTCATTAATCATCCGCAATAACTTCTGCCATCTTTTTCCTGCCAGTACCCCAACCAATACAATACACTTTTCCCTCAAATTATAGCTATTAGTCAAAACAGCCAATGACATAAGAAATGGACAGACATGAAAGTCTCAAAAGGATGATTATCTTTTGGATCAATGACATAATAGTCGAAGCAAACAGGCATTAGCACCCAAATCTTACAGTGCATGGGAAAGATAGCCCCTTTATCGACATCATCAACATAGTGAAAGCCAAGTGGCATCTTAAATATTTGTGACTATCCCAAATCATTCTAGCAAAAAGCTATGTGACATACTTATTCTAAAATTAAAGCTTATCCCCAAATATCTCCATTATTCATTTCAAATATCACTGACTTACCAACTTAATTCCTTAGCTGGAGTTCCATTGAGTTCAGCCAGGAAGCTCTGAATTAGAACATGGAATTTGCCAGGTTTCTGTTTCAACAAGATCCAGGGAGCCTCCAAAATCCCACAGGCCACAAAGAACACTGCTTGCAGCCCAACTTATTCCATGGTGAGAGAAGAAAATAAAGAGAGAGAGAGAGAGAGAGAGAGAGAAAGGGAGGGAAGGAGGGAGAGAGGAAGAGAAAGAGGGAGGGGGAAAAGGAAGGAAGGAAGAAAAGGAAGGAAGGAAGGAAGGAAGGAAGGGGGAGAGAGAGAGAGAAAGGAAAAGGCACAAAGAAAGAGGAAGAGAAGAAGGAAGGAAGAAATCTGCCTATCAATTTCATCATCAGCAAATAAGGAGCTTCCTCTTCCAAATTAAAAAACCAACCCTCCCCCCAAAAAAATCTTCTCATGTGCCCCATCTCAAGGGCACAAAGGTAGGGGACCTAGAAGAAAAAGTGGCTTTGCTTTCAAACACATCTACTTCCAATGGGGCATCTGCAGTGGCCAAAGGAGGAGCCAATAAGATTATGGAAGATGGTTTTTATTCAGAAAGAGATCTGGGATAGAAACTCCTCTATGATTGAACAACACAGTTGAGAAGAAAATGAAAAATATCAGATTCTTCATCCATTCATTAAATATTTTCCGGGGCGCCTGGGTGGCTCTGTCAGTTAAGCGACCAACTCTTCTTGATTTCGGCTTAAGTTCATGGGATGGAGCCCCATGTTGGGCTCTGTGCTGACAGCAAGGAGCCTACTTGGGATTCTCTTTCCCTCTCTCTCTCTGCCCCTCCCCCATTTGCATGTGCACATGTTCTCTCTCTCTCTAAAAATAAATAAATAAACTTAAAAAAACATTTTCCTATTCTAATCCAAAACAATGCCAACAAAATCATGTGTATTTGTTTAAATGCTTCTGGCTATAGGTGACTGAATATCCAGTTGAAAGTGGTTTATCAGGCTTTCTATTGTCTCGTATTAAAAAGGCAGGTGATTCCAGGTTTGCTTAATTCAATAGCTGAAGTTGGCTACAGCTCTAGGTTATCCTCTCTTGGATCTTTTCTCCATCACCTCATGGTCCCAAGACACTGATCTAGTTCCAGGCATCACGTCCCACATAATATCATCCAAACGCAAGAAGGAAAAGCCCTGGTTTTCTCCTTAGACAACTCTCATTTTACTTTATCAGAGAGGAAAGCCTTTTCCCAGAAGCCCCCTTTCCCCTCATTATCTAGAATTGGGCCACATGCTCCATGAACCCCATGCCTATAATTGGTGAAAACAGCACTTAGAACAGAATGACACATAGCAGGAGCTTATTAAATATTTGTTGAATGAATGAAAGGTGAACTGGATTACCATGGTTGCCTTAGACGAATTACAGTCCATCTCCTGGAATCCATTTTTGCAGCATACATTGTCACTTGATGGCTCAAGAAAAGTGTCATTTTCTTATCAAGGAAGAGGGAACGAATGACTCTTGGGCAGTAAGCCAATAGCGAATGCCACATTGGGCCATTTCTTCTTAAAGCAGAGAATAAGAGCAACCCAGGAAAGGGCTTATTATTTTCTAATGGTTACTTTGAAAAAAAAACAACTGTTTTTGGATTTAAACAAATCATTCATGCAAGGAGGTACCTCATTAGCAGAAAAGTTACCATATTCTAAAGGGAAATTGATTTTTTATTTTTTGCCCCACCTTAGGCCTCAATTCCTTCAGCATATTCTCTCTTGGCCCACCCAAACCCAGGCTAGGTTAGGTGTATTTCCTGTGTATTATCAAGTACTGCTTACCTCCTCATAGTACAGCACTTACCACACCGATTATACTTCCTGTTTATTTTTCACCCCTGCAGTAGCAGCTATGATAGGTACACCAAACTCTGTTTCCTTTCTTTTGCACCCAGCTACATTTCCCAACCTCCTTTGCAGTTGGGTGTGGTCACTGACTCAGTCTGGTGGAGGCAATGTGGGTAACGTGGTGTGAGCCACTTGCAGGCTTGGCCATAAAAATTAGCCATGTGATCTCCTAGTTCTTTCCTTCCCACCTGCTGGCCGAAGGGAGAGGGCTCTGTGGGCACAGAGGAATGTGAGAAAAGGGATAGCTGCCTGGAGTGGAATACCTGTCCTCTTTCCAACCTGAATCAGACTAAGATGAAATGCTGAAGAGTATGGTTTATTACTGTGCTAAAGCCACTAAGAATTAGGTGCTCATGAGTGTGTGTGTGCTTTTGTTACAGCACTTACCCCCCACCCCCGAAAAATACAATTCCCCATTAGAATGAAAGCTTCTTGAAAGTAGAAGCCTTTGCCATCTTGATTTTTTTGTTTGGCTCAAGAGGTGGGATGAAGCGGAGGGGGATGGGGAGAGATGAGGGGAAAGAGGTGGGATGAAGTGGGCTGTGATCCACAGGGAGGAGTTAGTGGCAGCGAGTCAGGCAGGCGGCTGAAGAGGGCCAGAGAAGGGCCTCCAGGGGCCTTGGGGGCAGAAGGTCAACATGAGGTGGGAAGAGGAAGATAGCTTTGTGCAGGTTTCAGCTAGCTGGGGTGGAGGGGTGTTTGTCTCCTACTTTTTGCATGGACTTTGCATGCACTTTATATGGGTATTCCTTGGCCTAGAATAGCGTCTGTCACGTAATTGGCACTTAGTACATTTTTAAATGAAATTAATATAATTCTTTCGACTTGTTATCAAGGGGCCACTATGTGCCAAAATTGCTTTAACTTTGTAATGTTATCTTGGTAATTTTTTGTATCTCCTCCTAGCTCAACATTGAAACTTAATGGTAAATCTCTTTAAAAGGGGATGGAGTTACCTGAGGTGATCGTCCTCCTTGGCAGCAACAGAGGGAGAGAAAAAGCTGCCTGTCAACTTTTGAAACTGCATTACTGGGAAGAAGACACCCCCTATCCCCACCCTGGGATAAAGTGAATGGTGGAAGCTTTTCCTCAATTTTTAAAAAATTTATGTATGTATGTATGTATGTATGTATGTATTTAAAGAGTGTGAGCAGGGGAGAGGCAGAGGAAAAGAGTGAGAATCTTAAGCAGGCTCCATGCTCAGCATAGAGCCCAACTTGGGCTCCATCCCATGACTCTGGGATCATGACCTGAGCAGAAATGAAGAGTCAGATGCATAACCTTAACTGACTGAGCTACCCAGGTGCCCCTTATGTGTTGAAAAGGACACTCAAAACATTTAAAGATCAAACGGACAGTGTCGACAAGGTGCCCTAATGTAAAGTCAAGTGAGAAGGGAATATTCCTGCTGTTATTCCAGGCACACATATGTGCTGGCATTGCTGAACCTCTAAACAGTATTTCTTAGTGGCTTTTGAAATACCAATGATATCAACTAGAGTATCTCTTTAAAAGTGTAAATTCTGAAAAAAAATAAATAAATAAAAAATAAAAGTGTAAATTCTGTATTTTTAAACCAGCTCTCCTGCTCAGAGAAGCAGGAGAAACATTGCTACCTACCCTGCTTTTTCTTTCTTGTATTATTGTTTTTCACTATGTTAATTGGAAAAAAAATTTAGCATCTCCCATTCCATCAAATCCCTTTAACTAGCTAATGTCCATGCTAGGAAAAGACCCAAAACCAGCTACTGGATTTCCTCCTGCTGGCGGTGGTTGGGGTGGGACAGTTACAGGCACCCTCTCTGGCCTCTGTTTTTATTCGTTTTCTTTCATCCCTCAGCTGCAAAGCATTGCTGGTCCCCTATCTTACAGATCTTCACAAATTTCATGCCGCAAGGAGTTTGGCTCAGGTTAGGTAGTTGCTGACTGCTTTTTCATCTCAAAAATGACCACTGGAATTCTCACTGTTGGTAAGAGTGAAAAATGATACAACCACTTCAGAAAAACCATCTGGCAGTGTCTGCTAAAGTTAAACATATAAGTGACCTATCTCCCAGCAATTCTACTCCTAGACACATCCCAAGAAAAGGGAATGTTTTGTCCACAAAAAGGCATGTATACCAATGTTCATAGCAGCTTTATATATAATAGCCCCCAAACTAAAACAACTCAAATGTCCATTAACAGGACAATGGACAAACATTATGACATATTTATATCATGAACTACTACACAGCAATATCATAAGAACAAACTACAGATACATGTAACAATACACATAGCTCCCCAAAACATTACCCTATGCAAAAGAAGCCACACACAAACCAATAAATGCTGTATAATCCCATTCATATAAAGTTCAAGAACAGACAAAACTAATCTACGGTAATATAAATAAGAACAGGGCTACTTCTGAGTGAGGGAAGGGGGCTATTGACCTGGAAGGGTTATGAGAGAATTTCTCTGGGAAGAGGGAAACATTCTAAATATTGATTTTGCCTGTGGTTTCACAGATTTTTATATATGTAAATCACTCAGCTATTTTTTTTAAGACTTGTGCATTCTACTTTATTTAATTCCAGAAAGATAGATGGTTTCCATGGCTCTCAAGGAGCAGATCCACACATCTGCACTTTCCACTTCCCTACCCATTCTTGTCTACCCTTCCTGCACTCCACAGGCCTCTGCAATTTTTTGTGTTCTTACTTACTGGAAGCTTCCTGAAGTAGTCAGTCCCTGCTTAGTCTCCTTTCTAGAGTTGCCTGTCATTGCTATTGTCGTGAATGGTGCCAAGGCTGATGGTCCTGTGTGTTTACTGGCATCACCTGCCCCCCCCCCCAAGAGTAGGTTACCAGCTAGAACAGCACAGACTTGGCCTTTATAGCCTAAAGTAGCTGTTGCTGATCTTTTTTTTCAAGAGTTCTTTTAAATCTTCTAATTTTTATTTCTTCACCAATTTGTATCTTTTTCACAAATTGCCTATAGCTTTTGGGGGTGAATGAAAAAAAAAATACCAATGCTTTGGTTGGTGAATTTAATCAGGACCACTGTGATTTGGGACACAAGCCCAGATAGGTTTGCCAGAGTGATTGTGGTGCCAGAGGAACTTGGTGATCCACTAGCAGTGGAGGATTTACAATACCAAAGGCTGGGACTCCGGAAGGCCAAGATTAAAGCCGGTTAAATAAACCTGAGTGTTACAGTCAGAGAATAAACACAAAAAATAGATCATAGGCCCAGTGTAAAAGGCCTCACATTTCTAGCTCCTTGCATCTGAATTTTTTGCTCAGAACTTCACAAACTATAAAATCCAGGTTTTTCAGGGCAAAAGTGCCAACCCATTTGGACAGAATCCAACTTTTGTTCCAAAGTGGAATAATGATTCTCTGCCCACAGTTGAATCACAGTAACCTAATCCAGAGAGAGAAAAAAATATGTTAAGCCTAAAGTATGCCCTCTTTAAAGTACTGAACATTCCAAGTCACCCACAGAAAGGAAAATAGCAGTGAAATAGAGGAGAGATTAAGGAACCATCTTGATTTGGAAGAAGACCTGTCCTTGAGGGCAGGCAGCTTTCTTTGCTGATTCCCGTTACTGGAAGGAAGATAGAGAGGGCAAACGGTCACTTTTTGAGTGAAGGCAACTTGCTAAGGAGTCATGATCCTCTACGCTGCTGGTTCTCCACCCTGGCTGCACACTGGAATTATGTGTGGATTTTTGAAAAGCTCCGAGGCCTGGATCCTACCCCAGATATTCTGGGGTGTGACCTGAGCATCTGGATGTTTCAAATCTCCCACCTGGCTTTAATATGCTGCCGAAGTTGAAAACCAATGATACATAGACATATACAAACCAATGAGATATAATTTACCTATAAAATTCACCACTTTAAAGGCATACAATTTAGTGGATCTTCATATATAAAGAGTTGAGCAACAAGCACCACTATATACTTTCAGAACATTCCCATCACCTCAAAAAGAGCCTCAGTATCTATTCAGTGCCTATTCCCCCTTCCTTCAGTGTTTCTCCTGGAAAATATGAATTTTCTGTTTTTATGGATTTACTTATACTAGATGTTTCATCTAAATGGAATCATATAATATGTAGCTTTTTTGTTAGGCTTTTTTCACTCATCATAATGTTTTCAAAGTTCATCCATGTTGTAGCACATACTGGGACTTCACTCCTTTTTATGGCTGAATAATTTTCCATTGTATGGGTAAAATACATTTTGTTTTTGCATTCATCAGGTGAGGGACAGCTGCATTACTTCTACTTTTTGGCTATTATGAATAATATGGCTATGGACATTCACATACAAGTATTTTTGCAAGTGTATAGCTTCATTTTTCTTGGGTATATACCCAGAAGTAGCTTTGCTGTGCCATGTGGTAGTTCTATATTTAACTTTTTTGAGGAACCACCGCAGTGGCTACACCATTTTACACTAGCAGTGTATAAGGATTCCAATTTTTCCAGAGCCTTGACAAAACTTGCTATTTTCCATTTTTTGTAAATATAATATGAATGGAGTGGTATTCATTGCGGTTTTGATTTGCCTTTTCCTAATGATTAATGCTGTCAAGCACCTTTTCATGGACTTATTGGCCAGGTGTACACCTTCTTTACAAATGTCTATTTAAAAAAAAGAAATGACTATTTAAATCCTTTGCGTATTTTTATATGAGGTTATTTGTCTTTCTATTGTTGAGTTGTAAGAACTCTACATATTCTGGATTCTACACCCTATCATATATATGGTTTGTAATTTTTTTCTCCCATTCTGTGAGTTGTCTTTTCACTTTCTTTTAAAATTTTTTTTTCAACGTTTATTTATTTTTTGGGGGGGACAGAGAGAGACAGAGCATGAGTGGGGGAGGGGCAGAGAGAGAGGGAGACACAGAATCTGAAGCAGGCTTCAGGCTCTGAGCTGTCAGCACAGAGCCCAACGCGGGGCTCTAACCCACAAACCATGAGATCATGACCTAAGCCAAAGTCAGACACGCAACCGACTGAGCCACCCAGGTGCCCCGTGTTTTCACTTTCTTAATGCATAAAAGTCTTCAGTTTTGATAAGTCAAATTCACCCACCTTTTCTTTCATTGCTTGTGTATTTTGTGTCATATCTAGGTCACATGAATTTTGATAACACGTAAAATGGTCACTTCTTTTTCTTTAGCTGTTTTAGGCAGCATCTAAGATGGCTCCAATGATCCCTGTCACCAGATGTTCATGCTGTTGTGGAAACCCCTTCCCTTGACTGTGGACAGGACCCTATCACAAAAGTGATGGGATGTCACTTTGAAGATTAGGTTACAAAAAGACTATGACTGTCTTGCTCTCTTTTGCTCACTCTCCTACTCACTCTGAGGGAGGCTGCTGCTATGTTGTGAGCTGCCCTCTGGAGAGGCCCACCTACCAAAGGACTGAGGGAAGTCTCTGGCCAACAGCTAAATCACCAGGAGCTAAATCACCCACCTAAGCTGTACCCCGATTCCAGACTCCCAGAAGCTGAGATGATAAATACTTATTTTAAGCCACTGAGTTTTGGGGTAATTTGTTACATAGCAATAGAAACCTCAAACAATGACTTTTTGCAAAGGCAAAATGAGGGAAATTACTAAGCTAAAGACCTAGCAGCAAAGCACTCTTGCCTGTAAAGTTAAAGTGAATGGAATTCAGCTGATCAGCCAAATAGTATTCACTGAGCCATCACTACACAAGTGGTGTTATTTACTAATGGGATTTCCAACCAAAAAGATATATAACATATATTTAATATAATGTATGATATGCATGATAGAATGATATAATAAACTACACGTAACTAATTTTAGTTCAGTAAACACCTGTATCTCTGAAACACTCATTCAGAACATCTGAACCATTTTCTCTCTTCCCTTCTTCCCCTTATTCACAGCTGTTTTCACTACTTCAAACTGTGAAGTTACTGAATACAAGTAATTATATCTACATAAGCAAGACCAGGTTAGAGAAATAACTTAGTTATCTAAATAATATACACAATAAATAAAGTGACTATATCACTCGCTCCCATGGCAGTCTTGATTTCAAATCCTTCTCATGGTCTGAATGTGTCCTGTTTGGGGTTCAGAAAACAGGGCTACCACATATACACTGTGAGGTCAAACAGTAACTATTTGGAATCTCTTACAGGTTTATATACTTCACTTCTATTTCAACTAAGTCATTTCATTTGCACCAACAATTGGGAGCTGTGAGCATTACTGAGTGAAAACTTTACCAAGAATTTGAGATGCTGTAATTAATAAATAAATCATAGACCATCTTCAAAGCCCAGAAAGTTCCAAAACAGGAGCAGCAACTCCTGAGGTTCTGTGTATGGATTTAGCTGAGTCTAAATAAGGATAATCAGGAACTTGCCTTACACTGTCTGAGGGAAAAGCCAAAGCAGGGTCACTTCTAACACAAATCCCAGACAGATGGGTTGTTTTCCTTCGAGGAGCTGAGCTGCTGGCTGGAGAGAAGAGAAAACCTTTGGCATTCCTGTCCTTGACAACTGTTGTTCCTTTCATCTTCTCTCATAAGGAATCTGCTATGTTGTCCAGTCCTGATGCAAAATACTTATTCCAAAAAAGCACATGAGTGTCTGGTCTGGCAATACGAAGGGGCCTTTCCTTTCACTTTCTGCTCCTTTGTACCATGCGCTCTTTAATGCTTGGTGGAGGTGGGGGGGTGGGGTGGGGAGTGGAGAGCAATTAGAGATGGAGAAACAGGAATTTGAACCTTGAGTCAATTAAAATTAATCTGTCTTTTCAGAGCCTGAACATTATTTGGGGATGTTAAAGAGCTTGGTAAGGTAGAACCCGGTTCCATAAATGTGGACTAAATGCAGTTTTGTTTCAGCACAGTAAGCATTGACTGAGTGGCTGTGAGGTGGCAGACACAAGGCTGGAAACTGGGGTGCAGGAATGAATGATCCTGGACCTGCTCTCCCTTGGTAGATTGCCCAGCATCCAGCCCCAGCATTGCAGCTGAACTCCCAAGGGCCATATACTCAAACCTCATACAGTACAATTGCACCCCCACCCCAAGTCTGCATGCACCTTCAGAACCGAACTCAGCTTCAGGATCAGACAGAAGCTCAGATAGGGTTTCAATAAGGTCTTTGTCTTCCTTGATTTTAAGAGGTGCAAAGTGTACAAGCTCACCCCATTGTGAGATGTCCCGGCAAGATCTTCTTGGCTGCTCTGCAGCTCATTTGGGATCAGGGATCACCCCAGAGCTACTTAAATGGGAATTAGAGAGGGGAAGGTGATCATTCCAAGTACCCAGTTCTCCATTTTCAGCACACAACAGAAGGCTGGCTACCAAAATATCTTGTTGTGATCCAACTGTGGCAGTATGGACCCCTCTTTAGAGAGAAAATGCTAGAGGAATAGAAAAGTTTAGAATGAACGGGTTAATGGCCTTGACAAGATTTAGGGCTCTAGGGGGTGATAGAGAACACCTTCAGTCCCTGCTGGTGGAAGCAGGAGAGAACTGGTAGGAGAGTGGACAGCCGAAGCGAAGAGCTTATTCTCCCTTCTTAATCAGCATGGTGCCTTCCAGTGGTGAGCCAGCCACCAGGGGCCCTGGGACTCCAGCCCAGCCAGCTGTAACACTGGGGAAGATACCCCTACTGGATTGAGTGGAGAATGAAAAAAGCTCTCATTGGACAACTCCCATAAAAGAAAGTTGATATGGGGCACCTGGGTGGCTCAGTCAGTTGAGCATCTGACTTCAGCTTAGGTCATGATCTCACGGCTCATGGATTCAAGCCCCACATCTGTCTCTGTGCTGTCAGCCCAGAGCCTGCTTCAGATCCTCTGTCCCCCTCTCTCTGTCCCTCCCCTGCTTGTTCTCTCTCTCTCTCTCAATAAATAAATAAACTTAAAAAAAAAAAACACAACAAAAGAAAGTTGATAGGCTCATACAATACCATTTCCACAGAAATAGGGCCTATGTATCCTGGACAAAATTATGAACTTTTGTACTGGTTTCTGAGGCCCTTTCATACTTTATTTTTTTAACTTTATTTATTTTTAGAGAGAGAAAAAGAGCATGCAAGCAGGGGAGGGGCAGAGAAAGAAGGAGAGAGAGAATCCTAATCAGTCTCCACACCATCAGCATAAAGCCCGATGTGGGGCTTGATCTCACAAATAACAGGATCATGACATGAGCCAAACCAAGAGTCGGATGCTTAACCAGCTAAGCCACACAGACACCTCTTATACTTCATTTCTAATTCTAATTTCCCTTGGGAGATTATGATCTTTTCCTTTTCCAATTTTCAATTTTTTCCATCAAAACTTAACTGTCTTTTATCTCATTCCTTCAGGGTTTGCACTCTGCTGAGTAACTACCAAGGTAATCTAAGACATCACCAAATAGCACATTTACATTTTAAGATAGACTTTGTTGCCTCAGCCTAAAGGGTTTTTGGATGTGAAAATTTTGAATAAGCACTGTGGCATTTTGGTGTAGCAGCCTCAATGCATTAAGGTTTCTGCCTCTTCTCCACCCCCACCCCCAGCACAGTAGTAGTAATATGATGATTTCTATTCCCACCCTATTTAATGATTTGGACCAAAACCGTTCCACTTGATGAAAAACAGTTTTAAAATTCCATCCATTCTGATGAACTATGTTTAGATATACCCGATATCTCCAAAGGTGAACCAAAAATGTAATAGTTGGCATCGACTGAGAAGGGAAGTCTTACGATTTAGCAGCAGGGATGTGACCATCATGACCCTACAGGATTGCTCGAGAGCTTTCCTCAAAACTAGCCAAGGCTTAAGGAAGAACAGTAAGAGATTGTCAGAGGACACACCTTCTCACTCCACAGGTATTGTGGAGGACACAAGAGAACATACTATCAGATAGCTTAAAATATACTAGGGGAAGTAAGGCAAATAAAATATACGGTCACATAACATTTTGAAAATGTGGATTTCTTCCTTTTCCTCTGTAGGGCCCCTTTCTCTTCCTTCCATCCCAGGAGGCTCTGATCTCATTGCCTTGGGGAACGGATGTAGCAAGGAAGAAAAGAGATACAGTTTGAAAGTAATTTTGCTCCTTGTTCCGAAATCTTAAGCCCTTAGGAAATCCTCAGGGTGTGGCATTGTGGGGGAGATTAAAGAAAGAGAGCCTGTGTCATCCCCAGACTAGAAAGGTTTGTTTATAGATGGGAGTAAGGGGGCAAAAATGAGAGGTCACGGATTCCAGGAGCAGAAAGGATCTGTGCCTGTCTTTGCAAAACAGTCACTTACTAAGGAAAGAAAATCCCAGAGAAAATGGCTGTGTCTAGGCAGGCAGGATCACAGGCAGTCCTGGCAGAGACTCCCATATCCCATTCATAGCAGAAAAGCAGCGGAAAGCTGGAGGACCTGTAGGGAACATATGGAAAAGGGATAACATGTCTTGGCAGTAACTGTGTGGACCAAGCCCAGAGGACCTTCCCTGCCCCACCCCACCCTCAAGCCCCACCATGCAACATCTTGGCACTGGGAGGCTCCTGGAACCCCAGAAAGGTGTGAGGCTGTTTTTCCACCAGCTCTGTGGAACAAAGCTCCAGGTTAGAAAGTAAGCTGAGTTACAGAGAAGAAAAGCATGTTTTACATAGACTGAGTTTATATCCACGATTCAAGGCAGAAAAGGTGGTGAGTATCATGAGGGAGAAGTCTGTGAGTGGCCCCAGGGCCAGAGGAGATTGGGGTCGGGTTGTGGAGAGCAAGTTTGAATTCTCCTAGATTACCAAACTTCCACCACAGAGAAGGAGTTAAGAAGCTTGTTCTTTGCCTGAGCAAAAACTGTGTGTTCTGATGAAGTTAAACGAGTGATTGCTGATCAACGAGATACTAACAATAAAGCACTTTGTTAAACACCTTCATGTATGTTTATTGATGTGGTGAATCCTTTAATGAGAATCACTAAGATACAGCCTTTATTTACGGAATCAACTGAGGGAGATTTGGAATTTCTCCTATAAGGCTGAGATTTACTTCTCTGAGTAGATTGATTGAATGTTCATGATTGTTAACCTAATGAGAAAGTTTATTTTGGCAATGGGTGTGAGACATTCTATTGCTCTCGTTTTGTTCTCTTATTTCCTTGCAAAATAAACAATGCCCCTTTATGCAAAGTAAATGAAGAATCAAAAGCATGTTTTAGCCTGATTTGTGTTGGATGATTCATTTCCCCCAGGAATGTATCTACCATGTAGCAATCTCCTCTTCCACCAATTTAATTTTTCTCATTAATTAATAGACTTTAATTTTTTGGAGTTTTAGGTTTTCAGAAAATTTGAGTGGCAAGTAGAGAGTTCCCATATACAGGGATACCTCCTTTTATTGAGCTTCACTTTCTTGAGCTTTGCAGATACTGTATTTTTCACTAGTTGAAGGTTTGTGGCAACTGTAGGTAGAGCAAGTCTACTGGCACCATTTTTCCAACAATATTTTCTCACTTTGTGTCTCTGTGTCACATTTTGGTAATTTTTACAATATTTCAAACTTTTTCATTATTATTATATTTGTTATGGGTGATCTATGATCAGTGATCTCTGATGTCACTATTATAATTGTTTGGGCCACCAGAAACCCTCATAAGATAGTAAACTTAACCAATAAATGTTGGTGCATTCTGACTGTTCCACCCACCATCCATTCCCCAGTTTCTCTCCCTCTCCTCAGATGTCCTTATTCCCTGAGACACAACAACAATGAAATTAGGTAGACTAATAGCCTACAATGGCCTCTGAGTGTTCGAGAGAGGAAGAGTCACACATCCCTCACTTTAAATCAAAAGCTGGGAATGATTAAGCTTAGTGAGCAAGGCATGTTGAAAGCCAATAGGCTGAAAGCTAGGTCTCTTGCACCAGTCAAGATGTGAATGCAAAAGAAAAGTTCTTCAAGGAAATTAAAAGTGCTACTCCAGTGAATACACAACTGATAAGCAAAATAGCCTTATTGCAAATATGGAGAAGGTGGATAGAATATCAAAACAGCCACAGCATTCCCTTAAATCAAAGCCTCATCCAGAGCAAGGCCCTAACTCTCTTCAATTCTGTCAAGGCTAAAAGAGTCAAAAAGCCACAGAAGAAAAGTTTGAAGCTAGCAGAGGTTGGTTCACAAGGTTTAAGAAAGAAAACTGTCTCTGTAAAATAAAGTGCAAGGTGAAACCACCAAGTGCTGATGTAGAAGCTGCAGCTAGTTAGTCAAAAAATCTAGCTAAGAGAGTTAATGAAGGTAGCTAGAATAAACAACAAGTTGTTAATGTAGATGAACAGCATTATATTGGAAGAAGATGCCATCTAGGACTTTGATAGCCAAAGAGGAGAAGTCAATGCCTGGCTTCAAAGCTTCAAAGGACAAGCCTTCATTGGCCTGTCAAAAGTTTGGCCTTTAAGAATTATGTTAAATCTACTCCACTTATGATCTATTAATGGAACAGCAAAGCCTGGATGACAGCACACCTGTTTCCAACATGGCTTAACGAATACTTTAAGCCCCCTCTTGAGACCTAATGATCAGAAAAAGAGATTTCTTTGAAACTATTACTGTTCACTGACAATGCACCCAAGAGCTCTAATGGAGATGCACAATGAGATTAACATTGTTTGCATGCCTGCTAACACAACATCCATTCTTCAGCCCATGGATCAAGGAGTCATTTTGAGTATTATTTCAAGTCTTATTATTTAAAAAATACATTTCATATGGCTATAGCTGCCACAGGTAATGATTCCCCTGATGGATCTGGGCAAAGTCAACGGAAAACCTTCTGGGAAGGTTTCACCATTCTAGATGCCATTAAGAACATTTGTGATTCATGAAAAGAGGTCCAAATATCAACATTAACAAAAGTTCAAAAGAAGTTGATTCTGACCTTCATGGATGACTGTGAGGGGTTCAAGACTTCATTGGAGGAAGTTATTGCAGATGTGGTGGAAATAACAAGAGAACTGGAATGAGAAGTGGAGCCTGAAGATGTGACAGAATTACTGCAATCTCGTGATAACTGAATAGATGAGGAGTTACTTCGTATGGATGAGCAAAGACAGTGGTTTATTGAGATGAAAGCTACTCCTGGTGAAGATGATGTGAAGATTGTTGAAATGACAACAGATTTAGAATATTACATAAACTTATAAAGCAATGGTAGGGTTTGAGAGGATTGACTCCAATGTTGAGAGAAGTTCTACTGTGGGTAAAATGCTATCAAACAGCATCATGTGCTAGAGAGAGATTATTCATGAGAGGAAGAGTTGATCAATGTGGCAAACTTCATTGTTGTCTTATTTTAAGAAACTGCCACAGCCACCCCAACCTTCAGCAACTACCATCCTGATCAGTCAGCAGTCATCAACATGGAGTTAAGACCTTCCACCAACAAAAAGATTACAGCTCACTGAAAGTTAAGATGATGTTTAGTATTTTTTAGTAATAAAGTATTTTAATTAAGATATGTACAGTATTTTTATACATAAATGCTATTGTACAGTTAATATACTGTAGTGTAAACATAACTTTTATAAGCACTGGGAAACTAAAAAACGTATTTGTCTCACTTTATTGCAATATTCACTTTATTGTGGTGGTGTGGAATGAAACCTGCAAAATCTCTGAGATGTGCTTGGACATCAACACAGCTTACTTTTTATATTAACATGACAGTTACTATTCTACTGCTTTCAATAATAAAGTTTTAAGAAACTCTTGCCCAAAAAGATGAAGTTGCAAATAACTTTTGTTATTGACCTGAAAGTATTCTACTGGTCTCATCAATTCTCAAAGGCTCCTTCAGAAATTCTTGCCTTGCTGTGTCTATCAATCTCTTTCCCAGTCCTAATTGAGCTCCAAACTCATAAATACCTTGCTACTGCTCTTTCCTTATTAGATTCAGTTAACATTCTATGAAGGTAGAGATCTCCCTTACCTTAGTAAGCTATAAACTCACCTTTGCTTTGTTCACAAGCTCTTTGGTAGTACTTTGAGGAGAAGCATTTAACAGTACTATTCTTACTACCATTTTATAAGAGAGGAAATTGAGGCCCAAAGCGTTTAGTTAATTTATCCAAAGACAGAGAGCTAGTCAGTGGTAGTTCCAGGGTTTAAATCCTGCCATTCTTCTTCTAGAAAGTACACTCCCAGCTACAAGTCTGTACTTCCTCCCCATATATTTGAAATCATACAATACAGTCACTTATTCTTTCTCTACCCATGGTCAGCCATGTGGTAATGATCCAAGAGAAGCCAGAATTCAAAATGGCTTCCTGAGCTAGGCTATGTTTTAAGCTTGCTGAAGCCAGGAATGTGGTGCCTTCAAACTATCTAAACCCTGATCCACCTCCACCTGCTTAAATTGTTACAAAAAAGAGGTGTGTTAGCTGGGGTCTGTTATTGCTTTCCTTTGATGTCCACCTGCCTGAGCCACAGCCATTCCGGCCCTTTTTACACAGTGGCTGCCTGACCACCACCATTGTGTCCCTGGTATCCTGGGGTGACTTTGTTCCCTGCTTCGCACTGAAAACGAACTGCTTCTTTCTGCCCCCCCCCCTCCCCTTCACACAGCCACCGTTCTCTGTCCCCAGTCTTGTGCCTGCCCTGTCTTGCAATCCAGCCCACGATGCTCAACATCGTGGAAGTTCTAGCAGACCACGCCTTGGCAACAGAGAGCAGGCAGGCAGATGCATGCTGCTTCGGGTGGGGAAGTTTCCCATCTGGCAGCCCCTTCCAGATAGAAAAGAAGAACCAACACAAATTATGAAAGATTATGTGTCTTCAGGCTCTCTCTCCTTATGCTTGTGGTATGTCTCTGCTGCCAAGGGAGGTCATGGGCCAGGACTTCCTCAGATGGGTCCTTAGGAAGCAAAACCCTCTGGAAGGGGGACTGGGGAGTTAGGTAAGGTGGAAGGTTCAGCTTTGTCAACAACCAGTATACTCCTTTGCCTCAATTGATGTAGGTTCTTACTGACCAACTGGTTTAAAGGTCAGGTCTGCTGTGGGATGGCTGTGGGTTATCACACAAGTTGAAAAAGGGGGCTTAAAACACCTAATTGAGGGAGAAATGTCTGCCAGATCATTTAGCAGACCAAAACCAAGGCCATCTCACGAACCTATGGAAATCAGTCTGCTGCAGTCAGAACCCCTTGCCCCTCCCCAACCCTCATTGGCATCAATCTGCTGCTCCACCAGCTTATTTATTGCCTGTTTCAGTTAACTATTGCTGAATAACAAACCAACCCAAAACTTACCCCAAAATAACCATTTTCCCCCTGACAATTCTGTAAAGTAGCTGGGCACTTCTTCAGCTGGTCTTGCTGCAACTTTAGTGGGTGCACTCAGCAGAGGGTTAGCTGGAGGAGGGGCCCAAAGATGAGGTCTGAGAAGGCTGAACTTCTCCATGAGGTCTCTTAAAGAGGCTGTGTTTCTTCCCATGCAGCATTCCAAGAAGGCAGAGCAGAAGTCACAAGGCTTCTTGAGGCCTGGGCTCAGAAGTCATACAATGTCACTTTTGCCACATTCTCTCAGTCTAAGCAAGTCATGGGCCAGCTCAGACTCAAGGAGTGGGCAAGTAGAACTCCACCTCTGGATAGGGTTGTGTTTCACTGGGACTATAACTGGAATCACCAGAGGGAGTAAAATCCATTATCCAGAAAGACATGAGAAGTTTCTTAATACCCACTAATAATGATTAAGAAAACAAAATCTCCTTACTATGTACTGGATATGTACTTCACAAGAACCCAAGGAGATACATGTTACAGATGAATATTTCGCAGTGCTCCTGCTCCATGTGGAGAGGAAGAATTCCCCAGGAAAGAAATTCCTGCTTTTAGCCTTCAGCCACCCCTATTTCTTTCTACCTATGGGAGCAGAGACTCCTTTCCTATGCATCTGGGAGAAGGAGTGCATTTCTTCTTTCTTGAGATCTCAGATCCATAGGCAGAGTGCATTCTATCTGCTCTGGGGATAGGTGTGCCCTGTGGAGTAGTCCTGCCAGCGGCTCAATTCAACTAAGGAGGATGGGTACATTAGCAAATCCATTTGGTTTACCAAAATCACATTCTCCAAACAGCTCTGTCCTTTGTAAATGAGTTATTTTGAACTCCAACTGCCTGGGTTTCTCAATTGTTTCTGAATTCAGGGAAGAAAAGGAGGGGTGTAATTTATTGGAAACTTTCCAATCCCAACCTTAAACACTATTAGCTCCTTGTCACTCAAAAGGTAATTTGTACAAGGTTGCATAGCTAATATTTGGTAAAACCTCATTCCAGGACGAGCCTCCTTGACCCCCTCCCTCCCTGACTACAGAAAGCCATTTAACATTTATGTCACCATTTTCCTTCCTTCAACCAAATCCAGGTTAACAAGTCTTCAATATCTTCTTCCCACTTATTCTTCACATCTCCTGTGTCAAGCATTTGCAACCTAGAGGTCAAACGGAGGCATGCTGACCTTTGAAGATTCAAATAGATTTATCTTGAAACCCTCCTGTGCCATAGTGTGATGAAAGTCCTGAGTCCTTCCAATACCCCTGGGTTTGGGGTGAGAGCACCAGTTTATCTTGTAGACCTTAATTCACCATTTTGTACATGCTATTGCTTCACACTCTCCCTGGACATGGAGTACAGACATGTTGCCTTGATTTCCCCCTTAAACAACCCTAATACCAAACACCTGGGAGCAAACCAAACCTGACTGAAAGTACAGTGTTGGGGAAGTTATGCATTGTCCAGGCTCCAAAAGCCTCTGCTAAGACCTGTAACTGTCCATTCTTGCTCCCATTCCACTTTGCACTTTATCATGTAAAGCTTCAAGCACATCTAATAGAAATGAGAACACTATAATGAACCCTCTGTTCTAATCGCTTAGTTTGAACAATCAACTCACACTCTTACCCACTCTTTTGTTGGGATTATTTCAAAGCAAAGTCCAGATATCCCTTCATGCACAAATGTTTCAGCATGCTTCTCTAAAGAACTGCTTTTGAAAGCATAACCCCCATATCAGTATCATCCTAAATATAATTAATAGCAATTCCTCAATAGCAGCAAATATCAAGTCAAGGTTCACACCTTCCCGGTCCCTCTTCTCTCACACACAACCTCCCACCTGGGGCTTCAATCACACCTAACAGTGATGACATGCATGTGTTAATCTTCAGCAGACAGATCTACTCACCTCAACACAGACCCATTTAAAGACTGCCTACCTGAACAAGGCTGACTGTCCTACTGGGCACAGTAGGCTCAAGGCTTACAGCTCACGGTATTTTCAGAAGATCACAAAATGTTGTAGTTTTAAGACAGAAGGAAAAAATAAAGCTAGCAAAAATGTTTTTCAATATGTAATGATAATATGTCCATCTTTATATGAACTCAGTCATAAAATGTAATTTTTCTTATTATTTTAAGGAAGAACCCAGAAAGGCAAAAATGTCTAGGATCCATGGAGGTCATAATACGGCCCCTACACCTGGTACCTCCTTTGAGGCATCTCAACGCCATCCTCTAATCTAAGTGTCCAGAACTGAACACATGCTTCTCTACTCTCTTCTTCTGGCCCTCTCGCAGTGAAGGTATAAATTATGGAAATAAAGATTACCCAAATGAGGACCCACCCAGGCCATTTATTTAGAGCTTGTTATTGGGAGTCAGCCATCATCACTTGCATTTGGCAGAGACTCAAAGGCAGAGGAGTCCTAAAGCTTTGCAGGGGCAGGGGGGAGCAGGGAGAGGTGTGGAGGAGGATTTAAGTATGCTCTGACTCAAGGCTGCTGGCATGCGGAAGTTGGAGATGACCTAACTAGAAACAGGGCACCCTATGTGACTGGCTTAGGGAATATATTTGTCTTTCTCCGGTTGGCCCTATGTTGGAAGTGGGGGCAAAAATAGGCACCAGTAAGGACCATTGACCAGATCCTGATCATTCTGTTCACTACAAAGGTTGTGGTTTAGATTCCTGACCTGGTTGCTACAAAGGTTGTGAGTCAGAGTTCTATTGTCATATTTGGACAGACTATTGTCCATCTGTATATTCAGACTCTTACTTCTATCTTGTTTCACTAGAAATCCAGGAATTATCCATGGATAATTATCCGTAAATGATTTCCATTTCCCCTCACCATATACAACCCATCACCAAATCCTCAAATATCTCTGAAGTTTGCCACTTTTTTCCATCTCCACTATGGTACCACCAAACTATTTTCATCTTCCATCTGATTTACAAAATAGCTTCCTAACCTGGTCTACATACCTCTACTGTCTCCTCCCCAATTTATTTGTCAAAGACAGTTTCCTAAAAGGCAACCCTGATTATATTATCCCTACGCATAAATTACTTCAACAGCTCCCATTGGCTTTAGGATAAAGACTAAAAGTCAACATGGCCTCCAGGGCCCTTCTTGGTCTAGCTCCCATCCTTCTGCCTCTTCTTGCATCATACAACACCAATTTTTCCTCTCTGTTTGAGCCAAATTTTCTTTCAGTCCCCAACACACCTATCCACCTGCCACAGGGGATTTACTAGAAGGCTGTGGGTAGCTCCTGAGTCAAAGGAATAGGTGAAGGGCCAGGGTGGCTCCAGGGACACAGGTGGTAGGAGCAAAATGAAGTCTCATCAGGGTACTGCTACTGGGAACTATCAGCTCCAACTATACCCCTGACCCCATGCAGCACTCTGCACAAGATCCAAAGCCCCAGAGGACAGTTCAGTGGGCTTGGACAGTTTAGGTCACATGCTCATCCCTTGGCCAGGACACCTTGAATACAAGTCCCGGTAAAGCTTAACAATGAAGACAAAGTAATTCTCCAAAAGAAAATTGGGAGTTCTTACCAGAAGGAGGAGAAATCGATGCAGGATGGCCTCCAAATCAACCAATGTCCACTAAACACATGCTCCCACTACCTGGACTGGCTTTCTATCTCCTCCTATTTGGTTAGTTAACCCTACTCAATTTGTAGATTCCAGCCCAATTGTCCCTTCATTAAAGAAGCCTTCTTTTGTCTTCCTAAGGGGAAACAAAGTTCTCTATTCTGTTATTTCATTGCATTATCACCTCTTCATCATAATACTTACTACTGCTGTAATTTTACATTTATTTGTGAATTTTTGAATTCTATCCCTCTCAGTTGGCTAAACAGTCCATGAGAGCAGAGCCCACAACTGTTTGGGTTAGTATGATTACCTCCAATGCCTGGCACAGTGCCCGGCAAAGCAAAGAAACTCAACAAACATTCATTCACTGTATGAACCAAGCCATAAAGATATTTATTTTCCCAGTGATATAAACTATGCCATTCCCCCTTACAGGGCAAAAGGAGCTAAATTTTAAATAATATTTTTCCAGTTCATGCTTTATTACATAATTTTCTTATTTAATCTTTATAAAAATGCAGCAGAAACCCATTTTACACAAAGAAACAGATACAGAGAGTTAGGGAATTTGTTCAAAATCACATACCTGGGTGCCTGGGTGGCTCAGTCGGTTAAGCATCCGACTTCGGCTCAGGTCGTGATCTCGCAGTCCATGGGTTTGAGCCCCGTGTCAGGCTCTGTGCTGACAGCTCAGAACCTGGAACCTGCTTCTGATTCTGTGTCTCCCTCTCTCTCTGACCCTCCCCCCATTCATGCTCTGTCTCTCTCTGTCTCAAAAATAAATACATGTTAAAATAAAAAACAAAAAACCAAAATCACATACCTGGTAAATGATCCATGGGGGATACTAACCCAGATATGCCTGATTCAAAAACCCAAGTTCAAAACTACTATATGGTATTGCCTCTCCATAACACTAGTTATCTCCTTAACACAAAGCATTGGAGATAGAACTCAGGCATCTATAAAACTGGTTTTCAGATAAATTCATTTTCATGTAAATCTAGATATATATTAAAATTTAATTTCATTTGTAAAATACTTATCCATGGAGAGAATAAAACAATTAAATTTTAAAAACTCTGGGAAGATGAAATTTGACAGAGAATTACAATGCTTACCAAATACCTTGCTTTTTCTGTCATTCATGATAAATGACATGAATGAAGTAACAGAGATTGGTGCAGGTGTGATTATTTAAGGTAACCCATTCTCTAAATTTCATCTATAGATTATAAAAAGCATTTCAAGTTGTCTCAAAAGGCTTCACCATTTCAGTGTTATTTCTTGGGTAAGGAGGGGAGACTGGAAAAGCAACACAAAGAATTATTTCAATTCTCAGGACTTATTAGAGAAGGGACTGAGCAGAGATCAGCTGCTGGGGAACACAGATCTCTCCGGGAAAGGGAAAACAAACCCAGCAAATACAAGGAGGAGTGTTTCTACAGGTCAGTCAGAGCAATGAGACAGCCAAGATGCTTGTGAGGAGATACAGTAAGGATAAGGCAAGCTCTCATTTTCTCTTTTATTGCATGCTCAAGTCCCCAAACCGGCTAAAGACATGATTACAGGTAACAGCAGGAATTACTATCGATGGTCACAGTGGTGTTCTCTGGAGGTCTCACACGGTTTTTGAGGGGATGGGGAATACAAACTGACAGGATCAGAAATGGGAACTAAGTCACCTAATATGTTTTCTAGATACATAACTACAGTGCGACTGACGTGGCTTTCTGTGCTTAACGCATAAGAGGTTCTGCCAACTCATGGATCCTCGGAGAACACTGTGTTTTCAGAGCAGCTGGCTTGACTTTAAAGACATTTGGATCGTAATATATAATATGCACAGGAGACCTGAAATGGGGGAAAAAGAATGCAACCTGAAAAAAGATGAACAGAAAATGGAACTCACATTTCTCAACCATCCACTACGTGTTAGGCTCTATGATATTATGCATTTTTGATTTTCGTAAGCACCCCACGAAACAGGTGTCATAACCCTCACTGTACAGGTAAGGACAAGAAGGCTCAGGGAACTTATAAAAATGACCTGTGGTCAAATCCAGATTCATGTATCTATCAGATTCCAAAGCCTTTGCTCTTTCCACAGAAAGTTAATTCTGGAAATTTTTCAGTAACTTGCCAATGTTAAAACCAGCCCAACAGTTCTCTGGTGAACTTGAAGAAATCAAACTTTTGAAGTTTCCACCCTCAGCACCTTACCACCAAATAATAACTTTGCCACTTGGGTAAATCCTGAGGACTTGATCTTACTCTTCCCTTTCCTTTGTCAATGAACAGAAAATGAGCTTCATTTCATTGTTGTTGGAATTTATTTCTTTTAAGGCAAAACACTTGATAAATATTTTATTATGTAAGAATTAACATATTTTCTGTTCCCTAAGCTGAAGACTTCTATGACTTTTTCAGTTTCTCCTGGGTTTTCCTGATGATGCTTAAAAAGGGGTGTCAGGTATTATCTCATGAAGGAAGCAAAATGAACTGAGGTTCAGGCAAATTAAGAAATCTTCTAGGAAGTAAATAAGAATAGATGCAATTTCTTCTTTATTAAATGTATTTTCTTATCTATTTCAAATAGGTCGCATGATGCAAAACATGGAAAAATATAAAAGCCTATTTAGTAAAAAATAAATCTTTGTCCTATCCCATTTACCTTGGGCCCCCACAAGTAACCATTGTTACTAGCTTCTTGCATACTTTTCTGAGATGTCATAGGCACCTGCAAGCCAATACATGGCATATGTGTATTTTCTTACACAAACTGTAACATATTTCGTGCTCTGTTCTGTAACTTGCTTCATTTAACAATATGTTAGATAAATAATCCCATATCCATACTTACAGAGTTGTTTCCTAGATCTAAATTTCAATACTAGTCCACTAACCCTTTAACTGTTGCCTTAGATTTGCGGTAAAACCACAGATTTGTCACAATTAATGTAACAAGTGAGATGTTTTTGAAGATTTCCTATATTCTTACAATTCTTTTTATTGGTCTTATTAGGTCAATTTTTCCCTCTCCCTAGCACCCCCAGCCTTCCTGCCCCATATTAGTTTTAAAATGACATACCTTGTATTTGGATTAGCTAGTTCTTGAATTCTGGGAGATATTTTGTAATGGATAGCAGCATAAGATACTGGCCAATGGGCATCACGGACAGGTAGATAATCTTGATGAAGAGGCTTGGCCTCAGCTAGAGCTATTATTCGAGGGCTAGGTTTGGTTAGCAAGGCAGCACGGGATATCTGTAGTAGAAGCAAAAAGATGCAAAAATAGATTTCAATTTTCACATCTCCCTCTCTTTACAGCTATGTCCCGAACTGAGAAACCATCAGATACAGGTTCTCTCCTGGATTATAGCAGCAGACTCCTCCCTGGTCTCCCTGCTTCCATTCTTGCTCTGTATGATCTAGCCTTTTCTACCAATTACTGAGGGAGAGAATGAGCATTTTAATGAGTGCATTTCATGGGCCACACAGTGTTCTAAGTAGGGCACCTATATTATTCCCACTCAATCATCATAACAACCCCATGAGATACATACTTTCTAAAGCCCAACTCAGATTATGTCACTCTCAGGGTTTAAAATCTTCCAGTGGTTTCCCATTTTGCTATGAATAACATTTAGACTCCTTACTGTGGCCTCGAAGGCCCTATGCGATCTGGCTGCTATCCCTATTCCTCTGACCTCATCTCCTTCCTCTCCCCACCTTGATCACAGTGACCTTTGTTACATGAGGCCCCTCTGGCCCAGCTCTTTCCACGTTGAGATTTTTGCACCTGCCAGTTCTTCTACTTGAAATCCTCCTTCCTCAATCTTGTAATGGCTGCTTCTTCATCATTCAAGTTTCTAGATTCAAACATCATGTTCTCAAGGACATCTTCCCTCACCATCCAAGATACATGAACCTTTCTAATAACTCTCCTCTACAGTACACTTATTTAATCTTCTTTATAGCACTTACTAACACCTGACTTAGCTCTCTTATCTCTTTGTTGGTATATTCATTGTCTGTGTCTCCCCATTAGAATATAAGCTTCTTGAATGTTTGCCAAAAGCTAGAATAAGTACATAACTAGTGCTGAATATGTGTTGATTGACAGATGGATCTACTCCTTCTGGTCTTACTTTGAAACTGCACCTGCCAGGTTGCCTTTCTGTTATGTTGCTTAATTGGTAAAACTGGGAGGATGACATATAGCTCCTATTCTCTCTCTTATGTGCTCATTAAAAAAAATTAGGATGGACAACAAACACCACTCAATTGCCCTGAAAGGACTGTGTTGCACTGGTATAGACTTATTTTGGGTTCTAAAAGTATGATATCTGTAGGGGCATCACTTTTTAAAAATATTTTTTATAAACTCCCAAACAATCCTAGCAACTGAAGAAAGATACCTGTAACTCCCATTTTATATACCGAAAGAACTGAAAGTAAAGTGATTTGCCCAAGGGTCACAAGGAAGTCATGTCAGCAAACTCAAGATGCTTATCTGAGGGGTTTTGATTTCTAGACTAGATTTCTTTCCTAATAGAATTCCATATCAAATCCTCAGGTTCTTAGAGAATAAAATGTATCCAACCTCCTTGGCAACATGATTTAAATATTTATTGAAAACTCAACTGAAATTGGACACCAAGTTGCCACTACAATGAATGGAGAGGAGTGTCAAGGAGGAGGAGGGAGGGAAGCCACTGAATGTGCCAGCCTCTGTTCCGAGCACCATGCCTTATCTATTATTTCAAGTCACATCACCCTCCAAGTAGGAACTGTTAACTTTATTTAAAAAAAATTTTTTTACTAAATTTTTTTCTAAATGTTTATTCATTTTTTGAGAGAGCAAGAGTGAGCAAACAGGGGAGGGACAGAGAGAGAGGGAGACACAGAATCCAAAGCAGGCTCCAGACTTTGAGCTGTCGGCACAGAGCCCCCATGTGGGGCTTGAACCCACGAACTGCGAGATCATAACCTGAGCCGAAGTTGCAGGCTTAACCAACTGAGCCACCCAGGTGCACCAGAACTGTTAACTTTATAATCTCTTTGCCCACCTGGTTCCACCCAACTTCAAGGTCATCTCAAATTTAAGACTTTGGTATGTGCTCTTCCCTTTACTAGAATATTCTCCTCTCAGACCTTCACTTAGCTGACTCATTCAAGTTTCAGATCAAATATCCCTTCCTTAGAGGGGCTTTCCCTGACTACCATATGCAAAGTAGCGTATTCTCCACTCTCACCCAAAGTCAATCATTTCCTATTTTATTGTCTTCATAGCACTTATCACTACCTGACATTATCTTATCTGTTTATTTTTTGTCTCCCTCCATCTTGTTCACTGGGAATGATGGCTGGCACACAGTAGGCATTCAAATACTTGAATGAATAAATAAGGCTCAGGAACACTGCCACAATATCAAAGAGCTAGTAGTAGTGTTGAGGCTAGAATTTGAACCCAGTTCTTACTGATTCCAAAGCCCATGCTCTTCGTCCTCTTTCCCCAGCCTCTCCACATATCTTGCAGCTAGGTCTTCCTTCATGCCAGAATCTTGAAAGATTCTCTTTCCCAATGACTTTGGCCTATGCTCTGTAGTGCCAAAGTAGTACCCTAGGAACAACCAAAAAGTGAGGTGAAGGATGCCAAGGAAGTGGTGGCTTACAGGACGGATGGGCATTTCACATCTTTCTCTTTCAAAGCACAGACCCTCTATCTTGATCCTTGGATGGGCAAGGTCTATAATTCTTGGAGTTGCAACAGCACTCAGGGCAGAAGCTGTAATCTTGGTTTCAATCTAGGGGAAAAAAATAAAATAGTGTCTGTAAGTATCAAATAATAAACATGGTACAAAGTACATCTGGCCTCTGAACCAGACTTCTCAGCAAATCCAGCAGAAAGGATAAGAGTCTTGTAGTAACCCATGATCATAGATGAAATTATCAATTTCCATTTTTTTCAAAGTAGGTTGTATGAATTCCAACCCAGATTTTCAGGAACTTGCTGTTAAACTAAAGATGGGGAGGGAATGGCAACATTACATAGTAACTAAGAGATAAATGGTAACACTGATTTGTGGAATGATAAACTCAGCCAAGAGGGAAGGCTCAGGCCTACCATGTAACAATACTGTAAGAGGGAGAGCTGTGCTTTGTTCTTAACTATTTTCTTAAGCTTATTTATTTATTTTTTGAGAGAGACAGAGAGAGCGAGCAGGGGAGGGGCAGAGAGAAAGAGGGAGAGAGAGAATCCCAAGCAGGCTTTGCACTGTCAGCATGGAGCCCAAGGCAGGGCTCAAACTCACAAACCATGAGATCATGACTTGAGCCGAAACCAAGAGTTGGACGCTCAACCGACTAAGCCACCCAGGAGCCCCTACTCTTAACTATTTTTGGCCTTTGGAAATTGGGACTCACATTATCACAAATTCCCATACTTAAAGTGAATTCAAGGGGCTCTCTTCTAATTGGAACAGATAAGAAAAAGAAACCAAAGCCAAGAAGAAGAAAGGCAGAACCACATTCTCCATACACAATGCTGAGCTAGTCCCCCAAGTCATTCCTCACTATCTTAATTATGGAAATGTGATCAAATTATATGGTCTTCTATTTTAATTACTAGTATTCAAACTCAAAACTTACCACAAGACTTTAAGAGGAATATAGTCAATAAAAATAGGGTTTTAACTGTGAGCAGAAAAATAACAAACAAGATATGTTCCAAATCCCTTTTTGTGTTAAGACGTTGATGATACTAACGCTGACAGTGTTTTACATGTACTCACTCATTTTTTATCTCACCTGGTATATAATTTTTATTTGTATTTCACTTATGGGGAAACTAAGGTTCTATATGAAGTTCAGCAATTTATTTGAGCTTATATAGTGAATAAGTTGCAAAGTTGGGAGTGAAACCTAAGGTCCTATCTGTCTGTACAATTCCATGATAAGAGTATTTTTCTTGGGTTTTCCCACTCTTCCTCTGGTATCTCTCAATACCTTATTTATTCTCTTTTATGAGTATCAAATAATCTTAATTATTTACCTATAGGTCTATGGTTTCTTCTAAATTGAAATTTACTTTAAGGAAAGGAACTGTTTTATTATTCTTATTGTGTCTTACATAATATAATTAAGAAATATTTGTTTAATGAATTGGATTAACAAGTGATCATTTTATTTCCTTTTTAATTGTAAGCCTTAACTGAAAGCAGTGGTTGTCATATATTTCTCTGATTTTCCCAGAACCTGATAAGAGGCAAAGTTTTATTCATTGTAAATGATTAATTAGCCCTTCATGGAATTGTACAGACACTGAGCCTGGATTGCTTCAATGGTAAATTCTATCAAATACTTAAGACAAAAAATAATATAAGTGATGTACAAACCTACAGAGAATACAGATGCTAAGCCCAGATTGCTTAGACGGTAAATTTGTTTCAAATACTTAAGAAGAAATAATATAAATCTTATATAAACCTACAAAGAATAAGAAATACTACTAACCTATGGTGATAGAAATTTGGAAGTGGTTGACTCTAGTGCAGGGGGTAGAGTGGAATTGACTAGAAATAGTCAGGAGGAAAGTTTTTGGGATAATGTTTTATATCTTGATTGAGGTGATTACTGAATGGATATATACATTTGTTAAAATCTTATTAAACTATACACTTAAGATCTATGCATTTTATGTAAATTATAACTCCAAAATTGCAAAATATATGCTGGAAAAAATAATTTATATATATATATATATATATATATATATATATATATATATATGTATATATATATGTGTGTGTGTGTGTATAGCAATATTATATTATATTATATTATATTATATTATATTATATATACATATATATAATGAAGAATATCTATAATATGTAAAGAAGTGTTATGAATCAATACAAAATGTGCAGACCATTAGAAAAATAAAAAGCCATGTATAGACAAATTTATAAAAGAAAAATACATAGTTAAATAAATGTTGAGAATTACTGAATTTGTTAATAATCAAAGAAATGAAAGTGTTTATTAATGAGATAGTATTTTTATTATAAAATTAATATTTCATAAAATAATATCTAATGTTGGCAAGAATGCACTGCAAAAGTCAGCCCAAATAATGCAACTGGCTATGTAAATCAAAATCACTTTTGTTGGAACACATTTTGGAATAATATATAAATCACCTCAAAAATGTTCATACCCTTGATCTGGTAACTTTACTTCTCAAATTTTTGTTCTCAGAAAATAATCAGATTGAGAATAATGGTGGGGAGACATGTTGATAGAATGACTTCATAAATTAGGACAAGTCAGACAAAGTCATGTGAGGTATCCAGAGTACATGTGTTTAATACACAAAGATACCTGCTAAATATAAAATAGGAGTCTTCAAAGCCAAAATCTCTCAAGAGTCAAAGATTTTAAAAATCTAAACAGTTTGATTAGTCTTAAGTAGGAGCTGCAGACATCTGCAAGTAGAGAGAGAATGATGGATATGCACTAAGTGAGCTATGAAACCAACTCTTTTTTAGTTTGTTGTGACAAAGTTACCATAAAAAAGAGACTCAGTAACACATTCATAGAAGGGAAAAAAGATTTTTTACAGTTCATCCACCCAAAGTCTCTGGTGGCAAGTAATCTCAGGTACCTGTGACAGTAACTTGGCTTCCTTTGTGGGCATGTGTATTTTTTTTTAAGTTTATTTATTTATCTGGAGAGAGTGTGTGTGTGTATGAGAACACACATGTGAGTAGGGGAGGGGTAGGGAGGGAGAGAGAGGGAGAGAATCCCAAGCAGAGCCCACACTGTTGGCATGAAGCCTGATATGGGGCTCCAACTCAGGAACCATGATATCATGAGCTGAGCCGCAGTCTAATGCTTAACCAACTGAGCCACCCAGGTGCCCTATTGGGCATGTGTATTTTTAAACTCTTGGAAGGTTCAGCATTAACTGCAAAAAACCTAAGAGAAACAAAATCATAGAATTAATAAATAATACCTGGTACTAAGAATAAGTATGCGCTAGAATTGATGACATTTGGACATGGACTATGGAGTGGATACAGTATCTATCAATTAAACTTCCTCATTTTGATAACAATCCAGTGGTTACATAGGATGATGTCCTCGTTCTTGGGAAATACACACTGAAGTATTTAGGAAAATGACTATATGATATCTGTAACTCTCAAAAATGATTCAGGGAAATAACTAAATACACACACACACACACACACCCCACATGGAGGAGACAGAATGATTAAGCAAATGGAATAAAATGTTAATTCTTGCAACTTTTCAGTAAATTAAAAATTATTATAGAAACAAAAACTATGTGTATATTATTAAAATTAAAAAGCACGTACATGGGGGTTCCTGGCTAGTTCAGTTGGTGGAGCATGTGAGTCTTGATCTTGGGTCATGAGTTCAAGTCTCACACTGGGCATAGAGCTTACAAAACAAAAAACCAAAAACAAACAAAAAAAACAAAAACAAAAAAAACAAAACCATGTGCATGTTTAAGAGAATTTGGCCTTTTAGAGTGATCACCTTACAACTGCAACTTGAAGCATATATGTGAGTTATAACATTAGATTGAAATCTTAAGTTTATGTCATTCTTACAACATTGAAAACTTTAAGTTCACCATATTTATAAGTTTGATGTAGATTTTTAAATAGTTATTTAATATTTGAGATTTTGTTCATTAATGTAGATGGCTGAAGTAAAAGGCTTACAAAATAAATCAAATTTAATATATTAGTAAATATGATTTAAGTTATTTGGAGGCATTTGATTAAGTTTAGAAACCAAATCAAACATTATTCAGGACTCTTAAAAGTTATTGTTAAACTTCTGGAATTATAAACAGAGTAATAAAACTTATGCATTAAATTTAAAAGCCTGAGAAAGAAAAAGATTTTTTTACTGTTTATTTATTTTTGAGAGAGCGAGAGACAGAGAGAGAGAGACAGAGTGTGAGTGGGGAAGGGGCAGAGGGAGAGGGAGACACAGAATCCAAAGCAGGCTCCTGCCTCTAAGCTGTCAGCACAGACCCTGACACAGGGCTTGAACTCAGGAACCATGAGATTATGACCTGAGCTAGAGTCAGATGCTCAACCTACTGAGCCACTCGGTCATCCCGAAAGAAACAGATTTTTAACTTCAAGTTTTAAAAATTGACTACTAATTATTTAAATCAAGAACATACCTCTGAACAGTCTTTTCTATATACAAAACCATGCTCAAGGATACCAAAAGACTCACATCACTGGATTTGCAGGTTCTTTTCTTAAGTGGCTATAAATTCTTTGAAATTATTCTTCTCTCAGTGAGAGCTGGGGTTTGTGTCCCTGCCCCCTTGAATCTGGCCAGACTTGTAACTCCATAAATCAACAGAATATGACTGTAGTGACATTATGTGACTACCAAGGCCAATTCAAAAAAAATTATGCCGTTCTACCTGATTCTTTTGGTATGCTCACCCTTGAAACATTCCATTTTAGAATATTCCTTATCAGAATACAGCTGCTATGCTGAGAGAAGTCTAAGCTATATGGAGAGGCCACAAGAAGGTGCTCCTGTGGATATTCCCAACTGAGTCTAGCATTTAAGTCATATCAGCCAAGGTACCACACACAGATGTTGTTATGGACTGACTGTTAATGTCCCTCTCAAATTCATATGTTGAAGTCCTAGTCCCCAGTGGGTTAATATTGGGAGGTGGGGTCTTTGGGAGGTAATTATGTTTAGATGAAGTCATGAGGTTAGAACCCTCATAATGGGATTGGTGTCCTTATAAGAAGAGAGATAAGAACTCCTCTTTGCACACAAAAAGACGTCATGTGAGTACACAGCAAGATGGTGGCTGTCTACAAACCAAGAAGAGGACCTTCATCAGGAAGAGAATCTGCTACACCTTGATCGTGGACTTCTCTGTCTCCAGAACTGTGAGAAATAAATGTCTTTTAAGCCATTCAGTCTATGGTATTTTGTTATAGCAGCCCAAGCTGATTAAGACAAGTATAAAGGAACTTTCAGACCCCTACCATTTCAGACACCCAAGCCACTAGAGATATACTAGCTGAGGGATTTCTAATTCATAAAATGCTTGAGTGTAATAAAATTCTTATTGTTTTACACTACTAAGTTTGGGGGTGCTTTGGTATGAAGCAACAAATAACCAAATCCCAACTTTAAGAATTGGTTCTCTGTATTGGTTCTAGATTATCTGGAATTTGTTTTTTGAGTATTTGGATTTAAAGTTATTCATGATTCTGTTGCCAGAAGTTAAAAAAAAATCCTGGTAGTCCATAGCATGCAGTGGCAAAACAGAAAGCAAGACTTTGGGTGACCAAGCAGCTGCTACCAGAAAATATTTTAGTGAAATAAAGAAGTATAGTGGGATTATTTGGTTGTTTCTAAGTACACTGGAGAAAGTGAGTTAAGAAATGACTGGCTCAGGCCTTTAAGCTCCCACCTTAAGGTCTGGGTAAAGGACCAGAAAGTTTCTGTGACTTCCATAAAAGAAATCCTTATAGTGTATGGTCACAGGGCTGAAAATTCTGAAAACCAAACTCGAAATCTAATTCTGTGAGTGGGTGAATTATAGTGCAAATTGAATTACCAAATTTGTCTGGTCTCCTATGTTCAAGTTAAAGCAATGATTGAGAAGGAACAGGACTTTGAAAATTGGAATGGGAATATATGAGCAGATTCCAATGAAGATGGGGACCCCTAAATACAGCTGAGCCTTTCTTATGAATACAATCAGCCCTTTCTCTCCTGCCTGAGGAGGTCAGATTCCCCCTGCCTGAAGAACTTGTATTGGGTTGCCCTGAAGTAGATACTTTCCAAGTAACTGCTGGCCTACCCTTACTATCTCTCATTGCTTCTGGGTGTATAACAAGACCCAAGTTCCAACTGCCTAAACAGCCTTCCATAGACTTCTCTATCAGCTTCCACAATTGCTTAAATTCTGCATAGCTGTTCTGCTTCTCTGATTAAATCTTGGCTGATAAATTAGGCATAGAGGAGATAGTAAGAAAAGTTCATTTGATGAGAGGGAAACATAAACAGGGGAAAAAGGAAGATACACCCAGAAATAAGAGGACAGCATGCTACAGTTATAAACACGTTACATGTTGCAAAATCAATCAGGAACTGTTTCTTTCACATGGACCCACTTACCCTTTTTGGAGGAACATAGTTTGGATTTATGGCTTTGGCTATTGACAGTTGTAATAAACGGGGTGAAGGATCAGAGATATGATGAGAACTTCTTGTTAAGTAATCACTGTAGGGCCTATATACAAATGGAACATGAAATATTATAATCATTGGAGGAAAAAAACTGCATTTTTTCATTGCTATAACCAACCTCTGATCAATTATATATATTGTTTCTATCTTAAAAACTTCTTTTCCCATAATCATAGTTGGGTTTTTTTTAATATCAGATTGGTGTTTTCTAAAAATATTTGTACTATGAGCCACAGTAAGAAGTGCATTTTATACTGTGATACAGTATATGTAAATCTGTGTGTGTGTGTGTGTGTGTGTGTGTGTGTGTGTGTGTGTGTGCTGTATATCCAAAACAAAATTATCATGAAACAATGCTTTACCTGAGTAAGGTATTCTGATTTTTTTAAATTCCATTTGATTTCATTAAAAAAAACTGGAATCCATTTTATGATCCACTGATGGGTTGAGACTTGCAGTTTAAAAAACACTTCACTTGAGCAGAACGGACTCTCCAGAGCCAAGCGTAGACAAGAGGCCCATGGAAGAGGGTAGGAAGGGCGGAGAGGCGGTGCGCGCTACATGGACTGGCGGGAGGGAGCCGGGGCGGAGGGAGAGCCCACCAGCAAAGCAGAGCCCCTGAGTCTGGCTTGCAAAAGCAGAGGGGCCAGACTCCGTGAGTTCTGACAGCCAGCAGAACTTAACATCTGGAATGTTAAAAGTCAACAGCTCTGCTTGGAGAGTGGGAGGGTGAGAGGACACTGGGAGGGAGAGTTGTTGAGCCCTGGAAGACAGAGCTCAGCTCGGCCAGAGTCATCTCCCTCTCCCATCCCCCAGCAGAAATCCCAAAGGGAACCAGTTTCTGTCACCAAACTTGCTTGCACTGCACAAACACACAACGCTGTGCTTCTGTGGATCCATCACTCTGACGGGTCTGCCTTCCTCCTGGTGCTGCAGGGCCCCTCCCACAGGGGACCACCAACAGCAAAGCAAGCTAAGCCTGCCCCTCCCACCCTGTGCACCCTGCGGATCCACCTCGGCTAATATGCCAGATCCCATCAAAGCAGCACCACAAGCCTGGTAGTGTGCAAGTAGCCCAGACAGGGGCCACACCACTCCACAGTGAGTCCTGCCCCTGGGAGAGGGTGAGATAAGGTACACACCAGTCTGACTGTGGCCCCAGCAGTGGGCTGGGGACAAACATCAGGTCTGACTGCAGCCCTGCCCACCAACACAAGTTACTCCAGACAGCACAGGGGAAGCGCCCTGCAGTTCCACGCCACTCCAGGGACTACCCAAAATGATGAAATGGAAGAACTATCCTCAAAAGAAACTCCAGGAAGTAGTGACAGCTAACGAATTGGTCAAAAACGATTTAAGCCATATAACAGAACAAGAATTTAGAATAATAGTCATAAAATTAATTGCTGGGCTTGAAAAAAGTATAGAGGACAGCAGAGAATCTATTGCTACAGAGATCAAGGGACTAAGAAACAGTCATGAGGAACTAAAAAATGCTATAAATGGGGCGCCTGGGTGGCGCAGTCGGTTAAGTGTCCGACTTCAGCCAGGTCACGATCTCGCGGTCCGGGAGTTCGAGCCCCGCGTCAGGCTCTGGGCTGATGGCTCAGAGCCTGGAGCCTGTTTCCAATTCTGTGTCTCCCTCTCTCTCTGCCCCTCCCCCGTTCATGCTCTGTCTCTCTCTGTCCCCAAAATAAATAAACGTTGAAAAAAAAAATTAAAAAAAAAAAATGCTATAAATGAGGTGCAAAATAAAATGGAGGCGACCACAGCTCGGATTGAAGAGGCAGAGGAGAGAATAGGTGAATTAGAAGATAAAATTATGGAAAAAGAGGAAGCTGAGAAAAAGAGAGATAAAAAAATCCAGGAGTATGAGGGGAGAATTAGAGAACTAAGTGATGCAATCAAACGGAACAATATCCGTATAATAGGAATTCCAGAAGAGGAAGAGAGAGAGAAAGGGGCTGAAGGTGTACTTGAACAAATCATAGTTGAGAACTTCCCTGATATGGGGAAGGAAAAAGGCATGGAAATCCAAGAGGCACAGAGAACTCCCTTCAGGCATAGCTTGAATTTATCTTCTGTATGACACATCATAGTGAAACTGGCAAAATACAAGGATAAAGGGAAAATCCTGAAAGCAGCTAGGGATAAACACACTCTAACTTATAAAGGGAGACCCATAAGACTAGTGGCAGATCTATCTACTGAAACTTGGCAGGCCAGAAAGGAATGCCAGGAAATCTTCAATATGATGAACAGAAAAATATGCAGCTGAGAATTCTTTATCCAGCAAGTCTGTCATTCAGAATAGAAGGAGAGATAAAGGTCTTCCCAAACAAACAAAAACTGTAGGAATTCATCACCACTAAACCAGCCCTACAAGAGATCCTAAGGGGGATTCTGTGAGTGAAACGTTGCAAGGACCACAAAGTACCAGAGACATCACTACAAGCATGAAACCTACAGACATCACAATGACTCTAAACCCATATCTGTCTATAATAACACTGAATGTAAATGGACTAAATGCTCCAAACAAAAGACGCAGGGTATCAGAATGAATAAAAACACAAGACCCATCTATTTGCTGTCTACAAGAGATTCATTTTAGACCTGAGGACACCTTCAGATTGAAAGTGAGGGGATGGAGAACTATTTATCATGCTACTGGAAGCCAAAAGAAAGCTGGAGTAGCCATACTTATATCAGACAAACTAGACTTTAAATTAAAGGCTGTAACAAGAGATGAAGAAGGGCATTATGTAATAATTACAGGTTCTATCCATCAGGAGGAGCTAACAATTATAAATGTCTATGGGCCCAATATATAAAACAATTAATCACAAACATAAGCAACCTTATTGATAAGAATGTGGTAATTGCAGGAGACTTTAATACCAAGGATTAAAGCAATAAATACCCTATGAGCAACGGATAGCTCATCTAAACACAAAATCAATAAAGAAACAAGGGCCCTGAATGATACATTGGATCAGATGGACTTGACAGATATATTTAGAACTCTGTATCCCAAAGCAACAGAATATACTTTCTTCTTGAATGCACATGGAACATTCCCCAAAATAGATCACATACTGGATCACAAAACAACCCTTCATAAGTATAAAAGAATTGAGATCATACCATGAACACTTTCAGTCACAATGCTATGAAACTTGAAATCAACCACAGGAAAAAGTCTGGAAAACCTCCAAAAGCATGGAGGTTAAAGAGCATCCTACTAAAGAAAGAATGGGTCAACCAGGCAATTAGAGAAGAAATTTAAAAATATATGGAAACAAGTGAAGATGAAAATACAACAATCCAAATGCTTTGGGTTGCAGCAAATGTAGCCCTGAGAGGAAAATAAAATGCAATCCAGGTCTATCTCAAGAAACAAGAAAAATCCCAAATACAAAATCTAACAGCACACCTAAAGGAAATAGAAGCAGAACAGCAAAGACACCCCAAACCCAGCAGAAGAAGAGAAATAATAAAGATCAGAGCAGAAATAAATAATATAGAATCTTAAAAAAACTGTAGAGCAGATCAATGAAACCAAGAGTTGTTTTTTGAATAAATACACAAAATTGATAAACCTCTAGCCAGGCTTCTCAAAAAGAAAAGGGAGATGACCCAAATAGATAAAATCATGAATGAAATTGGACTTATTACAACCATTCCCTCAGAAATACAAGCAATTATCAGGGAATACTATGAAAGATTATATGCCAACAAACTGGACATCCTGGAAGAAATGGACAAATTCCTAAGCAACCACACACTTCCAAAACTCAAACAGGAAGAAATAGAAACCTTGAACAGACCCATAAGCAGCAAAGAAATTGAATCAGTTATCAAAAATCTCCCAATGAATAAGAGTCCTGGACCAGATGGCTTCCCTGGGGAATTCTACCAGACATGTAAAGCAGAGATATTACCTATTCTTCTCAAGCTGTTTTAAAAAATAGAAAGGGAAGGAAAACTTCCAGACTCATTCTATGAAGCCAGCATACTTTGATTCCTAAACCAGACAGAGACCCTGCAAAAAAAGAGAACTACAGGCCAATATCCCTGATGAATATGGATGCAAAAATTCTCAATAAGATACTAGCAAATCAAATTCAACAGCATATAAAAAGAATTATTCACCATGATCAAGTGGGATTCATTCCTGGGCTGCAGGGCTGGTTCAACATTCACAAGTCAATCAATGTGATACATAACATTAATAACAGAAAAGAACCATATGATCCTGTCAATCAACACAGAAAAAGCATTTGGCAAAATACAGCATCCTTTCTTAATAAAAACCCTCGAGAAAGTCAGGATAGAAGGAACATACTTAAACATCATAAAAGTCATTTATGAAAAGCCCACAGCTAATATCATCCTCAATGGAGAAAAACTGAGAGCTTTCCCCCTGAGATTAGGGACATGACAGGGATGTCCACTCTCACTGCTGTTGTTTAACATAGTGCTAGAAGTTCTAGCATCAGCAATCAGACAACAAAAGGAAATCAAAGGCATCAAAATTGGCAAAGATGAAGTCAAGCTTTCACTTTTTGCAGATGACGTGATATTATACATGGAAAACCCAATAGACTCCACCAAAAGTCTGCTAGAACTGATACATGAATTCAGCAAAGTTGCAGGATACAAAATCAATGTACAGAAATCAGTTGCATTCTTATACACTAACAATGAAGCAACAGAAAGACAAATAAAGAAACTGATCCCATTCACAATTGCACCAAGAAGCATAAAATACCTAGGAATAAATCAAACAAAAGATGTACAAGATCTGTATGCTGAAAACTACAGAAAGCTTATGAAGGAAATTGAAGAAGATATAAAGAAATGGAAAAACATTCCATGGTCATGGGTTGGAAGAATAAATATTGTTAAAATGTCAATACTACCCAAAGCTATCTACACATTCAATGCAATCCCAATCAAAATTGCACCAGCATTCTTCTCTAAGCTAGAACAAGCAATCCTAAAATTTGTATGGAACCACAAAGACCCTGAATAGCCAAAGTAATTTTGAAGAAGAAGACCAAAGTGGGAGGCATCACAATCCCAGACTTTGGCCTCTACTACAACGCTGTCATCATCAAGACAGCATGGTATTGGCACAAAAACAGACACATAGACCAGTGGAATAGAATAGAAATCCCAGAATTAGACCCAAAAAGTATGGCCAACTAATCTTTGACAAAGCAGGAAAGAATATCCAATGGAAAAAGACAGTCTCTGGGAGAACTGGACAGCAACATGCAGAAGAATGAAACTAGACCACTTTCATACACCATTCACAAAAATTAACTCAAAATGGATAAAAGACCTGAATGTGAGACAGGAAACCATCAAAACCTTAGAGGAGAAAGCAGGAAAAGACATGACCTCAGCCACAGCAATTTCTTAAACTTGACATATCCCCAGAGGCAAGGGAATTAAAAGCAAAAATGAACTATTGGGACCTCATGAAGATAAAAAGCTTCTGTACCGCAAAGGAAACAATCAACAAAACTAAAAGGCAACCAACGGAATGGGAAAAGACAGTTGCAAATGACATATCGGACAAAGGGCTAGTATCCAAAATCTATAAAGAGCTCACCAAACTCCACACCTGAAAAACAAATAACCCAGTGAAGAAATGGGCAGAAAACATGAATAGACACTTCTCTAAAGAAGACATCCAGGGGCGCCTGGGTGGCGCAGTCGGTTAAGCGTCCGACTTCAGCCAGGTCACGATCTCGCGGTCCGTGAGTTCGAGCCCCGCGTCAGGCTCTGGGCTGATGGCTCAGAGCCTGGAGCCTGTTTCCGATTCTGTGTCTCCCTCTCTCTCTCTGCCCCTCCCCCGTTCATGCTCTGTCTCTCTCTGTCCCAAAAATAAATAAACGTTGAAAAAAAAAAAAAAAAAAAGAAGACATCCAGATGGCCAACAGGCACATGAAAAGATGCTCAACGTCGCTCCTTATCAGGGAAATACAAATCAAAACCACACTCAGATATCACCTCACGCCAGTCAGAGTGGCCAAAATGAACAAATCAGGAGACTATAGATGCTGGCGAGGATGTGGAGAAACGGGAACCCTCTTGCACTGTTGGTGGGAATGCAAACTGGTGCAGCCGCTCTGGAAAACAGTGTGGAGGTTCCTCAAAAAATTAAAAAATAGATCTACCCTATGACCCAGCAATAGCATTGCTAGGAATTTACCCAAGGGATACAGGAGTGCTGATGCATGGGGGCACTTGTACCCCAATGTTTATAGCAGCACTTGCAACAATAGCCAAATTATGGAAAGAGCCTAAATGTCCATCAACTGATGAATGGATAAAGAAATTGTGGTTTATATACATAATGGAATACTATGTGGCAATGAGAAAGAATGAAATATGGCCTTTTGTAGCAGCGTGGATGGAACTGGAGAGTGTTGATGCTAAGTGAAATAAGTCATACAGAGAAAGACAGATGCCATATGTTTTCACTCCTATGTGGATCCTGAGAAACTTAACAGAAGACCATGAGGGAGGGGTAGAAAAAAAAAAAGGTTAGAGAGGGAGGGAGCCAAACCATATGAGAACAAACTGAGAACAAACTGAGGGTTGATGGGGGGTTGGAGGGAGGGGGGGTGGGTGATGGGTATTGAGGAGGGCACCTGTTGGGATGAGCACTGGGTGTTGTATGGAAACCAATGTGGCAATAAATATCATATTAAAACAAAAAATAGGGGTGCCTGGGTGGCTCAGTCGGTTAAGCGTCCAACTTCGGCTCAGGTCATGATCTCGCGCTTTGTGAGTTCAAGCCCCGTGTCGGCTCTGCGCTGACAGCTCAGAGCCTGGAGCCCGCTTTGGATTCTGTGTCTCCCTCTCTCTCTGCCCCTCCCCTGCTCATGCTCTGTCTCTCTCTGCCTCAAAAATAAATAAAACATTAAAAAAAAATAAAGATAAATCAATCAATAAATAAATTAATTAATTTAAAAAAATAAAAAACACTTCACTTCCTACCAAAACCTCACATTAAATCCCTGAGATAGAAATTCCAGTCACTATCAGAGGCCCTTCTGTGATGGCTAGTCTCTTCTGCAGTGCAGTTTGAAACTGCTAGGTATAATGCCCAGCAACTTGACCAATTTTCATAGGCTGTTCCCCAAATATTCCTTTCCTAGTACAAAAACTTACCAACCAACAAAACTACAAACCTAATATGAAAACAGTTTTCCACAAATAAATATATGATTACCCTCTAGAGGTAGTCTGTTAGATTTCAAAACTGATACAAAATTAGCATACCATAGAATTTACCTTTTTAAAATGTACAATTCAGTGGTGTCTAGCATATTCACAAAGTTGTGTAACTACTGTCACTATCTAAATTCAGAATGTTTTGAAGCGCCTGGGTGGCTCAGTCGGTTAAGCGTCTGACTTCGGCTCAGGTCATGATCTCGCGGTCTGTGGGTTCGAGCTCCGCGTCGGGCTCTGTGCTGACAGCTCAGAACCTGGAGCCTGCTTCTGATTCTGTGTTTCCCTCTCTCTCTGACCCTCCCCCCCATTCAAGCTCTGTCGCTCTCTGTCTCAAAAATAAATAAACGTTAAAAAAATTTTTTTTTAATTCAGAATATTTTCATCACTCCAAGAGAAACCCCATACTGATTAACAGTTCGTCTCCATTACTTCATTTCCCTCCCCCACTCCCAACCACTAATCTACTTTCTGTCTATGGATTTGCCTATTCTAGACATTTCAAATAAGTGGAATCATACAAATATGCAGCCTTTTGTATCTGGCTTCCTTCACTTGGCCTATTTTCAAGATTCATGTATCAGTATAACATTCCTTTTTATGGCTGAATAATATTCCGTTGTATGGATTTGTCACATTTTGTTTATCCATTCATACATGGTGAACATTTGAGTTGTTTCCACTTTTTTTGCTTTTATGAAATGCTGCTATGAATATTCATGTACAAGTTTCTGTGTGAACATTTGCTTTCAATTCCCTTGGGGACACGCCTAGGAGTAGAATGCTGATCATATGATAACTTTATTTTTTTTACTGATTTTTTTAATGTTTATTTACTTATTCTGAGAGAGAGAGAGCATGCATGAGCAAGGGAGGGGCAGAGAAAGAGAAAGAGAAAGAGAATCCCAAGCAGGCTCCATGCTGTGAATGCAGAGCTCAATGTGTGGGGTTCAATCTCACAAACTCCGAGATCATGACATGAGCTGAAACCAAGAGTTGGGCACTTAAACAACTAAGCCACCCAGATGCCCCTGATAACTCTATTTTTTAACTTTTGAGGAACTAGAAAGTGGCTTTCCACATAAACTGCACCATTTTACATTACCACCAGCAATGTATAAGGGTTTCAATTTCTCTATATCCTCACCAATACATATTATTTCCTATTAGTTATTATTATCGCCATTCTAGAAGGTGTGAAGTGGTGTCTTTGTGGTTTAATGTGTATTTCCAAGATGATTAATGATATTTAGTATCTTTTCATGTGTTTCCTGTTCACCTGTATGTCTTCTTTGGAGAAATGTCTATTCAAATCCTTTGCTCATTTTCTAAATTGTGTTGTCTTTTTTGCACTGTTCTAAATATTTTATATATATATTCTGAATACTACTCTTTTATCAGATATATGACTTGCAAATATTTTCTCCCAATTGGTGGGTTTACTTTTTACTTTCTTGATGATATCCTTTGATATACAAAAGCTTTCACTTTTGATGAAATCCAATTTATTATTTTTTGTCACGTTTTTGTTGTCATAACTGAGAAACAATTGCCTAGGCCACAGAGATTTATGTCTATTTTTTCTAAGAGTTTTATAGTTTTACCTCTTATAATTAGGTCTGTGATCCATTTTAAATTAATTTTTGTGTATGGTGTGAAGTAGGGGTTCAACTTCATGTGTATATCCTGTTATCCCAGCATTATTTGTTTAAAAGACTATTCTTCCCCAATTAAATTGTCTTGGCATTCTTGTCAAAAATCAATTGATGAGTGGCACTTGGGTGGTTCAGTTGGTTGAGTGTCCAACTTCAGCTCGGGTCACGATCTCACAGTTCATGAGTTCAAGCCCTGCATAGGGCTCTCTTCTGTCAGCACAGAGCCTGCTTCAGATCCTCTGTCCCTCCCTCTCTCTCTGCCCCTCCCCCTCTCTCTGCCCCTCTCCCATTTGTTCTCTCTCACACACAAAATAAATAAATAAACTTTAAAAAATCAATTGACCATAAATATAAGGGTTTATTTCTGGACTTTCAATTCTATTCTGTAGATCTATATGTCTATTGTTATGCCAGTAACACACTGTCTTGATTACTGTAGCTTTTAAATAAGTTTTCAAATAACTGTTATTTTTCAAGTTTTTTTTTTGTTGTTGTTGTTTTGTTTTGTTTTGCCATTCTGGGTCCTTTGCTTTTCTCTATGAATTTTAGATTGCATTGTCAATTTCTATCAAAAAAGGCAGCTGGAATCTCAATAGGGATTACACTATGTTGATCAATTTGGAAACATGTACCATCATGACAAAATTAAGACTTCCAATTCATGAACAGGAAATGTCTTTCCATGTATTTAAGTCTAATTTCTTTCAACAATTTGAACTTCGCTTGTTAAGTATTTTGTTATTTTATTATTTTTCACTGTAGTAAAATACATATAACATAAAATTTACCATCCTAACCATTCTTAAGTATTTGCTACAGTAATGTTAAATGCATTAACATTGTTGTGCAACCAATCTTCAGAACTCTTTTCATCTTGTAGAACTCTATACCAATTAAACAACTAATTCCCCCCTCCCCCCCAGCTTAGTCCCTGCCAACCACCATCCTACTTTCTTTCTTTACAAATTTGACTACAGTTGGTACCACTTATAAGTGGAATCATACAGTGTCCTTTTGTGGATGACTTATTTCATTTAGCATAATGTCTTCAAGGTCCATTCATATTGGAGCATGTATCAGAATTTCCTTCCTTTTTAAGGCTGAGTACTATTGCATTACATGTATTATTTTGTTCTGTTTGGTGCTACTACAAATAGAATTGTTTTCCTACCTTCATTTTCAGATTGGTTAATTGCTAATGGAAATACAATTGTTTTTGTATATTGCTCTTGGACTCTGTGCCTTCCTGAACTCATTTATTAGTTCCCATAGTTTTAATATGGATTCCTTAAGATTTTCTAATCATGTGAACTATGAGTAGAGAAACTAGTTTTACTTTTTCCTTTCCAACCTGAATGCTTTTTACTTCTTTTTCTTGCCTAATGGCACCCTGACTAGAACCTCCAATATGATGTTCAACAGAAGTGGTGAGAGTTGACATCCTTGTCTTATTCCTGATCTTAGGGGGAAAGCATTCAGTCTTTTACCATTAATTATTATGTTAGCAGTGGGTTTTTTTTTTTTTACAGATGTTCTTTATCAGCTTGAGGAAGTCCCCTTCTATACCTAGTTTCTTAAGTATTTTTATAGTGTGTTGAATTTTGTCAAATGATTTTTCTGAGTCTATTGAAATGATCATATGGTTTTGGTTTTCTTATTCTGTTAATTTGATGTATTATATTGATTATAGTAAGTTGAATCCAACATACTCTTGCATTCCTGGACAAATTCAACTTGGTCATGAGGATTTGTTAATTTTATTTCATTTTTTTTCTTTCTGTTTGTCAGATAATCTCAATTAACCTATATAAGTTTGCTGACTCTTTCTTCTGACTGTTCAAGTCTGCTGTTGAGCCCCTCTAGTTAATCACTAAAATACATGTCCCAAAGTTCAAGCTCCTGTAATACATTTATTGGCGAGCCTGGTGTGTCTTCATTAAACACTTGCTTTTTTTCCTCCTCACACAATTCTAACAAGCTTAGTTATCTGTTTCTAATGCATAGAATCAAAAATAGAGGCTAGTCAAAATTATGCAAGCAGGGGTTCCTGGGTGTCTCAGTAGGTTAGGCATCCAACTCTTGACTTTGGCTCAGGTCAAGATCCCAGGGTCATGGGATCAAGCGCTGCATCAGGCTCTATGCTGAGTGTGGAGTCTACTTAAGATTCTCTCCCTCAGTATTACTCGGCAGTCAAAAAGAATGAATTCTTGCCATTTGCAACTACATGGATGGAACTGGAGGGTATTATGCTAAGTGAAATCAGTCAGTCAGGGAAAGACAAAAATCATATGACTTCACTCATATGAGGACTTTAAGAGATAAAACAGATGAACATAAGGGAAGGGAAACAAAAATAATATAAAAACAGGGAGGGGGACAAAACAGAAGAGACTCATAAATATGGAGAACAAACCAGGGGTTACTGAGGGGTTGTGGGGGGGGATGGGCTAAATGGGTAAGGGGCACTAAGGAATCTACTCCTGAAATCATTGTTGTACTATATGCTAACTAATTGGGATGTAAATTTAAGAAAATAAAAAATAAAACTAAAAAAAAAAAAAAGATTCTCTCCCTCTCTCTCTCTCTCCCTCCCCCCTCTGCCCCTCTGCCCCTCTCCCCTGCTCATGCACACTCTCTCTCTCAAATTAAAAAAAAAATTATGGAAGCAGCCAAGTGTCCATCAATGGATGTGAGATATCCATGAATGAAGATGTGAGATATATATATATACACACACACATATATACACACACACAATGGAATATTATTTGGCCATTAAAAAGAATGAAACCTTGTTATTTGCAACAACATGGATCCAGAAAGTATAATGCTAAGTGAAATAAGCCAGAGAAAGACAAATACCATATGATTTCACTCATATATAGAATTTAAGAGACAAAACAAACAAACAGTAAAGGAAAAAAGAAAGAGAGAGAGAGAGATAAACCAAAAACAAAAAAATACAAAACAAAACAAAAAAACAGGCTTTTAGCTATACAGAATAAACAGATGGTTACCAGTAGGGAGGTAGGTGGGTGGGTGAAATAGGTGATGGGGATTAAGAGTACATTTATTATGATGAGCACTGAGTAATGCATAAAACTATTGAATCCCTATATTATACACCTGAAAATAATATAACACTGTATGTTAACTACACTGGAATTAAAATTAAATTAAATTTTTAAAAAGAGGCTAGTTAGAGACTATTCCCCTGTTAAAAAAAGAAATGACAGGAAAACTATAAGAAACAAATATCTAATAATCTAAAAGCAAGAAGTCAGACCACTTAGCCTAATAAAAAACTGTACTTCATATTTAAACAGCTTCTGGGAGGTTTTCAGTATTGAAGTACATAGTTGATGTTCATAATAAAGATCTCAAGCCAATGAACAAAGGTTATATGTATGTTTAGTAGCAGAGACATCTGCTTAGGAAAGTAGGGAAACAAACTTTTAAAAATAAAGCAAGTTTTAGCATTCAAGAGGGTTTCACTTATATGAAACATCAAATTCAGGTCTCTCAAAAAGTGGTGAAATATTAAAGTATTCCTCTGGATTATAAACATAGATATAGAAAAAATAAAAGTAAAAATAAATAAGTAAATATAGATATGTAACTACAAATTATATATCTATTTTTTTTTTTCAGCGTTTATTTATTTTTGGGACAGAGAGAGACAGAGCATGAACGGGGGAGGGGCAGAGAAAGAGGGAGACACAGAATCGGAAACAGGCTCCAGGCTCTGAGCCATCAGCCCAGAGCCTGACGCGGGGCTCGAACTCACGGACCGCGAGATCGTGACCTGGCTGAAGTCGGACGCTTAACCGACTGCGCCACCCAGGCGCCCCAATTATATATCTATTTTAACTAAATCTGCAGATTTTGTTGCACAAACTGATAAATAAGGAAATGAAATTTTGTAGGAGGAATTGGGCTTCTTTTGCTGGATTCTACGATGGAAAAAGACTCAAGTTACCCAGTTCAATCTCTCCCTGAAATGCAGGAATCTTCTAAAATTCATGTAAAGTCATCATTCCAGCTTATGCTTGAACACTTTCAGGGATTGTGGGAACGATGGCAGTTGATTTTTCCAGGTAAACATTTCCATTACTGGCTAGCTAGTCAGAAAGATTTTCCTACACTTAGCTGACACCTCCTGCTCTGTAAATTCCTTGTTCTACATCTAGTTTTAGGATCAACACAAAGTAATTTTACTTCTACCTCCTTTTCCTCATTCAGATGCTGACCCTTTAAATATTTGAACACAGCTATCACTGCTTCCTTGGTCTCTTCTCTAAGCTACCCATGTCATTTCTCTTAACTATTTTTTAGGTAACATATTTCCAGAAGCCTCAAAATATCATGCAGCTCCTTCTGCATAGTTTCAAGTTTAATATCATTTTTTTTTAATTTTTAAAAATGTTTGTATTTATTTTGGGTTTTTTTTTTTAATATGAAATTTATTGTCAAATTGGTTTCCATACAACACCCAGTGCTCATCCCAACAGGTGCCCTCCTCAATACCCATCACCCACCCACCCCTCCCTCCCACCCCCCATAAACCCTCAGTTTGTTCTCAGTTTTTAGGAGTCTCTTATGTTTTGGCTACCTCCCTCTCTAACCATTTTTTTTCCTTCCCCTCCCCCATGGTCTTCTGTTAAGTTTCTCAGGATCCACACAGGAGTGAAAACATATGGAATCTGTCCTTCTCTGTATGACATTTCACTTAACATAAGTATCATTTTCTTAAAGAATAACATCCATAAGTGGAAACATCCACCTACTATGTCTTGACAAAAGTAGTATAGGGTAGGACCATCACCTCCCTGTAACTGTACACTGTATATATTCCATTAATGCAACTTAGCATTTTTCTAAGAACCATATCACAATCTTAGCTGCCATATGGAAGTATCACCTAAGCTGTCTTTTACTTATTTTTTTTAAGTTTATTTTATTTATTTTGAGGGGGAGGGGCAGAGAGAGGGAGAGAGAGAATCCTAAGCAGGATCCACGCAAAGCCCAATATGCGGGGCTCGATCTCATGAATGGTGAGATCATGACTTGAGCAGAAATCAAGATGCTTAACTGACTGAACCACCCAGGTGCCCAAAAATTGTCTTTTAAAGACAAGGAGAGGGGCAACTGGGTGGCTCATTTGGTTGAGCATCTGACTTCGGCCCAGGTCATGATCTCGCAGTTTGCGAGTTTGAGCCCCACGTTGAGCTCTATGCTGACAGCTCAGAGCCTGAAGCCTGCTTCAGATTCTGTGTCTCCCTCTCTCTCTGCCCCTTCCTTACTTGCACTCTGTCTCTCTCTCTCTCTCTGTCTCTCAAAAAAAAAAAACAAAAACAAAAACATTAAAATAATTTTTAAAGACAAGCAGAAATTCATCATTCAAAGCAAAAGAAGCAACATTTGAAAAGTCACAGAGGCATAAGAGAAACATCAAATTCAACAAAATGCAAAAACCTATAATTTTTCATTTGCATATTTCCTTTTAACTGACTAATGATGCTAAGTTCAGTGCATAGTTCAACTTCACAATTTGAGTCCAATGTAATTACTGATGATAACCTTCTGATTACCTACAATTGCTGCAAATATTTGATCTTTTTACCCTGATTCTTTGAACATAAGTGGACTTCTAGTTCATAAAACCACATACACTAAAATAGATAAAATATTGTGAGATTTAACCAAATTAGGTGAGAATTTATAGAGATTGTCAAGGTACTTTACCTATTTAATAGATATTCTTTCTTGAATCTGTTGGGCAGTGCCAGCTTCTGGATCCTTTTGGACGGCTGGCTAAACAGTGCAGCAGAAGGGATCTCCCAGATTATAGACTCTCTACCACAGCTGTAGTAATATTGAGCCCTGAAAGTTGTAGAAGAGAAAAGAACTGAGTGAAGTGAATATGAATTAGACTTATCACAGTAATTTTTAACACTAACCTCCAGCTCTAGGCCTAGGAGCAAGTATGATAGTTTACCCCTTTACTGCTGAGCCATTTTCCACATAGGAAGAAATCAGAAATAGTTGCAGCCATCAAGTTTCAGCTGGCTTCTAATATCCTATTCCAAAACAGATTAATTTTCTGTAATAAATAAATTGCATCTTCTAAATTCTTTTTTTTAATGTTTGTTATTTATTTTAGAGAAAGAGATAGAGCATGAGGGGGAGAGGGGCAGAGAGAGAGGGAGACACAGAATCCAAAGCAGGCTCCAGGCTACGAGCTGTCATCACAGAGCCTGATGAGGGGCTTAAACCCACGAACTGTGAGATCATGACCTGAGTGAAAGTTGGACACCTAACTAACTGAGGCACCCAGGCGTCCCAAATTGCATCTTCTAAATAGACCAAAAAATACACTAGTGAGAGGAGGAAATTTACTACTTTTAAAACCAAATACTTTCTTAGTCTCTTATAGACAATCACTAGAGATTGGATAGATAGTAAGTGAAAGGAAAATAAAAGAATATATGAACAACTTTATGCCAACACATTTTAAAACTGAAAGATACACATTACCAATGCTCATTCAGAAAGATATAATCTTAATAGCCCTTGTCAAGAGTTTAATAACTAAGCCCCTCCATGGTACTCCTGCCTCAGCACCCATTTTGTTTGGCCAAGCAGCCTCTAGGGACCTTAAAATGATACAGGCCCCTCTCACAAGCACATGCCCTAGATAACAGTCCACAGAGGCATAAGTAAATATACATTCCTGATAGGACTTCAGCAACAGTCCTCGTCACCTGACCCTCAATGCCTTCCTTTTATGCATCCTTCAGATATAACTCCCAAGGAGCCTACCAACACCCTGCTCTTTTGGTTTGAATTGATGAATCTGGCCTTTGCCTGGGAAACCCAAAGCACTCCACCTGCAGGTTCTAATAAGACATGTGCCTCAGGTCCTGCCTCTCTCTGCCCTCTGTCCTAACCTGCCCATGTGACTCCTCGAGTCATACTTCTTCTAGGATCTGTGAGTAGTAAGCTTCTTTATTTCAAATTCTGTTATGATCTGTTGTTGAACTGTGACTCCATGCTCCACTTAACAAGTGTTAATTTGACAAATTTATAACAGCCCTATAACTATTACTTGAATTGAATTTATAATTAAAAACCATCCTACTCAAAAACTCCAGACCCAGATGATTTCACTGTGGATTCTATAAAATACATAAACAAGAAATGTCAATTTTATATATTTTCCAATTGATTCTATGAAGACAGCATTACCAAAAATGAGTAAAGACATTACAAGAAACAACGTTACCACAAAGACACTACAAGAAAAATACAGAATAATCCCCCTCATAAACATAGATGCAAAAATTCTAAAGTTTTATTGGAAGACAGACATGTTCAGTTTATATAAAATCTATGGCTGCTTCCTACTACAGTAGTGGAGTTGGGTAGTTGAAACAGAGACTTTATGGTCAAATTTACTATCTGCCCCCTTCCAGAAAAAGTTTGCTGACTTTTGACTAAAGTTGTATATCAAAAAGAGAAAAGTGGACACATCAATTATCTTGGAAACCAAACTTCAGGTAAATAATGGTATCTTCAACTTCTTCTTGTTACTTTAACCTACCTCACTACTTGAGTCCATTCCCTCCCCTGCTCCAGAGTCTTCCCTCAAAGAGCCAACCAACAGAAAGCCTAGTCATTCAACAAATACGCATTAAAAACAAACTGGCAATGGGTATCAAAAGCCTTAACAATATTCTAACCTTCACATGTAGTAATTAATTAATGGTAATCAAGCCCACGGGTGGTATACAAAATCCACGAAAAGTTGCATGTATAAATAGTTCATGTACAACAATGTTATATATGGTACATACCCTGGTGTAATACTACCACTTTATTAAAAACTCAAAATCCTGGTAATCTAAAACATTATACAGTATAATACAAGTTTATAATGGCTAATATTAATCTTGCTCTGGAAAAGTTTTACTGTAGAATCAGATTAGGAAATACATAGAATCCTTAATCCTCAATAATTTTCTACTATAGTTTGGACAATTTATCGCTTTCAGATAAAACGGCTAGATTCTGTGTCATTTTCCCTATGGACTCCTGCTAATGTAACCTGATAGCACACAAACACTAACTAACCTGTTAGGTACATATCGGTGGGAGACTTCCTTGGGATGGGCAAGGTCCTCAAGTCTTTTGGTCAGCTGAGCCTTCAAAGCAAACTGGGAAACAGGGCGAATAGGATCTTGATTCCCCCAAAACAGTTTTCTATTAAAAAGCAGAAAATCAAATGGTAAGGAATTCACTACTAATGGATATCTTAGAAATGGCTCTTGGTGGCTTCTATACTGATGTTGCTTCACTTCCAGAACTATCTTGATTACAGAATGTAACAGTTTCCAGGCATCAGAAACAGATCAACTATTTATGGTAGTTAAAATAAGATTGTTTTACCTCCTGTCCTAAAACGTGGTGACCAAAAATTAGAAAGAGTTCTGTTTCTGCCATCGCATAATTAACACTGTAATTTATAATCAGGTCAACATAAAATGGGCATGCCATCTATCTCCATTGAGCTTCCATTGTGGGTGAAGCCCTGTACCAGGAAGTCAGAAAACAAAATAGTATCAGGGTAATATTAATAGCTTCCATTTCTGAAATACTGTGGGCCAGGCAGTGAGCTAAGTGTTTACTGACATTAGATTTTTTAGTCTGTAAAATAGGCATGATTACTGTGCAGAGGGGGAAAAGAAAAGGAGAATCGTGTGTGGAATTAGCCTGAAAGGCTTAAGGAAGAAAGTGAAAGGCACAGATTGCCAGAAATGAGGCATGTTCCATGTTGGGGTAACCATGAGAAATGGGAATAATCAAATGTTGATCAAAGCATGTTTAGACAGTATTGGTCAAGACAATGTTTGGACAGAAGCAGAAAGTCATGCTGGGAAATAATTAAGTAGCATTGCTGCAGTGGGTGGGGCAGGCAGAAGGAGACCCTAAAAGCCCCACCAAGGAGTCAGAAGAAGGTGCCTTGGTAACCTAACTTTGCACATAACTAAAATTGCCAATTAATTGAGCTTATCTATGTAGAAGGCCCTGTTTTTGAGTGGCTCAGTCAGTTAAGCATCCTACTCTTAATTTCAGCTCAGGTCATGATCTCATGGTTAGTGGGTTTGAGCCCCGTGTTGGGCTCTGCACTGTCAGCATGATGCCTGGTGGAATTCTCTTTCCCTCGCTCTCTACCCCTCCCCCACTCATGCACACGTGCACACATGCACATGCTTGTGCTCTCTTTCTCAAAATAAGTAAAAACTTAAAAAATAAAACATAAGGCTCTGTTTTTTAACTTTGTCAATACTTTTGTACACAATATTTATTTCTCTACTTTGTAAGCATTAGCCAGAGTCACCAATAGAAATATTAATCAATGAATTAATATCCCCATCCCCTACATTCTGTGGATTCCATTTCCTAAATATGGCTTAAATGTATCCATTTCTCCTTATCCTCGTGGCTGCTTTCCTTGTCCAGATCCCATCATCCCCACTCCTTTGTCCACACCCCTGCAAGAGTGGTCTTCTAAACTCCAATTTGATCAAGTCACCTCCTTGTTTAAGACTCTAAAGGTCTCCACTGACTTTACAGTGGAGTCCCAGCTCCTTACTGTGGCTTATAAGGTCTTCCACAGTTTTGACAAAGAGTGCCTGCCTCTCCAGCCTGTATGTTCATCCAAAGGAGGGAACATGACTTAATCTTTTGGAGCTATCCCACTAGGATAGTTTAGTGCTGTATATGACAGGTGTTCCATCATAGTTTGATGAATGAAAGAATGGTGAAAACTGGGGACTCACTTGATGGTAATGTGAAACAGGGTGGAGAGGAGAGAATGACTGCAGGGAGAAGAGGCTACAGCAGAAGTTGGGGCCTCAGGTGATGAGGGCCACAGTGGGAGTGACATTGGGGAAGACAGTAACTATGCTTCCAAAAGAGAAGATTTGGTGGATAGAGGTAAGAGCACCATGGAATGGGAGAGGAAGATTGCAAGACAAGTTGCATCAAATATTATAAGAAAGTGTTAAATATAACTTAGACATCAAGAATGGAAACTGAAGAAAAACAAAAACAAAAACAAAAGACAAAAGGACTTGGCCAGGAGGGTATCAGTGGTAATAGAAAAAGTGAGGAGCATCTTAGGGGTAAATACCAAAGCTCTGGTGAGAAAGGCTAAGGGAGTCGAGGATTAGGAAGCAAAGGTGACATATATAAGTTGACCCTTGAACAATGAGGGGTTAGGGGCACAACCCCCATGCAGCTGAAAAATCTGCATACAACTTTTGACTTTCCAAACAACTTAACTACTAATAGCCCACTGTTGACCAGAAACCTTACTGATAACATAGTCAATGAACACATACTTTGTATATGTATTATATGTTGTATTCTTACAGTAAAGTAAGCTAGAGAGAAGAAAATGTTATTAAGAAAATCATATGGAGGGGCGCTGGGTGGCTCAGTCAGTTAAGCATCCGACTTCAGCTTGGGTCATGATCTCGCGGTTGGTGAGTTTGAGCCCCACATAGGGCTCTGTGCTGACAGCTCAGAGCCTGGAGCCTACTTCGGATTCTGTGTCTCCCTCTCTCTCTGCCCCTCCCCTGCCTCTCTCAAAAATAAACAAACATTAAAAAATTTTTAAAAAGGAAAATAAGGAAGAGAAAATATTTTACAGTAATTTTATAGTATGTATCAAAAAAAATCTGGGTACCAGTTCAAACCTGTGTGGTTCAATGTTAATGTGTGTATATTGGTTTTGTATTCACTGTTTCAAATTCAAAGCAAAAGGTATTTTAGACACAGCAATTAAACCAGGCTCATAATATATGATCCTCATGATGCCTCCCAGGAACTGAAACCTTATGAGATCATTATCTGCTTGAAACCTTGGCCATTAAAAACTAGAAAACACATAGTATGAACTAAAAGCATTGAGAATTATGTAAAAGGCAGGAGATCTGGTTCAAAGTAAGCTGGAAGAGAAGGATCAGTGGGAAAAGAAAGAGCAGAGACTGTACAGTGGAGAAAAACGTGGACACAATGTTTATCAGAAGGTAGGGAGAATAACCAAATGTCAAAGTAACATATTATGCAGATGACTCTTCACTCTACTCTGACAGCATTTAAAAATCACTTATGTTTAGCTGTTACATAGCTAATAAAACCAAGGAAATAAGTGTTTAATCTTCTATGGTCCATGATGAGGACTTGACCCCAGAGCATAGAATTCTTATCCATATCATACCTGTTTGATGGATCTATGAAATATAACAAAAATCTGGCACAATTACACCCCTAGAATTCTAGAACAAGGGACCTAGAATGGGTTCTGGAGAATTCTGTGTTCAGTCATCCTGTTCTGAACAGCTAAATCTCTAGTCTTACCTATTTCCAGAGTCAGAAAACACAAAACAGCTTTCATTGGTCTATTTCCAGAGTGTAATTGTTCTGAAATTCTTATAATTTCTCCTATTATAACAAATATTTATTTAGCTTTCATCCGTATAAACTGCTTTATGTACTTGAAGATTTATGAGTTGGTCTCTAATCTTTCTTTGTCAGTCTGGTCAACCACAAATTCTTTAAATGTATCCTCAAAGGTTCTACTTTTCTTTTAATAATTTTCTTCCTTGGCTTTTGAGGCCCTCTCTGTCCTGATTCATTTCCCCCCTCTCTCTCTCTTTCTCTCTCTCTCTTCCTCTCCCTCTTCCAGTTTTATTGGGAAATAATTGGCATACATCAATGTATAAGATTAAGGTATACAGCATGTACTGTGAAATGATTACCACAATACGTTCAGCTAACATCTGTCTTCTAATTCTCTAGCCTACTCCTTCTCAGTTTCCTTAGGCAGTATCTCTTTGGCAATTAATGGCATGTGCCCCAGGGTTCCCTCTTCCTCAATATTAAAAAAAAAAAAAATACATCACTAAATACTGATGTTTCCAAAATAATATCTCCAAGAATTCTCACATATTCTCCTGAGTGTTAAATCTACACTTCCAAATACTTACTGAATGTCTCAAAAGCATCCCACATGACTAACTCTACCTTCCTCCCAAACCTGCCCCCGTCTTGTGCTTCCTTTTGCAGTTGTAATAGCATTTTCCACCTTGTTTCTAAAAGCAGAAACCTAAAGGGGCACCTGGGTGGCTCAGTCGATTAAGTGACTGACTCTTGGTTGTAGCTCAGATCATGATCTCAGGATTCCTGAGCTTGAGCCCCATGTCAGGCTATGTGCTGACAGTGTGGAGCCTGTTTGAGATTCTCTCTCTCTCTCTCTCTCTCTCTCTCTCTCTCTCTCTCTGCTTCTCCCCAGCTTGCACACACATACTCTCTCTCTCAAAATAAATAAAAATTAAAAATATTAAAAATAAAAACAGAAACCTAGAAATCATATTTGACTCCTCCTCTCCCTCAGGTTCTTCATTTGTCACTAAGTCCTGCCCATCTTTATCTTGACTTTAACCTTTCTTGTAACCTTAAAAGCCACTCTCTTAGGACAAGCCTTCATTATTTTTCTCCTACATTTTGTAATAGCCTCAAATAAATCTTCCTGGCTCTAATTCTCCATGCCATCAAAGGGACCACATCTTTCTAAAACAGCCATTGTGATATAATGTAAGTAAATGGATTTTGTGGGCTATGAACACAGATTCAAATCCCAGTTTGGGTACCCCCAAGCTGGGTTACTTAGTTTTTCTAAGCTCAATTGTCTAATTAAATCACTCCTTCAAATTTTGTTAATGGAAAAGGAGCAGGTTGGAGAGAAGTGTTCTAAGATTACTAACAGTTCTAGCAATATTCATTAACACATTTCTTATCAGTGCATGCCTCTCATCAATGTATATGGGTATGTACCCGTCCATGAAAAAGAGAGTATTTAAGCATGTTATATTCTTAATGTTTAAAAACAAGCCTTTTAAAAATGAAAATTTTATGGGGCGCCTGGGTGGCGCAGTCGGTTAAGCGTCCGACTTCAGCCAGGTCACGATCTCGCGGTCCGGGAGTTCGAGCCCCGCATCAGGCTCTGGGCTGATGGCTCAGAGCCTGGAGCCTGTTTCCGATTCTGTGTCTCCCTCTCTCTCTGCCCCTCCCCCGTTCATGCTCTGTCTCTCTCTGTCCCAAAAATAAATAAACGTTGAAAAAAAAATTTAAAAATAATGAAAATTTTAGATTATAGCAAAGTTGCAGGATACAACATTAATACACAAATTCTACTGATTTCTTATACACCAACAATGAAAAATTGGAATTTAAAATTTAAAACATAACACTATTTACATTAGCAGCAGAAAAAAAAATGAAATACATAGGTATAAATCCAACAATACATGTATAAGATTCATATAAAGAAAACTATAAAACTCTGGTGAAAGAAATCAAAGAAGAACTAAATAAATGGAGAGTCCATGTTCGTGGGTGGAAAGACTCAATATTATCAAGATGTCAGTTCTTTCCAACCTGGTCATCAGATCCAGTGCAATCCCAATCAAAATCCCAATGAGTTACTTTGTAGATATTCACAAACTGATTCCAAAGTTTATGTGGAGAGATAAAAGATCCAGAATAGCCAACACAATATTGAAAAAGAAGAACTAAATCAGAGGACTGCTACTACCTGACTTCAGTAGTAGTAATCAGTAGTAATCAGCCACAGTAATCAGACAATCATATTGGTGAAAGAATAGACAAATAGATCAATGCAAAAAGAGAGATCCCAGAAATAGATCCACACAAATACAGTCAGCTAACCTTTGACAAAGGATTGAAGGCTATACAATAGACAAAAGACAGTCTTTTCAGCAAATGGTGCTAAAAAAAATGGACATCCACATACAAAAAAAAAAAAAATCTAGAAACATACCTTACACCTATCACAAAAATTAACTTGAAATGTATCTTAGATATAAATGTAAATGCAAAACTATAAAATTCTAGAAGGTAACATAAGAGAAAATCTAGGTCATCTTAGATTTAGCAATGCATTTTAAAATACAAGCAAAACATGATCCATGAGAGAAAAAATTGATAATCTGGACTTCATTAAAATTAAAAACTTTTGCTTTACAAAAGACACTGATAAGAGAATGAAAAGATGAGCCACAGACTAGGAGAAAATATTTGCAAGGCACATATCTGATGTCCTAATCTATTCAGGTTACTACACCAATACCATAGATAGGGTGGCTTATAAACAACAGAAGTCTATTCCTCACAATTCTGGGGGTTTGAAAATCCAAGATCAAAGCATCAGCAGATTTGGTGCCTGGTGAAGACATGCTCTCTGGTTTATAGCCAGGCATGTTGTTGCTGTGTTCCCACATTGCTGAAGGGGTAAGGAATTCTTTGAAGTCTCTTTTATAAGGACATTAATCCCATTCATGCATATGCCATCCTCATGATTTATCACCTTCAGAAGGCCTTACCTCCTAATACCATCACACTGGGGATTAGATTTCAATATATGAATTTTATGAATTCAATATATGAATTATTCATATGAATATATGAATATATAGCATCTGATAAAGGATTGGTATTGAAAATATACAAAGAACTGTTACATTTCAACAATAAGAAAACAAATAACCCAATTAAAAAGTGGGCAAAAGAGCTCAACACACACTTCATCAAAGAAGATACACAGATGGTAAATAAGCATGTGAAATATGCTCAGCATCATGTCATTAGAGAGTTACAAATTAAAACAATGAGAAAGATACCACTACACACATTTAGAATGGCTAAAATACAAACACCAAATGCCCGGTAAGGATGTGGAAGGAACAACAGGAAGTATTATTCATTGATGGTGGGATTGGCAGAAACTTTAGAAGATGTTTGGCAATTTCTTACAAATCTAAACATATTCTTACCATATGATCCAGAAATTGCATTCCTAGGTGTTTACCCAAACGAGTTAAAAACTTTTATCTACATGAAAACCTGCATATCAATGTTTAGAGCATCTTTATTCATAATTGCCAAAAATTGGACGGAAATAACACATCCTTCAATAGATGAATGGATAATCAAATTAGTGCTAAAAAGAAATGAGTTATTAAGCAATGAAAAGACATGGAGGAATCTTAAATGCACATTAAGTGAAAGAAGTCAATCTGGAAAGGTTATGTACCATATCATTTTAACTATGCCATTCTGGAAAAGGCAAAACTATACATACAGTAAAAAAAAAAAAATTAGTGATTTCCAGGAGTTTGGAAAGGGGGCACAGAAGGAAAGAGATGAATAGGTAGAATACAGATAATTTTTAAGGGCAGTGAAGCTATTTTACATAATACTGTAATGGTGAACACATGACATGCATTTGTCAAAGTCCACAGAACTGTATAACACACAACGTTGAACCCTAATGTAAACCATAGGCTTTAGTGTATGTCAATATTTCTTCATCAATTGTAACAAATGTACCACACTAACACCAGATGCTAATATGGGAAACAAGAGGAGTGGGTAGTAATACAGAAACTCTGTGTACTTTTGGCCAATTTTTCTGTAAACCTAAAATTGCTTTAAAAATAATATGTATTATTTTTCTTTTAAGCAATAAAAGATGAGGAAAAAAGGAAAAAAATTAAGGCTTTACTCAGGAGCCAAAGAAGAAAAGGGGGAGTCCTGTGGCCAAGGATAGGAGGACAGTGGGTTCAATCGGCTGGAAATTCAGAGAACAGGTGTTCTCTAGGCAAAGGCTTAGAGACAGCGTGTTAGGAGCAGCAAAGTTGAACCCAAAGGATGAACACAAGATTTTCAAAGTGTTTTTCAAATCTGTATGCTTATTAGAATTATCTGGGGAGCTTTTAATGCTCCCGATGCATGGGCTGCACCCTAGACAAAGTAAATTAGGATTTCTGGGGATGGGGCCCAGGCATCAGTGCTTTATATGTCCCCAGGTGATTCTATGTGCAGACAAATTTGAGAACTACTGACTTAGGGTTAGCCTTCCATATGTTGACTTAACTGAGGGGAGGATACTGGTTCAGTGAATTCAACTGAGCAGAGAGGTGACTAAACCTAGGATACAAAGTTAGTGGGCAAGTAAGAATAATACTTACCTATCTAATGTAAGGAACACACTCATCACAAACAAGACTATGTAATGTTGTCTTACCTATCTGGGGTTCCCCATTGTTTTTTAGGCCTAGAAAGGTCTTGGATTCTCTTCCTAGAAAAAAAACTAACAAATACCAGCTGATTAATTCAGAGAAAATGCTTAACAAACGTGGTTATATTAGATGACTCCTACTCAAACAAATCCCATCTTAGGGGGGAGAAACCCAAAGCACTATTTGATGTGATCTGAAGAGTACCGAAAGCTCAAAGTATTCAAAAATATTGTGGACCCAAAATTCTCTCTCCTAGAATCATGGCTAATATAATACATACTGGAACAAAGACAATAAATCTGCAATAAAACCAAGAGCATATTGTCTCCAGAAGACCCCAGATAAAACGCACACTTAATGGGAAAAACCCTCAATTCTCATATTAAGTTAATTTGTAAATGGCTTGATGGCACTGGATTCTGAAGAGATCATACAGATAAATTTCAGAGAGAATATTTGGCTTTGGGAAAACTATGAAATAGGCAAAGTATACTTTGAGTACCACTCAACCCTTTTTCTTCCCTACTCTGCTCCTTTGAACCTTCCCTGATTGTTCTGAATCTACCTATAGCAGAGTTTGTGCTCACCAAGTACCCATGTGTTCCTCCATATTTCCAAGCTTCCCTTCAGTTGTTTACAGCCATGTGAATAGTTATGTCTAATTTTAACAGAAGTGTTCAGTATCAATTCCAGGGCCAATGTGCCTGCTCCATTCCCTTCTTCCCTTATTGCAGTGATTCTGTAAGCCACATATTCTAGATGGTATAGCTAAAAGACAGAAGAGGCCAAGCCATCTCACACTGGACTGTGACAGGAGGGAGAAATAAATGTTTATTGCTTTAAGTCATTGAGAGTTTTGTATCTTATTTGTTACTACAGCATTGCCTATCCTGTGCAGACTAATACACCACCTATGTGTGTAGCTCATATTGTAATTATTTATTCACTTTCTTGGAGTTTGAAGGTCCTAACAAATAACAACACTTTTTTGCCCACAATTAAGAACTAACTAAAAACAGACACAGGAGTCAGATAAATAGAATAAAAATACTTTCTCTATTATTGATTAGATGATACTGAAGACAGTAGTATGTATCCCTGACAATCCTGAATTGAACTTGTCCCCCAAAGCTGCAAGCCTCCCCCCGCAGGGGCTAAGTTTGCTATGTGACAGAGAACAGATCACAAAGATCACTTCCTATTGATAGACAGGTCCCAAAGAAATTGGACCCAGAAGGAACCAGTTCTCTCTTGCTCAATTCCATCAAACAGAAGTTACTTCCATCCCTCTCGGGAGTCTAATTAAGGGATAATAAGGTAAGAGGTCAGGAAAATTACTCAAAGGAAGTACTTCTTGCACAAAAAGTAAAATCATTCTTCCTAAAATTCGCCTGAACTCTTTAACAGACCCTTTTCTTTTTTTTTTTAGTTTCAAGTTTTTGTTTAAATTCCAATTAACATACAGTGTAATATTAGTTTCAGGTGTATAATTTAGTGATTCATCACTTACATATAACACCCAGTGCTCATCACAACTGTCCTCCTTAATACCCATCACCCATGTAACCCATCCCCCGGCCCACCTCCCCTCCAGCAATGCTCAGTTTGTTCTCTATAGTTAAGAGTCTGCTTTATGGTTTGCCTCTCTCTCTTTTTCCCCTATATTCATTTGTCTTGTTTCTTAAATTCCACATGAGTGAAATCATATGGTATTTGTCTTTCTCTGACTCACTTATTTCACTTGGCATAATAGTCTCCAGCTCCATCCACATCATTGCAAATGGCAAGATTTCATTCTTTTTGATGGCTGAGAAATATTCCATTGTATAAATATACCACATCTTTTACCCACTCATCAGTCTGTGGGCATATGGGCTCTTTCCATAATTTGGCTATTGTTGATAATGCTGCTATAAACATCAGGGTGCATGTATCCCTTCAAACCAGTATTTCTGTAAATACCTAGTAGTGCAATTGCTGGATGGTAGTGTATTTTTAACTTTTTGATAATCCTCCAAACTTTCTTCCAGAGGAGCTGCTCCAGTTTGCATTCCCACCAACAGTGTAAGAGGGTTCTCCCTTCCCTACCTCCCCATCTGTTGTTTCTTGTGTTGTTGATTTTAGCCATTCTGACAGGTGTGAAGTGTTATCTCATTGTACTTTTTGATTTATAGTTCCCTGATGATCAGTGATGTTGAGCATCTTTTAATGTGTCAGCCATTTGGGTATCTTCTTTGAAAAAATGCCTATTCATGTCTTCTACTCATTTTTTAACTGGGTTATTTGTTTTTTGGGTGTTGAGCTTTATAAGCTTTTTACAGATTTTGGATACTAACCCTTTATCAGATATGTCATTTGCAAATATCTTTTCCCACTCTTAAGGTAGCCGTTTAGTTTTGTTCGTTGTTTCCTTTGATGTGCAGAATCTTTTGATCTTGATAAAGTCCCAGGAATTCATTTTTGCTTTTGTTTCCCTTGCCTCCAGAGACATATCTAGTAAGAAGCTGCTGTGGGCCAATATCAAAGAGGTTACTGCCTGTGTTCTGCTCTGGATTTTTATGGTTTCCTATCTCATATGTAGGTATTTCATGCATTTTTAAATTTATTTTTGTGTATAGTGTAAGAAACTGGTCCAGTTTCATTCTTTTGCATGTTGCTGCCAAGTTTTCCCAACACCATTTGTTGAAGTCGCTTTTTTCCATTGGATATTCTTTCCTATTTTGTCAAATATTAGTTGACCATATAGTTGTGGGTCCATTTCTGGGTTTTCTATTTTGTTCCATTGATCTCTGTGTCTGTTTTTGTGCTAGTACCATACTGTCTTAATCACTAAGGTTTGTAATGAACTTGAAGTCTGGAATTGTGATGCCTCCAGCTTTGCTTTTCTTTTTCAAGATTGTTTTGGCTATTCAGAGTCATTTGTGGTTCCATACAAATTTTAGGATTGTTTGTTCTAGCTGTGTAAAAAATGCTGGTAGTATTTCGATAGGGGTTGCATTAAATGTGTAGATTGCTTTGGGTAGTACAGGAATTTTAACAATATTTGTTTTCCCAATCCATTAGAATGGAATGTTTTCCCATTTTTTTGTGTCATCTTCAATTTCTTTCATAAGTGTTCTATAGTTTTCAGAGTACAGATCTTTTACCATTTTGGTTAGGTTTATTCCTAGGTATCTTATGGGTTTTGGTGCAATTGTAAATGGGATCAATTCCTTGATTTCTCTTTCTGCTGCTTCATTATGGGTGTATAGAAATGTAACAAGAGTTCTGTACATATATTTTGTATTCTGTGACTTTACTGAATTCATGTATCAGTTCTAACAATTTTGGTGGGGTCTTTTGGGTTTTCTAGAAAATTGTGAAAGTTTGACTTCTTCCTTGCCAATCTGGATGCCTTTTATTTTTTTTGTTGTCTGACTGCTGTGGCAGGGACTTCCAGTACTATGTTAAATAACAATGGTAAGAATGGACATCCCTGTCTTGTTCCTGACCTCAGAGGAAAACCTCTCAGTTTTTTCCAATTGAGGATGATATTAGCTGTGGGTCTTTCATATATGGCCTTTATGATGTTGAGGTATGTTCCCTCTATCCCTACTCTGTTGAGGATGTTTATCAAGAATGGATGCTGTATTTGGCAAATGCTTTTTCTGCATCTACTGAGAGGACTGTATGCTTCTTATTTCTTCTTTTATTAATGTGGTGTATCACGTTGACTGACTTGCAAATATTGAACATTTTACAACCCAGGAATGAATCCCACTTGATCGTGGTGAGTGATTCTTTTAATGTACTGTTAGTTTCTATTTGCTAGTACTGTGTTGAGAATTTCTGCACCCATGTTCTTTAGAGATATTGGCCTGTAGTTCTTTTTTTTCGTGGGGTCTTTGTCTTAAAATAAGCCCTGGCCCTGGTGTCAGGCAGGATTCAGGCCTGACACAGTGTGGGCAAATCCTTATGTGAAACACATGGCCTCCCTCATTAAATGGTGACTGATGCATCATGAAGCTTCTTTCAGGAAAGTGGGGGGAAGCAAGGGGAAAAAAACCCTTCAATCAGATTATCTGTTTCCATGTTCCCCTGTCTAATTCATTAGCATTGCTTCAGCCTTTAATTACAACTCATCTGCCCCTTAACACCTTGCCTAGGCTATGCTAGGGGAGTAATGTAAGCAGGGATTCAATGCACACAAACCAGGCCACAGTGTTAACAGTGGGACAGTTTCCTTGAGGCCAGTGTGGTCCTGGCAGCAACCAATCTTGGGGACATAGAACACTCAATCCAATAATTCTGCTCATCTAACAAATTATTATTCCAGCATCCATATTGGAGATTCTGGGTTTTTATTATTTTATTTATTTTTTTTTTTTGTTTTTTTTTTTTTTTCAACGTTTAATTATTTTTGGGACAGAGAGAGACAGAGCATGAACGGGGGAGGGGCAGAGAGAGAGGGAGACACAGAATCGGAAACAGGCTCCAGGCTCTGAGCCATCAGCCCATAGCCTGATACGGGACTTGAACTCACGGACCGGGAGATCGTGACCTGGCTGAAGTCGGACGCTCAACCGACTGTGCCACCCAGGCGCCCCTGGGTTTTTATTATTTTAAAATGAAGTGCCGTGTTCTTACACATGGGCAAGTTATTTAATTCCTTGAGCTTTCAGGAGTGTGAGGTGGGGAGAGGGTTGCAACTTAAAATAGGGTGGTCAAAGAAGGCATTACTGATCAGATTATATTTGAAAAATAACTAGCTATACAGGTTTTTCAAGGAAAGATTTTCCCATTCCAATAGTTAATTAGCAAGAGCAAAGGCCCCAGGGAAGAAGTATGCCCCAGAAAAATAATAGGTGACCAGGGTGGTTAGCCTCATCTATAAAGGAAAATAACTATATCCATCTCAAAGGGTTGCATACCTAGCAACTTCTAACCATGGAGTGGGTATTCAATAAACGTTAGTTCCTTTTTCCTTTCCCACCCACAACACCTAGTATGAAACTCTGTATGTAGTCAATGCTCGGCCAACGCTGAGTTGAACTGAATTGGTACTTAATTGTTTAAAATATAAACTTAGTTTAAGTGTCTTATACAGGAAAATCAGTAAACTATCAGTAAGCTTTTATCACTTGAAGAGGTTTCCAGATAAAATACAGACTTGAAGTTGTAAGAATTGTACCCCACATCCACACTCTTTCCTCCCCAATGTCTAATACTCTGGACCCTTCTAATTTACCCCTTTGCTATTGCAAGCAACCTATCTGCATTTTGTCCCTCAAGTTTCTGCTGCTTAATTCAAGAGTTCCCAGCCTGAAGTTCTCAAATACTTAAGGGATCTACAAATACAATAATGGGAGTCCACAACCTTTAGAATATTTCAAAAGGTCAAATGGCATCCTCCACTATCCACAGTCAGTATAGGCTACCTCAAATACCCAATTTGTTTCTGAATTATATCATCTCCATGTTACCTCATACTGATAGGAGACTCTGATTAATACTTACATCTGTCCTTAATTAAAAAAAATTAACAAATGTAGTTTGTTTTGTGAGCGATAACAAAAAAAATCTTTCAAAACATGAGATTATGATCATGGATAAAGATAACTAAAAGGTACTTTGGTGGTAAAATTTTTGGGATCAGCTACATAATTGATAAGATGCAACCCCCAAGTCATGCCTTTTAATATCTAGAAACAATGAAGATACTGTCCATTGCCAGAAAAAAAAAAATCTACATCCATATTCAACAGAAGAAGAGCTTCATCATGTAAGCACTGCATAAGCCCTGCCGAGAGAGCCTGAGCCAGCTTTCCAGAAAGGGTGGCTAGGTGGAGGAAAAAGAAAGCCAGAATTGCAGACAAAACATTTTATATACATTAATCTTTTAAAACAAGTTAGCTTCTGGCTTCCATCATCACTTCCAAGCCAAGTTTTCCCTCGCTACCTTTTTCTTCACTAGCTAAATAATGTTTTTTTAATGTGTCACTTTATAGACTAATGACAGTTTCCTAGTTTATTCCTATAGACACTTTAATTGGGTTGTTACTTCGATTGGAAATAATCTCATTAACATTTGCTTCTTCTGTGTGGAGGTCTGACTAACATCCGTCCTCTTCATTCACTTCTTGTGTATTATGTCACCACAGCTACATCTCTAACCTATCTCTTCATCTTAACACAGGCTTCCTCCATCTTTCATGTCTTGCATTACCTCACAATGTCTAGTCATTGTCCTGTGCAGAAACAAAAGAAAGTGGTTGAAGGATTTTCACGTTTGAAGGCAGATTTTTTTTAAATGAGGATTACATTGCTGTCCCATGTCTTCATTGATTATTAGTCTCCTATGGCTTGCCAATAGCTCAGAAAGTTTTTGAAATCCTTACCTTGGGTGAAGAACAATAAATATACCTTAATATAACAATAATTATGGAAATGATTACAGGTCTGAAGTGATTAATACAAACAATTTTCTCAGTCAAAATGCTCTTCTACATTTAACTATGTTGTTTATATTCAGAGAATATTTTCTTTCATAACAATCAGGCACATATTTGTTTAACAATAATCTTTTTAGGCGATGGGGATATGATTAAGTAATAAAGATAGCACAATTTCCTTATAGGATCAAGCCAAATTAACCAGCCAAACAAAAGCAAGAAGTGGTATAACACCACGAACAAAAATATGTGTTTTAAGTATAAAAACTTATCGGGTATAAACTATTTCACTGTGTGTGTTTAGCCCCAGGAGAGTTTGCTTACCCAGCATACATTTATTTGAAGTAATGTGGTATGTTAAGTGGGCACTTGGTAATACTCAGTAAATGTTAGTTTTTCTACCAGCTCTTCTGAATTTCATTTTCTCTCAGTAAAATCTACTTGATTATATTTGTCCTATCAACTTCTCATGAGTCTTGTGAGAAAAGAGAAGTTTTTTTAAATGCAAAGCATTACATAAAGATAAGGTGGTGGTATTTACTGCCTGGACGAGTTGAAAGAAATAAACCCCTAGAAAACATAGCAAATAAGAAATCCAAGAGTTGGGACACCTGGATGGCTCAGTCAGTTAAACGTCCAACTCTTGGTTTCAGCTCAGGTCATGATCTCACTGTTTCATGGGTTTGAGCCCCATATTGGGCTCTGTGCTGTCAGCAAAAGCCTGGTTGGGATTCTCTCTCTCTCTCCCTCTCTCTCTGCCCCTCCCCCACTTGTGCTGTCTCTGTCTCTCACAAAATAAATTAAAAAAAAAAACTTTAAAAATCCAAAAGTCTAAATAATAACAATAAATGTAAATGTTAAACAATAACAATAAATTTGAATGATTTAACCCACTTGTTAAAAGAATGGATACAAATAAAATTATTATTATTACTGACTTCTCATCTATATGAGCCACTGACATGAATCCTTGATATTTCTCTTTAATGATTCTACTCTGTTACTTCTTCTAGCTCCATCTTAGCCAAACAGAGTAAGCATCGATTGTTCAGGAGGTATCTACTTTGTGCACTCTATGTACACTTTCTTTTTTCTATTGATAAATTTCATTAGCTACTGTACTTGAAATAGAGGTGAGGGGATATTGGGATACATTGACCTGGAGCTTCACAAAATCTGTCACAAGATTGTCAATGCAGCATCCCAAGTCCCTTAAAGGTTCAGGCCTAACATGTAACATACACCTAGTATTTAGCAAACAAGTAAAACGCTGAGTGAATCTAAGGAGAGTTCTACATCTCCATCTTCTTCCCCCATCTCACTTCTTAATCACTTTAACCCTCTTGTTTCCTTTTCCTGTGGGAATTAGAAAAGGGCCTTATGACCAAGAAAAAGCACAGGAACCCCCAAGATAGGCTTTCCCTTCAGATGTCCCAGATTGAGTCTGCACCATCAGCTAGTTAGAGTCTGGGAGAATAGTAGTACACCTACAATCTTACCATTTCCTTGCAATGCCAAAGGGACCAGTATCTATAAGAAGAAAAGTAAAAGCAAACATTATATTCAATAAGAATCAAAGACATGATAAAGACAGCATCACAAATCAATACAAAAAGAGACTGTGAAAAATAACTATCTAGGGGAATGGCCAAATTAAATATGTCACAGCATGTACCAAAATAAACCACAGGTAAATCGAAGAGTTACTTTTTTAAAAAGTTGAATTAGAGGACGCCTAGGTGGCTCAGTTGTTTAAGCGTCTGACTCTTGATTTTGGCTCAGGTCATTATCTCAGGTTTGTGGGATTGAGCCTTGTGCAGTGTCAGTGCAAAGCCTGCTTGGGATTCTCTCTCTCCCTCTCTCTGCCCTTTCCCCTGCTCTCAAAAATAAACACTTTTTTTTTAAAGTTGAATTAGAGCAAAAGTAAGAGAATATCTACTTAATCACTGGATTTTAATCTCAGTTAAAGGCAACAAAAGATATAGAGGGAAAAGATAAATAGATTAAAATATTTAAAACTTAAAACTTCTGGGTGCCAAAAATTAAAACTTAAAGAGGAAATGAAAATATTTGGCAACAAGATGACAAAGGGTTATTAAAGTCTTAATACCTGAAGATTATAAAAGTGTAGATGAATACGAAAACACCAAGGTATGTGTCAAAAGTTGAATGGACAAAGGATAGAAACTGAATTAATATAGGAAGACATAAAAACATATATGAAGGCATAAAGACATATAAAGATGTATTTGGTAAGACATAAATAAAAGAAAAAGTTCATGTTTACTTGTAATCAAAACAATGTAAGTAAAGGATGAGATTTTTTTTTTAACTATAAAATTAGCAAAAGAATTTTGCAAAGGATAATGAAATTAGAAGAGTAAGACAAAGGGTGCCTGGATGGCTAGGTCAATTAAGCGTCTGACTCTCAATTTCAGGTCAGGTCATGATATTGCAGTTTTTGAGTTTGAGCCCCAGGTCAGGTTCTGCGCTCCATGCTGACAGTGTGGAACCTGCTTGGAATCCTCTCTCTCCCCTTCTCTCTCCGCCCCTCCCCTGCTTATGTTTTTTTTTTTCTCTCTCTCTCTCAAAATAAATATATTTATAAAAAAAAAAGAAGAGCAAAATGAGATGAGTATTTTTGTGTACTGCTGGTAGAAATCTAAACTAGTACACTTTATGAAACATAATTTGGCAGTATAAGTCAGCAATGTTTATGTCCTTAATCTAATTCTACTTGTAGAAATGTACCCTAAAGAAATCATTCCAAGTGCAGGCAAAAATGGATGCACAAACGTGTTCATTGCATTATCAGTGGAAAATTGGGTCCACCTGAAATGTTCAAAACAGAAGAAATGGTAAAGCAAATTAAAAATCATGTTTAGTTTTTTTCTAAATGTGGGAAAATGTAGGCGATCATACAGGCCAAGCTATGTAAAGGCCTATTATAATAGGCCACAGAAGGACAGATTGTTCCAGTTTCTTCTTGGAGTTTTTAATCATATCTGAGAATTCTGAAATATCATTTCCTACCCTCTGAAGTGTTTTGGGTAACGAAAAATGAGTGTTCTCTGGCATCAAACATGATTCAAACCCCAGTTCTGTGACTCAGCTATACAACCTTGGATAAGTTACTTACCTTCTCTGAGACTCAGTATCCCTTCTCAGATAGGAGGGTAATAGGTATGTCTGTATAAAGAGTACTGACATATATGTAAAGTACTCTGCAAATAGTAGATGAATCGTAGTCAGAATTATTAGTTACTACTTTAGCGTATTAAGGTAGGAGCACTACAGGAAACACAGCAACCAAGTATTGATTGGGCTCCCACTATGTGTAGCAGTGCTCAGAACAAAAATGAGCAGGACATGTTCACCTCTCAAGGAGTTTACAGCAGAGTAGGAGATAGGCTACAAACTTAAAAAAAGAAAAAAAAGTAAATGGAATTTTTGAATTGGGATTTTTTCTATTACTCTACTTTTTTCAATGTTTACTTATCTTGAGGGGGGAGGGAGGGACAGAGAGATAGGGGGAGAGAATCCAAGCAGGCTCCACACTCAGTGCAGAGATGCATGTGGGGCTTGATCCCACAAACCATGAGATTGTGACCTGAGTTGAAATCAAGAGTCTGATGCTTAACCTACTAAGCCACCCAGAAGCTCCCTATTACTCTGCTTTTTAAGGCTAAACTGATTCAGACCTAAGGAAAAGGGAAGAGTAGCCCTACAAATACACCCCTTGTGCCCAGTCTGCTTGTCCCATGGACTTTTCACGTATCACCAAGCTTGGTTTTCAGCTTCATATACACAGGTCAGAAAGTCAGTACAACACTGAATAAATCTTTAAAAAAATTCTACAAATATTGATAATATGAATGAAAACACTTTTCCTATTGCCCTATCATGGTAGTTTCTCCCACAGGTAGAGATTGCACTCTTATTTTGGAAATACTTTTGATGTTATCTTACCAATTGGTGGAATAGAATAGCTCTCAGGTGGCTATTGTTAGCTAATGTCCCAAGCAAGGCAGTGTTACCATGGTTTCCAAACTAGAATCACCCCGGGATGTTTAAAAATTGTAGGGCCCAGGGGTACCTGAGTGGCTCATTTGGTTAAGCATCGGATTTTGGATCAGGTCATGATCTCATGGTTCATAGGTTTGAGCCCTGCATTGGGCTCTGTGCTGATAGTTCGGAGCCTAGAGGCTGCTCTGGATTTTGTGTCTCCCTCTCTCTCTGCCCCTCTCCTGCTCAGTCTCTCAAAAATAAATAAATGTTAAAAAAAAAAATTGTAGGGCCCAGACTACACCCTAGACCAATTAAATCCACAATCTTTGGAGGTGGAACACAAGCACTGGTATTTTTCAAAGCAGACAAGTTTAGGCTCTACCACAATATTGTTTAATGAGTAAGGCTACTGGCTCTGGAATCAGACAGCCCAGAACCAAATCCTGACTCTCACCAGGAGAGAGAGGGAAAGCATTTCAGACAGAAGAAATGGCAAGCGTAAAGGTTGAGGTGGAATCAAGCAAAAGGCACAATAGGATAGTTGGTCAGGGTGGCTGGAGAGAAGCGAGCAAGGGAGAGGACAGCGTAATTTGTGGTTGGGCCAGATCCAATGAGCCCTGCCAGAGTTTGGAGCAAAATGATGAATAGCATCTCCCTCTAAGAGATAATCAGAACATTATGGCTGTTATATGCCTTAAATGTCTGTATTTTATTCTGTAACACACAAACCACATCACACACATTGCCACCTCCAGCTACAAATGGGATGGTCCAAGCCATTTAAAAGAGAAGGCTGCCATCTGCTGGGAGAGAGCATGACTAAATCTGTTCCCTGAGGGCAGTGACGAGGCATTGTTCACTGTGAGTCCCACTGCAAGCACAAGTAAAGTATTCTGTAACATGACAAGGATGAAATATTAAAGTATAGCTGTTCTCCACTTTGTCCTCTACCCTGACTCCTAAGGAGCCCATGCCTCTAGTCCTGGGTTGTACCAAATGGTGTACAACTGTCCTACAAAGTAAAGGCAGGAAGCACATCTCAGAATAGACCTAGGGGGCACAGGAAGAGAAGGTAAGAGAGAGTCAAGGTGGAGTTTGAGAGAAATAGGAAAGGTATTTTTGGAGATTAGCTGTCATGATGATTGGGACCTGGGAAGAGAAATGCTTCAAGAGCATTTTAGCAGATTTTGCTCTTATGTATCCCTTCAAGATACTTCAGTAAGAGACATACTTTATTTTTCAAGGCTTTTTGAAGTAAAATTTGTGCTTTTTTTGTGTACACTATTGTTTTGAAGATTGGTCTTGAAGCAGTCCATTTCTATTTTGGGTGTGACTATGTAAACAGTGGGATGTTCTTTGATATGACATAATAAGCTATGTGATCCATTACTACTGTTCATTCTTCTTGATCCTCTCCTAGGCACGGCTCCCTAGCACTGGGCTCCCCACTGCCTTAGCTCTGGGTCATTGGGCAAGAGATAGGAGAGCGTGGGAAAGGGTTTTGCTTGAAGGTGGGAAGATAGAGGCAGGAAAAAGGGCACGTCCTTCCATTTGGTTAAACTATGACAATGACGACAACAGAAACCAGGGACTTCTGTGCAAACTAGAGATCAAAACTAGCACTTTTGTGACACATTTTCTCAAATTTCAAATCTATTTTTCATGTTCATTTTTACCCAATTTCATCTATGTGAAGACGGCACTGGCAACTGGTAGCTGCTAAGAAAGCTGTATTTATAACCCACACAAGGGGCACCTGGGTGGCTTTGTCAGTTAAGCGTCAGACTCTTGATTTTTTTTTTTTTTTTTTTTTTTTTTAGACTCTTGATTTCAACTCAGGTCATGATCTTGGGGTCATGAGCTTATGGTCGTGAGATCAAGCCCCACATTGGACTTTGTGCTGAGCGTGGAGCCTGCTTAAGATTTTTCTCTCTCCCTCTGCCCCCTCCCTGGCCCATGCTCTCTCTAAATAAAAATAAATAAATAAATATAGATTAATTAATTAATTAAAAAAAAAACTTTAAAAACACTTTATAACTCATACCAAACACCACAATAAATTCCAAATGGATCAAAGATTTAAATGTTTTTTTTTTTTTAAAGATTATAAAAGAAGACACATGGGTAATTCCTTCATAACCCGCAAGGGGAAGAAGGACTTTCTAATTATGATTCCACACAGAAGCTAAAGAAGAAATGACTGATAAATGTTATTATAAAAATATTTTTATGGCAAAATAAAACAAAATAAAAATAAGCAAAGACAAAGAGACCATTAATAAGCAGAAAAAATAGGTCATACATATCCCAGACAAAGGGCTAATCCTGCAAGTAAGAAAAATACCTAGCAACTCAAAAGGAAAATAGAATAGGCAAATGACATGAAAAAATATACATATATAAAAAGATGCTTAATGTCATTCAGATGGTAAGGTAAATGCAAATTAAAACTTAATTGACATACTAGTTTTTCATCAATTAGATTTTCAAAAAGCCAGTAGTTCAACCACACACTACAATGGTGAAGCTATAGAGAAAGAGACAATTCCATTGCTTGTGGGCATCAACTCCCATGGAGGGTGATTTTGTTAAATCAAAGTTCCAGATGTGTTTACCCTTCAGTGATCTCACTTCTGGAAATTTATTCTACAGATATAACTGCATGACATGTACTAAATGATATCACATACAGGTTTATCTATTATAGCATTGCTTATAATAGCAACATCCTGGAAACAAACAAGGTGTTAAACTAGTAGTGGCACAGCTATGTAACAAAACATGGGGCATCTGTTTTTCTTTTTCTTTTTTTTAATGAAAAAACTCTATATTTAGTTATATGGGAAGATACACTGTCAAGTAAAGAGTGAAGAACAGTATGGCTTACGCTACCCTTTGATAAGAAAGGGGGAACACATACATAAGCTTGTACAGTATTTTCTTGAATTTATATAAAGATGCATAGAAATGAATAAAAGTGGTTACTTATAAAAGGGGAGAGGGGCGCCTGGGTGGCTCAATCAGTTAAATGTCCAACTTCAACTCAGGTCATGATCTCGCGGTTTGTGAGTTCGAGCCCCGCATTGGATTCTGTGCTGACAGCTCAGAGCCTGGAGCCTGCTTGGGATTCTGTGTCTCCTCCTCTCTGTCTCTCCTTCCCATGCTCATGCTCTCTCTCTGTCTTTCAATAATAAATAAACATTTAAAAAAATGATTAAAAAACTAAATAAACATTTTAAAAAAGGGAGAGAGGGAACAGAGTGGGAGGTAGACATTTCCTCGTAGTCTTCTATTGTTTTGGTTTTTTAATCATGTAAATATCTTACAAATTTCAAAATAGCTTTAAATTTTAAAAAAAATGTACTCAATATGATTTCCCTCCATACCCCCTCACTTGCCTGAGAGTCTTGCTTTTATTACTTCTCTAATCCCTTATAAATCCAAGTTAAGTACTCTGAGTTCTGTATGCTTGAGATTAAGTATTTAATCTCTATTTCAGCCTATTTTAGGTAAGTAGCTTAAATGAATACTTTGTTCCTATTTTTTTCTGAGCTTTTCTTCTCCATTAAAAATAGAAGTTGTATTGCCATTAAACTCAGAAAAATGAAGTATCCCGTAGGATACTCCAATCACTTTACTTTGTATGCTATATGGATGTGTTATTGTTATCAACATGTTCAGCCTTCCCAATCACACTGACAGTCTTTCAGGGACAGGATCCTTGTCTTACTCATCTACAACTCAGTGTCTACACCCTGAATATATTAAGTGCTCAATAAATTTTAACAGTGACACCCATGATTAGGTGATGATATATTAGTAAGATGATCGGCCCTATACTATAAATTTTTAAAATATGCACACAACCAAACTGCCATGTCTCAGTCATCTTTACACCCCCACAGGACACAAAGAGTACTTTAGTAGATGCTCAGCAAATGTTTGTTTGTTTTTAAAGTTTATTTATTTGAGAAAAAGAGAGCAGGGAGGGGCAGAGAGACAGAGAGAGAGAGAGAGAGAGAGAGAGAGAGAAAGAGAGAGAGAATCCCAAGAAGGGTCTGCACTGTCAGCACAGAGCCCAACGCAGGGCTCAAACTCACAAAAGGTGAGATCATTACCTGAGCCAAAACCAAGAATCAGATGCTTAACCGAATTGAGTCACTCATGTACCCCAAATGTTTGTTGGAGGAAGAAATCTTATTGAGTGAACAGAAGCATGGTGACATGTTGGCTAAATATTGCCTAATATTTACACTATTTTATGTAAATATTATGCAAATATGCTGGATGCTTATTTAGCTTTACTAAGGGAATTGATGTAAAGACAGAATTTTTAACAAGGAAAATCTAGAAAACAATTGAGTAGATTGGGAGTTTTAAAAGAGTATTTATTTTCTAAAGCAGAGTCTGAGAACTTTTGAGAGTCTCATCATCACACTAGTTCAGAGGGGGCTACTTTAGGCATCATGGACAGGGAAAGCCCTCTAAGAGCTAGGCTTTCTCACCTTTTATTATTATTATTATTTTTATTATTATTATTATTTTTATTATTTATTTTTGGGACAGAGAGAGACAGATCATGAACGGGGGAGGGGCAGAGAGAGAGGGAGACACAGAATCGGAAACAGGCTCCAGGCTCTGAGCCATCAGCCCAGAGCCTGACGCGGGGCTCGAACTCAGGGACCGCGAGATCGTGACCTGGCTGAAGTCGGACGCTTAACCGACTGCGCCACCCAGGCGCCCCCTTTCTCACCTTTTAAATGTGGACTGGCAGAGAAAGACAAATACCATATGATTTCACTCATATGTGGAATTTAAGAAACATAACAAACAAACATGAGGAAAAACCAAGAACCAGACTCTTAACTATAGAGAACAAACTGATGGTGACCAGAGGGGAGGTGGGTGGGAGGATGGGTTAAATAGGTAATGGGGATTAAGGAGTGCCCTTGTGATGAGCACCAGGTGATGTAAGTGTTGAATCACTAAATTCTACACCTGAAACTAATATTTCACTTTGTTAACTGAAATTTTTTTTTAAGATTTTTAAGGAAAACCTTTTAAGTAATCTCTACATCCAGTGTGGGGTTTGAACTCACAACCTGGAGATCAAGAGTTGCACGCTCCACTGACTGAGCCAGCTAGGTGCCCCATACCAAATTGGAATTTAAATATAAACTCGGCTGAAAAAAATTTTTAAGAAAAAGAAAAAACCCAACCAAAACAAAATAAAATAAAAATGTGGACTGGGATCTGAATAGGAATTAATCATGAGACAAAATCCTGAAACACAGTATCTTGGGAGACAAAACCACAAATATAGATTCTGAGGCCAGAGCAGGTATGGGATTGGCTTTTTAGAGAACAGAAAAGAAGCCGGTATGACTGGGGCAGAGTAAGCAGGAGGAAGAACAGAAGAAGGTGAGGTTAGGGGACCCATGGAACTCTAGAGACCCTTGCAAAGGTTTGGCTTATCCTAAGAGCAACAGGAAGCCGCAGGCAGGATTATATAGCAAGGGTGGCATCCTTATTTTATAAAATAGCATCCAGTTTGACTGAGCCAAAAAAAAATTACTATTTCTCCAACCCTTCTTCCTTCACCTTCAAATCCAGTGCCTCCAATGCAAGTTCAGAGGAAAAAGCCAAATGAAATGACCATGAGATGGGAGCAAGGAGGTCCACGTGGCTTGAGACTAGAGATGGTGTGGAGAGTGGTGGGACATTTGGTTGTGGAGGCAGGCAGGGTCCAGATCATGTGGGACCTTGCAGGCCTGCTAAGGACTTTAGATTACAAACTAAGTGAGATGAGAACCCCCCTCTGGAGAGGTGAAAGCAGAAGAGCTGCATATAATTTATGTTCTAAAGATCTGTGATTACTATATGAACAATAAACTGGGGCGGGGGGCGGGGGCAGGCAGGATAGGACCAGAGTGGAAGCAAGAGTAAGCTGAAAGCTACTGTGGTAGACCAAGCAACAGATGACAGTGGCTTACAAAGGTGATGAAGCTTTAGATGTTAATAAATGGTCAGTTATGATATATCTCAAAATTGGGGTTTGCAAATGGTTTAGAGGCTGAGTGTAAGAGAAAAACAGGTGTCAAGAATGACTCCAAGGTTTTTTATCCTAGCACCTGGATGAATGAGTTATGGTACCATTTGCTGAAAAGGGGAACAATAAAGAAAGAACAAGCTTGAGTGTGCAAGTAAGAGCTCAGTCATGGACACATTCAATTTTACATGCCTACTAGATATTCAGGTACAGATATTAAATAGACAATGGTTATAAAACTTGGGAGCTCAAGGGAGAAATTTGAGAAGTTACCAGCATACAATTAAAGCCATGGAACTGATGACATAACCCAGGGAACCTAGAGGCTGGGAAGAGAAGGAGGATCTAGGAAAGAAAACTGAGTCAGGAACAATTGATGAGGTAGGATGACAATGAAGACAAATAAAGACTTCCAAGAAAGAGGGAGTGAATGTGTCAAATTAATAAGATGAGGATAAAGAATTAACCATCGATTCTGGCAAGGCAGAGGTCATTATGACCTCAATAAAAGTAACTTCAGACAAATAGAGGAGATGAACATTTAAGTGGGTTCTCAAGAGAATGAGAAGAGAGTATATGGAGATAATGACTTATAGACAACTACTGTTTTTGGGGAATTTTTCCTCAACATGGGGTTAAGGGAGTTTTGTTTTGTTTTTTTGTTTTTTGTTTTTGTTTTTAGACAGGAGTTATTGATGCACGTTCATGTGCTGCATGACCCAGTAGAGAGAATAAAATGATGCAGGAGAGAAGAGGGGCTAATTTTAGGAGCTTAAAGTTAGATAAGATGAGATCCAACATACAGGTTGAGAGAATGGCCTTTATTAGGAATAAGGACAGTTTATCCATTTTTAACAGGAGTAAAGGTAGAGTATATATATGTACAGATGCTGGGAGTTTGGTAGATTCCATGTTGGAAAATAGATTGACAGGGGAAATGTAGTACGTTTGCGCTGAGAGCCCATTTGAATTTCAAGGTCATTAATGTAAAATCAGTGAGGATAGTTGTTTTTCTCTTGTCATTGGTTTTCAAGTGCAGGCAAGAACTGGACTGAACTGGGCAAGAACGACAGAAGGAGAAGCAAGGGAGGTAAGGATATTTGCAAAGGAGTGATTCCACTGGTGGACCATGGACTATCAAGTTAAGTAAAGGGAGACAGAGGACAAAAGTAGTGATATATATACAAAAGATAGTGAATGGTTAATAGCATCAATAGGTTAGAGGACCTTTTGAAGTTGAAGAATTGACAGGGGGTACAAGGAGGAAGAATGATCTGGAAAGATATGATATGGTTAGAGATTAGAGTGCTTGATAAGGAAATTTTGGAAATGGCACAGCAATTGACATTACAAAGACTAGAGGAGTGGGTGCCTAAGATGGGATGAAGAACACCATCATTCAAAGCGAGGAGGTCAGGGGCGCCTGGGTGGCTCAGTTGGTTGGGCATCCGACTTCGGCTCAGGTCATGATCTCGCAGTTCGTGAGTTCGAGCCCCGCGTCGGGCTCTGTGCTGACAGCTCAGGGCCTGGAGCCTGCTTCGGATTCTGTGTCTCCCTCTCTCTGACCCTCCCCCGTTCATGCTCTGTCTCTCTGTCTCAAAAATAAAAATAACAAAAATAAGTGTTAAAAAAAAATTAAAAAAAAACAAAAAAACAAAGCGAGGTCAAAGAACTGAGAAGCCAAGTGAATAATCCATGTGAATACTGAAATTTCATGCATGATAAGGTTGGCAGTGGAGAGAAAGCCAGTAAATTAGAGCAGTTTCAGTGGAGTGGAGGGAAAAGAAGCCTTACTAGGTGGGTTGAGGAGAGAATAATGGGTGGAGAAATGGGAGTCAGTGAGTATAGACAACTTTTTGGACAAGTTTTGCAGTGAAGAACAGAAAAATGATGGCAAGGGGGGGAAAAAGAGGGGTCCGAAGAGGACATGGGGTCAAGGGTTTTTTTTTTTTTAAGATGAAAGGTTCTAGAGTGTATGTTTATAGAGTATATGTGAGCATTCGTGGGACTGATTCATTAGAAATGGAGAAATTAATTCTGTAGGAGACAGGGGTGACTGTGGCAAGAACAAAGTTCTTCAGGAGACAAGAGTGGAATCCAAACCACAAATGGAAGACTTTGCTTTTCATAGAAAAAGGCACATTTCTTCTCTGAAATATGGAAAAAGAATCTATAAGTATAAATTTGGGCAAGGCAATAGATTAGTGGTAAAAAAAAAAAAAAGAAAGAAAGAAATAAGAGAGCTCATGACTGATTGCTTCCACTTGCTCAATAAAGTGTAAGGCAGTCTTCACCTGTTTGGAGGCCAAAAGTATAACATTTGGAGGAAGGTAAAGAGGACAGTCACCTTCTCAGAGACTAGGAGAACTAACTTACTAGTGAATAAAGTGGGATTGCTAGAAGTATCAAATGATTGACTAAGATTTGTGGTCATGTTGAAATAAAAGCAATTATATGATTGTGTGATTTTGTATAGCAAGAGTCAGCTGCTCAGGTGCATGCAGAGGGTGGATGGTTAAGTTTAACCTGGGTTGGGGTTTTGCCAGGAGAAGTATGGTAGATAGCCAAAGAGTAAATGGAGTGGGGAAATATGTGAGCCCCTGATAGACCATAGAATGGAAGCTGATAAAGAGGAGTCTAGGAGAACATGAGAGTAAAAGTGATCAGCTGAGGGACTGGAAGCCCAGTTTGGACAAAGAATTGTTCTGGGTGGGGTCATCAAGGAGAGGTCATAAGTGAACCAATGGGGTTAGAGCAAGGGATGTTTATAACCAAGATCCGTCAGCTCTGTCACTTTGTGAACTTGGTGAGGACTATAAGCATTTAGTAAATGTACATTTTAAATTCCTCTGGAGGATTTTGTTACTACAACTTTAACCATGTAATAGCTAGCATTTATTGAGTACCACCATGTGCCAAACACTGACAAAAATATCCTCCCTTCAAGGATGCCATCCTTTAATTGGGGAGAAAGATAACGATGTAGTACAAAGTCTTAAGTGCTATAAAGAAGTAGTGTTTGAAGTGGCAACCCAGAGAAAATTCAGTGACTAACTGTAGTGAAGAATTAAGGGCTTCAAAGAGAAGTTACAATGAATAACCAAGGCTAGGAAGTCATCAGGTGAAGAAAGGGAGAGAGTGAAGAGATTCAGTTTCTCTTTACCAGAGTCTCAATTACTCATCAGATGACTGCAAAGCAGCAGGTAAACGACACAAAAATTACCTTCCTTTAAAACAGGTGAGCTCTTGCATGCAAACATCCACATTAGAACCCCGAGTTCTACATAGGGCGGGGTTGCTCAGTGTCTCTGGAAAGGCCCCAGCACCTACCGCTCAGGCAAGATAGCGGAATCCGTGGCGGGAATCTGGTCACCAGAGAAGGGGCGGTCACTACGGCGGCGCTGCGAAGCAACTCAGCTTTGTGGGGCTTGTGGGTCTCGCGGGAAGCAGAGGGCCCCCGGGGCTTACGGGATCCCAGGCGTTTACTGTGATTGTGCAGTGCATGGGGCTCGTAGGCTTCGTGGGGCTCTTGGGGATCATAGAGTTCGTGGGGCTCGTCGGGTTCGTGGAGTTCATAGCGCTTGTGGGGCTCATAGGGTTTGTGGGGTTCAGATGTCTCCTCGGACCCATAAAACTCAATGCCCCGGTCTCGCGTGATCTGCTCGTTGGCCTCCCCCGGTTCCTCCTGCTCCTCGGGTTTCTCCGGCTCCTCGGGTTCCTCGGGTTCTTCGGGTTCCTCCGGCTCCTCAAGCTTGTGCACGTCGAGGAGCCTGACTACAAAGGGCTTCGGATGGACTTCGCGGGGAACGGCTATTTCTGTCGTGTCATGCCCATCCGAAAACGCAGATGAGCCTGAATGTTCTTGGTTCTCCATTGGCGCCCACCGTCTCGACCGGACACAGGCGCGTTTGTCTTGTGCGCGACCCGAGGGGCCTGGGGTGGGCGGTGCCCAAGCCCCGCCCCGGTCCGCCCAGCGCCCGGCCAGCCCCGCCCTGGGGCCCTCCCGGCAAGTTCTCCGGTTGCCAAGGGGACGCGCCTGCTCCAGGCGCCCACCTGCGCGCGCTAGCCGGCCGAGAGAAACCCGCGAGGTCCTGAGCCGCAGTTCCCGGTGTTACCGGCGAGGACTCCCGAGCGCTCTCGGTAGCTCTGTGTTACTTGCTGAGGCCTTGAGGCCGAACATACCAGCTTTCAGTGTAGTTACAGCAACGCTCAGGTAGCAGAGCCGGGTCCCTTTTCGGTTCAGAGGTTCTCTGGCGCCGGTTTTCCTTAGGCCTTTGTTCCCTAATTACTCTGGGAGGAGTAATAGTCTAAGGCCCTCGATCTCTAAGATTGATTTCCATCAGTGTCTAGTAAATGCACAACAATCATAATGTGGGTGTGGGAGATGGATGAGACCAATATGTCATTTGGTCCAAACTTAATATTCAGAAGAAATCTCAAATTTAGATTTTCAAATTTGCCTTCACGTGAAGTTCTACACACAAGTCACAAACACGGGATTAAAAGAGATTATATTCATCTACATCTTGTGTCTCGTTATAGGGCACACTGTCTACTGAAGTGTACTATAAATCGTTTTTTATAAATCCTGTATTAGCTTGTGAACAGCACAAGTTTAAGTGTGGTATGCGTGTGCGTGTTAAAATTAATTTGTTAAATGTGGTATCTTTTAAACACAATATACCAAAATTTTTATAACCCTGTTTTTGGCAACCCCCTTTCTCTTTTTTACCATTTTTAAGCTAAGAGATTTTTAGAGGTAAGTGATCTTTGGACAACTCTCAATCCCAAGTATACTTTTTGTACACTACTTGGTATTCCTTGGATATACTTTGCCTCACAGCTCAAAAAGTTAAAAGAGAAACATTTTGGATTGTGGATGTCATCTAGAATGGAACAAGAAGAGAGTGGCATACCTCAATCAGGAAATCTCTCTCCCTTAGACATGATATAGACATGTGCAGTACTGTATGGAAATTCAAGAAGTATATCTCAAAAAATTGGGGAAAGGAGAAATAAAGCTATCAGAGAGTTTTAACTCAATACATGAACAATCAGGCAAGAGTTATGTAAATTTGCCTTAAAGAGGCACCCCAAAACAGTACTAGTCTACCACTAAATGGAATGTCTTCAAATATCCTATCTTAGTGGTTATGACTACTCAAAAATTGCAGAGGGGAGAGGGTCCAACTCCAAAGACTGCAAATATTACATACAGCTAGTTCTTCAGGCCCTCTCAAGATGGATCTCTGACATGACATCACTCTGTATCAATAGATCAAGCCTCACCAGGCAACTTTCTGACAGGACCGGCTTTCCAGGGATTTTGCTCACTGGTAGGGATTAGGATCACACAGGATGGATTCTGGTCCACATCGCAATTATATATTGGCATTCTAATTTTATAAACCAATCTCATGAAAATGACTTCTGTCTTTCTAGGGAGAAATTTAGGAATTGATCTGGATTCTCTCTTTCCCTCATCTCCCTCTCTACCCACAGGGCATCAGCAACTCCAGTTTATTCTTCAAATGTGTTTTTAATTCATCCTTTTCTTTTTATCTCCTTTGCCAGTACATCGCACCAATGCCAGTCCAGGCCACCATCAGCCCTCAAACTGGTGTAATGACAATTATGACACTCCAAACTATTTAGAATAAACCTCAAGTGAGGATCTGGAGAAAGGGGAACCTTCTTACACTCTTGGTGGGACTACAAAATTGTGCAGCCACTCTGGAGAACCTCCTCAAAAAGTTTCCTCAAAAAGTTAAAAATAGAACTACCCTCCAATCCAGCAATTGCACTACTATTTACCCAAGGGATACAAAAATACTAATTCGAAGGGATACATGCACCTCAATGTTTAAAATAAATCTGAAGCTTTGCATCATAAGATGCCCCAGAATTTTTGTCCTTGCCTCTCTCTCCAGCCTATGGGCTCCTCCACCCTTGCTGTCTACATTCCAGCCTCCCTATTCTTCTCTAACATGTCAAACTCTCCCATTTCAGCATGTTTCTACACCTGTCCCTACTGCCTGGAGCCCACTTCTCCCTCACTTCACATGCTGGCTCTTTTCCATTCTTTAGGTCTTGGCTTAAATATCACCCACTCAGGTCTTTCCAGCCCACAGTAATTTTATATTCTGCCATTATTTTCTATCTCAGATCCTTGCTTCAACACAATTTATAATTATTTCAACTGCTTTTTAAATTTGTGTGTGTGGCTCCCCAGCTAGAATATAAGCTCCTTAATGACAGGGACATTCTCTATCCTGGTGGCTGGTGTATGCCCTGTGATAAGCACAGTGAATGGCTATGAATACCTATCATTACTTTTGTTTTCCTGCCTAGCAACCCTTCCCTCTTCTAAAAGTAGAACTTGTCCTTTCTGCGGGGAACTCATTCCATATGGTTTGAGGGGGCTAGTCCTGCTCCCCCACCAGGTCTGGGCAATTTGGCCACAGAGATTGGTTCAGAGATCAATATGTGAGCCCAGCAGAGCCAATCCTGTCCCTCCATGAGATTTGCTGAATGGCTGCTTGGAAAGAGAGAATTCATGGGGCCCCTGGGTGGGTCAGTTGGCTAAGTGTCTGACTTTGGCTCAGATCATGAACTCAAGGTTTGAGTTTGAGCCCCAGATTGGGCTCCATGCTGACAACTTGGAGCCTGCTTGGGGATCTCTCTCTCCCCCTTTCTACCCCTCCCCCACTAAAGCTGGCTTTCTCTCAAAAGAAAGAAGGAATAAAATAGAGGATTAATTTTACTCTGGGATCATAAGCTACATGAATGTTGAAGGCTTGGTGTTGAGAGCAGTTCCTTGCAGAGGAAATCTGAGTGAAGCCCAAATACAATAAAACCTTGGTTTGAGAGCATAATTTGTTCCGAAAGCAGGCTTGAAATCCAAAGCACTTGTATATCACAGCAAATTTGAAGAATCATTAGTTCATTTGTGATCATGTGACATTCAGCGTCACGTATTACTTGTATTGCAAGGCATTGCTCATTTATCAAGTTAACATTTTTTATTTTTTTTTATTTTTTTTTATTTATATATTTATGAAATTTATTGTCAAATTGGTTTCCATAAAACACCCAGTGCTCATCCCAAAAGGTGCCCTCCTCAATACCCATCACCCACCCTCTCCTCCCTCCCACCCCCCATCAACCCTCAGTTTGTTCTCAGTTTTTAACAGTCTCTTATGCTTTGGCTCTCTCCCACTCTAACCTCTTTTTTTTTTTTTTTTTTCTTTTTTCCTCCCCCTACCCCATGGGTTCCTGTTACGTTTCTCAGGATCCACATAAGAGTGAAACCATATGGTATCTGTCTTTCTCTGTATGGCTTATTTCACTTAGCATCACACTCTCCAGTTCCATCCACGTTGCTACAAAAGGCCATATTTCATTCTTTCTCATTGCCACGTAGTATTCCATTGTGTATATAAACCACAATTTCTTTATCCATTCATCAGTTGATGGACATTTAGGCTCTTTCCATAATTTGGCTATTGTTGAGAGTGCTGCTATGAACATTGGGGTACAAGTGCCCCTATGCATCAGTACTCCTGTATCCCTTGGATAAATTCCTAGCAGTGCTATTGCTGGGTCATAGGGTAGGTCTATTTTTAATTTTCTGAGGAACCTCCACACTGTTTTCCAGAGCGGCTGCACCAGTTTGCATTCCCACCAACAGTGCAAGAGGGTTCCCTTTTTTCCACATCCTCTCCAGCATCTACAGTCTCCTGATTTGTTCATTTTGGCCACTCTGACTGGCGTGAGGTGATACCTGAGTGTGGTTATGATTTGTATTTCCCTGATAAGGAGCAACATTGAGCATCTTTTCATGTGCCTGTTGGCCATCCGGATGTCTTCTTTAGAGAAGTGTCTATTCATGTTTTCTGCCCATTTCTTCACTGGGTTATTTGTTTTTCGGGTGTGGAGTTTGGTGAGCTCTTTATAGATTCTGGATACTAGCCCTTTGTCCGATATGTCATTGGCAAATATCTTTTCCCATTCCGTTGGTTGCCTTTTAGTTTTGTTGGTTGTTTCCTTTGCTGTGCAGAAGCTTTTTATCTTCATAAGGTCCCAGTAATTCACTTTTGCTTTTAATTCCCTTGCCTTTGGGGATGTGTCGAGTAAGAGATTGCTACGGCTGAGGTCAGAGAGGTCTTTTCCTGCTTTCTCCTCTAAGGTTTTGATGGTTTCCTGTCTCACATTCAGGTCTTTTATCCATTTTGAGTTTATTTTTGTGAATGGTGTGAGAAAGTGGTCTAGTTTCAACCTTCTGCATGTTGCTGTCCAGTTCTCCCAGCACCATTTGTTAAAGAGGCTGTCTTTTTTCCATTGGATGTTCTTTCCTGCTTTGTCAAAGATAAGTTGACCATACGTTTGTGGGTCTAGTTCTGGGGTTTCTATTCTATTCCATTGGTCTATGTGTCTGTTTTTGTGCCAATACCATGCTGTCTTGATGATGACAGCTTTGTAGTAGAGGCTAAAGTCTGGGATTGTGATGCCTCCTGCTTTGGTCTTCTTCTTCAAAATTCCTTTGGCTATTCGGGGCCTTTTGTGGTTCCATATGAATTTTAGGATTGCTTGTTCTAGTTTCGAGAAGAATGCTGGTGCAATTTTGATTGGGATTGCATTGAATGTGTAGATAGCTTTGGGTAGTATTGACATTTTGACAATATTTATTTTTCAAATCCATGAGCAGGGAATGTCTTTCCATTTCTTTCAATCTTCTTCAATTTCCTTCGTAAGCTTTCTATAGTTTTCAGCATACAGATCCTTTACATCTTTGGTTAGATTTATTCCTAGGTATTTTATGCTTCTTGGTGCAATTGTGAATGGGATCAGTTTCTTTATTTGTCTTTCTGTTGCTTCATTGTTAGTGTATAAGAATGCAACTGATTTCTGTACATTGATTTTGTATCCTGCGACTTTGCTGAATTAATGTATCAGTTCTAGCAGACTTTTGGTGGAGTCTATCGGATTTTCCATGTATAATATCATGTCATCTGCAAAAAGCGAAAGCTTGACTTCATCTTTGCCAATTTGGATGCCTTTGATTTCCTTTTGTTGTCTGATTGCTGATGCTAGAACTTCCAGCACTATGTTAAACAACAGCGGTGAGAGTGGGCATCCCTGTCGGGTTCCTGATCTCAGGGAAAAAGCTCTCAGTTTTTCCCCATTGAGGATGATGTTAGCTGTGGGCTTTTCATAAATGGCTTTGATGATCTTTAAGTATGTTCCTTCTATCCCGACTTTCTGAAGGGTTTTTATTAAGAAAGGGTGCTGGATTTTGTCAAAGGCCTTTTCTGCATTGATTGACAGGATCATATGGTTCTTCTCTTTTTTTTGTTAATGTGATGTATCACGTTGATTGATTTGCAAATGTTGAACCAGCCCTGCATCCCAGGAATGAATCCCACTTGATCATGGTGAATAATTCTTTCTATATGCCGTTGAATTCGATTTGCTAGTATCTTATTGAGAATTTTTGCATCCATATTCATCAGGGATATTGGCCAGTAGTTCTCTTTTTTTACTGGGTCTCTGTCTGGTTTAGGAATCAAAGTAATACTGGCTTCATAGAATGAGTCTGGAAGTTTTCCTTCCCTTTCTATTTCTTGGAATAGCTTGAGAAGGATAGGTATGATCTCTGCTTTAAACGTCTGGTAGAACTCCCCTGGGAAGCCATCTGGTCCTGGACTCTTATTTGTTGGGAGATTTTTGATCACCGATTCAATTTCTTCGCTGGTTATGGGTCTGTTCAAGCTTTCTATTTCCTCCTGATTGAGTTTTGGAAGAGTGTGGGTGTTCAGGAATTTGTCCATTTCTTCCAGGTTGTCCAATTTGTTGGCATATAATTTTTCATAGTATTCCCTGATAATTGTTTGTATCTCTGAGGGATTGGTTGTAATCATTCCATTTTCATTCATGATTTTATCTATTTGGGTCATCTCCCTTTTCTTTTTGAGAAGCCTGGCTAGAGGTTTGTCAATTTTGTTTATTTTTTCAAAAAACCAACTCTTGGTTTCGTTGATCTGCTCTACAGTTTTTTTAGACTCTATATTGTTTATTTCTGCTCTGATCTTTATTATTTCTCTTCTTCTGCTGGGTTTAGGCTGCCTTTGCTGTTCTGCTTCCATTTCCTTTAGGTGTGCTGTTAGATTTTGTATTTGGCATTTTTCTTGTTTCTTGAGATAGGCCTGGATTGCAATGTATTTTCCTCTCAGGACTGCCTTCGCTGCGTCCCAAAGCGTTTGGATTGTTGTATTTTCATTTTCGTTTGTTTCCATATATTTTTAAATTTCTTCTCTAATTGCCTGGTTGACCCACTCATTCGTTAGTAGGGTGTTCTTTAACCTCCATGCTTTTGGAGGTTTTCCAGACTTTTTCCTGTGGTTGATTTCAAGCTTCATAGCATTGTGGTCTGAAAGTATGCATGGTATAATTTTAATTCTGGTAAACTTATGGAGGGCTGTTTTGTGACCCAGTATGTGATCTATCTTGGAGAATGTTCCATGTGCACTCGAGAAGAAAGTATATTCTGTTGCTTTGGGATGCAGAGTTCTAAATATATCTGTCAAGTCCATCTGATCCAATGTCTCATTCAGGGCCCTTGTTTCTTTATTGACCGTGTGTCTAGATGATCTATCCATTTCTGTAAGTGGGGTGTTAAAGTCCCCTGCAATTACCACATTCTTATCAATAAGGTTGCTTATGTTTATGAGTAGTTGTTTTATATATTTGGGGGCTCCGGTATTCGGCGCATAGACATTTATAATTGTTAGCTCTTCCTGATGGATAGACCCTGTAACTATTATATAATGTCCTTCTTCATCTCTTGTTACAGCCTTTTTTTTTTTTTTTTTAAATTTTTTTTTTCAACGTTTATTTATTTTGGGGACAGAGAGAGACAGAGCATGAACGGGGGAGGGGCAGAGAGAGAGGGAGACACAGAATCGGAAACAGGCTCCAGGCTCTGAGCCATCAGCCCAGAGCCCGACGTGGGGCTCGAACTCACGGACCGCGAGATCGTGACCTGGCTGAAATCGGCCGCTTAACCGACTGCGCCACCCAGGCGCCCCTTGTTACAGCCTTTAATTTAAAGTCTAGTTTGTCTGATATAAGTATGGCTACTCCAGCTTTCTTTTGGCTTCCAGTAGCATGATAAATAGTTCTCCATCCCCTCACTCTCAATCTAAAGGTGTCCTCAGGTCTAAAATGAGTCTCTTGTAGACAGCAAATAGATGGGTCTTGTTTTTTTATCCATTCTGATACCCTATGTCTTTTGGTTGGCGCATTTAATCCATTTACATTCAGTGTTATAATAGAAAGATACGGGTATAGAGTCATTGTGATGTCTGTATGTTTTATGCTTGTAGTGATGTCTCTGGTACTTTGTCTCACAGGATCCCCCTTAGGATCTCTTGTAGGGCTGGTTTAGTGGTGACAAATTCCTTCAGTTTTTGTTTGTTTGGGAAGACCTTTATCTCTCCTTCTATTCTAAATGACAGACTTTCTGGATAAAGGATTCTCGGCTGCATATTTTTTCTGTCTAGCACACTGAAAATCTCGTGCCAATTCTTTCTGGCCTGCCAAGTTTTAAAAGAGAGATCAGTCACGAGTCTTATAGGTCTCCCTTTATATGTGAGGGCACGTTTACCCCTTGCTGCTTTCAGAATTTTCTCTTTATCCTTGTATTTTGCCAGTTTCACTATGATATGTCGTGCAGAAGATCGATTCAAGTTCCGTCTGAAGGGAGTTCTCTGTGCCTCTTGGATTTCAATGCCTTTTTCCTTCCCCAGTTCAGGGAAGTTCTCAGCTATGATTTCTTCAAGTACCCCTTCAGCACCTTTCCCTCTCTCTTCCTCCTCTGGGATACCAATTATGCGTATATTATTTCTTTTTAGTGTATCACTTAGTTCTCTAATTTCCCCCTCATACTCCTGGATTGTTTTATCTCTCTTTTTCTCAGCTTCCTCTTTTTCCATAACTTTATCTTCTAGTTCACCTATTCTCTCCTCTGCCTCTTCAATCCGAGCTGTGGTGGTTTCCATTTTGTTTTGCATTTCATTTAAAGCGTTTTTCAGCTCCTCGTGACTGTTCCTTAGTCCCTTGATCTCTGTAGCAAGGGATTCTCTGCTGTCCTGTATACTGTTTTCAAGCCCAGCGATTAATTTTATGACTATTATTCTAAATTCACTTTCTGTTATATTATTTAAATCCTTTTTGATCAGTTCATTAGCTGTTGTTATTTCCTGGAGATTCTTCTGAGGGGAATTCTTCCGTTTGGTCATTTTGGATAGTCCCTGGAGTGGTGAGGACCTGCAGGGCACTTCCCCTGTGCTGTGGTGTATAACTGGAGTCGGTGGGCGGGCCGCAATCAGACCTGATGTCTGTCCCCAGCCCACCGCTGGGGCCACAGTCAGACTGGTGTGTGCCTTCTCTTCCCCTCTCCTAGGGGCGGGATTCACTGTGGGGTGGCGTGGCCCGTCTGGGCTACTTGCACACTGCCAGGCTTGTGATGCTGGGCATCTGGCGTATTAGCTGGGGTGGGTAGGCAAGGTGCACAGGGGCAGGAGGGGCAGGCTTAGCTCGCTTCTCCTTAGGTGATCCACTTCAGGAGGGGCCCTGTGGCAGCGGGAGGGAGTCAGATCTGCTGCCGGAGGTTTGGCCCCTCCGCAGAAGCACAGCGTTGGGTGTTTGCGTGGAGCACGTAAGGTCCCTGGCAGGAACTGGTTCTCTTTGGGATTTTGGCTGAGGGATGGGCGGGGGAGATGGCGCTGGCGAGCGGCTTTGTTCCCCACCAAACTGAGCTCTGTTGTCCGGGGGCTCAGCAGCTCTCCCTCTCTTTGTCCTCCAGCCTTCCCGCTTTCCGAGCAGAGCTGTTAACTTATGACCTCCCAGACGCTAAGTCGCGCTTGCTGTCGGAACACAGTCCGTCAGGCCCCTCCGCTTTTGCAAGCCAGACTCCGGGGCTCTGCTTGGCCGGCGAGCCGCCCCTCCGCCCCGGCTCCCTCCTGCCAGTCCGTGGAGCATGCACCGCCTCGCCGCCCTTCCTACCCTCTTCCGTGGGCCTCTCGTCTGCGCTTGGCTCCTGCGACTCCGTTCTGCTAATCCTCTGGCGGTTTTCTGGGTTATTTAGGCAGGTGTAGGTGGAATCTAATTGATCAGCAGGACGCATGGTGAGCCCAGCGTCCTCCTACACCGCCATCTTCCCTCCGTCCTCGTTAAAAAAATTAAAAAAAAAAAATTTGAGTGTAAATTTGAAGAGGTAAGAGATGAAGCCACGTGAATATCAGAAAGAAGAGCGTTCTAGGTACAGGGAATAGCAGTGCAAAGTCCCTAAGGTAGGATTGTGTCTGGTGTATTGGGAGCACAACAAAGAAGCCATTGGGGCTGGAGCTAAGTGAGTCCAAGTTAACATTTTTTAGAAATGCTTTTGCTTGTCTTGTCGAACACTCGCAGAACAAGTTACTCACAATCCAAGGTTTTACTGCAGAGGTTAGCAGGACCAAGAGATGGAGAGACAGCCTTGTTATCTTTGAGTCCTTGAATCTGCCCATGCCCAGATAATAGTGCCCTTTTTTGACATACAAATTTAAGTTGAATTTCCATCATTTTTAACTGCAATAGTTCTGGCACATAGCTGGTGCTCAATAAATGTTGACTAAATGAATAAATGAAAAGACAGATTCTACTCTTATTGTGCTAACTACACTTAACAGTTTCTGGGCCTGGAAGGCTGGCAACAGACATTACTCCAAGGTAATTCATGCCACCTGTGAGGCCTGTTGGGAAGACTGACAGCCAGGCAGCATCTTTGACAACACACAAACCCATCTTGGCTGAATGCCAATTCATTAGAAACCCATGTGACATGTACCTCCCTCATTAGCCTGAGAGCATCCCAAGTCCCTGCTTTAATCATACTCAAGCAGCCACCACCATGCTGGCACTCAATAGCTTTTCCCTGAGGGAAAAACTCCAGCCACATCACTTACTGCCAAAATGCAGAAACTAGTGGTGCCTGGCTGGCTCAATCAGAGGAGTATGCAACTCTTGATCTTGTTTTCATGAGTTCAAGCCCCACGTTGGGTGTAGAGATTACTTTAAATTTTTTTTTTTCAACGTTTATTTATTTTTGGGACAGAGAGAGACAGAGCATGAACGGGGGAGGGGCAGAGAGAGAGGGAGACACAGAATCGGAAACAGGCTCCAGGCTCTGAGCCATCAGCCCAGAGCCTGACGCGGGGCTCGAACTCACGGATCGCGAGATCGTGACCTGGCTGAAGTCGGACGCTTAACCGACTGCGCCACCCAGGCGCCCCGAGATTACTTTAAAAAATACAGAAACTAAAATTAGAATGTGAGGAAAACAAGGCTGAACAGAGAAGAAGAGAGTTATCATTCCATATGGTGGTTGGCATCACCTTTGAAATAGGTATCCAGGAACTATCTGCCCTCAGCTACCTTAGAGAACATAAGGAAGAGATGGAATCAGAGTTTAGGGCTGGAAGAAGTCTGCATTTGATTTGATCCTTTTCCAGAGTGAAGACCAAGTAAGACACAATATCATTAAGGAATCTGTCCAAAGACCGGTACATGGCAGTCTTTAGGGCAGAGGCTGAAATCCAGGGTTTCTGACAATCTTGAATCATTGAGTGATGAACCTTCATAGGCCAGACAAAAGATCTGACTGACATTAGATACCCAAGTGGCTGTTGTGATATGATACTGTTCAACAGTATTCTGTAGCTCTGAAGCTGAGAAAACCAGAGACCTTAAAGTATCACACTCTAATGTCTCATCTCTCAGAGGGCAATTAACATTTTGCACATGTATGCCTAAGTTCAAGTGCATTCCATTTCAACCCCAAACTTAGATATGTGCTAACATTCAAAGAGGCTAATCATCTTCACCAAATTTGTTTTTTTTATTTTGCCACAGATTCCAAATTTTAAAAGGAAGGATTTGCATAACAAATCCTTTTTTCAAATCTTCCTGTTTAAATTCAGAGTATGGGGGTGCCTGGGTGGCTCAGTCGGTTAAGTGTCTGACTCCGGCTCAGGTTATGATCTTGCGGTTTGAGTTCGAGCCCCACATCTGGCTCTGTGCTGACAGCTCAGAGCCTGGAGCCTGCTTCGGATTCTGTGTCTCCCTCTCTCTCTGCCCCTCCCCTGCTCATGCTCTGTCTCTGTATCTCTCAAAAATAAATAAACATTAAACATTTTTAAATAAATAAATAGATTCAGATTCTATTAGATAGATTCTTAGTGTTTTTAATATAGCCTATTATTTTTGACTACTAAAAGTTTTTATTGCTACTTGTATTTACAGCTTTAATGCAATATTTTAACACATAAATAGTTAACTTAAGTTTAACATATAAATATTTACAAAAAACTACGCAGGGAAAAGTAGGTTGATGAAAATTCAGTTTAAATGAAAAGTTAGTCTCTTAATCACCGCTAATGGGAGGAAACCCAAATCCAAATCATTGCTAATGTGATGAGAAAGAAAGTCCCATACTTCCTGGTATGTTCTAGTAATTCCAATATTCTTTAGATTGGAGAAATCAATAGGCAGAAGCTGACTGCTGTGTCCAGCATGTGAAGGTGTAGAAAATCCAGCGAAGGAGGGGGATCCCCTGGCTCCAATCCACTGACCGCACTGACCCTCTGATGGATCAGGTGGGTGAACACAGCCTGGTGTGTGGGAGGTCTCTGTTTAGGGGAAGGAGCAGCCTTGCTTTAGGACCCAGGCACACTCCTGGGAAAGGGTCCATCAGGTCTTGGCTTTGGGTCACCTGGAAATGTGAAAGCTCCTTGTGATATGCTGATTCTCAGTTTTGGTTTTAGGCGCTTGAGCAATTTTAGTATCTCTCCCTTCTCCCTTGTTGTTTTGACTAGTGGGAACTCTCTTCCTTCAGTTCCTGAAGCGAGGAAGTAAATTCCTCCACCAGTATCACGTTGGTCCTCTTCATCTTTCTGTAAGAGTGATATAGACTATTTTTAAAACAGTTTTAGGTTCACAGAAAAGTTGAGCAGAACATAGAGAGAATCCCTGTATATCCCCCATTCACTCATAGCCTCCCTCATTATCAATATCCCCCACCAGAGTGGGACATTTTGTTTCCATCGACAAACCTACATTGACACATCGTTATCACCCGAAGTCCATAGTTTATATTAGACTTCATTCTTGCTGTTGTGTATTCCATGAGTTTGGACAGGTGTATAATACATGTATTCATCATTATAGTATCACACACAGTTTCACTGTCCTAAAAGTCCTCTGTGCTCTCCACCCATTCATTCTTCCCCCACCCATCTAGCCCCTGGCAACCACTGATCTTACTGTCTCCACAGTTTTGCTTTTTCCAGAATGTCATTTGGTTGGAATCATACAGTATGTAGTCCTTTCAGATTATCATCTTTCACTTAGTAATATACATTTAAGTTTCCTCAGTGTCTTTTCATAACTAGATAGCTCATTTCCTTTTAGCACTGATTAATATTCCATTGTCTGGATGTATCATAGTTTATTTATCCATTCATCTACTGAAGGACATTTTGGTTGCTTCCAAGTTTTGGTAATTGTGAAAAAAGCTGGTATAAACATCCATACGAAAGTATTTGTGGGAACATAAATTCTCATCTCCTTTGGGTAGATGCCAAGGAGTGCAATCATGTGGTAAGAATATATTTAACACTCTCAAACTGTCTTCCAAAATGGCTGTACCATTTTGTATTCCCACCAACAATAAGTGAGATTTCCTGTTACTCCACATCCCCACCAGCATTTAGTGGTGGCACTGGTCTGGATTTTGGCCATTCTGACAGGTGTTTTAACTTGCATTTCCCTTAAGACGTATGACGTGGAGCATCTTTTCATATGCTAATTTGCCATCTGTAAATCTTTTTTGGCAAAGTGTCTGTTTAGGTCTTTGGCCTATTTTTCAGTTGGGTCTTTGGCCCATTTTTCAGTTGGGTTGTTTGTGTTGTTATTGTTCAGTCTTAAGAGTTCTTTATATATTTTGGATAAGAGTCCTTTATCAGATATTTATTTTGCAAATATTTTCTCCCAGTCTGTGGCTTGTCTTGATAGTGTTGCTGGAAAAGCAGAAAGCTTTAATTTTAAGGAAGTCCAGCTTATCAATTCTTTTTTTTCATGGATTGTGCCTTTGGTATTGTATCTGAAAACTCATCACCATACCCAAGGTCATCTAGGTTTTCTCCTATGTTATTTTCTAGGAGTTTTATAGTGTGTGTGTGTGTGTGTGTGTGTGTGTGTGTGTGTGTGAGTTTTTTTAAATAATTTATTTAGTTTTTAATTTACATCCAAGTTAGTTAGCATATAGTGCAACAATGATTTCAGGAGTAGATTCCTTAATGCCCCTTACCCATTTAGCCCATCCCCCCTCCCACAACCCCTCCAGTAACCCTCTGTTTGTTCTCCATAATTAAGAGTCTCTTATGTTTTGTCCTTCTCCCTGTAAAATTTTTTATATATTTTTGCTTCCCTTCCCTTATGTTCATTTGTTCTGTGTCTTAAAGTCCTCATATGAGTGAAGTCATATGATATTTGTCTTTTTCTGACTAATTTCGCTTAGCATAATACCCTCTAGTTCCATCCACATAGTTGCAAATGACAAGATTTCATTCTTTTTGATTGCCAAGTAATACTCCATTGTATATATATACCACCTCTTCTTTATCCATTCATCCATTGATGGACATTTGGGCTCTTTCCATACTTTGGCTATTGTTGATAGTGCTGCTATAAACATGGGGGTGCATGTGTCCCTTTGAAATAGCATACCTGTATCCCTTGGATAAATACCTAGTAGTGCATTGCTGGGTTATAGGGTAGTACTATTTTTAATTTTTTGAGGAACCTCCATACTGTTTTCCAGAGTGGCTACACCAGCTTGCATTCCCACCAGCAGTGCAAAAGAGATCCTCTTTCTCCGCATCCTCGCCAACATCTGTTGTTGCCTGAGTTGTTAATGTTAGCCATTCTGACAGGTGTGAGGTGGTATCTCATTGTGGTTTTGATTTGTATTTCCCTGATGATGAGTGATGTGGAGCATTTTTTCATGTGTCGGTTGGCCATCTGGATGTCTTCTTTGGAGAAGTGTCTATTCCTGTCTTTTGCCCATTTCTTCACTGGATTATTTGTTTTTTTGGGGTGTTGAGTTTGGTAAGTTGTTTATAGATTTTGGATACTAACCTTTTATTTGATATGTCGTTTGCAAATATCTTCTCCCATTCTGTCAGTTGCCTTGTAGTTTTGCTGGTTGTTTCCTTCACTGTGCAGAAGCTTTTTATTTTGATGAGGTCCCAATAGTTCATTTTTGCTTTTGTTTCCCTTGCCCAGGAGTTTTATAGTTTTGCATTTTACACTTAGATGATTGATGTTAGATCTTTCTTCTTTTCTAATATATACATCCAATGCAATAAAACTCCCTCTAAGTACTACTTTTGCTGCATCCCACTAGTTTTGATAATTTGTTTTTTCATTTTCATTTAGTTTAAAGTACTTTAAAATTTCTCTTGAGAATTCTTCTTTGACCCATGTGTTATTTAGAAGTGTGTTGTTTAATCTCCAAGTATGTGGGGATTTTCCAGCTATCTTCCTATTACTGATTTCTAGCTTAATTCCGTTGTGATCTGACACTAGATATTGTAAGATTTTTATTTTTTTTAAGTTTGTTAAAGCGTGACTTATGGCCCACAATGTGGTTTACCTTGGTGAATATTCCATGTGAGCTTGAGAAGAATGTGTATGCTGCTTTTGTTGGATGAAGTAGTCTAAAGATATCCATTATATTGGGGCACCTGGGTGGCTCAGTTCATTGAGGGCCTGACTTCGGCTCAGGTCATGATCTCACAGTTTGTGAGTTCGAGCCCGACGTCTGGCTCTGTGCTGACAGCTCAGGGCTGGAGCCTGCTTTGGATTCCGTGTGTCCTTCTCTCTCTGTTCCTTCCCTGCTCACACTCTGTCTCTCTCTCAAAAATAAATAAAGATTAAAAAAATTTTTTTTCAAAAAGATATCCATTATATCAACTGTGTCCTCATTGGTTTTCTGTCTGCTGGATCTATTTCTGATAGAGGGTTTTGAAGTTTCCAACTATAATAGTAGATTCATCTATTGTTTTCCTTGAAATTCTGTAAGTTTTTGCCTCATGGATTTTGATACACTGTTGTTAAGTGCATACATATTACTTGTGATATCTTTGTAGAGAGTTGACCGTGAGATCATGACCTCAGCTGAAATCAAGAGTTGGACACTCAACTTACTGAGCCACCCAGGCATCCCTAAAGAATTTCTTTTAACATTTCTTGCAAGGCAGGTCTACTGGCAACAAATTCCCTTGATTTTTATTCATCTGAGAAAGTCTTTCTCCTTTACTTTAGAAGGATAATTTCACAGAGTACAGAATTCTAGGTTGGTGTGTTTTTCCTCTCAACACTTTAAATAGTCACTTCACTCTCTTCTTACTTGCATGATTTCTGAGGAGAATTTGGATGTAATTTTTATCTTTGTTCAGCTATAGGTAAGGTGGTTTTTTACCCCTCTGGCTTTTTTCAGAATTTTTTTCTTATCTTTAATTCTCTGCAGTTTAAAAATGATATGCCTATGTGTAGGTTTTGTTTTCTTGCTGTTTTTTTTTTTTTTTTTTTTTTTGTGTGTGTGTGTTTTTGCATTTATGTTCTTTGAGCTTCTGGGATCTGTGGTTTGTTGTCTAACATTAATTCGGGAAATCCTCACGGTCATTATTGTTTCAAATGTTTCTTCTTTTTTTTTTTTTTTTCTCCTTCTGGTACTCCCATTACATGCATTTTACATCTTCTGTAGTTTTCCTACAGTACCTGGATATTCTGTTTTCTTCTTTGTCTTTTTTTTTCTTTTCATTTTTGGAGGTTTCTACTGAAATATCCTAAAACTCAAGAGATTCTTTGCTCAGCTGTGTCTAGTCTACTTATAAGCTCTTCAAAGACATTCTTCATTTCAGTTACAGTAGTTTTGTTTTAATATCTAGGATTTCTCGTTGGTTCTTAAAATTTTCATCTCTGCTTACGTAGCCAATCTGATTTTGTATGCTATTAATACTCTTAGCACATTAATCACATTAATCATAATTGTTTTAAATTCCTGTTCTGATAATCTCAACATCTCTGCCATATCTGAGTGTGGTTCTGATGCTGAATATGGTTGATGTCTCTTCTGTATTTTTTGCCTTATAGTATGTCTTGTAATTTTTCCTTGATATGCAGGCATAATGAATTAAGTAAAAGAAACTGCTATAAACAGACCTTTAATGATGTGGTGGTGAGTTGGGGGCGGGGGGAGGAGAAGTGTTCTATAGTCCGATGATTGGTCTCAGTCTTTTAGTGAGCCTGTGCCTCTGGACTGTGAATTTCACATGTGTGTCTTTGTTGTTTTCTTTGTTTATGTGGGACAAGATGGCTAGAATGGGCTGGAGTTGAGTATTTCTCTTCCTGAGGTTAGGGTTTGATAATACTCCAGAGGTTAGGGTCTGGTTAACTAGTTTCCCTTGAGGGCAGGCCTTATTCATAAAAATCGAGTGTTTTGGTACATTTTAAAGTGGTTCCTTTTTCCCTCTGCTGGAAGCACTGGGAGATTTTTCTCTGATATTTGCTGTGGGAATCTCATCAAGCTCCTGGAGATAAATGTCACAAAATTGTAGGGACCCCACTATGACTGGATACCCTGAATTTTTAACTCTCAGTCCATCTGAGCCTCCAGCAATTTGTCAGTTATAGTTCTGGTTTTCCTACCCTGGCACTGGTTCTCACAGGTAGTTTCCACTCATGAGTCTCTGCTCCAATAAATTATTATTCTCTGTATTCTCATACCAGTTTCTCCAATCTCAAGGGCAGCAATTTGCCCTGTATCCTCATCTCTCTAATGGATCCTAGAAGAGTTTTTGATTTGTCAGTGTGTTTAGCTTTTCACTCATTGTTAGAATGGAATGGTGGCTTCTGAGCTTCTTACATGCTGACTGGAAACTGAAATCTTTTTGTTTGCTAAATCAAGACAAGACACTATAGTCAAAAGTTGGGTTTTTATCATGTTTGTAGGTAAATAGAGTTATTGCAAAATATTTCTGGTGAAGAAAGCTTACCTATATATAAAAGCAAAACGTCAAGTATTTAAAAGTCAAATTCTGGGGGCGCCTGGGTGGCGCAGTCGGTTGAGCGTCCGACTTCAGCCAGGTCACAATCTCGCGGTCCGTGAGTTCGAGCCCCGCATCGGGCTCTGGGCTGATGGCTCAGAGCCTGGAGCCTGCTTCTGATTCTGTGTCTCCCTCTCTCTCTGCCCCTTCCCCGTTCATGCTCTGTCTCTCTCTGTCTCAAAAATAAATAAACGTTAAAAAAAAAAATTAAAAAAAAAATTTAAAAAAAAATTAAAAAAAAAAAAAGTCAAATTCTGGGGCACCTGGGTGTCCAACTCTTGGTTTCAGCTCAGGTCATGATCTCACAGTTTGTGAGATGGAGTCTGATGTCAGGTTCTGCACTGACAGCATGCAGAACCTGCTTGGGATTCTCTCTCTCAAAATGAATAAATAAACTTAAAAAATAATAAAATAGAAATAAAATCTTCACAGTATTCATCATCTAGTATATCAGGCTCCTAAAAGAGAAGCATTTCCTAAATCTTTCTGAATGCTGTTAATTTATATTTCCATGTAATTTGATAGTGCTTACTTTTCTCACTGCCCTATCCTGACATTTCTTTCCTTACAGTGTTAAATTAATCTACTTAAAGAAGGACACCTAGATTTTTCCTTGAAAAGAGGAAGTTTATTAAAATATTTTCATATAAATCTCATGTCATTGAAAAACCACAAATGGTTTGAATGCTGACTAATGTTCACTTTAATTTTGTTGAGGAAAAATCCAAATCCCCCAAATATATTATTTTACCAATATTTTTAAAGTTCAAAATCTAAACACAGAGAGACTCTTAATCAATTAACATTATCTTTGTATATATGTCACACACTGAGAAAATAGGAAGTGGCTTATTTTTTATTCGACAGTGGAAACCTGTGGCTTCAAACCTGTCACTTAACACTCCTTGGTGACATTTAGATTGAGAGCTGCACAGTGGGCCCAGGCTCGGTCACTGCATATCTGCAGCCAGGTGTGCAATCAAGTCTTTGGCATCTTGCATGACGGAGGGTATTTCTGAGCCATTTTCAGTCACTTGTGTTCCAAACAAGAACATCTTCCTGTCATTTCCCACCTCAGACAATGCCAAAGCTTCGTGGATATCTGTAATACGATAGGCTGTTTCAAGATCCTTCATCCCGAATAGAAAAAGGAAAGGAAAAAACTAGTTATTTTGCAATCCTTTTGGATAGAAAAATGTATTACTCTCATTGCTCTCAATGATCCCACCTCCATTTTAATGTGGAGGATATTGTGACCCCATTATTATGACTTCAGTGGTTGTCCGAATATAAAGATTTTAATCAGCATTATACCAGCAATGGAGTGCCTGCCTGGCTTAGTTGGTAGAGCATGCAACTCTTGATCTTGGGGTCATGAGTTCAAGCCCCACACTGGATATAGTGATTACTTAAAAAAGAAAGAAAAGAAAAGAAAAGAAGAGAAAAGAAAAGAAAAGAAAAGAAAAGAAAAGAAAAGAAAAGAAAAGAAAAAACGGGTAGCAGGATTATACCAGTATTTATGAGCTATCATCAAAAAAAAAATTTTTGGAATGAAGTTAAGCCTTTATAACATCTTAATCAGTTTTCTAAGCACTGCAGTCAATCTGCTTTTTTTTTGTTTTTTTCCATTTCTTTTTTATTTGCCCAAAATTATATTCAATAGGATGAATTATTTTATTTTTTTTATTGAGGTATAGTTGACACACAATGTTACACTAGTTTTAGGTGTACAACATAGTAATTTGACAACTCAACGTGTTATTCAATGCTCACCACAAGTGTAGCTTCCATCTGTCACCATACAATGCTATTACAATACCATTAATTACATTCCCTGTGCTGTATCTTTCATCACTGTGACTTATTTATTCTGTAACTGAAAACCTGTACCTCCCATTCCCCTTCATTCCTTTTTGCCCATCTCCTTGTATTTATGGGTCTATTTCTGCTTTTTGTATTTGTTCTTTTGTTGCTATATTCTGCATATAAGTGAAATCATATGGTATTCTTCTTTCTCTGTCTGACTCATTTCACTTAGCATAATGCCCTCTAGGTCATCCCTATTGTCACAAATGGCAAGATCTCATTCTTTTTTTATGATAATATTCCAAAATATGTATGTATATACTACATCTTCTTTACTTGTTTACCTACAGATGGACACTTAGGTTGCTTCCATATCTTGATTATTGTAAATAATGCTGCAATAAACATAGGAGTGCATATACCCTTTCAAATTGGTGTTTTAGTTTTATTTCTTATTATTTATTTTTCAAACTTTTATTTACATTCTAGTTAGTTAACATATAGTGTAATATTGGTTTCAGGAGCACAATTTAGTGATTTATCACTTATATATATAACACCCAGTGCTCATCATAACAAGTGTCCTCCTTAATACCCATCACCCATTTAAGTGTTTAAGTTCTCTTTGGGTAAACACTCATAGTGGAATCACTGGATCATATGGTATTTCTGTTTTTAATTTTTTGATAACCTGGACCTGCCATACTGTTTCCACTGTGCTTGCACTAATTTATTTTCCTGCCAACAGTGCACAAGGGTCCTTTTATCTCCACACCCTGACCAACATTTATTACTTCTTACGGTTTTGGTTCTAGTCATTCTGCCAGATGTGAGATGATATCTCAATGTGATTTTGATTTGTATTCCCTTGATTATGAGTGATGTTGAGCATATTTTCATGGGTCTGTTGGCTATTTGTATGTCTTCTTCAGAGAAATGTCTGTTCATGTCTTTTGCCTATGTTTTCATTGCATTATTTGTTTTTTGTGTGTGTTGAATTGTGTAAGTTCTTTATATATTTTGGATATAAAGTCCTCATCAAATATATCATTTGCAAATACCTTTTCCCAATCAGTATTTACCTTTTCATTTTGTTGTTGGATTCCTTTGCTATGTTGATGGGTTCTTTTTTATTCTGGTGTAGTCCCAATAGTTTATTTTGGCTTTTGTTTGCCTTGCCTCAGGAGACATATCTAGAAAAATGTTTCTGGTAGTATCTGGCTGGAATTTATTACATTTCTAAATGTTGGTCACCCCAATATAGTGCCTGCCTGAAACCAGAATTCATTTAGTTTTAGACCCCGCAGTGACTTTTTAAACACTGTTAATGGATCCAGCAACATGTGGACAATGTCTTAAGTTAATAAATTCACTGATGGAATTGGAGAGGAAGAATATATATGAGGAGAGTGTTGGATAAAAAGAGGAGCTCCTTGTAATGATAAAAGCACATCAGGGATAGGGCTCAGTCAGTAGAGCATGCAACTCTTGATCTTGGGGTCATAAGTTTGAGCCCCCACATTGGGCATAGAGTTTACTTAAAAAAATAATAAATAAACTTAAAAAATAATAAATAAAATAAAAGTCACCATATGTTAAAAACAAAAAGCACATCAGGGATAAACCCCAGGTTTATTCCATACTTGCATAACTGTGCATTAATAGAATAGAGGCCATCACTCAAAAAGTAAAAATAGTAAGATGACTTTTTAAAAATCCTTATATAACTTGAACCAATGAGTCATCTAAAAGCATAGACTACTTTGGCAAAGGAATATCAATAAAGATGCCTTAAACTAAACCAAAGATGCCTTAATATCCAAAACTTAACTCAAATATCCAAATCTTTCATTACTAAGCCCCAGTAAAAGTTATAAATTTGACTGTTTAAAAATGGCTCTGTTTATTCAATTTGATGAAGATAAGAGATACAAACCACAAAGGAAAGCACTGATAAAAATAGACTATTTGAAATGGAAAGCTATACAGGTGAGAAAAATATATGCAAAATGAGAACAGATGTAGGGAGCTCAGTGGCTCCATCAAGGGTAATAATATTCACATTATGGGGATCCCAAAAGAACAGAGAGAAGAGGGGACAGAAAACTTATTCAAAGAAATAATAGCTGAAAACCTCCTTAATCTAGGCAAGAAAACAGATATTCAGATCCAAGAGGCACAGAGATCCCTCAATGAAATCAACCCAAGGAGGTTCACATCAAGAAACATAGTAATAAATATGGCAAAAAGTAGTGGTAAAGAGAGAATTTAAAAAGCAGCAAGAAAGAGGTGCCTAGGTGGCTCAGTTGGTTGAAAGTCTGACTGTTGATTTCAGCTCGGGTCATGATCTCATGGTTCATGGGTTTGAACCCTGCAATGGACTTTGCGCTGACAGTGTGGAGCCTGCTTGGGATTCTCTGTTTCCCTCTCTCTCTGCCCCTACCCTGCTTACATGCTCTCTCTCTCTCTCCTCTCTCTCTCATAAACAAATAAACATTAAAAAAAAAATAAAAGCAGCAGAAGAAAAGAAGACAGTTACATACAAGGAAATCCCATAAGGCTATCAGATTTTTCTGCAGAAACTTTGCAGGCCAGAAGGGAGCGGCATGATATATTCAAAGGGCTAAAAGGAAAAAAATCTGCAGCCAAGAATATTCTATCCAGCAAGGCTACCATTTAGAATAGGAGAGATAAAGAGTTTCTCCGATAAAAAAAGCTAAAACAGTTCATGACCACTGAACCAGTCCTACAAGAAATGTTAAAGGGGACTCTATTTAAGTGAAAAGACCGTAAGTAACAGTAAGAAAAGTAGGAAGCACAAAAGCAATACAAATAAGTATATATGTAAAAATCAGTCAAGGAATTAAAAAAATAAAAGGATGTAAAGTATGGTACCATATACCTAAATGTGGGGAGAAGAATAAAGAATGGTTTCAAACTTAAGTGACCATCAACTTATTATACAGAATGCTATATGTAGTATTATATATAACATAATGGTAACCACAAATCAAAAATCAATAATAGATATGCAAAAATTAAAGAAAAAGAAATGCAAATATATCACTAAAGAAAGCCAGCAAACCGTGAGAGAAAAGAACAACAGAGGAAAGGATCAGAGAAGAGCTACAAAAACAACCACAAAACAAGTAACAAAATGGCAATACATACAAACCTATCAATAATTAGCATGAACTAAATGCTCTGATCAAAAGACACAGAGTGATGGAATATATTAAGAAACAAGACCCATATATATACTGGCTACAAGAGATTCATTTCAGGGGTGCCTGCCTGGCTCTGTCAGTAGAGCACATGACTCTTGATTTTGGGGTCATGAGTTCAAGCCCCACATTGGATGTAGAGCTTACTTTAAAAATTTTAAGGGGCGCCTGGGTGGCGCAGTCGGTTAAGCGTCCGACTCCAGCCAGGTCACGATCTCGCGGTCCGTGAGTTCGAGCCCCGCGTCAGGCTCTGGGCTGATGGCTCAGAGCCTGGAGCCTGTTTCCGATTCTGTGTCTCCCTCTCTCTCTGCCCCTCCCCCGTTCATGCTGTGTCTCTCTCTGTCCCAAAAATAAATAAAACGTTGAAAAAAAAAAATTAAAAATTTTAAAAAGAGGCTCATTTTAGACCTAAAGACACATGCATACTGAAAAGTGAAGGGATAGAGAAATATTTATCATGCATATGGATGTCAAAAGAAAGCTGAGGTAGCAATACTTGCATTGGATACTGTAGACTTCATAAATAATTTTTTTAAGTTTATTTAGTTAGTTTGAAAGAGAGAGGGTGGAGAGGGGCAGAGAGAGAGGGGAGAGAGAGAATCCCAAGCATGCTCCGCGTTGTCAGTGTGGAGCCCGAACCGTGGCTTGAACTCAAAAACCGTGAGATCATAACCTGAGCCAAAATCAAAAGTTGGCTGCTTAACTGACTGAACCACACAGGTGTCCAAAGACTGTAACAAGAGACAAAGAAGGACATGACATAATAATAAAGGGGACAATCCAACAAGAAGATATAACAATTGTAAATATTTATGCACCCAACATGAAAGTACCCAAATACATAAAACAGTTAATAACAAACATAAAGGAAATAATCAGTAGTAATATAATAATAAGGGGACTTTAACACTCCACTTACATCAATGGACAGATGATCCAAATAGAAAAGCAACAAGGAAACACTGGCTTTGAATGACACACTAGACTAGATGGATTTAACAGATATATTCAGAAAATTCCATCCTAAAACAGCAGAATACACATCCTTTTCAAGTGCACATGGAACATTCTCCAGAACAGATTACATATCAACCCACAAAACAAATCTCAACAAATACAAAAAGACTGAACTTAAACCATGCATCTTTTCTGACCACAACACTATGAAACTAGAAATGAACCATAAGAAAAAAACTGGAAAGAGCACAAATACATGGAGGATAAATAACACGCTAATAAAAAATGAATAGGTCAACCAAGGAATAAAAATTACATGGAGAAAAATGAAAACAAAACCGCAATGGTCCAAAATCTTTGGGATACAGCAAAAGTGGTTTTAAGAGGGAAGTTTATAGTAATACAAGTCTACCTCAAGAAGCAAGAAAATTCCCAGATAAACAACTTAACAATATACCTAAAAGAGCTACAAAAAGAAGATGAAACAAAACCTCAAACCAGCAGAAGGAAGGAAGTAATAAAGATTAGAGCAGAGGGGCACCTGGGTGGCGCATTCGGTTGGGCGTCCGACTTCAGTCAGGTCGCGGTCTCGCGGTCCGTGGGTTCGAGCCCCGCGTCACGCTCTGGGCTGATGGCTCAGAGCCTGGAGCCTGTTTCCGATTCTGTGTCTCCCTCTCTCTCTGCCCCTCCCCCGTTCGTGCTCTGTCTCTCTCTGTCCCAAAGGTAAATGAACATTGAAAAAAAAAAAAAAAAAAAGATTAGAGCAGAAATAAATGATATAGAAACTAAAAAAAAAAAAAAAAAAAAAAACCAACAGAACAGATCAATGAAACTAGGAGCTGATTTTTTGAAAAGATCGACAAAATTGATAAACCTCTAGCTGGGTTCATCAAAAAATAAAAAATAAATAGAGAGAGAGAGAGAGCACTCAAAGGAGCAAAATCAGAAACAAAAAAGGAAAAATATCAGCCAACACCACAGAAATACAAATGATTATAAAAGAATATAATTAAAAATTGTATGCCAACAAATTGGACAACCTACAAGAAATGGATAAATTCCTAGAAACATATAACCTCCCAAAACTGAATCCGAAAGAAAAATAAAGTTTGAACAGACCAATTTCCAGCAATTAAAATCAAATCAATAATCAAAAAACTCCCAACAAACAAAAGTCCAGAACTAGAAGTCTTTGCAGGTGAATTCTACCAAACATTTAAAGAAGAGTTAATATCTATTTTTCTTGAACTATTTCAGAAAATAGAAGAGGAAGAAAAACTTCCAAATTCATTCTATGAGGCCAGCATTACCCAACACCAAAACCAGAGCAAGATACCACAAAAAAGGAGAACTACAAGCTGATATCTCTGATGAACATAGATGCAAAAATCTGCAACAAAATATTAGCAAACCGAATCTAATAATATATTAAAAAAATTATTCACCATAATCAAGTAGGATTTATTCCTGGGATGCAAGAGTGGTTCAATATTTGCAAATCAATCAATGTGATACATCACAGCAATGAGAGAAAGGATAAAAACCATGTAATCATTTCAGTAGATGCAGAAAAAGCAGTGGACAAAGTGCAACATCCATTCATGATAACCCCTGCTCCCTCCACAAAGTAGTTTTAGAGAGAACATACCTCAACATAATAAAGGCCATATAATCATATGAAAAACCCACAGCTAACATCATACTCAATGGGAAAAAACTGAGAGCTTCTCCCTTAAGGTCAGGAATAAGACAAGGATGGGGCACCTAGATGGCTCAGTCAGTTAAACATCTGACTTGGGCTCAGGTCATGATCTCACGATTTGCGAATTTGAGTGCCACTTCGGGTGAGCACGAGCCCCCCATCAGGTAAGCCTGAGCCCCGATTCGGGTGAACTTGAGCCCCAGTTTGGGTGAGCACAAGCCCCGCTTCAGGTGAACCCTGCTTCTCTCTCTCTCTTTCTCCCTCTCTCTCTCTCTCTGCTCCTGGCTCACTTGTGCCCCCCCCCCCCCCCGCCAAAACAAACAAATAAATAAATAAATCTTGGGGGAAAAAAGGAATAAGACAGGGATGTTCATTCTATAGTACTGGAAGTCCTAGCCACAGCGATCATCCAGGAAAAAGAAGTAAAAGGCATCCAAATTGGTAAGGAAGAAGTAAAGCTTTCACTGTTTGCAGATGACATGATACTATACATAGAAAACCCAAAAGACTCCACCAAAAAACTGCTAGAACTGATAAATGAGTTCAGTAAAGTCACAGGATACAAAGTCAATGTACAGAAATCTGTTGCATTTCTTAGACACTAATAATGAAGCAGCAGAAAGAGAAATTAAGGAAACAATTCCATTTACAATTGCACCAAAAATAATAAAATACCTGGGAATAAACCAAACCAAGGAGGTAAAAGACCAGTACTCTGAAAACTATAAAACATTAGGGAACCTGGGTGGCTCAGTCAGTTAAGCGTCCAACTTCAGCTCAGGTCATGATCTCACAGTCCGTGAGTTTGAGCCCCGCGTCAGGCTCTGTGCTGACAGCTCAGAACCTGGAGCCTGCTTCGGATTCTGTGTCTCCCTCTCTCTCTGCCCTTCCCCTGTTCATGCTCTGTCTCTCTGTGTCTCAAAAATAAATAAAAACATTAAAAAAAATTTTTTTTTAAAAAAAGAAGACTATAAAACATTGATGAAAGAAACTGAAGACAACACAATGAAATGGAAGGACATCCCATGCTCATGTATTAGAAGAACACATATTGTTAAAATATCTATACTACTCAAAGCAATCTACACATTTAATGCAATCTCTATCATATACCACCAGCATTTTTCACAGAGCTAGACAAGACAATCCTAAAATGTGTATGTAACCACAAAAGACCCCATATAGCCAAAGCCATCTTGAAAAAGAAAAACCAGTAACTTGAATCGATCTTCTGCACGACATATCATAGTGAAACTGGCAAAATACAAGGAAAAAGAGAAAATTATGAAAGCAGCAAGGGATAAACGTGCCCTCACATATAAAGGGAGGCCTATAAGACTCGTGACTGATCTCTCTTTTGAAACTTGGCAGGCCAGAAAGAATTGGCACAAGATCCTCAGTGTGCTAAACAGAAAAAATATGCAGCTGAGAATCCTTTATCCAGAAAGTCTGTCATTTAGAATAGAAGGAGAGATAAAGGTCTTCCCAAACAAACAAAAACTGAAGGAATTTGTCACCACTAAACCAGCCCTACAAGAGATCCTAAGGGGGACCCTGTGAGACAAAGTACCAGAGACATCACTACAAGCATAAAACATACAGACATCACAATGACTCTAAACCCGTATCTTTCTATAATAACACTGAATGTAAATGGATTAAATGCGCCAACCAAAAGACATAGGGTATCAGAATGGATAAAAAAACAAGACCCATCTATTTGCTGTCTACAAGAGACTCATTTTAGACCTGAGGACACCTTTAGATTGAGGGTGAGGGGATGGAGAACTATTTATCATGCTACTGGAAGCCAAAAGAAAGCTGGAGTAGCCATACTTATATCAGACAAACTAGACTTTAAATTAAAGGCTGTAACAAGAGATGAAGAAGGGCATTATATAATAATTACAGGGTCTATCCATCAGGAAGAGCTAACAATTATAAATGTCTATGCACCGAATACCGGAGCCCCCAAATATATAAAACAACTACTCATAAACATAAGCAACCTTATTGATAAGAATGTGGTAATTGCAGGGGACTTTAACACCCCACTTACAGAAATGGATAGATCATCTAGACACACGGTCAATAAAGAAACAAGGGCCCTGAATGAGACATTGGATCAGATGGACTTGACAGATATATTTAGAACTCTGCATCCCAAAGCAACAGAATATACTTTCTTCTCGAGTGCACATGGAACATTCTCCAAGATAGATCACATACTGGGTCACAAAACAGCCCTTCATAAGTTTACAAGAATTGAAATTATACCATGCATACTTTCAGACCACAATGCTACGAAGCTTGAAATCAACCACAGAAAAAAGTCTGGAAAACCTCCAAAAGCATGGAGGTTAAAGAACACCCTACTAACGAATGAGTGGGTCAACCAGGCAATTAGAGAAGAAATTTAAAAATATATGGAAACAAACGAAAATGAAAATACAACAATCCAAACGCTTTGGGACGCAGCGAAGGCAGTCCTGAGAGGAAAATACATTGCAATCCAGGCCTATCTCAAGAAACAAGAAAAATCCCAAATACAAAATCTAACAGCACACCTAAAGGAAATGGAAGCAGAACAGCAAAGGCAGCCTAAACCCAGCAGAAGAAGAGAAATAATAAAGATCAGAGCAGAAATAAACAATATAGAATCTAAAAAAACTGTAGAGCAGATCAACGAAACCAAGAGTTGGTTTTTTGAAAAAATAAACAAAATTGACAAACCTCTAGCCAGCCTTCTCAAAAAGAAAAGGGAGATGACCCAAATAGATAAAATCATGAATGAAAATGGAATGATTACAACCAATCCCTCAGAGATACAAACAATTATCAGGGAATACTATGAAAAATTATATGCCAACAAATTGGACAACCTGGAAGAAATGGACAAATTCCTGAACACCCACACTCTTCCAAAACTCAATCAGGAGGAAATAGAAAGCTTGAACAGACCCATAACCAGCGAAGAAATTGAATCGGTGATCAAAAATCTCCCAACAAATAAGAGTCCAGGACCAGATGGCTTCCCAGGGGAGTTCTACCAGACGTTTAAAGCAGAGATCATACCTATCCTTCTCAAGCTATTCCAAGAAATAGAAAGGGAAGGAAAACTTCCAGACTCATTCTATGAAGCCAGTATTACTTTGATTCCTAAACCAGACAGAGACCCAGTAAAAAAAGAGAACTACAGGCCAATATCCCTGATGAATATGGATGCAAAAATTCTCAATAAGATACTAGCAAATCGAATTCAACGGCATATAAAAAGAATTATTCACCATGACCAAGTGGGATTCATTCCTGGGATGCAGGGCTGGTTCAACATTTGCAAATCAATCAACGTGATACATCACATTAACAAAAAAAAAAGAGAAGAACCATATGATCCTGTCAATCGATGCAGAAAAGGCCTTTGACAAAATCCAGCACCCTTTCTTAATAAAAACCCTTCAGAAAGTCGGAATAGAAGGAACATACTTAAAGATCATAAAAGCCATTTATGAAAAGCCCACAGCTAACATCATCCTCAATGGGGAAAAACTGAGAGCTTTTTCCCTGAGATCAGGAACCCGACAGGGATGCCCACTCTCACCGCTGTTGTTTAACATAGTGCTGGAAGTTCTAGCATCAGCAATCAGACAACAAAAGGAAATCAAAGGCATCCAAATTGGCAAAGATGAAGTCAAGCTTTCGCTTTTTGCAGATGACATGATATTATACATGGAAAATCCAATAGACTCCACCAAAAGTCTGCTAGAACTGATACATGAATTCAGCAAAGTTGCAGGATACAAAATCAATGTACAGAAATCAGTTGCATTCTTATACACTAACAATGAAGCAACAGAAAGACAAATAAAGAAACTGATCCCATTCACAACTGCACCAAGAAGCATAAAATACCTAGGAATAAATCTAACCAAAGATGTAAAAGATTGGTATGCTGAAAACTATAGAAAGCTTATGAAGGTAATTGAAGAAGATTTAAAGAAATGGAAAGACATTCCCTGCTCATGGATTGGAAGAATAAATATTGTCAAAATGTCAATACTACCCAAAGCTATCTACACATTCAATGCAATCCCAATCAAAATTGCACCAGCATTCGTCTCGAAACTAGAACAAGCAATCCTGAAATTCATATGGAACCACAAAAGGCCCCGAATAGCCAAAGTAATTTTGAAAAAGAAGACCAAAGCAGGAGGCATCACAATCCCAGACTTTAGCCTCTACTACAAAGCTGTCATCATCAAGACAGCATGGTATTGGCACAAAAACAGACACATAGACCAATGGAATAGAATAGAAACCCCAGAACTAGACCCACAAACGTATGGCCAACTCATCTTTGACAAAGCAGGAAAGAATATCCAATGGAAAAAAGACAGTCTCTTTAACAAATGGTGCTGGGAGAACTGGACAGCAACATGCAGAAGACTGAAACTAGACCACTTTCTCACACCATTCACAAAAATAAACTCAAAATGGATAAAGGACCTGAATGTGAGACAGGAAACCATCAAAACCTTAGAGAAGAAAGCAGGAAAAGACCTCTCTGACCTCAGCCGTAGCAATCTCTTACTCAACACATCCCCAAAGACAAGGGAATTAAAAGCAAAAGTGAATTACTGGGACCTTATGAAGATAAAAAGCTTCTGCACAGCAAAGGAAACAACCAACAAAACTAAAAGGCAACCAATGGAATGGGAAAAGATATTTGCAAATGACATATCGGACAAAGGGCTAGTATCCAAAATCTATAAAGAGCTCACCAAACTCCACACCCGAAAAACAAATAACCCAGTGAAGAAATGGGCAGAAAACATGAATAGACACTTCTCTAAAGAAGACATCCGGTTGGCCAACAGGCACATGAAAAGATGTTCAACGTCGCTCCTCATCAGGGAAATACAAATCAAAACCACACTCAGATATCACCTCACGCCAGTCAGAGTGGCCAAAATGAACAAATCAGGAGACTATAGATGCTGGAGAGGATGTGGAGAAACGGGAACCCTCTTACACTGTTGGTGGGAATGCAAATTGGTGCAGCCGCTCTGGAAAGCAGTGTGGAGGTTCCTCAGAAAATTAAAAATAGACCTACCCTATGACCCAGCAATAGCACTGCTAGGAATTTATCCAAGGGATACAGGAGTACTGATGCATAGGGGCACTTGTACCCCAATGTTTATAGCAGCACTCTCAACAATAGCCAAATTATGGGAAGAGCCTAAATGTCCATCAACTGATGAATGGATAAAGAAATTATGGTTTATATACACAATGGAGTACTACGTGGCAATGAGAAAGAATGAAATATGGCCTTTTGTAGCAACATGGATGGAACTGGAGAGTGTGATGCTAAGTGAAATAAGCCATACAGAGAAAGACAGATACTATATGGTTTCACTCTTATGTGGATCCTGAGAAACTTCACAGAAACCCATGGGGGAGGGGAAGGAAAAAAAAAAAAAAGAGGTTAGAGTGGGAGAGAGCCAAAGCATAAGAGACTCTTAAAAACTGAGAACAAACTGAGGGTTGATGGGGGGTGGGAGGGAGGGGAGGGTGGGTGATGGGTATTGAGGAGGGCACCTTTTGGGATGAGCACTGGGTGTTGTATGGAAACCAATTTGACAATAAATTTCATATATTAAAAAAAATAATAAAAATAAAAAAAAAAAAAGAAAAAGAAAAACCAAAGTAGAGGCAGCACAATTCCAGACATCAAGTTATACTACAAAACTGTAGTAATCAAAACAGTATGGTACTGGCACAAAAACAGAGATCAATAGAACAGAGTTAGAAAACCCAGAAATAAACTCACAATTATATGGTTAATCCATCTAAGACAAAAAAGGCAAGGATATGCAATGGGAAAAAGTGTCTTCAACAAATGGTGTTGGGAAAACTGGACAGCAACATGCAAAAGAATGAAACTGGACCATTTTCTTAAACAACACACAAAAACAAACTCAAAATGGATTAAGGACCTAAATGTGAGACCTGAAACCATAAAAATCCTATAAGAGAGCACAGGCAATAATATCTCTGACATTGGCTGTAGCAACATCTTTCTAGATATTTCTGCTGAGGCAAGGGAAACAAAAGCAAAAATAAACTGTTGGGACTACATGAAAATAAAAAGCTTCTGCACAGCAAAACAAACAAACAAACAAACAAACAAAACAAACCAAAAACAAAAAACAAAAATTCCCTGAAAGCTAAAAACAAACGAAAACTAAAAAAAACTAAACAAGCAACAAAAATAAAAGACAACCTACTGAATGGGAGAAGTAACATATCTGATAAAGGGTTAGTATCCAAAATATATAAAAAAAACTTATGCAACTCAACACCAAGAAAAACAAATAATACAATTAAAAAATGGGCAGAACACGTGAACAGACATTTCTCCAAAGAAGACATACATATGGCCAAAAGACACATGAAAAGATGCTCAACACTACTCACCATCAGGCAAATGCAAATCAAAACCACAATATTACCTCACACCTGTCAGAATGGCTAAAATCAAAACCACAAGAAATAACAAGTGTTAGCGAAGATGTGGAGAAAAAGGAACCCTCATGCACTGTTGGTGGGGATGCAAACTGGTGCAGCCACTGTAGAAAATAGTAGGGAGGTTCCTCAAAAGAATAAAAATAGAACTGCCCCGGCACGTCTAGGTGGCTCAGTCAGTAGAGCATGCAACTCTTGATCTCAAGGTTGAGAGTTTGATCCCCACACTGGGTATAGAGTTTACTTACAGAAAAAAAAAAAAAAAAAAAAAAAAAAAAAGAACTACACTATAATCCAGTAATCACACTACTGGCTAATTTCCCACCAAAATATAAAAATACCAATTACCCCTGTGTTTACTGCAGCATTATTTACATTATTGAGTTGAAAGCAACTCAAGTGTCCATCAATAGACGACAGGCTAAAGAAGACGTGGCATAAAGAATATTCCATTGGGTGTGTGTGTGTGTGTGTGTGTGTGTGTGTGTGTATTTATTATTATTATTATTATTATCATTGTTATTACTATTTAGCCATAAAAAGAATGAAATCTTGCCATTTGCAGAAACATGGATGGATCTAGAAAGCATAATGCTAAGTAAAATAAGCCAGTCAGAGAAAGAAAAATACCATACGTTTCACTCATATGTGGAATTTAAGGTATGGAAGAAACAAAGGAAAGAAAAAGAGACATACCAAAAACCAGACTCTTAACTATAGAGAACAGTTACTAGAGGGGAGGTGGATGGGTGGGGGGATGGGTGAAATAGGTGAAGGGGATTAAAGAGTATACTTATCTTGATGAGCACTGAGTAACATATAGAACTACTGAATCGCTACATTATACACCTGAAAATAATATAACACTATTAACTATGCTAGAATTAAAATAACAATTTTTTAATGTGGTGGTTTAAAAAATAAATGGAAAGCTATGTATAAAAAAGAGAACCATAAGCAAAGTAAAATAATAGCCAGCAGGTTGCTGGAGAAGATATTTGTAATGCACAGAAGTAACAAAGGATTATTTTCTCAAAAGATATGAAAGATTTCTACAACTCAAATAGGAATAGATGAACACCCTAATAGGAATTCGTGAAAAGATATTAAAAGACAATTCATAGACGTAGAAATTAGCTTCAAAGAATGAAACGAATTTGAAACTAATAACCAATGCACATCTGAAAAGATGTTCAAGCTCACTAGTAACTAAGGAAATGCAAATAAGAATAACGGGATAAAATTTCAGCCCCATCAGATTGGTAAAAATGAAAAAGTTTGACAATACCAAGTACTGAGAGGGATATGTAGCTGCAAAAACTGTCATATTCCGTTGGTGGAAGAATAGTGCAGTATCTTTGGGAAAAACAACTTGGTAAGTAAGATCTAGGAAAACTGAGTATGTACAAATCTGAAAAACCAGCAATTCCTCTTTAAAGTATATGCACTAGAGAAATGTTGATACGTATCTATAAGGAAACACATACATTGAGATTCACTGTAGCACTTTAAATACCAATAAAAAATTGGAAATAACCCAAATGCCCATTTTCTCTCTCTTCCTCTCTCTCTGCCCCTGCTACATGCATATTCTCTCTCTCTCTCTCTCTCTCTCTCTCTCTCTCTCTCTCTCTCCCTCTCTCTCTCTCTCAAAAAAAAAATTCTGAAGTAGCTTCTACACTGGACTGTAACATAGGCTCCTACTTTAGGTCATCATTTGTAATTACTTAGTTTACTTTCATAAACATTCGCCCTTAGAAGCAGTGGGAGGATCAAGTTCTCTAATGATTGGCAACCTTAGCAATTGAGAGAGGGGCTTTAGTATTATAATGCTATAGATGTTCAATTTTTTAAAACTGATTTTATTATGGTAAAATACACATAACAAAATTTACCATTTTAACCATTTTTAAGTGTACACTTCAGTACAGTCACATTTTGTTCAACAATCCACCTCCAGAAGTCTTTTCACTTTGCAAAACTGAAACTCTCTACTCACAGCACAATAACTCCCCATTTCTCCCTCCCCCAACTCAAGGCAACCATCATCAATATAAACCTGTGTCCATTAAACAATAACTCCACCATCTCCTCTCCTCCCATTCCCTAGTAACCTCTAATCTACTATCTCTGTCTATGAATTTAACTACCCTAGGTACCTCATAAAAGTGGAATCACACAGTGTTTGTTGTTTTGTGACTGGCTTCTTTCATTTACCATATTGTCCTCAAGGGTCATCCATGTAATAAAATGTACCAGAATTTCCTGTTTTAATGTTGAATGATATCCCATTATGTGTATATATCACATTTTGTTTATCCATTCATCCATGGAAGAACACTTGGTTTGCTTCTACCTTTTGGCATTGTGAATAATTCTGCTGTGAATATGGATGTACAAGTATTTGTTTGAGTTCCCGCTTTCAATTCTTTTGAGTATGTACTCAGAAGTGGAATTGGTGGATCATATGGGTGTTATATTTTTAATTTTTTAAGGAACTGCCATACTGTTTTCGATAGTGGCTGCACCATTTTACATTCCCAATGACACTATACAAGGGTTCCAATTTCTCCATGGTAGTTTAATATCTATAATATATATGTGAGAAATAAATTCAGGTCAGGTTAATTCATCTAAAACAAACTATTTCTTTATATATGGTAGTCCCTCAAATATTTTGTTGAAACCAATTCAACCATCAGTAAATGTTTATTGAAATTAAATTCAACACATATTTTTTGAATTTCTACTATGTACAGTATACTAAGTATTCTGAGGGACACAAAGATGAATAATGGTCTTTATTCTCAAGGAGTTTATAATCCAGAAGATCTAATAAGTATAAACTAAACTGAATATACAGCATATTGTTAAATATCTAGCTATTAAAAGTAGACATTTCTATTTCTTTCATTGACAATAAAGCTATTGAATACCACTTATATTTCCACAGATTTTTACCTGTTTGTTTGCAAACACAACCAGAGGAAGGATTGGGTTTGTTCCAATTAATTGATGAAGGTGTTTCTTGGCTTCAGGCAATCTGTTGTGATCTGCTGAATCTACCACAAAGATCAGCAGCAATCCTCTGGACAGGTACATTTCCCAATAGGAACGGAAAGGTTCACTGCCGCCAACTATACAGAATAGTGCAGAAAGAAGACACCAAAAACATTGCAGAAGTGTCCACTGAGGTGCCAGGAAAGATACTTTTAGATAATATCCAAACACTGGACAGATGTTTTGATAAAACACCACTGTGTTAGAGTGTACCCAATTCAGAGAATGACCAGAGAGCTGTTACTAGGGAAATGGTTGGTGGGAATATTTACCCTCCACAAGTGGTTCAATCATTCTGGAACATAAAGGATCAGCATAAAGACAGTAGATACTACAGAGGATGCCTTCCGATCCATAAACATAGAGACCCCAGGGGCCACAGCCATCCTATCTGTTAAACTCAGAAAATGGGAGTAGGCTACTAAAATAACTCAGGGTGGTGGGTTAAAACACACCTTCCTCTAAAATAAGTTTTAGATGGACTGAATTCACTGGCCAGCCTCATTTGCACAATCTTTTTCCTTTGTCAAAATCCCAGAACTAATTTCTCTCTTAACATTGCACTAAGAGTTAATATGATCCTGTGAACATTAAGGAATACTTGCCTCAGAAAAAAAATGCCTTTGGATTATTTCATTCTGCTGATTCTTTCCACAAGAAACTTACTAGTAATGTTAATAATATATATAGAGCGAACTTAGTTTTTGTTTTTCTCCTAGAAGAGAGGTTGGCAAACTATGGCCTACAGTTTAAATCTGGCCCAACGCTTATTTTTGTATAGCCCATGAAGAAAGAATGGATTTTACACTTTTAAATTTCAGGAAAAAAAAAGAAAGAATAACATTTCATAATATGAACATTATATCACATTTGGATTTCAGTGCCTACAAATAAAGCTTTATCAGAACACAGACATGGGGATTTGTTCACATATTGTCTGTGGCTGCTTCCACACTACAACAGAAGTTAGTAGTTTGAAGACCCCTGTTTTAGGAATTTAACAAAAACATTTAAAATACTACTGGGAAAGGGTCTTGATTTGCCTTTCTTTTGTTTTCCTTTTATAGAGCTAGGCTAATTCTGTAAAGTATTTCGTGTTATTAATTTTTTAAAAGAATGTTCTGTAATCTTCTAAGTTATTCACGTGGTTTTAACATACTTAATTTAAGCATGAATGAACATTTGGGTTGTTCTTTTTTTGTGTGTGTGACGTCATGACATCTTATCTATATAGGGGATTTTTATCTTTTTTGTTATTAACTTCTAATTTAATTGCAATGTAGTCAAAGAACATGGTTTGTATGATGCCCCTTCTCTGAAAAATTTGTTAAGACTTGCTGTATGGTCCATGAAGTGGTCAATTTCGGTAAATGTTCCATGAGTATTTCAGAAGAACATGTATTTTAGATTTGGGATGTAGCTAAAATTGTCTAAATGGACAATCTTATATTGTCCATTGGATGAAACTTGTTGATTATGTTCAAATTTTGTGTATCTTTTCTGATTTTTTCTAGTTTTGATCCTATTAATAATTGACAATATGTTGAAGTCCCTCACTCCAATGGTAGCGTATGTCCTTTTCTCCCCCTGGTTGGAATCTTCCTCTCTTTTCCTCCCTTTCTTCCTTTCTTTTCACGTTTCATGCTTTGAAACTATTTTCTTAGCTATATATTTGGTTAAAGTTATTATTTCTCCTATAGCTTCTTAATACATTGAAAACTCTATTCCTAATAATGTTGTTAGCTGAAAGATCTGCCTACACATTTACCAATTTCTTGGCCCACATTTTCTTTTTGTAACTGGCTGAAAGCAAAAATAAAAAAGGTGATGGCAGTAATCTAAGAGACAGTATAGGTTCCAACTCAAATAGGTGCAGTACAAAAGGATATAACTGATGAATTCAGGATTTGTTTTAGAGGTAGAAAAATTCATAGTGTTTTATTTGTGGACTAGAGGTGAGGCTGCATAAGGAGAAATCAAGGGTGACCCCTAGTTTTCCGGCTTGAGTAACATGATAGGTGAGGGGCCATTTACTGACCAGTAGATTATAGGGAAAGGAACAGATATGGAGATAAATCAAGCACTTAGTTTTGACCATTTTAGGTGGAAATGTCAGGTGACATCTGGATATGTTTGGGCTGGATGGATAAATCTGGGATTCATTAGCAGAGGGATGATATTTAAGGCCAATAGGATGGATGAAATCATCCAAGGAGAGAGTGTAAAGAGAAGAGAATCTATGCGACTTTGGGGAACAGCAATATTTAGAGAAGCGGTGACTCCAGAATTACTTTAGAGTAGAGACTTCTGGGCTGCCATCTGGTTACAAAAAGAGGTTTAAGGCTTGTTTATAGTTGCATTTGCAGAGAAGGAAGTACACTTTATTTGCCTAGACTGCATGTTTATTAGAGGTAGTAAGGGAGGAGAGAGGCTGTTATAGGAGGGGGTGCTATAGCTTTCCTTTCAGCTTCCTCTTATACCAGCACTGTAAAATGGAGAAAATAAAAAGAAAAGAAAGTGATTCCCCCTGTCCCTCCACTGCACTATTAAACTATATATGCATTCCAAAAGTATAGGAAAATCTGACCCAGTGTTACTTTTCATACAGATGCAATGTTGCTAATAGTATGTCTGGCTTAAGGTAAAACAAAATGAACCTCTCCTGTTTACTAATAAGAAAGAGGGCTTACTCTCTAGGAATTCCATTTGGCTATCTTCAGTGTTGATGCATACTGCATTGAAACCTTGGGTGGGTGCCACACTGTGCTGGACTTTGTTTAAAGCTAGAGAGTGGAGAACACTGGTCTTTCCTGCTCCATCCAGGCCCAACACAAGGATCTGCTTATTTTTTTCCTGTGAAAAAAAAAAAAGACAAAACAATAAACCCATGTGACCAGGGCCTCGTTTTCCTGGCTCCTGGCAGTGTGCCTGCCTGTGGTAGGACCCGATAATAATTGTGGAACTGTAAACCAGAGCAAAACTTCACAAAAAGTTTAATATATCTAGGGGAACCCGCCTGAGCTCAGTTGGTAGAGGACGGGACTCAGTCTTGGGGTCGTGAGTTCAAGCCCCACGCTGGGTGTAGAGTTTACTTAAAAAAATTAATATGTCTAGAACAAACTGTGCCAATCAGTTTGTTTTTTATAATCTGCCATTAGTTATGTGGTATTAATCACACCACACCCTCCCATCCCCCAACTCCTGGTCAATCTATCAAATATAGACTTTATGTAGATCAGGATTTATAGGAAGTGCCGTAGATCACAGGATCAATTTTCACACTTCATTTTGCTTCTTGAGTTCATGTCCACTGGGGATTGCACCAGAATTCAGTCTGTTTGAGATCTTGGGATCTCTATGGTTCATGTACTGACTGTGCCATTCAGCAAGTAAGCATCTAAGTTTTCTTATTACGGATCTGTTTTGTTTTCCCAATTGGATCACTAGATTAGAAGACTTTAGAGCAAAGTTCCCTTCTTATACTCTTTAAGGTAAGTATTATGATTAAATGAAAAGGCTAAGGTTATAGAAATTGTTAAACCAGTTCCAGGGGTGCCTGGGTGGCTCAGTCGGTTAAGTGGCTGACTTCGGCTCAGGTCATGATCTCGCAGTCCGTGAGTTCGAGCCCTGTGTCGGGCTCTGTGCTGACAGCTCAGAGCCTGGAGCCTGTTTCAGATTCTGTGTCTCCCTCTCCCTGACCCTCCCCCGTTCATGCTTTGTCTCTCTCTGTCTCAAAAATAAATAAACGTTAAAAAAAATTAAAAAAAATATTAAAAAAAAAAACGGTTCCAATCACAAACATTTATTTTAAAACCTGACATTAAAACCTGTTGAACTTGACACAAACTTTAGAAAGAAGCATTCCACCAACATACCAGCCTTAAAAATTTTTATGACAAGTGACTGAGAGACAAGCATTGCAGACTGGTATGAAGACAAAGTTAAGAGTGCTCATAAAAGTGGCTATTAGGGTGCAAAATTTAATGTGATCAGTAGTAAATGACCAACAATACTGCAAAATTGCTTATAGGAATTCAATTCTATTTCCCAAACAGCCTGCTGAAGAAGTTTCTCATGCACAAAAACACCAGTAATTGTCTTCAATGGCACTGGTTTGGAAATAATAATCATTTACATTTGGACTCAAATACTAAATGTTGACATTAGATTTAGACTGGGTTTCTGGAAAAAAAGTGAATTTTTTTCACTGTTCCTATTTTTCTTTTTTTTAAAAAATAAGATCTATGTGAAAGTAAGATGTTTTAAGATCTGATCTAATAGGGTCTTGTACAGAGCATGATTTATCAAAACTGTCTCCTGAATACCAGAATTAGACAAATACATGTTGGGGCGCCTAGGTGGCTCAGTCAGTTGAGCGACCAACTTCTGCTCAGGTCACGATCTCACGGTTTGTGGGTTCAAGCTGGCAAGGGTTCTGCGCTCAGAGCCGGGAGCCTGTTTAGGATTCTGTGACTCCCTCTTTCTCTTCCCCTCCCCCACTCACGCTCTGTCTCTCTCTCAAAAATGAATAAACTTTTTTAAAAATTTAAAAAAGAAGACGAAGTACATGTTTTTGGAGTTAATTCTTGATGGCTCTTATAGCAAATAGTATTTCCATAGTTATTTCCTACCTTCATTCATGTTGCCTCACATCTGCATCTAAATGTTATAGTGTCATTCTGGGAGTGTCATGGTAAGGAATAAATGGCTGTAGGGTGTGGATTGTGTCTCCCTTATTGCCTCCACAAATGGCCCCATGCTCAAGGCTACCCCAACATATTTCATCAATTCCAAGATGCATTTTTCCCTCCCACATTTTAACATCTCTGAAATGAGGATTTTACAATTCATGGTATGTCATGTTTTGATTGGCAGCATTTTTTTTTTCTTTTTCAGTGGTACTAAATTAATGGTATCTAAGATCCTATGGAAGTGTAAATTAAAACAGTTCTCTACTCTTTCCAACCACATCACTGTCCCTATGCCCATCCTTTCTAGAAATTCAGCAGTCACTGATGCTTTACATTTTACCTTATTTTAGCAAAATGCATGCTAAAATACATGCTTCCTCATGTTTATCTAATCTCTTAAGGAAAGCTGGGATTAATGTAAACCAAGAGTTCGGACACAATTTGTGATTTTGAACACCTCTGTTCCCTATCAAAAGTCATTCCTTTTATATTTGGATCTATAATAGTCTGTGTTTTACCAGAGATCAAATCTCAGTTAATAATTCAAATTGTTTAGAACCAGAAAAGCACCTGTGAGTTCAGAAACTCCAGGAACAGAAGTCCATTGAGCTGGGCTTAATGCTTGCTTTTCCTTTTTATCCTACCCGCCCCCCCCCCTCAATTTTTTAACTGTGGCAAAATTCACATAAAATTTACCATCTTAACCATTATTAAGCATACAATTCAGTGGTATTAACTACATTCATAATGCTCTTCATCTGGCAAAACTCAAACTCGGTAGTCATGACTAGCTCCCCACTCTCCCAACCCTCAGCCCCAGGCAATCATCAGTTCTACTCTATATGATTTTGACCACTCTAGGTATCTCATATAAGTAGAATCATAGGTATTTGTTCTTTGGTGATTGCAGCGCCTGGTTTCTGAGACCTCTCAGTTAAAACTTTGTGACCATCCCTTCTGGGCGCTAGTAGTTTGAAAACAATTTTCATTGTAACCACGGAGAAGGTCTAGCCCTAAAACACACCCTGCACGAATTCAGGGACCCTACACTTTCTGACAAAGAACGTGTTCAACGGGAAGGACTAGGTTGGAGAGACCGCGCGCGGCGAGGGTTCGGGTCTGGTTTCTGTGCTGTAGGCGGCGGGTGCGCCAGTGCTGAGCGCTGGACGGAGATGGGGCCCAAGAAGGGCCCCGTGAAGACCAACCAGGACTCTTCTTCCTCAACGCTAGACCCGAAGAGGGGTGGGGCGCAGCGGCAGGGTTAGCCGTGAGGGTGAGGCAGGTGACAGGGGAAAAGGGGTATCGATGGGTCCGGCGAAGCTTGGCACACCCCCTCCCATCCACAGATTAAAATGCCCAAGGAGACCGGATTCCCTCCCGCCGGTCGGGGCCTCGGACGTAACAGAGCCAGTGGCGCTCGGGCCTGACCGCCGATAATGGCCTTGGGGAGCGGGTCCGAGGCACCGGCCCCTTACCAGAGGCTCCAGCGGGGGCTTCGTCAAGGCGTTGTTATCCTTCTTCTCTTTGTCTTTTCCCTCAAGTTGTTCCTTCTCTTTCTCGGTCTCCCGCTCTTTCTTTTCCTCCTCTCTACACTTATTTTTCTCCTTCCCTGTCTCTTTCCCCTTCTTTTCTTTTCCCTTAATTTTCTCCTTCTCCACCTCCTTTTTCTCTTTCTCCTCCTTTCCTTTTTCCCGAATTTTTTCTTTCTCTGGCTCCTTCCCCTTCTTCTTCCCCTTCCCCCTCTCCATCTCCACTGTCCTAATTTCTTTCCCTCCTTCCGCGCGCCCGCGCGCTGGAGCCTGGGTTATGGATCCCGGCAGGTGTGGCCCCCGAGGCGGACGCAGGGTAGAGACGTAGGTCCACGCAGCGTAGACAACACCCGCGGTCACTGTGCGGCCGGGGTCAGTCTCCCGGAGCGTAGGCTGCCGCCAGGCATCTCGCGCCCACTAGCGGGGTCCGCCGCGCAGCAGATTCGCCGAACCAGGGGCTGGGGGAGGGGAGGAGATGGCCGGGAAGCTAGGGGAAGCTTTAAACCCAGAGGAGTGGGGAGGACCAGCCACGGGAGTTGGGAGACCCGTGGGGCCGATCATCTGCATAGGAAAAGCCTCCACCCTACCATCCCATCCGCGACACTTCCTCGGCAGGTCGCACTATGGCAGGATTCCCTTATGCTGGGACACAGTGTCTCAGAAAAGCCTTCCAAGCTGGCCCAGATTCCAGCGTCTCACCTCTACCTCACCACTCCAGAGTAGCCCGGCCTAAGGCCTAAGTGTCTCCCGTCAGGAGATCGCTTAATGGAACCAGCGTCCCAGCAGATTCCGTGCCTCTCCAAGCCAGTAACCATAAGCCTGAAAAGTCAAGTTTTTATCTTCCCGGCCCCCTGTTAACTACACTAGGAGTGTCCAGAGGCTGCTATCCAGTATGCTTAAGGAAAGAGAAAGTGAACGGTTCCCTTGTTTTAAATTCCTGACACATGTCGCCTAAAAAAGAATTCTGAAGATTAAATTAGTAGTCGGCCAGGATAACGGATACCAGTAATGCTGGGTATTAAAACTACAACTAAACAAAAATAGTCGCCCACAGTTATATATAGCAAATTAGGTACCACCTGGGCTTTTCAAAGGTGGTGTAATGTTTTTTAAACTGGTTTAAAAGCATATGGATGGTTTTTATTATTTTGCTTTAATGTTTGAGAGAAAGTGAGAGCACAAGGGGGTAAGGGGTAGAAAGGGAGAAACTATGCTCAGCCCAGGCTCAGCTTGCAAAGCCTGATGCTACGCTAGCTCTCAATATGGAGATCATGATCTAAGCCTGACCTAGGCAAAAATCAAGTCAGATGCTTAACTGAGCCACCCAGGCAACACTTATTTCATTAAACTGCATTCAAAAACATATTTCACAATCCAACAAAATAATCAATGCAATAAACTGACTTTCCTTCATCAGATCTACCGTTCAAATAGGCTTGTAAGGAACAGTGAATGAAAGGCAGGTTCCAAGTTTGAGTAATGCAACAGTTTTTCAGGTTAGCAGTTTCCACTCAGCCTTGAAAATGCTGTGCTTAATAACTTAAAAAATGTTTACTACTCAATTTTATATACTGGAAGGTAAAACTGGGTTCTTCCAATCCCATCAGATTAGTTTTGTAGCTTTCTGGGAGGGGCAAGAAACAATTTTAGATATTCAGCCTAAAAAATTCTTCATATACCAACCAGAAGTCCCTATAAAATGCCAAGACCCATAACACCTTAATCCATACTCACTGCTAGAATCTTTTATTTTAAAATGTACCACAGTGAATGGATGTATCCATATTGTCTTTTATAAATGTACACACACACACACACACACACACACACACACACAAAGTATATGTCATTGGTTAAAGACCTGTCCAAAAGAAGAAACAATTACTAGAAATTTAATGTAGATGTTTACACTTCATTTGACAATTATAATTTATTTAAACTGAGGTTTCAGTTGCTTAGTAATGGCTGGTAATGACAATGACTAGCAATTACAGTGACTAAGTAGAGAAATGTAAATTTCACTTTTTTGGTGCATTGGGTCAAAATTTTCAACGATGGATAATTTTCAACAAAATTCTGTAGCTCAGTTAACCTAAAAATGATTATCCTTCACCACAGAAATTTAATGGATTCCTAAATAACAAATTTACTAACAATTATTCCTGTAATGGGGTATATATTCAGAAGGAATAAGTACATCACTCTTACCAAGAGTATTCTCTGAGCTCAAAAAGTATTATGCCATAATAAATCATTCATATATGAGGGTCTCTTGTTTAGATGTTACTGCAGATTCTGATTATGCTAAACAGAAAGGCAGCACCACATTTCTTACTTTTGTAAAGGAGGAAGAAAGCCTTTTAAAAATCTCTTTGAGGAAGTTTTGATATGTTCAGAGTCAAACACAGCAGCACTTTATTAATAAGGACAAAGTAATATGATCATAAAGAAATACTCAAAGTCTAGATTCAATGCTATCTTGGGCAGCACAAAATGAATACTCACAAGGGTGGGCATCCCAGTGTGTCTGTCTCACAGGTTCAATGGGAAAGTGGCTTATAGGTGAGGAAAGACCAGAGCAACACTGACACCAGACTGACTGTATAATACTTCATTACTTTGAGAAGGGTAATGAATGCATGTACTCTGAATGATGAAGGGGAGTCATTTCAGTATCTATTAACTGGGCCAAACAGTTCTGTTAAGTTCTAATACTGCCTGCTACTGAACTCTGGTGGATTTTCTCTCTACCTCAGAAGTCAATGTTTTTTTTTTGTTTTTTTTGTTTTTTTTTTTAAATTTTTTTTTTCAACGTTTATTTATTTTTGGGACACAGAGAGACAGAGCATGAACGGGGGAGGGGCAGAGAGAGAGGGAGACACAGAATCGGAAACAGGCTCCAGGCTCCGAGCCATCAGCCCAGAGCCTGACGCGGGGCTCGAACTCACGGACCGCGAGATCGTGACCTGGCTGAAGTCGGACGCTTAACCGACTGCGCCACCCAGGCGCCCCAGAAGTCAATGTTTGAGCTCTTGACAGGGCCATTAAATCTTTCTGACTGAAACAGTCCAAACCCATCTGACCTCAGAACCACTGAGTCTAGGAGTCAACTTCTTGCAACATTGATACATTTGCTTGAGTTCTTTAATGGTGATAAATCAGCATAATGTTATCATAATCTGAAAACAATACTGGGGTGCAAAGAAGTCTTAATTTATATATATGTGTGTACTTGTGTATATATATGTACATATACACACCCACACACTTTTCATTACTATATATATATATATATATATATATATATATATATATATATATATATATAACATATATAGTATATGTAGTATCCCATATTCCAGTATCACGTAACAGAGAATTTATACTTAGAATTAATCATGACATTTACTTTAGTTTTCCTGTGGCCACTTATGTAATGAAGTGAAGAACACCAGTGTATTAATAAGGTCCCTTTTTATCACATGATATTTCTAAGCAGTTATTTATTTGGAATGCTAAGAAGATTCCACTTTCAGTCTCCTAAGGCCTCCTAAGACATAATTTAAAATGGGCTTTGGTAGGAACAAGTATCTTCAGACTCTAGTTGAAACAGAAGTAGTTTCTGTTTAAATCCTAGGAAACTTTGGATAACATGCCTTGTTTGTGAAACTGAAAAAACACCAGATCAGCACACAAAGAGAAAGGATGCAACAGAGATCAAGGTGGGAAAATGCCCCATTATTTTGAGGGCTTATCATCTGTGCAAAGCTAGGTAGTACAAGTAGGCTAAGTCTGACTAGGCAGAGTCTGAGGAAGATGTTTTCCTCTTTGATGCATGAGAAATTAATTTTATGAAAATGTGGGGGATGGGTGAGGGAGGAACTCTGTGTTTCTTGCTGTGTTACCTTTATTATGTTCCTAGTGTCAGTGAGACTAAAAATAGCCTGGAAACAAGAATGTTCCAATCACCAGCCACCTTTTCCACCTTTCTTCTTTTTCTGTTGCTGTTTCTTTTTTGTTGCTGGAGCCCCTGCAGGTTTCTGGTGTCTTGGGGGTATGATATTACTTGTAGATGCAGCCGATGTTGCTGCACTGCCAGGTCGTGGGGAGGTGGGTGGGCTGCTCACAGTCTTACTGGCATCCCTAAAATCATCAGATCAGGAAGTGTTGGTCATTCATATATTCAACAAAAGAAAAGGCTATAAAAACACATTATTCTTAACAATCTTCCACACGTATTCTATTTCTTTCTTTTTTTTTTTTTATTATTCTATTTCATTTAAAGGGGGTGTCCCAACTCCCTATCCATTTTTCTTTTGAATACAATTTTTACTGCTTCATAATTAAAGAAAAAGTAATATATGGTTCATGCCAATTTTTAGAAAGCTTAGAAAAGAAAAAAATTTAAATGACCTATAATCTTACAATGTAGAAATAACTTATTTAGTAACATTTTTAATAACTTCTTTCTAGTCATCTTACTTATAGTATCTGTTTATCTACATATTCAGTTGAATGACAAGTGTATTTAAAGCTTCCGTTTGAAGATACCGAATCCTAATATTTATAATACAATTCTACAATCCTAGTATTTACAATATAATCAAATCAGAAACACCACATTTCTTTTCTTTCCATAAGTATATTATAAAACATTTATTAAACATATCTGACTGTACTTAACTTAAAATATATTTAAAAATTCTTACTAATGACCCTGAGTCAATCTGAAAAAGAATCAACCTATGCTCTGAGTGACTTCAATTGAGGAGCAATGACTTACAGTTCAGATGAAGCTCCTGCCGTTGCTCCCTGGGTCCCTTTTCCAATCTGATCCTTCTTCTTACCCTTCTTTCTTCCCCGGTAGTAAGAACGTTCTCGCATTGGTAGCCATCTTTCTGGATCTGGGGTCACCTTTGGGTCATAATTCTTAGGCAATTTTCCTGTATAACAATTGATAAAGGAATGAGAAATCTGTCCATAATATTTTCAAGATAGTTTGCTTAAGGAATGTGTCCTAGCCTGGGAATAAATAACATTAAAATTGAAATAAGTTCATTTGAGAAAGTTTTATTTGTATAATCTAGCAGAGGAAAAGGCCTTATTTCTAAGCATGACAGAAAATTCAGAAGCCATAAAGGAAAAGACTTCACAGATGTATCTATATAGAAAATTCTTTTTTTTTCTTTTAAGTTTACTTTTTTTTTTTTTTGAGAGAGAGAGAGAGAAAGAGAGAACCAGCAGGGGAGGAGCACGGTGAGAGGGACAGGGGATCTTAAGCAGGCTCTGCACTGATAGCAGAGAGCCCAATGTGGGGCTCCAACTCACAAGCCACGAGATCATGACCTAAGCTGAAGTCAGATGCTTAACCGACTGAGCCACCCAGGCACCCCTATATAAAGGATTCTCAACTTCATTTGGTAAGAGATATATTTTTAAGAGAAATAGCAAATATACATATATATGTATCATATATACACACACACACATATATATATATATTTGCATGCTATATAACAGAGTGGACTGATATTCTTAATGTACAAAAAGGTCTTGATAATCAATAGGTAAATGCAAAAAAAAATGGGCACTGCTATTATTAGGGTAAGCCAGGAGAAATAGAAGTCCTTAATAATGTGAAAAAATGCTCTTCTACCTCACTAATTAGAAATGAAAAAGGTAACAAAATTCCATCAAACTAACAAATATTAAAAGCAGTAATACCCAGTTTTGGTGAAATAGCGAGAAACACTCAAACATTACGGCAGAAGTGTACACAGTTTAGCCTTTGTAGAGAGTGATTAAATTTAGCAGTGCCACTCAAAATTCATACTTCTAGAAATTTATCCTGCAGATATCCAAAAGACACAAGGTTATGTATAAGAATATTCTCGAGGGGTGCCTGGGTGGCTAAGTCGGTTAAGTGTCCAACTCTTGGTTTCAGCTCAGGTCATGATCTCATAGTTTGTGAGTTCAAGCCCTGAGTTGGGCTCTGTGCTAACGGCACAGAGCCTGCTTGGGATTCTCTCCCTCTTTCTCTGCCCCTCCCCCACTTGCTCTCTATCTCTCTCTCTCACAATAAGTAATAAACACTTAGAAAAAAAAGAATGAACATATATCACTTGTAAGTTTTAAAAAATACTTATCTGGAAACTACAAAAAATAAAAAAGTAAGTGAAACGGCAAGTTATTTCTACCTACAGTTATCAGCTGCTCCCTTGCAGTATTATTAATACATAAAACAAATACTTATAGTGGGCTGGATGCAAACATTAGCTTCTGCACCATCCCAAAACTCTACTAAGATGGAAACAAACACATTAGAAGGAAAAATAGGAAAAAATATATTATCAATAAAATTTTGGAAGCAGGAAAACAGATGGAGGAATGGTAATAAACTTAGCAGACTTGAGAGACCTGAATTCTAACACAATAGTGAACAAAATCAAAAACAATGTGATTTACACCACAGATTTCCCAGATTCAGAAACAGGTAGGTGGCTCCAAGGATAACCTCTGACTAGTTGACGCCAAACATGGTAATTCTACCCTCTCCTGCTATGGACTAAAATCAACTATAGCCTAAGCCAAACAATGTACGGCATTCCCCTGGTTAATGGTTCAGGGCTGGACACTGACCTATGTTGGCCCCATCAGATTAATGGGAAAGACATGCCAGCTGCAGAAAGTCCTTCTCTGAAAGGCTGGATATAAACAACAAGCTCTGTTCCCCGCCCCCACCTTTTTTTTTAAGAGAGAGACAGAGCCTAAGTGGGGGAGAAGGGGGCAGGGACAGGAAGGGAGGGAGGGAGGGAGAAAGAAAGAAAGAGACAGAGAGAGAGAGAGAGAGAATGAATCTTAAGCAGGCTCCATGCCCAGCACAGAGCCTGATGCAGGGCTCAATCCCACGACCCTAGGCATCACAACCTGAGCCGAAATCAAGAGTTGGATGCTTAACGACTGAGCCACCCAGGCGCCCCCACATTCCATTTCATAGATGAAAAACTCAGGCAGGTATCTTAAGTAACCTATTCACAATCACAGCAAAAGAGCAACATAACTAGAGGAACAATGTAAATTCAGGAAATCAAACTCTCTAGAGCTGTACTCTTTAAAAAAATAAAATGTTAGCTATAGTCAAGACTAAAGTCAGTGTTCAAAGACAGAAGAGAGGACAGTGTACTTATGCGTGATGACTTTGATATAGGGCTAAACTCAAGTTTTTTTAATTTATTTATTTATTTATTTAAAAAAAAATTTTTTTTTTTTCAACGTTTATTCATTTCTGGGACAGAGAGAGACAAAGCATGAACGGGGGAGGGGCAGAGAGAGAGGGAGACACAGAATCGGAAACAGGCTCCAGGCTCTGAGCCATCATGAGCCATCAGCCCAGAGCCTGACGCGGGGCTCGAACTCACGGACTGCGAGATCGTGACCCGGCTGAAGTCGGACGCTCAACCGACTGCGCCACCCAGGCGCCCCTAAACTCAAGCTTTTAACTGAAGATTCTATAAGACAGAATCTAAAGATAAAAAAAGAAAAAATTCTTACCTTTCTTTTTTTTCTTCTTCTTTTTCAAATCTCCTTGTCTATAAAGAGAAGAAATATCATTACCATCATCATGATAAAATATTTATAGCAGAATAAACGTGCAAAAGAGTGAGCTGGGCATTTTATCATAAAGGCATTTAAGATTTTATATTGTCTTGCCAAACTTTATAAACTAGCTGGGATATTAACACTGGTTAAGTTTTTTTTTTTTTTTTTATTTTTACTTTTTCCACTTTTGCATTCAAGCATATTTTATTCAAAAACAAAAACACACTGAACAAACTCTGCCAGTAGAAACTGGCCTTGGGTGGAGAGGATTCCATACATACTGATGGAACAAGGTATCACCCAATGGAGCATCTGTCCTTCCTAAAAGCCTTTAAAAATGGTTTGAGTGAGGTCATTGTTTTCAGGTTGACTGGCTTCAAGTGTCTGTGATGGAAGAGCCAATGCTGGGGCACTAATTCTGCTGCTCTTCAAGTAGCTGCAGGAACAAATGTTAAATTGAGTAAGTCATAATCTCAATTCCTCTCTAGGTATTTTTTTTCCTCCTCAAATTTTTATTTAAATGCTAGTTAGTTAACACACAATATATTATTGTTTTCAGTATACTGGTTAAGTTTAATCAAGCTTCGTACACTGCAGCTTTTGGAAAGTGGTTTAAAAAAGAGGGCTAGTTGGGGCGCCTGGGTGGCGCAGTCGGTTAAGCGTCCGGCTTCAGCCAGGTCACGATCTCACGGTCTGTGAGTTCGAGCCCCGCGTCAGGCTCTGGGCTGATGGCTCATGATGGCTCAGAGCCTGGAGCCTGTTTCCGATTCTGTGTCTCCCTCTCTCTCTCTGACCCTCCCCCGTTCATGCTCTGTCTCTCTCTGTCCCAAAAATAAATAAACGTTGAAAAAAAAAAAAAAAAGAGGGCTAGCAATGTAGATACCATTTACATTGCCATATATTAAGTCTGTGTAAAAAGGGAAGAAACTTGAATAAGCATAAAAATCTACAATACTATGTTAAGTTATATGCTTGGTAAAACTAGAGAACAGGTAACTAAACTCTTAGGCAAAAGAACATGTATACATATCATACACACAAAGAATATCTCTGGGAGGGTATGTAAGACAAGTAACATTGGCTGTGACCTTGGAGAGAGGAGAGCACACATGGGTGGGAGGAAGCTTTTACTCTGTACTTCTTTATCTTTCAAATCTTGAAACTGGTAAGTTTATAGAATTTTTTAAGTAACATCTTCATTAAGTACACTGACCAAAAAAGGGGGTGGTGGCGGGGCGCCTGGGTGGCGCAGTCGGTTAAGCGTCTGACTTCAGCCAGGTCACGATCTCGCGGTCCGGGAGTTCGAGCCCCGCGTCAGGCTCTGGGCTGATGGCTCAGAGCCTAGAGCCTGTTTCTGATTCTGTGTCTCCCTCTCTCTCTGCCCCTCCCCCGTTCATGCTCTGTCTCTCTCTGTCCCAAAAGTAAATAAACGTTGAAAAAAAAAATTAAAAAAAAAAAAAAAAAAAGGGGGTGGTGGTGCTGAAAGGAGCATGAAAAATCAAGAAGACACTTCAGCAAGTATTGACAGCAGTTAAGAGGCAGACAGAAATACCTCTGTACATAATCAGATGTGCTATATCTCTATGGGAACTATGAAACAGTGAAGTAAAAAGATGAGACTGCAACAATTCCTGTCAAAAAGTCATTCTAACAAGTCATTCAATTGTGGAAGTTCTTTCGGGGTACCCTCAAAAATAGGATATGCAACATACAGTGTCTTTATTTATTTGATGTTTATTTATTTACTGTCTTTAAAAACTTTTTTAAATGTTTATTTTTGCGAGGGGGGGGGAGAGGGAGAGAGAGAGAGACACACACACAGAGGGAGGGGCAGAGACAGAGCACGAGCGGGGGAAGAACAGAAAGAGACTGAGACACTGAATATGAGGCAGGCTCCAGGCTCTGAGCTGTCAGCCCCCATGTGGGGCTTCAACTTATAAACTGTGAGATCATGACCTGAGCTGAAGTTGGATGTTTGACTGAGCCAAGTGTCCCTTAATGTTTACTTTTTATTTATTTTAAGAAGGAGAACGCAAGCAGGGGAGTAGAAGAGAGAGAGGGAGAGAGAGAATCCCAAGCAGGCTCTACGCTCAGCGCACACTCAGCGTGGGGCTCAAACCCATGAAATGTGAGATCACAACCTGAGCCAAAATCAAATGGTGGATGCTTAACCAACTGAACTACCCAAATGCCCCAACAGGGTCTTACTTTCGAGTTTCATCTCTCACCCAGACCATGCAATAGTCTTCTAAATTGACTCTCTACTAATCGCACTCTACAGTCAGACCTGCAATTTCTCAAAGGTGCTCTGCAATTTCTTCTTTGCTTTTGCTTGCACTCTGCTTAATTCATCCTCTTTAAGAGTCAACACAATCACTTCCTCCTTGAAGTAATTTTTTAACCCCTGACTGTCCCCAGGAAGAAACTGTTCCCTCTGGTGTACTCCTCTATGCTCTGCACAATCACAGAGCATGCAACCTTTACTGAAATTAAATGGATTTAATTTATTATTTCCTTCTGCTAGACTTAGGATTAGAAAAGGGGGCACCCGGCTGGCTCATTTGGAAAAGCAGTGACTCTTATTCTTGGGCTGTAAATTCAAGCCCCAATGCTGGATATAGAGATTAGTTAAAAATTAAATAAATAAATAAATAATTAGAAAAGAACTATATTCCTACTGATTACTCAACTCTGTTTTGGAAGAGGAAAAAAATTACTAAAGATATATAAAATAGGTGTTATTTAAAAATCCCCTTAAGATCTGGCTTGAATTTTTCATTTTGATGAAGCTTGAGGTAGGACTTATATGATGAAATGGAATATGGAACAATGTAGTATCTCTGGGACCTACAATTCCTTATTTTAGTTTTAAAAACCTATTATCAGGATGACAGTGTTTTTATTTTTTATTTTTTTACCAAATAGAGTTCATAACGAAGTTAATCATATACTGTTGTTAATATATTTTTTTAAGTTACAAAAAAATTTGCATTTCAAAAGGTATTCTTTCAAAAAAGGAGAAAACAGTGAAAAATTATGAAAGCCACAAATCTGGGGGAAGGGTTATATGCCTTCCATTCTCTATTCATCCTGACTCTCTATTCATAGAATCTTAAACATTACACTGTAGGCCTCCACAGTGTTTCTGAGATGGCAATATGGGAGAGTAAGAATTGCTGACTTCTAGGGCACCTGGGTGCTCAGTCGGTTAAGAGTCCATCTCTTGATTTAGGCTCAGGTCACCATCTCACAGTTTGTGGGTTCAAGCCCGTGGCACTGAGCCCGCTTGGGATTCTTTCTCTCCCTCTGCCCCTCCCCTACTCTTGCACACATGTGTGAGCTCTCTCTTTCTCTCTCTCTCAAAATAAACAGGTAAACTTTAAAAAAGAAAAAAAAAATGACTGACTGACTTCTAAGTTAATGAAGCTGGCTAATCCTTCCTCCAAATCAACAAAATAAACTTCATCTGAATTCTGGTATAGAATTACTAAATGATGTACTAAGTGTACATCAAAAACTTACAAATAAAAAAAGTAGAGAATATCCAGCCAATGGAATACTATGCATAAAAAGAATGAAGTATGTCTATACTAGGAATATGGAAAAATCTCCACGACTCAGTAGAAGAAAAGGCGGAAAACAGTAAGAACAATATATTACTCCCTCTGTAAAAAACCAAAAAATAAACCAATCTAAAAAAATATTTTAAAATTATCTTTGTGTGTAAACACAAAGAAGATCCTGAAGGATATACACTCAGTACTAGGGGGAACAGAGTACACTACTAGGGGGTAAACAGGATGAAGACTAAGAACTGGGTATAGCAAAAGAGAAGGGGAACAAAAGGGACTTAAACTTTATTCACATGGAATTTTCAGAGAATGTATTTTTTATTCCTTATATAATTTAAAGTCAGCATTAGTGAATGTTACAATGAAAACCATTACCCTTGTTCCTTTGGTTGACTATCTCCAGCAACTTTTCCACCCTTTTTCCGAATGTAAGTAGCACCAGGAGAATTTTCAAGAGCCTCGACATCTACTTTCAGAGACATACTATCTGACGAGGGCAGGTGTTTACTAAGACTGGGATTGAACAGGAGTTCAGGAACACAATATATATACATATATATGTCTGTTAAAAGAAAGACAGTTTTTGATGTCCTTTGCCAAAAGTAAAAAAATGTTCTTAAATCTTCTACAGAATAACAAATCAAGTCATAAGGTCAATTACATATCATATACCCTGAAAAAAGAGCAATAATTTAATCATCCATTCCTTAACTCAGTGACACACTTCAAGATGGTGGCTTAATAAAATCTCCATTCTAAAACAACTACCACAGTTATATCTCATAGACTTGCTCACTATAAAGGTTTTGACTCATGGCTGCTTAGCATCCACCACTCCACCTTGGGTTCATGAGCACACCCGGATGGAGTAGAGTAGCACAGCCGATTAAGTCACTGAATCTCTCCAGTAATTGTTTGAGATGGGCATGTAACTTAAGACAGTTCAATCAAAATGACATCTCAGAATCTTTCACAACTACTCAAATAAAATATGCTTTTTCTTTTCTTTTTTTATGCTGCTGGACTTGAACCTGAAGAGACACAGCTGCATCTTGTTGACTTCATTTTTGCTTCTGGATCAAACTGTATCTCAAGATGGATCTGTTATGGTAGTTTTTAGTCATGTTGATCAATAAATTCTCATTTTTGCTCTTACTAGTTAGTAGAGGGTGTTGTTTGTTTGTTGAAACTTACAACAGAAAAAGTCCTGCTGGGGAGTGGACACCTGGCTGGCTCAGCTGTGGAGCCTGCGGACTCTTCATCTTGGGGTGTGATTTCCAGCCCCACGATGGTTGTAGAGATTACTTAAAGTCTTAAAAAAAATACAAAAAGCAAAAACAACAACAGAAAAAGCCCTGGTCAAATGAGGTAGCGGAAAGGACCTAGCATGCATTTGGGAGCTATCTGGAACAATCAAAAGGATACGCTTTTGCCTTCTCAGGATCTACAAGTGAGTAAGCAGAAATAAGCTGCGCCAGGGTGTGAATATCTTTTGGATTTTGTCTAAAAAAAAAAAAAAGGATAGTAAACAGTTTATGAAACTGGAAAAAGTAACATAAACAAGAAAATAACTTATTTGTATCAAATAACAGCAATACAATTTGCATTTTTACATCTCCACCTTTCAGAACTTACTTCCATAGCTGTTCTAGGTCACTAATTGCCTCCTTTTTCCGCCCATATTTGAGTTTGAAGTTTGCAGCTTCTCTTATCAAGGACAAATGAGCAGAAGATTTGGGCTACAGGTTCAATAAGTAGAGGAAAAAAAAGTTTTAAGCTAAATATCTAGCAAGTTCATAAAGTTATTATGTTCATTAGACCTTTAAGATGGACCTATCCATTAAATTCCTCATCTTAAGTTATACTGAATGCATGAAACAACAAAAAATAACACACATACAGGGAGGGAGGTAGACAAATTATACAAGTGATGACCAATTTATGAATTTTGGAGCATAACCTATCTCTACACTGTCTATAACTAGAAATACTTCCCCATGAGCAAATATTAAAGATATGTCACCACAGTTCTCAAATATTAACACAGTATTTCCCAGAACCCTGATATCCACTAATAGTGCTAACAGTATAAATACTGTGTGAATGTATATTTATAAATTGGATACTGCCTATAAACAAACCCATAATGGAAAAAATGAAAAGTGTTCCTATTCCATGGACACATGAGATACAATTATTGCATGTATTTATTGTTTCACCAATTACTACCATCCACGAGCTCTCTCTCGACAAGATGAGCACTCCTAATGCATTCATGTATTACTGTTTTTTGAGATTATACACGAACACACACACACACACACACACACACACACACACACACACACACACAGTTAAAACCATAACTGAGCTTCTGTTTTTAATTTTGCAGCCATTCCTATTTCTAATAACTTTACTTGGTATACTTAAAAAATTAATTTGACAGTCTAATAATATTCCATTCTTTAAACAGTGACTTGGAATATTTCAATTCACTAAGTTCACTACTTGCAACTTTTTATTTTTTTTTTAATGTTTTATTTTTTTGAGAGACAGAGAGAGAGAATGCGAGCAGGGGGGAGCAGAGAGAGGGAGACATAGAATCCGAAGCAAGCTCCAGGCTCTGAACTATCAGCATACAGCCTGATGCAGGACTAAAACCCATGAATCATGAAATCATTACCTGAGCCAAAGTAGGATGTTTAGCCAACTGAGCCACCCAGGTGCCCCTGAAGCTTTTTATTTTTATGTAAAAACATGCTCCCATGACAATTTATTCCATATATTTACCTGATGGTTTTGATACCACTGGATAGCTTGCGTGAAGACCTCAATGGCACTATCAATATCTTCCTCATGGCTGTACATAGTCACTAATGCAGACACCTACCCAGCCAAAAGTATAAATTAATGAATAAAATTCCCTTCTCTCCCAGAATAAGCTTTTTGAAAATGAAAAAAAATTGAAGAAATAGAAAATAGAAGTTGCTAGGCTCTGTCAATACCAAATTCATCATAAAAATTATTATCCTTTTAGAGCACAGTAACTAGAAATACTGTATACAGCAGTGGTTTCCAAATGCAAAGGTAGTTATCTATAAAATGTAACTTTCCTCTTTTTTTATTATTTTATTATTAAAAAAAATATTTTTTTTTTACATTTATTCATTTTTGAGAGACAGAGAGAGAGCACAAGTGGGAGACCCTGGGGCAGAGAGAGAGGGAGACACAGAATCGGAAGCAGGCTCCAGGCTCTGAGCTGTCAGCACAGAGCCTGACGCGGGGCTCAAACTCACAAACCGCGAGATCATGACCTGAGCCGAAGTTGGACGCTTAACTGACTGAGCCACCCAGGCACCCCAGCTTTCCTCTTAAAGTAGTGCCAGTTCACAGTTTGTTACCAGTGTATGGTAAGGTAAGTACAACAGTTGAGAGTAAGTTAGAGTATTAGTTTATAAGGTAAGACATTGCTGGGACTTCCAATGAGGTACACTTCAGCACAGCTAATGTCCCATAAGTTGTATCTGGCCTGAACTACAAAAAAACAGTGAAAAGCTTGCCTGGTGTGTTGGAGGGACAGCATGGAGGCCCATGTGGCTGGAGTATAGTAAGAATGGGAGGGGCACAATGAGATGAGGTCAGAAAGGAAAGAGAAACCAAAAGCTGGATCTTAGAGAAAATCAGTAAAACTGATGAACCTCTGGCTAAACTGACCAGAAAACAGAAAAAGAAGACCTGAATAGCCAGTGGCAGGAATGAGCGGGGTTCTACAGATCTTAAAGAGATATATAAGAAATATCGGAACAACTTTTATGCCAATAAATTCAACAACCTAGATGAAGTGGAAATATTTCTTGAAAGGCCAGATATGAAATAGTAGGAACCTTTATGTTTGCTTCTAATATAAAGTAATTATCACTCAGTCTTTAAAATATGAGTCTTCAAAAGAGAAATACTGAGTGCTGACTGTAAACAAGCTGTGTGAGAGGATACAGACGTGAATAAAAGTTCCTATACAATAAATGCACATACCACCAACTACAGCATTAGTCTCTGCTTTGAAACACATGCTTTCACAGCAACATCACTGATTTAAAACTGTGATGCTTGAATCATCAGAGAACTAAAAAATAAATTTGTTGGCCACTATTACTAAATTGCTTTAGCTCAAAATACCACACTGAAGACATGACAGAATAATTTAGGCTAAGAAATTCCCTATATAGGTCTTAGATTATTTAAAGTTGGCTTTCAGTGATAATATAAAGCCTAAATAGTGCCTCAAATATTTGCCTAATAAACCAATGCAAAGCAGAACATAAAGTGAGATTAAATGTATACCAGATAAGTAACTATTATTTTAACTACTACTGCATTATGAATAAACAGAAATTAAATACAAAAAAATCAAACATACCAACAAACTATAATTCCATTGCTTTCAGTCTTTTAATATTTTAAACTCACCATGCCTGGTTTATGTTTTAACTCTTCTATGCTTCTCAATATTAGACATGCTTTGGATATATTACCTTGAGAGATTAAAAATATCATCATCATCACACTGAAGAAAACATATTATGAAAAAAATACAAGAAGTTTAAGTCACTTTGTAGTATCTCTAAATATTCAAGCTTTGGGATCTTGGAGATAATGTACTCTACTTATTCTTTTTACATATACATAAAGAAACGGAGTCCTAAAGAAACAATATACCTTGTTTACACCCACAGAGTTAATGGCAGAGATGTTACCAGAAAAAGAAGTATCCCGACTCCCACCCAGTCTGTTAAGTTCTATTTCTCCTTTTGTAGACTGTCACTTAAAGGAAGCTCTACCCTAAAGACCTTGAAATATGAAATACTGTAGATGGGAGCGCAATGGAAAACTTCCTATGGTGTCAAAATACTGTTTTTTTACTCATTGCATACCTCACTAACATAACCTTTCAAAGACTTGTCACAGGAACCATGATAAGCTCTTAGTAATTTTAGTACGATAAATAATCCTTTCAAAAATAAACTGAAAACTGGAGAAGGAACGAAAATAAGGGGAAGAGCAAGAAAAAGGAGAGGTGGGAAAAGAAAAATTAAGAAAGGAAGTTAAGGGAATGTGAGTATGGGTAACAGGAAGATCAGTATTTTTTTTTTTTTTTAATGTTTGTTTATATTTGAAAGAGAGAGCATCTGTGCATGCCAACGTGTGCACACGAATGGGAGAAGGGCAGAGAGAGAGAGAGAGAGAGACAAAGACAGAGAATCTCTGTGCCGTCAGGACAGTGCAGAGCCTGACACAGGGCTTGAACTCACAAACCATGAGTTCATGACCTGAGCTGAAATCAAGAGTCTCAAGAGTTGGACACCTAACCAGCTAAGCCACCCAGGAGCCCGTTTGTATTTTTTCTTTTAGAGTAATCTTTATGCCCAACATGGGGCTCTGGGGCTTGAACTCACAACCCTGAGATCAAGAGTCTCATGGTCTACCAACTGAGCCAGCCAGGCACCCCAAGACCAACAATGTTTCTCAATCTTGTTTTCATTACTACACACTATGGAGCCTTTTAAGACATTTCCTCCCCCCCCCTTGTCAATTCTCATCTTTACCCATGAAATTTTCATTTCAGCCATCATAATATCTGTAATTTTTCTGATCATCCACCAAACAACTGATCCCCACCACCCAATGCTGAGAATGCATGGTCTACACCAGAGATACAACTTTCTATGATGGAAATTTCCTAATCTACCCTGTTCGACTAGCCACATGTGGTTATGAAGCTTCTGAAATGTGTCTAGCACAAAGGAGGAACTGGCTTTTAAAATTTCGTTTAATTTTAAACTTAAAATAGTTATACTTGGATAGTGGTTACCAAATGCAGATAATATATAGCTACAGACAATCACTCAGGGTTTGTTTAGAATCATGGGCAAAAACAAAAGCAGTTTTTTGTAAGATTCAAAAACATCAGTTTTCATTAAATTGTCTTGCCTCTTCTCCCCCAAAGATATGAGTCAAAATATAAACAAAGGATAAAGGATTAAGAAATTCTGAGAACTAGAATGCAAAGTAACCCTTATTTCACGTAGATACTACCAAGTGACAGAAGCATTTCTACACATGACATACCCAGGAAATTTGCGTTAAGCATGATCTTTTGAAACATAGGAATCCTTTGCTTCTACTGACTTTCAAGGCATATACTGAGAATCATTCTAAAAATTTAATAACCCAAGAAAAGGCTGTTTGAAACATCAATAATTATGATTCATCATCGTGCAAAATTTTTTAAATCATACAGCCCACAAGTACTTCAGAATCATTTTAATCATGTTTCCATTAAAATGATATTTTAACCATGATGAAATCACTATCAATACCTTGGGAAATTTTCAGTTGTGCCATGGTCAGCTTAATTTCCGCTGCATTTTCTGGATGCTGATCTGAGAATTCCTGAAATGTTTTAGTTGGAGGGAAAAAAAAAAATTACACTTAATTTATTCAACTAGCTGCACACGTTTCAATTACCACATCTACACAGAATTTTAAATCCAGTTTTTTTTTGTTTTTTTTTTTCCAACGTTTATTTATTTTTGGGACAGAGAGAGACAGAGCATGAATGGGGGAGGGTCAGAGAGAGAGGGAGACACAGAGTCGGAAACAGGCTCCAGGCTCTGAGCCATCAGCCCAGAGCCCGACGCGGGGCTCGAACTCACGGACCACGAGATCGTGACCTGGCTGAAGTCGGATGCTTAACTGACTGCGCCACCCAGGCGCCCCTTTTAAATCCAGTTTTAAGATAGTAAAGTTCTGGTTTTAGATCAAAATTTTAATTCCGGAAAAATTTTATTTGATACCTATTTTGTTTTAAAATTATGCTCTGAAAAAAAAAAAACATCAAATTATGCTTGGAAAGTGTAATAATATCAAGTTCCATGAAGTCATTACTAGACAAATAATAATTCAGGTTACCACATAGTTCTGTTTGTTTAAATAAGATACTCAAAACAGATAATATATCCTTACTGAGGACCCCTGCCTAGACAACTCTGCCCTACAGGATGGTCCTAATTTTACCCAGTTCAACTTTCCAATGTAGTGTACCCTCAGGAATTTCAAACATGTAATCTAGCAGTTGGTTTAGAATGACAAAAACCGGGGCGCCTGGGTGGCGCAGTCAGTTAAGCGTCCGACTTCAGCCAGGTCACGATCTCGCGGTCCGTGAGTTCGAGCCCCGCGTCGGGCTCTGGGCTGATGGCTCAGAGCCTGGAGCCTGTTTCCGATTCTGTGTCTCCCTCTCTCTCTGCCCCTCCCCCGTTCATGCTCTGTCTCTCTCTGTCCCAAAAATAAATAAACGTTGAAAAAAAAAAAAAAATTAAAAAAAAAAAAAGAATGACAAAAACCAAGTCAGTATCTCTGTAATTGTTTGAGTTTTTAGACTGGGACTCATTGGAAAATACATTATTGAAAAAGAGATTAAGCATGTTCTGGTATTATAAACCTAAAACAAACCTTTAACTCATGCTAAATTGATCTCTAAATGAAAAGCATTCCTCAGGGTTTAGGCAAACATTAATGCAAACTTACACAAAACAAAGTGGTAGCTCAAGAATTAACTAAAGTGACACTATGGAATTTGTCTAGTGGTATATTACCTATTAGTTTTCCCATTTTATTTACAAGTTTGCAGGCTATTATAATGAAAATAAAACAAGGATGCAACTCTCTGACACCTCATTAAAAATTCAAGTAATTCCTTTACCTGAAGCAGCTCTATTGCTTTTACATGCTGCTTTTCCCGGCAGAGCTGGGCAGCTTGGATTAATACAGGCAGGAGATGCTCAGGACTTTGGGACTGTAAACTGGCAGATATTTTGCGGCACTGTTCTGCCTAAAAGATAGTATCCCCCCCACCCCCAAATAAGTTGGTTAATGAAATTAAACAGTAAGTGAATGACCAAAAAGAAAAGGATGGGGGTGGAAGAGGAGGGAACTCAGCTGAAAGACAATAGTAAGTGAACAACTATCTAGGGTGAAAGAAGTGGTTTATAATATCTACTCTCAATTTTTTCCTATAGGAAAAAAATTTCCATTTACTAAATTTAAGCCATGAGTTATGAAAGTATTTAGGAAAGGACTAGTTCTAAACATTAATTTGTATGCTTAAATTCCAGAATTTTGTTAAAAAATAATACAAGTATCAGTCTTTGCTTCAAAACAACAAAATGTATAGGTATTTCTTGCTAAAGTATCTAGACTCAGTTCTAAATAATAAAAATGTTATTGCCTCTCACTCCCACTGAAAACCTCTGTTACAGAAGAATATAAAATCATTATTTAGAACTAATGCATGTTAGAGTTAGAATTACATCCTTAGTATTTATAACTTAAGTAAATAGGACAAACTAAAATGAAAGATCTTAAACCTATAATCACAGTTGACATCTTTAATGACTTCTACTTTAACTCAGATCAGAAATAAGGTAATGAGAACATTATCTCATTTACAAGTGTGAATGTTTTCTTCCTCTTAAAAGGCAGCTGCAGACCCTTACAAAGAATTGAGCAAATTACTTGTCTAACAAATAAAATCTATGATACATGACATTCTGAAGAACACATGACATATAAGACAAAAAATGTAAATAAGTTGTACTGATTTATTTATATATATTTATTTATATAATATATATATTTATTTGTATATAAATAAATTGTACTTATATAAGACAAAAAAAATATAAATAAATTGTACTGATGCACCCCTTATGCCATACTCCAAAAGGGTTAGCCAGGGGAGTTGGAGGTTTGTTACCTACCTGGTTTGTGTACATAGCAAGCAAAGCTTTGTTAAATTCTATAGCTTGCAGCTGTTTCTTGGAAAGCTTAAACTCTACTCCTTCTGCATTGGTTAATTTCACCTTCTTCTTAGAGTCAAAGACATTTTGGTCCTGACAAAAAAAAGTTCATCTGCCATTAACAGCAATCTCAGACTTTAACTCTTTTAACACTTCAAGACTTTATTACTCTTCCATTTAATACACAAGAGAGCTTGGAAGATAATACATCTACCTGGTTAGGTTGCCTAAATCTCTAAGATGCATATAAATTTGTCTTAGGTTCTTGGTTTTCTTTTGATTTATCCTTCCACTCTTAACTGCTTGTTTTGAGCTTTGTGAAGAAAAGTACATATGGACAGAACAAATCTTACATTGGAAATTAGGACTAATGACAAAGATACAAAGAAATATGCAAGCTACAAACTATGCCCTTTAGAATTTAGATAACAAATGAGGAACGCAATTCATTTTTCTTTGAAATAGTCATTACGTAAGCAAATCATTAAAATTTAGAAATAAATTCACACCTCTTTTGAACCCATTTTTAGCAAAAAATGCTAATGTAATGTACTGTTCCCCTCCCTACCCCCCCGCCCCCCACCAACACACACACTTCTCACCTAGGTAGAAGCTCAAATAAGTTCAATTTCTCAAACTTCTATGTGGGGCAAGCACAGTGTTATTGTTAAGAGTTCTAGAATGTCACATACCTTTCTAGGATAAGGAAGACAATTAAATTACATTGCATCCTGAGAAGGCCAAACTGAGCATGTGAATGTCTACTGTGTGCACAATATTCTTTGTTAAATAATATATCTATTTGCAAATAAATGATATCCCTATGCTTTTTAAACCAGGTCTTCTATTAGTATGAAGACTAAAAGGAAGCAAAGAAGAAATCTAGAATAAATTCTACTTTTTCTGAGTGTGAAGCTCCAAACCAGTACATATCCTTTTAATTTGTTTTCTTAGTTTCCTTCCACAAGTCAAATATTTCTCCATATGTTCACTTGCTTAAACTGTAACCCTCCTTTTCAAGGGTCATCTACAAATTTGCCAACATGAAGATCTTCTCTTTCACCAATACTTCAGTTAAAAGTCAAAAAGTTTGAACAATATAATGATTAAGACTGAGTTTCATATTTCTTTGCATTACCTATAGCATCCAGCACTATTCTGAATAAAAAGTTTGTTGAGTAAAGAAAGTTTGGCATATAATTACAATGAGATTAAGATATTTAGTGTTTTACACACTCTCCTTTCCATAATCATATATCCAGGTAAGATGAATTTATCCTCACTGGCATTTCAAATAACTCATAAACACAGGCAGGTATATAATGCTAAGATTCAAATGCCACAATCTATTTTTGGAGACCTAAACTATGCTGATAGCCTGCAACATCCTATAACTACTACTGGCCCTAATGCTATTATCTCATTTTCTGGGGATTCTCTAGATTTCTGCTATAGAAGGGGAGAAGTACCATGAAGGACTCTGCAATCAGAGAATTGAATCTCTGGAATCTGAATCCAAGTTCCACCTTTAACACAGGTTGTGTGACCTTACACAAACTGTTTTAACTCCTTTCAGCCTTAGATCATATTCCTATAAATCAGAGATAAGTACTGCCACCTAGAAACTGTAACTGTGAAGATGAAATAAATGACACTTGAAAATTCACACAGCTGATCAAAAGGAATCAAATGTTACTTTTCTTATTTTCTGCTGACTTGAATTTCAAATCTGAACTTGAAATATTCTTCCATTAAAACAGTGTTCTAAATGGTAGTTAATTTTACTAACACAGTACTCTTTAGAACTGTTTATATACACACTTGTAATATTTTACATGTAGTATTGGGAGTGGGTAGAGAGAAAACATGTCCATGTTTCCCCTCCCCCCAAATAAAAACCACGAGAAAGAAAAAAATTATTTATATAGAAAACTTGTATTCAGACTCACTAGATGAAAATGTCACATAAAACATGCATGTTATGCTTTCAGTTTAAGTCTAAACAATGGGCACCTGGGTGGCTCAGTTAGTTGAGCGTCTGACTTCAGCTCAGGTCATGATTTTGCAGCTCGTGGGTTTGAGTCCCACATTGGACTCTCTGTTATCAGCAGGAAGCCCACTTTCGATCCTCTTGTGTTTCCCTCTCTGTCCCTCCCCCACTCTCTCTTGCACGTTCTCTCTCGAAAAGAAATAAAAACATAAAAAAAAGTCCAATTTATTTTTCAATACATAGATTCTCTACATTATTATAAACTGGTAAAAGGCCAAGATTTTAAAGTCCAGAGTCTGTAACTACAGAAAAGTTTTATTATCTGGAATATGGCTTGCAGAATCATCATCATTATGAAAGTTAAATAACACTCTCCATTGTAATTTTGCTACAACTGTACTGTGTCATGGAAAAAAGAAGTTATCCTAGGACAAAGCTGAGGTAATATGTTTTCAATGTAAAATATAAGTATAAGAAAGCCATGGATAGCCCATACCTTGTTAATAGTAATGATATTATTTGCAATCACAGCCAGCAATCCCACATCTGTCGGCCTATGAACAATAAACAACAGTCAAAAGGGAACAAACATTTACAAAGAAACTTCATCCTCTATAAAAGGCATTTCATTTCAATAATTTACTTACTTTAGTTTTATTATCTGATTGTAAAGTTGCAATGCCTCCTCTGTACGACCCTGAAGCTGCAGAATATAGGCCATCTGCCCATGAATGATGGCCAGTTCTGCCTGTGGGTCTTCCTCAGTCCCATCCTAAGTAGAAAAAGAAACTTTTTTCCCCTGTAAATTCTCTAAATTGGTCTTCATAATTACCAAGTGTTCCAAACATTCAAAAGATACATGATCTCAAAGACAACATGTAATTTTCAGAAAATTTCCCTTACTGTCAGTTTTGTCAAAATTTAGGAATCTGATAAAGGGGATTCCTAGAGTAAACTGCTGTGTCAACAGGTATGAGCTAGAAAACAATAAAAGATTGGTGAAAAAGCTAACAGCTATAAGGACTCTGTAATGAAACTACTTCACAGCTGTCTTTAAGGTACTGCACTTAAACAAAACTGAAAATCGTTGACTACTGGATTATTTGTGGTTCATTAAAGAAATATGCATGGAATTCCTATAAAAGGACCCATATTCAAAGACCTGAGCCTTATATCTAAAATAAGACAATGAATTTATATTAATATGAATTTAAAATAAAATGTATAAGGCATATAAAAATTCTGTTATTGTAATTTCTCAGCCTGAGACTCCATCAAATAACTGATCAAGAGGGTTTCTATTTATATGAAATAAATTACCTATTTCAACAAGTTAATAAACACTACAACGAAGCCCCCTATAAATTCATATTAGTCAGAAGTGTAAAATCTGGGTTTAACAATGGAATACTTACAGAATCTTCTGATAATGAACGGCGGCAAAGATCTATAGGAAAAAAATGGTTTTAAAATTAACATTGCAGGGTAACTCCCATTCCTTTCACCATTCCAAAGGACAAGAATTAAATTCTTAGGAAGAAGATTTCAAGGTAATTTTAATAATAAGCAAACTTGAACTTTATTATTAGCATCAACTATGTTACATAAATATTATCAGTTTTCGTTATTCTAGCTCTCTGGCATTTTTCTTTCATTTGTAATCTCTAGGTTAAAAAAAATTTTTTAGCCTGGGTGCCTCAATCAGTTAAGTGTCCAACTCTTGATTTCAGCTCAAGTCATGATCTCACGGTTGTGGAACAAGGCCCCAGGTTGGGCTCTGCACTGACAGCATGGGGCCTGCCTGGAATTCTCTCTCTCCCTCTCTCTGTCCCTCCCTTGTGCACACATGTGCTTTCTTTCTCTCAAAATAAACATTCAAAAAAAACAATAAAAAAGTTTTAAGGGAATTAAAAAATATAAATGTAACAAATGTTGACTGCAAAAAACCAATGACAAAAAAGTATTAAAACAATGACAATAATTTCACCACCCAAACAACCACTATTCGCATTTCAATTACTATTTTCTAAATACAAATGCACAGCTACTGTTAAAATGAAACAGATACATTCTACATACTATTTTAAAACCCCCTTCCTCATCTAATAATATGTGGATATCTTCAGATTATAATAAATATAGATCTACATTACCATGCAATCATTTAAAATAATAATAATCTATTTTGTGGTTATGGTAAAACTTAGCCAATCCTCTTATAGGACAGAAACTCATCATGCCTTAAATTTCTTTCTTATGACTACCCCTTCAATTAGCATTCATAAAAATACATATATGAACTTATCTAATTATTTTCTTAAAATAAATTTCACTTATCTAATTATTTGCTTTTAATTAATTTAATTATTTTCTTAAAATGAAATCCTTGGATCAAAGGGTAAGCAAATTTTAAAATCTGCTACGTATCACCAAATTGCCCACTGCAAAGTTGGCACTACTTTATACTCAAATCTTCCATGTATAAGAATATCCTTTTCCCATACTACTGTCAATACTAGGTATAATCAAGAAATTATAATTCTCAAACATATACCTCGTTTCACCATTTTTTCCTCTACACCATTTACTGCAGTCCCTATATCACGTTTATAGCTTCCAGGGAAATATGTATTCAGAAGAAAAGTTTACATGTTCCAGGAGTTGAAACCAGACATAAGTTCTCTAATAGGCTATTTTTCTTTTTTTCTTAATTAAAAGCTTGTTCAGAGCATGTAAATGCTATATATGGAAACATGTTAAATGGAGTTAAGATGTGCTTGAATAGTGTCACCAATATACATGCTGTGTAGGCACATGCATGCACGTACCCACACAGTCACACTAAATTATCATTATACTTGAGTACCAGTTTAATAATGATAACCAGTATTTATTGGATGCTTATGTTATATGCCACGTATTGCTGTAAATACTTGACATGAACTCAATTTACATTTAATATTCATAGTAATTTATTCACAAACCTCCTCAAAATTAAGGTCTGGTGTGGATGAAAATGGACAAGTACTCTGGCTTAGGGATTAGACAGAAATAAGGGAGAGAGATGTTAAAATGCCAAGAGAAAAGCTAGATGAACTGTTTTTTTTTTTATGTTTATTTATTGTTGAGACAGACAGAGTACGAGCAGGGCAGGGGCAGAGAGAGACGGAGACACAGAATTCGAAGCAGGCTCCAGGATCTGAACTGTCAGCAAAGAGCCCGACCTGGGGCTCAAACTCACAGACTGTGAAATCATGAGCCAAAGTTGGACACTTAACCAACTGAGCCACCTAGGTGCCCCATAAAGCTAGATGAACTTTGAAAAACTCCCACTATATCAGTATTTCCATTTACAAACTTCACAAAAGTCGAGTACAATTTTTGGAAATAACTATTTTAATAATAGTTATTTATTACAATTACACATAAATTTAATAAATTTCCAACCTTCAGCTTTTTGTAGGATTTTCATTGCCTGGCTCAGATGGCCTTGTCCTATCAGTGCACATGCAGCATTGTAGCATAGTTCATGTGTGCCTTCTTGGAGACCCAAGTTCTCCTGCCGTGGAGCAAAATAAAAGTCAAACACTAGATAGGATTATTGTTTCATAGTTGTGTGGGTACACGGGGATACTCACTGGAACCACTTTTTCCCAATTGCTTTGTGCTGCAACAACTGCTGAAAGGTTTGTTTTTCTCTCCTCATCATAATCATCTTGGGAGTTTCGGACAAGATCTCTATACACTGCTAAGCATTCATCATAGCGTTCTAACCGGTATAGCTAGGGAGACAAATAGCAAGTAAAAAATCAGAGAGGAAGACAAATACAGCATTAAGTCTCAAACATCGTACAAATCCTTTTTGGAATCACTAAGTAGCAAACCTAATTTAGCATGTTATGGGCAATCAACAGTTTCCTTTATAACTTTTCAATTAGTTCTGTGTGCTACTAATACTTGCAAAGTTACTCGGCAATGAATCTCTACTATACTGCAGGTTTGTAGGCATGATCCAAAAAGAAAAGTCATTGTATTTACCTCCTTCCTGAGGCTGGGTAAGTGCCTAAGTGGGCTGTAAAAGAAAACCTTTCCAAGGAAATCATCCTGCTACCTAGATCTGACTTACAATGAAAACATTTTCCCACCCATGAGTATTAAGCTCCAATAAACAAGAACAAAATTAGATGTTAACAAAAGGACTTAATACTTCCTAGGAGTTCACTTTATTTGATCTTCATTTTCTCTTTCCCAAAAATGAGCTAGTAAAGGGGTAATATATCAAGTACACAGAACATAATTCCTGCTTATTTCATTCAAGTTGTTCTCGAATGGCAAGAAGAACTGCCACTCTGGGTAAATTAAATCAACCATGTCTGACAGAAATTGGTGCCCTTCATCAATCTCAAAATGCTGGAATTTACCCTAAATTTGCCCAGCTTACCTTAAAAGTTCTTTTTAAACCTACAATCCATGAACTTGCCCAAATCTTTCTCCAACCTGTATGTATTGTTAAACTCCTACCATCTCTTGGGACAATACATTTAATACAACATTATTTGCCCTTAATAACATTTTAAAAATCTTTAAGAGGATTTTGTTAAATCTAATAAAACATTTCTGTCCTCTCATCCTTAATAGCCCTATTTTTACATTAGCCTTAAACAGGTCTCAAAACCCTTTCAGAATAAGATATTTTAGGGATTTCATAAACTACCTGAATTCATCCAGATTCTTATCCATCATAATTTATTTTAACATATCCCCCTGGCTTTCACCTTTCCAACTAAAAAATTATAATTTGATAGGATAGTTTTAAGTTTTCTTTAATTTTCTAATTACCATGAAGAAGCCATTTATTCATAGAACAGTATATATGCAAAGGTTTGTGTGAAGATCAAGAGGGACTATACTGAAACCTCAAGAATTGGTTTGGTGGCGAGTTTTCAGGATGGGCTGGGGTTCCTCATCCCTGCTCCTTGCTACAGGTATAATCATGCTCACTCAGGATGAATGTCAACAGGTATTTTAAAGCAGTAATTACCACTTGTCCATAAAGCTCCTTTAGTTTGTCTGTCTGCTGATTGGCACTTTCTATGGTCTTCAAGGCATTCTCAATTCTGTTCAGCCTGTACTCACAATATGCCTTCTCAAAGGAAAGAGAATTACTGAAAAAGAAAAAAAACCCAGTATTTGGTCATTAGTTAACACTGCAGAGCACCCACCATATGCCAGACACTGCTGTAAGCACCTGATCTATATTAAGTCATTTAATACCATTAACAATGGATGAGAAAACTGACAACATTTAGTGACACGTCTGAAAAACAGTTCAGAAATGGCAGAAAATACTACATCCATGTCCCTTGCCTCTCTTGCTTTCATGGATATTCTTATTGGAATTATTGGCCTTTTGAAACAAACAGTTAAGAATGAAATAATGCTCGCAGTTCGTGAGTTTGAGCCCCACATCAGGCTCACTACTGTCAGCCTGTCAGTGCAGACAGAGCCTGCTTCAGATCTTCTGTCCCTCTCTCTGTTCCTCCCCTGGTCGCGCTCTCCCAAAAAATAAATAAACATTTAAAAAAAGAGAGAATGAAATAATGAATCAGCTAAATAACTAATTACTTTAGACAAAAAGACAATCTGAACACTATTTTAAATGGGTTATTATAGTAGTCTCTTAAATCTATTAATCAAATAGTAAATCCTATAGAGCTGCTTTAAATTTGTTCAAGAAGCAAATGAATAGCAAAGAAAAGGTAACTAAAATCTTAAAAGAACATAGTGCTTATAACCAAACAAATGGTAAAACACACAACAACAAAAATACTACTTATCTACATTGACTTAACTCAGCTACACTAATATGACAACTTGAAACTCATTTTGGAGTTTTAACCATAACCCATGAGGAAGAATATTTATGAAGCAAATGACAATATCCTTTATTTACTTGCCTAAAAAACATTATTTGAAAATTTCCCTACCTCACAAAATGGCCAAAACTCAAAAAGATATTGAATTTTAGTATAAACATGTTTACTAGAAAGCAGAGTCCCCTTTATTTCCTCTTATATTTTTAATTAAGTTTTAAAATTAGTTTTCCACCTATCTACATGTATATAGTTAAAGAAAAAACAAACAAACCCAAAACCCAGAAAGGTATATATGCACTAAGAGGTTTTATTCCAGGGCTATTCATATCTATCCTGTTCCCCTTTACCTCCTAGAAGTGATTACTTTAATTCACTGTTCTCCATCTAGTGTTTGTTTTTCTAAACTCAGGAAAATACACCTATAAATTCTTAAATCCTCCTTTTCTTATATGAAAAGAAGTACACTAACTATACAGTTGACCTCTGAACAACACAGGTTGAACTGTATGAGTCTACTTATACGTGGATTTTTAAAAATAAATAGTATAGTACTTTAAGTGTGTTTTCTTATGACTTTTTTAATATCATTTTCTTTCCTCTAGCTTCCTTTACTGTACAAATATAGTATATAATACATATAACCTAAAAGTATATGTTAATTGACTGTTTATGTCATCTGTTAGGCTTCCAGTCAATAATAAGCTATCAGTAACATTTTTGAGGAGTCTAAAGGAATACTCAAATTTTTGACTACATGGAGGGTTCGTGCCTGCATTGTTCAAGGGTACACTGTACACCATTTTTAAATTTATAAACCAATATTTCATCAAAGAGTAAATATGCTGGGGACACCTGGGTAGCTCAGTCAGTTGAGCATCTATCTAACTTTGGCTCAGGGCATGACCTCACAGTTCGTGAGTTCAAGCCCTGCATTGGGCTTGCTGCAGTCAGCTCAGAGCTCGCTTCGGATCTTTTATCCCTCCCCTGCTCATAATCTCTCTCTTGAAAATGAATAAACATCAAAAAAAAAAAAAAAGGTAAATATGCTGCAAACTTTATTTCAATACACATTTCTTCTGGGGCTTAGGCATAACTATAAAGAAAATCAAGTTGCAGTAACAATTTAGAATGTAAGTTCACAGTTCATGAAATGAGAAATGAAAAAGATTAACAAAAATAACAACAAATGTTATACATTTTAAAGACTGCTAAAGAGCTCTAAAACTGAATGATCTTGGCCTAAAATCATACTCACCTAAACCATTCTCAAAGGAGGTAGGCACAGAGGTCAGGCTAAGACTGCCATACTATCCTAAAGACCTCTACTTATACATCCTTACCCTAGAGGTTCTAGTTCTACCCATTCTGCCTTTTTTTTTTTTAATTTTTTTTATTTAAAAAAAAAAAAAATTTTTTTTTGAGAGACAGAGAGTACAAGCAGGGGAGGGGCAGAGAGAGGAGACACAGAGTCCGAAGCAGGCTCCAGGCTCTGAGCTGTCAGCACAGAGCCTGATGTGGGCCTGAACTCACAAACCGTGAGATTATGACCTCAAGCCGAAGTCAGCCGCTTAACCGACTGAGCCACCCAGGCACCCCTGCCTTTTATTTTTTTTAAATTAAACTTCTAAGTTGTTCTCCTTATGTCCTCCAAGAAATCATTATATTTATGCCCCATATCCCTCAGCAGTTTACTTGCTTCTTAGTGGTTCAAAGAAAAAGGCTCCCTAGGGCACATGGGCAGCTCAGTCAGTTAAGCATCAGACTTTGACTCAGGTTATGAGCTCAGGGTTCCTAAGTTCAAGCCCTGCCTGGGGCTCTGTGCTGTCAGTGGAGAGCCTGCTTGGGATTCTTGCTCTCTCTGCCCATCCCACTCGCATTCTCTCTCTCAAAATAAATAAATAGACTTAAGAAAAAAATACTTCCTAAGGCAGAAAAGAACAAAGATACTATTGCTCCTTCCAGTTTCAGAAATACTACTAGCAAACAGGGAAAAAAAAAAAAAAAAAAAGGAAAGAAAGAAAAGGTCAAAAATCACTCAATAGAGAAGAAAAACCATGGAAATGGTTAGAGTTACAGTAAACATATTTCTAATAACTGCACAAACAACTAACTGAATCACTTACTTGGCTAACACTTTAGTGTGAGTGTTGATGACATTCAAGGCTTCCTTGAAACTTCCATTTTGAATAAGGCATACCACTTTACAGTGTAGAGCAGTTACATCATCCTTGTTGATCTGCAGTACTAAGAAAAATTTTAGGAAAATAGTTTTAAAATCCATTCCCTTTTTACATTTTTACTAGATTTTCCCACCCACTGCCTCAAAAAGCTACATTTCCAATTGTTGCTGCAGCAACAATTAATAAACAATTAATGTTTATTGAAACATTAAAAAAAATGACTGATCGTTTTTAACTTAAGAAGTGGCAATAAGGGGAGCACCTGGGTGGCTCAGTTAAGCATGTAACTCTTGACTTTGGCTCAAGTCTACATCTCACGGTTTGGGAGTTCCAGCCCTGCACTGGGTTCTCTGCTGACAGCGCAGAGCCTGCTTGGAGCTGTGTCTCCCTCTCTCTCTGCCCTTTATCTCTCAAAAATAAATAAAAATAAAAAATATTTTAAAAAGAAGTGGCAATAAGGACCGTTATAATTTAGTAAGATTTTCAAGGAGACAGATTCCCAAGATGCATGTAGCAAAAAAAAAAAAGAAAAAAGAAAAGAATTAAGAAGCTATTTTCTCTGGCTTTTCCATCTTAGGACACATGCTACATCTTACATATTTCATTAGTTCACAGAGAAAGTAAAAAAGTTCATGCAGAATTTGGCAGCAAATGACTTAGGCTTGAGTACAAGCTTGTCATTAACGTCTTGAGCTCTTGGGCAAATCATTTCACTGATAAATGTCAGTTTTCTGATCTGCAAAATGAGTATGAAAGTGTTACCCATTTACGAAATTATTAAGAAGATAAAATGAGAATATTTTAGAAAAATCTATAAGCTGTGAAGTACACAAATGCAACCTATTTTGCTGGCAATATTTCCAAAAACCCCTCAAAATTTCCCTATTCATCTAAGACCACCAACCAAAAGGGGACAAGGAAGGACTTAGGGGCAAAGTTTCAAAGCTAAACAGCTGCTCAGTGTCAAAATGATGAGGATCACTCTCCTTGCCCCTGGGCAACAACAGGAACCTAATTCTGTGTACAAATTAAAGAAAATTTTTACCAATTAAGAAAACATATATTGATAAACACACTGATAAACTTGATGATTAAATAACTCCTGCAAAATACTTACTATAATGCCACTGAATAGTATGGGTTGCAGGCCTAGCCAAAGGCTAACGTTAATTCAAAACAAGTTTAGTAATCAAAATAACTCTAATAAATAGCCAGTTTCCTTAATGTCTGATCACCAGAAGTGCACTGGGGGCACAATCACTTCTTTTCATATTAACAATAGGATATTACAAATTATTTACACAATCTTGTATGCTACTGACATAATTTGTATGTTATTACTGCTTTAAACAGCCAAACCATGTGCTGGCAATCACTTTCCAAATCTCCCAAATATAGGTTGCATCTTCAGTAAAGAATTTAGCATGACAGCATTACAAAGCCTGGCCATATTATAGTTACATAGTAAAGGATAAATGAATATAATACCTAAACCTCTCATGCAAGGCAACTGATTCGAAATTATCCGTTACAGGGCAAAAAAATAAACGAGGCCAAACTTTTCTTCCGACGTTATTTCACATGTTGGTGCTTTTACACACACATTTCCTGATCTGATGACACTGGAGAGAGAGTCTATCGATGGGGGTGAGAGGCCTAACATCCGTTATCAGTCCTTTTCTCTCTCCCCTGAGTCTGTACAGCGTCCACCTTGTCGGCACTAGCTTCTATACTACGTGTCCCTTACAGGTTCCTCCCTCCGCTGCGGTCCAAGAAAACAAGCTCCCTCAGCAATACTGTCTTGATCACTCCGCTAAAAGGAAAGAGAAAAGGTGGCGATGTGGGCTATTTGCGAATTAAGGAGTAAAAACGCTAAGAGTCAAATAAGAAAACGGTTGGGAAGAAGGGCATGGAGCTGCGGTCCCTTTAAATTCCACCCTCACTTCCCGCGATGGGTAAAGAGGGAAGTACACGTGGCTCTCAGCAACCCAGAACCAAGGGCTGGTCACTGAGGGGCTGCGACCCAAGCGCGCCCAGTGTTCCAGCTCTTGCAGCGGGCGGCGGGGTCTCCCCTTCCAGCGTCTAATTGGAGGGGGTCGCGCGCGCCGGAAGGAGGCCGCGTCCTCCCTCCGGCCTGAGCTCGCCCCGGCGCCCGCCCCGACACTTACTCTTGTTGACGGTCTTAAGAGCGCGCGTGAAGTCACCGTTCTGGCCATAACGGTTCACTTCACTCCAGAGGGCAGGCACCGAAACCCCGCCGCCGCCGCCGCCGCTCGCCATCTTGAACGAGACACGGAGCTGGGCGGGCCGACTTCTACCCCGGAAGAGGATCTCTGAGGTGGACAAGCGGAGGAGGAAGCTGGTAGTTGCTTAGCGTTTCGGAGTCGGAAGCGCACTCGTCCGTGAGTCAGCATCGGAGACCGAGATCTTATAGGAATTTGCCTGGATACAGTCGATGCACCTTACCTGAAACCGGTCTGAAGGAACTAGTGTCGGACCACGGAAGTGGGTTCAGAACGGGTTCACCAAACAGTTTGGGTTCAAAGCAGTCCGCGGTTCCGGGGCTACCGCTGCCGGCGAAGCAGCACCCTGGTCCCACGAGGCGGAGCTGAGTGACGGCCTACGGAAGATAAATAAAAGGTCTGTAGGGTGGTAATATACTAGCTAGAAACCATAGGAAGTCTTTTGAAGGAGAGGGGGAGAGAGACGGTTCTCTTTGCTGCTGGATAATATTTCATAAAGGAATTGTACTTGAAAAGGATCTTGAAAGATTAGGAAAACCTGGGGTTGGGTCTGGGTAGAGGTCTGGCAGAGAAGCGAATATAAGGAAAGGCACAAAAGAAAAAAAAAAAAAACTTCCAAGTACGAAGCACGTTTGATGAAAACCTCTTGGCTGCCCTTTGGGCTCCAGTTCAGGAACAGTCAGCAATAAGGCCAAAGGATAATGTGTTTTGGGGTGAGAATGCCTAGATTGAGTTCCTGGCTCTGCGACTCACTATAGATGCCTGTGAACAAGTTATGTATGAGTCCCAGTTTTCCTGACTGTAAGATAAGAAAACATTATTCTAGGGATAAAAGATACTTCATGCACCTCAAGTAATACATAGATATAGACAGGTTTAGAGTTTTTGTAAGAACTTAAATACCAGGATGTGTTTGAATGTCAGAACAGAGTACCTATTGAGTACTCTTGAGAATGACAGGACAGTGTATTGAATACCGCTGCAGACTCAAGTGTTGTCAAAATCCTACTAACTCCTGCCACTTCACGTCTCTTCTCTTTCTCGTCATCCTGTTTTCATCTTTCAATATTTCTGTATCCCGGTTCCAGGTTAAAAAAAGTTACTTCTTTGGGGCGCCTGGGGGACCCAATTGGTAAAACGTGGGACTTTGGCTCAGGTTATGATCTCACAGTCCCTGAGTTCAAGCCCTGCATTGGGCTCTGTGGGCTCTGTGCTGACAACTGTGAGCCTGGGATCTGCTTGGATTTCTGCATCTCCTCTTTGCTCTGCCCCTCCCCTGCTTACACTCTGTCTCTTTCAAAAATAAATTAACATTAAAAAAAAAAAATAGGGGCGCGTGGGTGGCTCAGTTGGCTAGGCATCCATCCGACTTTGGCTCAGGGCATGATCTTGTGGTTCATGAGTTCAAGCCCCACTTTGGCTCTGTGCTGACAGCTCGGAGCCTGGAGCCTGCACCAGATATTCTCTCTCTCTCTCTCTCTCTCTCTCTCTCTGCCCCTCCCCTGCTCGTGCTCTATCTCCCAAAAATAAATACTAAAAAAAAAATTAAGGGCCTCCTGGGTGGCTCAGTCGGTTAAGCGTCTGACTTTGCTCAGGTCATGATCTCGCATTCGTAGATTCCACACATTGGACTCTGTGCTGACAACTCAGAGCCTGGAGTCTGCTTTGGATGCTGTGTCTCGCTCGCTCTCCCTGCCCCCTCCCCCGCTCATGCTCTTTCAGAAAATAAATGTTAAAAAAAATTAAAAAAAAAATTTTTTTTTAAAGTTACTTCTTTGACCTTGCAGACTAGGCAACATTCCTCATTACTCTCTAATGTAGCTCTTTGCTTCTGAACACTCATCATCTAAGGCCTATCTCTTTATATAGACTGTCATTTCCATGAGGCCAGGGACCCTATTTACCCTTATTCACTGAAGTATCCTTAGGCTCTAGCACACTGCCTGGCACATAGTTGGTACTCAACTTTTTTAACTGAATGATTTTTTGCTTATGTTAACCCCTAATTTGAGTTCCTTCAGGGCAGAAAGTATGTCCAGCTCATGGTTGTGTCCATTGGTATTTGGCACATTTCATGTCTGGTCAATATAGCACAATGTAAAAGCAGCACTATTGGTTTAGTGAACTAGTTCAGGAGGATATAGTCTTTGTAAATTAGTAAAAATCATGGAAAGAGTTGTGGACTTTCAGTGACTGTGGAACCGTAACAGATTTTAAGCTAATTATGCCTAGATTTCATGGGGTTAGGCGAGTTTCAGATGACATTTGATATGCCCAACATTTTGTGTCAGCTTTTCTGAGAAAAGGTTTTGTAGCTCTCATCAGAGTCTCCAAAGGTGTTTTTTATACAACAGCCCCACCCACCAAAGGTTAAGAACCTTTGGTGCCTTAGGGGTGATTCTCTAACTTCTTAGAACATTGACTTTGCAAAAGGATTCACAGTTTTGGTTTCTGCATCAGTCTGATCTCATATACTATGTAGCTTCCAGAAATTCCTCAGAATTCTATGAATTCCTAGGTTTCTGTTTCTTTTGTAATTTTAATGGGGTTTCATGGCAAACAGGATATAAATATATGGATTTTGTCTGCCATTTTTGAGACAAGTCTTCCAAACCAGAGTGATATTTTAAAGCATTTATGTGATGCCATTCTCCTACCCTCAGGATGAAATCCAAAAGCCTATCATGTAAGGAAGGTCCTTTATAATACAGCTTGCTACCTACCCAACCCACATAGGTCTTCTGTTACTCCCTAGTCCCCTTGCATGTTACACTCCTCTAACATTTGGTTACGTGTAGTTCCAGGTTGCCATACCTATGGGAATTTGCACATTTATCCATTTCAAATACTACTGAATGCTTCATATGTGCTGGTATTTGGCATTCTGCTACTAGTTGGCTAGGTATACAATTAACAACAAAAAGACAATCCAGTGTACTCATGGAATGTATTTTCTAATTGGGAGAGATATATACAATGTCCAGTGGTAATAAATTTAATGAAGAAAGTTAAGAGGGATTAAGAATAGTGTGGGGAGTTAAGAATCCTTCCTAAGAGTCCTTCCTTTTCACTCACAACATATACTTGTTCTTTAAATCCCCTCCTCCTTTGTGTGCTCAGAATCTCTGCTCCTTTCCTCCAGGTTAAGATGATGTAGTGCTTTGAAATTGTCCTTGGAAGACCCCAAGATTGAGGGCAGAAAATGGATCTTGTTCATTGTTGCATCTCCAGATCTTGCACATAATCAGTACTCAAAACCTTATTTTTGCACTAATGGATTTAGCCATTTGTGATTCCTGAGCAACTTCCATATACAGTATCTTGTCATTTTATCCACTCTGTGAAGTAGGCAGAAAAGATTTTAGCCCGACTTTACAAATGAGAAGTGAAGCTCAAAGTGATGTGCCCAAGAAAATCCTTTTATTTCCATTCTATTTTCACTGTACCACAATGCTAGATGAACAACTCCATGCCAAGTAATTTGAGGTTGTGGTGAGTTAAATGCAAAAAAAGTGCCATTAAAACATTTTCACCGGCTTCCCAAGAACTGCTGGGCTGAAGATGGACTGTGGATAAGCCACATTATTATGCTAATTCCCTGCCCTTTCCCCTATTTTTAGAAATGAAATCAGCTGAACAGAATATTAAATTCAAGGTAATTAAAAAATAAATTCAAGGTAATTTTCATGGTGAATTTGTTTCACTCATCTACAATATGCCAAAGGAATGTTACATATTCATGTGTCAGGATATACCTTACATATGTTGACTCATTTAATTCTGTTAACAGTATGAGGGAGGTAGTATTAGTCTCATTTTACATTTGAAGCAGTTGAGGCGTTAACATTTAATTTACTGAAGGTCACATCATCCCTCACCTGGATAATAAATAGTCCCTTAACTTGCTTATCCACACACTAGCCAGAGAACTTTAAAAACATGTTAAATGTCATGTTATGCCCCTGCTCAAACCTTCCAGTGTTTTTTCCTTTCACACTTCAATGTGGCCTGCAGGCCCCAAGTGATCTAGCCTTTGCTTACAATCATCTTCCATTCTTACCTTTGCTCACCAGAGCTCCAGCAACAGTGGCATGTGTTTGCAGGTGGTCAAAAAGGCCAAGCTGTTTTACTGCCTGTTTAGTAAGTGATTTTCCCCACCTTTTTGCATGACTTGCTCTTGTACATCATTGCTCTGTTCTACTCAGAAGAGCCTTCCTCTTATTCCCAGCACTGTCCTATCACCTTGACTAGTCTTCATATGCACTTATACTTTCCTAAGGCTACCTGATAGATCTTTCATGGTTTGTAGTCCCATAAGATTTTGTGACAGTGGGGGTCTTGTTTCTATTTATTGCTGCTTTCCTAGGGCTTAGAATTAAACCAGGCAAAACATGTATTTCATGAATAGATGAATTAATAAAGCTTCACACAAGAACTTATCTTTGTCTTTTATTTGGCTACAGTGTTTTCATTTCAGAAGGCATTAAAGCAACAGCAACTATAACATGATTTTATGATACAAAGTTTAAGTACTACATGACTTGGAGAAATTTTTCTTCTTTTTATGTTTACCTACAAGCCCACAGAAAGTACAAACACCTAAAGATGGCAAACCAGGTAAATTTGTGTACGTTAATTTATGTAACAGTTAAAAATACTTTCAAGAACTTTAGTACTAATGTAACAACACTACTATATATATATTCTATGAAGCTAGTAGTGAAGTGGATAATGACCATTAAAAATGGTCAGTCCTGGGCACCTGCGTGGCTCAGTTGGTTAAGCACCTGACGCTTGACTTCAGCTCAGGTCATGATCTTGCGGTTCCTGAGTTCAAGCTGCACACGGCTCTGTGCTGGAGCCTTGCGGAGCCTGCTTGGGATTCTGTCTCCCTCTATCTGTGTCCCTCCACTGCTTGCTATCTCTTTACCAAATAAAAGTTAAAAGAAAAAAAAAAGGTCAGTTCTATCCACTAGTCTAAACATTTGAATTTTTTTTCATGTACTACACAAAAACAGGTGAAGTTTTTGCTAGGTAGGGATAGAAGAGTTGAAACTACAGCCAATGACTATTCAGAAGCAACAAAGCCAAAGTTTAAAGATGTTGAAATTGTATCTTTTTAATTGTCCTTGTGAACATAAAAGAATGAAGCAGAACATGGTTTTTATAATTCTCCCATCTCTAGCAGACAGGCATAGCACATGGCAATGTGGGGAAGGAAATAAAGTGTAAGATTCTATCCTCTCCTCTATTGGAGCTTCCAACCCAACAAAGAACTACTTGTAGCCATTGTAGCTAGAAGGGATTTGGAAAGGTTTCACAGAGCATGAAGATGAAGCTCTAGTAACTAACAAATTTTAATAACAGAATAGATTTTAATAGCTCATTCTAAGAACTTAAGGTTCTTAGAGATTAAAGATTAAGGTTTTTAATCTCATAGATTAAGTGACAGTTGAAAAATTATGGAAAGCGAGTTCCCTTGATGAGTTTCATTAGTAATTCTTAAACCACAGACCATGGATAGGCTTCAAGGGAACACCAAAAACCAATGAAATCTGTTGGTAAATTGTGTGTGCAATCTCTACAGGCAGAGTCAATGGCATTCATTTTCAAAGGAATCTAAACTGCAAAAGAGATTGTAAATTTATGTTGTAAGTCCTAGACAACTTCAAAACACTGAGAATGGAGACCTTCTAGATCAGCCTAATAATGCAGAATTTGACCTCCACTTGAAGCTTTTGTACAGATGATGGGTAAACAGGGTTAATTAAAAACTTGGTAATAAGTGAGATGTGAATGTAAGAGAAAAGCATCAAGTATGAAATAACACTTCTGATTTGGAGCAGTGAGTGTAGCCAGAGTTAACAGGCTGGGTAGAAGATGAATTAAGTTTAAAGCATTCAGACAGAAATATAAGACTACAAACACAGCGCCAGCAATCAGTAATACTGGTTTTAGCTTAAGGAGTTACTCCAATGATTACTTATAAATAATGGAGACACTGTGTAGGAAACATCAATACTTAAGGGGAAAGAATAATGTAAGAAAAACTTCAGGATTGAGGTTGGAGTATCTTGGTGTCTAGTCAAGAAAGAAGTGGTTTAGGTCAATCATACCTGCCCCACAGAGACCAGGTAAAAGAAATGATATGATAGCTTGTTAACAGCTGAGAGGGAGGTGAAAAGGTATAGACAGTATAAGCCAGTTGCAAGGGTCTTATCCAGATTTGATCTGTAGCAGAGATCAATATTTTTAAAGAAAGTTTATTTTGAGAGCGAGAAAGAAGGAGGGAGGGAGGGAGGGAAGGAAGATGGAGAATGAGTGGGGGAGGAGCAGAGTAAGAGAATCTTAAGCAGGCCCCCTCCCAGGGTTGAGCCTGATGCAGGGCTCAATCTCATGACTGAGTTCATGTCCCAAGCTGAAATCAAGAGTCGGAGGCTAACGAACTAAGCCAGCCAGGCATCCCAGAGATTCTTAACATTTTTGAGGATGCAGGTCTTTTGGATAAAAACTATGGTTGCCCCATTTTTATAAATGTGAACATATATGTAAAATTTTACCTGGAAGTTTAAGGGGTTCATGGACATTCAGATTAAAGTTTAGTGATCTATAAAAAGTACTCAGGACTGCACAACCTAACAGTGACTTCCAAATATGGCTTACAGATTGATGATGAACTATAACACCTCTCAGTAACAACTGCTCTCTTAGAGGTGAATCTCACTGGGTACCCTGCTCAGACTTCTGTTGTAAGAAAGAAACTACTTAATGGTTATCAACTAGGAGATTCCAGTTTTCAAAAATGACATTAGGCTGAGGATTGTTAGTTTGGCTAAAACATGTATTATCAGAATTAAAAGAATTTTAGGATCACAGAGGCACCCATAATAGCTAAGTAAATCTTTCATTTGGAATGGCAAAGGTGATTCACACTATACTTTTTTTTTTCCATGGCGAATTGCCCTAACACCCAGCAGAAAAGTTCTCAGAAAAGTCCCCTTTCCATGGCTTCCGCAGTATCCCTTTATCTTACTTAGTCTTTCCTACCCCTAACACCCATCTCAACTTTTCTTAAGAAAACAAGCAAAAACAAAACAAAGCAGCATCTCTCTCTACAGCTAAATACACATCTATTCTGAGATACTGACTGCAAATAAAACAACATGACCTTAGGATTTTGTAAAGATCATAATGTAAAAGAGGACTGACTATATTTTTCTCTTATCACTCTAAGATACAGGCATTTTAACTTTCTAAAACTTATGGGTTGAGATTCAGAAGGTCAAGTAGTAACTTTAGAGCTCGACAATAGGACATTATTAGCATTTAAGAAATATATCCGATTGTCATCTACCTAACAATGACCATACAATAGCTAAAGAGATTTTAAAAGTATTCTTACAGTAATTTCACTTCCTCTAAAGAAATGCTAATAATTATGTCCATATAGTCTACTAACCCATGAATCTAGAAAAGCATTTATTCACTAGTAAATTGTTTTCTCTGATTTAAAAAATTTTGTTTTGATTTTTTTTTCTGAAGCTAAACAAGAAATGTAGTTTTTCTCCTAAAAGCAAACAAACAAACAAAAAAACCCCCAAAACAATGATGTTCTTATAAATTGCCCTCTCGGATTTTCTTGTCAGCCTGTTTCAAGGAAATCCATGTGTTCAATATATTTGCTCGCAGTTTGGCCCATACCAAATGGTTGTTTAATCCAAATATCTGAGCAGCAAACTGAGCTGATCCTTCTGGGGACAGTATGGTTGAACAGCCAAGACCTAATGGTTCAAAACGGAAAAGACAGAAAATTGAGCTGTCAATAATGAAAATACCATTAGTAAACTATTTTTTTAGAGTAATCTCTACACACCCAACAAGGGACTCAAACTCATGACCCTGAGATCATGAGTCACATGTTCTACCAATTGAACCAACCAGGCCCCCCTAGTAAACTATTTTACACACCCAACAAGGGACTCAAACTCATGACCCTGAGATCATGAGTCACATGTTCTACCAATTGAACCAACCAGGCCCCCCTAGTAAACTATTTTACACTCAGAGAAGTCCTGTTAACCAAAGACCATAAAAAGCTACTGTATCATCCTTGTCTAAAGTAGGATCTGCAGGAGGAGTTTCTATCTCTACTACTAGAGTGGTAAAGTAGATTATAAGAGGATAATAATTCTGTACCATGAAAAGCTATTTTATATACAGTGTCTATCACTCTTTCACTGAATCCAACTATAAAGAAATTCACCTTTTTGAAAGTTCTTTTCACATACAATAAACTTTTAAATCCCTGGTGAAAGACAATAGAAATAAAGATCAAGTAGACAGAAGCACCTGTTTTTAGACAAACTTGAAGTGTGTTAATCTTTTTGATAATTTTCTAGCTGCTACTTTTGTCTTTGCAATTGAACTATCCTAAATCTTTAAGCAATAACAAGTCCAAACAAAGAATAATTTTACCAAATATCAGGTTATAAGTAAATTCAATATTAACAAGATCTAAAAGACAGTATAGTAAGAAAGTAACTTCCTTGTGGGGGGCAAATGTTTGCTCAGGCAGAGTTTCTTGGGGTGGTACTATTACCTCTGTGTCACTCAAGTTAAGTACTAACTAGCTTATAGATCCCAAAGCTCCATTCCCTAATATTCTTGGAATTCATCAGGCTCTTTGACTTCCACTACCCCCAGTAAGAATAAAGTATAAATCACACAATTTATTAGTTTGTATTAATAAACCAATTTGTGTAGCTCCATCACTTACTATGTGACAGCTGTCACGTTAATTTTAGTGTCCTTATCTATTAAGATGGGAATGATAACTAGTGGTTACCTTATGTGAGGATTCAACAAGTGAATACAGATAAAGTGCTTGAAGCAGTGCCTGGCATCTAGTACTCAATGAATGTCAACTGTTAGTAGTAGTAGTATTCTAGGCACAGGGTTCTACTCGAGTCTGAAATACCTGTGCCTATTGCTCAGGACTCCCTTTCTGATATCAGGAAAGCTGAACTACCAAAAATTAGGTTGTCTAGTGAGCATGCCATAAGAGAAAGAGAAATAGAGTTTTCAGGATTTTACAAAGGCCACTGTAAAACTTTTCCCCAAAAGATTATCCCCAATTCTACTGATCAAAATGCACAAATCTTCGGATTCCCTCTCTTCCTTGGACAGTACTAGATAAAAACTGCCAAAGTTTTGCTTGTCACATTTCCCCTTTACTAAACTCCCTTGATAATACCTATACTATTCCCTAACATAAATTTAGTTAGACTTTCATTTATAGCCATACTAAATTTTTCACTAGAGTAGCTGATACAATCAGATATCTAGCTAAAGATCTAAAGATGGGCTAATCACAAAGTATATCCGCGACACTGTATAAAAACAGCAGTAAATAGCTGAATGTTACACTAAAAGGTTTTTTCAATACATGTGTACTGACTATAGACCAAACATGTCCAGCTGTAAAAATATTATTAATGGCATCCTATTTTTTATATTGAATTAACTAAAAATGATCTGCCAAAGCTTTAAAAAAATTAAAAATAAAAACAGCAGTAAAGGAAATAAAGAAAATAGACATAAACATGTAAGAACAGGGAGATACAGCAATAACATTTGGCCAGCTGAAAAGGAAACGGAGTGGTAACTAACTTAGTAAAATAGGAAAATTTTATCCTAAACTGGAAGCAGGGAAAAAGGAAAAGCAATGTGACCAACATTAAAAAAACCCATGCAAAGGCTGTAGAATTAGTGGCACCAGATACCTCTGAAGGGAGAAGTGGAGGTGAAAAATGAGCCCCCCCCCCCCCCCCCCCGACTGGCTGAAAGTCGAGAAGCAGTTAGGCCATTAGATCCCTTGCCCCATTCAATGTACATGAGCAATTGCCCCTTCAGCATCATAGTGGAATCTTTAATTTTTCTGAAGGTAAAACAGACTTTGGTCCAGACTTCTGTGGACTGGAGGGCACCAGGTACAATTGAGGCAAAAAATGCTACAGTGAAAACAGGGGATTTAGTTTATATACATGTTAAAATCATCAAATTCCAGAATGCTGGCAGCAAGGTTTATTCCTCCAGGTAGAGGAGACTGAGAATAGAAAGATTCTTTGGGTAATTCTGGTCACACATGAGAAAAGATGAAGTGACACTGATGTGAGGGGTTATTCAAAGACAACCCTTCCAGATCACCCCACAGTGGAACCCACTTTTGACAAGTGCCATCCACTTGCACAGACCTTCCCACTGGTCTTTTATAATGCTGCCCTCTACAGCCAAGGATTACCAGACACCAGATAGGTGAGAAAAGGAACTAATGTGAAAGAAACTATAATAATTTCAGAGAGATAAAAAATGTTATTGTAGGGGCGCCTGGGTGGCGCAGTCGGTTGGGCGTCCGACTTCAGCCAGGTCACGATCTCGCGGTCCGAGAGTTCGAGCCCCGCGTCGGGCTCTGGGCTGATGGCTCAGAGCCTGGAGCCTGTTTCCGATTCTGTGTCTCCCTCTCTCTCTGCCCCTCCCCCGTTCATGCTCTGTCTCTCTCTGTCCCAAAAATAAATAAACGTTGAAAAAAAAAAAATTAAAAAAAAAAAAAAATGTTATTGCAAAGATTAAAAAAAAAAAGGATGGGGGTGGGGGGGAAGACCAGAGAACAAAAAACAGCTCTAAGAAATTAAAAATTCCGTATCTAGAATGAAAAACTCAATAGAAGGGCTGGAATATAAAGTTAAGGGAATATTCCAGAAAGTACAGCAATAAGAGACAGAAAAACTAGAAATCAGAATGGTTCAAATTTGAGTAATAAATCCAAAAATGAGAAAAGAGGGAAAATGGAGGGGGAAGGAAATTATTAGTTAATTGAAGAAAATTTCCCAGACTAAAGAATCAGCATTCCAGATTTTCTTTCTTAATGTTTATTTTTGAAAGAGAGAGAGAGACAGAGACATAGTGTGAGCTGGAGAAGGGGCAGAGAGAGGGAGACACAGAATCTGAAGCAGGCTCCAGGCTCTGAGCCATCAGCATTGAGCCCGACGCCAGGCTCGAACTCACAAGCTATGAGATCGTGAGCTGAGCCAAAGTCGGACGCTTAACTGCCTGAGCCACCCAGGTGCCCCTCAGCATTTCAGATTAAAAGAGCCCACTGAAAGCCCAAGATGAAAATACTCAAGACACACCTTTGCAAAACTTAAGAAACCAAATTCATAAACAACTTAGAATCGGAATGGTGGAAGCCAGAGTTCTCAATAACTCTATATAAGACAATGGAGTAATGTTTTCAAATTCTGAAGGAAAATAATTTTCAACCCCGGATTCCATTACTAAATTGTGGAGTATGAGGCTATGCTAAAACATATGTTATAGATATGAGGTGTCAAAAAAGTTTACCAACTGTACTCCTTCCTCAGGGAGTTAACTAAGAATGCTCTCTGACAAATTAGGAGTAAACAGAGAAAGGGGAAGACACATGACCTAGGAAACAGAAGATCTAAGACTAGAGAAAGACAAAATGCATGTCCAGGTAAAGAGATCCTAAGACCATAGCAGGTGGCACAAAAACAGGCACATAGACCAACGGAATAGAATAGAAACCCCAGAACTAGACCCACAATCGTATGGCCAACTCATCTTTGACAAAGCAGGAAAGAATATCCAATGGAAAAAAGACAGTCTCTTTAACAAATGGTGCTGGGAGAACTGGACAGCAACATGCAGAAGACTGAAACTAGACCACTTTCTCACACCATTCACAAAAATAAACTCAAAATGGATAAAGGACCTGAATGTGAGACAGGAAACCATCAAAACCCTAGAGGACAAAGCAGGAAAAGACCTCTCTGACCTCAGCCGTAGCAATTTCTTACTTGACACATCCCCAAAGGCAAGGGAATTAAAAGCAAAAATGAACTACTGGGACCTTATGAAGACAAAAAGCTTCCGCACAGCAAAGGAAACAACCAACAAAACTAAAAGGCAACCAACGGAATGGGAAAAAATATTTGCAAATGACAAATCGGACAAAGGGCTAATATCCAAAACCTATAAAGAGCTAACCAAACTCCATACCTGAAAAACAAATAACCCAGTGAAGAAATGGGCAGAAAACATGAATAGACACTTCTCTAAAGAAGACATCCAGATGGCCAACAGGCACATGAAAAGATGCTCAACGTCGCTCCTCATCAGGGAAATACAAATCAAAACCACACTCAGATATCACCTCACGCCAGTCAGAGTGGCCAAAATGAACAAATCAGGAGACTATAGATGCTGGAGAGGATGTGGAGAAACGGGAACCCTCTTGCACTGTTGGTGGGAATGCAAATTGGTGCAGCCTCTCTGGAAAGCAGTGTGGAGGTTCCTCAGAAAATTAAAAATAGACCTACCCTATGACCCAGCAATAGCACTGCTAGGAATTTACCCAATACAGGAGTACTGATGCATAGGGGCACTTGTACCCCAATGTTTATAGCAGCACTCTCAACAATAGCCAAATTATGGAAAGAGCCTAAATGTCCATCAACTGATGAATGGATAAAGAAATTGTGGTTTATATACACAATGGAGTACTACGTGGCAATGAGAAAGAATGAAATATGGCCCTTTGTAGCAACGTGGATGGAACTGGAGAGTGTGATGCTAAGTGAAATAAGCCATACAGAGAAAGACAGATACCATATGGTTTCACTCTTATGTGGATCCTGAGAAACTTAACAGAAACCCATGGGGGAGGGGAAGGAAAAAAAAAAAAGAGGTTAGAGTGGAAGAGAGCCAAAGATAAGAGACTCTTAAAAACTGAGAACAAACTGAGGGTTGATGGGGGGTGGGAGGGAGGGGAGGGTGGGTGATGGGTATTGAGGAGGGCACATTTTGGGATGAGCACTAGGTGTTGTATGGAAACCAATTCAACAATAAACTTCATATATTGGGAAAAAAAAAAAAAAAAAAAAGACAATAGCAGGACAAGTAGGCCTAGAGAGAAGCCAGTCCATACTGGAACAGGTTGGAGGGCTCAAGCACTTAACATATTTAACATACCAAGAGCAGATTTACACAACTCTGAAAAAGTTTGGGGCTTAAGTAACAAGCAAATCAACTCTTACTGAAACAATACTGACTCCTAGGACTTGTAGATCAGATCATTATCTTGGACTATGATAAAATTACCACAATATATTACTCATGAGATTCTGCTCAGACAATTGATAAACTTCCTTATATGTTATTTATTCTGGCCCCTAATTTATAGAAATAAAATTTCATTTCCTCTACAGAAGTAACAATCACATTTACCTTAAAAACTCCATACCATGAATGATGTATTCTTGCAGGGAAAAAAACCAAACCTGAACATAATCTAACTATAGATCTCACCACCAGTTTATAGAAAATACAGGGGATGGAAAAGCATGTTAAACATCCAGAAATGTAATTAGCCAAATCCAAAATGTTAAATATTCTATAGAATAAATGAAAGGAAAAAAAGGAGGAGGATTAAAAGACTTTAAGAGAGAGATCAACTAAATGCACTGTAAGGACTGTGTTGGATCCAGGTTTGAACAAATCAACTGTAAAAACAAATGAGATGATCAGAAAAACTTGAACACTAACTGAAAATTAGAGGATTTTAAGAAATTATCACTCTCCGGGCGCCTGGGTGGCTCAGTCGGTTGAGCGTCCGACTTCGGCTCAGGTCACGATCTCACGGTCCGTGAGTTCGAGCCCCGCGTCAGGCTCTGGGCTGATGGCTCAGAGCCTGGAGCCTGCTTCCGATTCTGTGTCTCCCTCTCTCTCTGCCCCTCCCCCGTTCATGCTCTGTCTCTCTCTGTCTCAAAAATAAATAAATGTTAAAAAAATATTAAAAAAAAAAAAAAAAAAAGAAATTATCACTCTCTGCCGTAGCAATCTCTTACTTGACACATCCCCAAAAGCAAGGGAATTAAAAGCAAAAATGAACTACTGGGACCTTATGAAGATAAAAAGCTTCTGCACAGCAAAGGAAACAACCAACAAAACTAAAAGGCAACCAACGGAATGGGAAAAAATATTTGCAAATGACATATCGGACAAAGGGCTAGTATCCAAAATCTATAAAGAGCTCACCAAACTCCATACCTGAAAAACAAATAACCCAGTGAAGAAATGGGCAGAAAACATGAATAGACACTTCTCTAAAGAAGACATCCGGATGGCCAACAGGCACATGAAAAGATGCTCAACGTCGCTCCTCATCAGGGAAATACAAATCAAAACCACACTCAGATATCACCTCACGCCAGTCAGAGTGGCCAAAATGAACAAATCAGGAGACTATAGATGCTGGAGAGGATGTGGAGAAACGGGAACCCTCTTGCACTGTTGGTGGGAATGCAAATTGGTGCAGCCTCTCTGGAAAGCAGTGTGGAGGTTCCTCAGAAAATTAAAAATAGACCTACCCTATGACCCAGCAATAGCACTGCTAGGAATTTATCCAAGGGATACAGGAGTACTGATGCATAGGGGCACTTGTACCCCAATATTTATAGCAGCACTCTCAATAATAGCCAAATTATGGAAAGAGCCTAAATGTCCATCAACTGATGAATGGATAAAGAAATTGTGGTTTATATACACAATGGAGTACTATGTGGCAATGAGAAAGAATGAAATATGGCCTTTTGTAGAAACGTGGATGGAACTGGAGAGTGTGATGCTAAGTGAAATAAGCCATACAGAGAAAGACAGATACTATATGGTTTCACTCTTATGTGGATCCTGAGAAACTTAACAGAAACCCATGGGGGAGGGGAAGGAAAAAAAAAAAAAAGAGGTTAGAGTGGGAGAGAGCCAAAGCATAAGAGACTCTTAAAAACTGAGAACAAACTGAGGGTTGATGGGGGGTGGGAGGGAGGGGAGGGTGGGTGATGGGTATTGAGGAGGGCACCTTTTGGGATGAGCACTGGGTGTTGTATGGAAACCAATTTGACAATAAATTTCATATATTAAAAAAAAAACAAAAAACCAGATGCCTTCAAATAATACTAAAAAAAAAAAAAAACAGTAAGAACCCTATTTAAAAATTGTATTTGTAATTCAAACTTTTAAGTTAAAGTTACTTTCATTAAGATGAAAAAACTCAATAAAACATTTAAAAATTAGTAAAAATTGCTAAAAAAAAAAAAAGAAATTATCACTAATTTTTCTTATGAATATGGTATGATTATGATTTAAAAACTAAAGTTCTTATTGCGTAGAGAAGCATACTTAATATTTAAGTATAAAATGCTGTTATCTAAGATCTGCTTGAAAATAATCCAGCAGGGAAGGGCTACATGTGTAACAAGATGTTAAATGATGAAGCTGAGTAATAGGTATATGAGATTTCATTACGTTATTCTACTATTTTGTGTGTTCCAAATTTTTTAACAGTTTTAAAGATTCAATGCATCTTACCACTGGGTAGTCGAAGAGAAGACCACACATCCTGAGCTCCCCAGTCTGGAGTGAGTGGAGGACAGTTGATCACTGGGTATGCAGTGTTACCAGACATCACTGGTCCTAAACCATTGCTTCTGCCTGCCACTGCCACAAATACAGTAGGAATGCCATCCCCTAGGGAAATTACACACATGTAATTGAAAGGAGGTTTTAAGATAGGTGAAAACAAAATGTCTATGTGCGTTAACTCCTTCAGTTCCTTTATTAGCAGTCTCCACAAAAAGCAAAGTAAGACACTATTATTACACATACATTCAAAATATATATTTCACTCTGCTACCTATTATATCTCAAGTAACAAAACAAGGAGAGCGGTTTGGCCATCTTTGAGATATATAGTATAAAGGGAGTACTAGAGTGTGTGAGGGAATGGCTCAAAGGCCCCTTCTACTATGGCTGCTTAGGCTCACTGGAACAAAGAATGACATTACGCCAACTAGGGTCTATCCTGGTATCCTTCAACCAACAGGGTATAGGAAGACCTCATTAACAGAGACTAGAGGTTCAGGGGCACATGAGTAAAGGCAGACAGATTCAGTAATATAGTACCCAAATATTTAAGTCTCTTCAATATACTTTCTAACATATCCCTTCAACATTTCATTCTCTGATAAATTTATAAATTATTCCTTTGTTTCTTAACACAGATTCCTAACCTGAAATCTAAAAATTTTATGTATTTACATTTTTCTGGATAAAGAGTTCAGGCTTTCATTAGCTTAACAAACAGGTCTAGAAACTATCCCAGTCCCCCAGCCCCCAAAACTTAATAACTATGCTCCTATAACAACTACCTTGAGAAAGAATACTCAAATCAACATTTTTCCCAGTTTAGAAACATTTGGTCAGGTGTATGAGACTCCATTATTTTAGATCAATACTATCACATCAAGCCATTTCTTTTACATACTAAATTCTAAAATTATTCCTTGGGGCACCTGGGTGGCTCAGTCGGTTAAGTATCTGATTCCTGGTTTTAGCTCACGATTTGTGAGATTGAGCCTTGTGTCGGGCTCCACGCTGACTGTGCAGAATCTGCTTGGGATTCTCTCTCTCCCCCTCTCTTTGCCCCTCCCCTGCCCACTCTCTCTCTCTCAAAAATAAATAAACTTAAAAAAATAAAAAAAAATAACAAAAATTAAAAAATTAAAATTCTTCCTTAATTTTATGTTTAACCGCCTCCTAGGAAAGGCTGTCCATTAAAAATACTTGAGAGGCTCTGCTACTTCAACTTCAGTCCTCCCAAAATTGATATGGGGCCTATTTTCTGTTGGAGCATATCAGAAACAATACTTGAGGGGCTTCTTATTAAAGACCTAACTTTTATTTTCCTTCCATATTGCATTTTCTTTTTTCGAGGAGGGGGCTCTACTCATTTACTTATTTTTAACATTTAAAAAATAACTGAATGTTGTTGGCACACAGTGTTGCATTAGTTTTAGGTGTGCCCATGTTTCATTTTCAAATCTTTCTCCTTGAGCCATTCTTTTCTAAGTGCCTTCTTTGGAAGTGCATATCATGAAAGCCTAGACTACCATATTTTTCTCCTTGGATACATGGCATAGCTCTTCTTCAGCATTGTTAGTCTAAGCATAAAATTTTTAGCAAAATCAGGAGAACTTCCTGAAATGCTCTAGTTGTATGACATTTACCTTCATACTCTGCTTTAATTCTCAGAGTTTCATCTGGTCCTTTATGGGCAGATGTTACCCGAAGTTCACATGGAATGCCAAATTTTCCACAAGCCGCCTTGATTTTTTCACAGTGACTCAGATCCGAAGTTGAGCCCATTAATACTACAACTCTGCACTGACTTTCTGATTTCAGAAGCAACTAGAAAAGAAAAACACAGACATGCAAAATAAAGATGGCAAAAATGGATAAATATAGAGATGAATACCATGAGAATACTCAGTTTACAGAGCTATAGTAAAATTACAACTGGACGGAATATTTTCTTTCCTAATAGACCGAATTCAAGACAAACAGGACAAAATGATAGAGGATTTCTTTTCCAAAATAACCTCTATATATAAAGAAAAGTGGTCTTCATACTTAAAACCTAAAGAATAACATTTAAGAAAATTTTTTTTAATGTTTATTTTTGACAGAGAGATGGATAGAGTAGGAGCAGGGGAGGGTCAGAGAGAGAGGGAGACACAAAATATGAAGCAGGTTCCAGGCTCTGAGCTGTCAGCACAGAGCCCAACACGGGGCTCAAACTCACAAACTGCGAGATCATTCCTGAGCCGAAGTCCACTGCTCAACCAACTGAGCCACCCAGGTGCCCCTAAAGAGTAACATTTTTAATGAGATAAATTACATCTACTATTATAATACAAAGCAAGGATAAATACTGAACCCTTCTAATTAATACTCAGGAAGCTGTAATATAAAATATTTCATCCTGGGGTGCCTGGGTAGCTCAGTCAGTTAAGCATCCAACTTCAGCTCATGTTATGATCTCTTGATTCATGGGTTTGAGCCCTGTGTCAGGCTCTGTGCTGACAGCTCAGCGCCTGCTGTGGATTCTCCGTCTGTCTCTCCCTCTTTCTGCCCCTTGCTCACTTGCTCTAAGATAAATAAATGTTAAAAATATAATAAAATACTTCATCCTAAGATTTTTCATATATTCAGTTTAATGGAGATTTTTTTTTTTTTTTTTTTTCAATGTTTATTTATTTTTGGGACAGAGAGAGAGACAGAGCATGAACGGGGGAGGGGCAGAGAGAGAGGGAGACACAGAATCCGAAACAGGCTCCAGGCTCTGAGCCATCAGCCCAGAGCCTGACGCGGGGCTCGAACTCACAGACCGCGAGATCGTGACCTGGCTGAAGTCGGACGCTTAACCGACTGCGCCACCCAGGCGCCCCAGTTTAATGGAGATTTTAAGGCATAATCAGCCAATCTAGTTTCTAGACCTGTTTGTTAAGCTAATAATTTATAATCTATAAAAAAGATATAAATCTTTTTTCAGTTGGTTGCTTAGAACTCAAAAATGCAAATGTTTCCATGGACATGATGTACTTAAAAGTAGCTATGACTGTTGGATAACCACAAATCACAATTTCCATGTAATTATAATAATAACACCATAAATCTTAAAGTGACATTTTAATGTCAGATTGAGTTCTAATTCTGAAATCTGCTTATGGAACCCATGCTAACGGAACACTGAGGAGCAGTGGAGAGGGGTGGGTGGGAAATATAAGAGGCAGGGAGGAGACAAGGATTCTAGTATTCCCCAACAGAATTTGGGAGTGTACTGGCCAGTTTTACAGCAAGGGGTTTTAGTATGTCACTGAGAAGAGTCTGGTGTACATTTCTTAAAGGTGCTCCTTGTTTAAAACCACTGGAGAAAACAAAGTAACTACAGCTTCTCACTTTTATTTTCCTTTTTGAAGCAAGATTTTCTGAAAGAAAAACACAGTACAGTATGACTTTACTATAAAAGTTTTACCTCTACTCTTTCTGCAACCCACTCAAAATTTTTCTTTACCATCTGGAGCCCTTCGGGAGTTACTTCTTTGAGGTCACGATATGACTAGAAAATAGGGTAGAAAGTTTAGAATACAAATATTCTATTAGTAATATTTTTACTAACTAAAATTATTTGATTTTTGCGTTTTGGGTAGATTACGAAGAGCCTGAACAACAAGGAATGTATCTGAAAATGTATGGGTCTATAAATTCATTTCTTGAATTAAACTAGAGAAAGTTTAGATAGTGAAGTATACTTGTATTTTCATTTTATTTCATTAAGTGCTTTGTACACTAGCAACTTTAGTTAACTGCCCTGATAATTCTTATGTATGAAGTATAGACAGCATCTGCCCTTATTTTGTTTTTCGTAAGACAGAGCAGAAATGTAACCTGGTAAGATCCAGAACACTTGGGACAGAGTTCCAGATCTGCCACTTATAATTATGACAACATCTATCATCATCTCAGTACCTTAGTTTTCAATTAGCCAAACAAGAATATACTTGCCCTGTGTGACAGTCATAATAAATGAGAAATCTGCTTTGTAAATGTAAACTGTTTCTATTATAATTTTTTTTTCAGGGTACAAGAAATTTAAGACTTATTTATCCTTAAACGTAAATAGCAGTTAACTCAGGCTCTTAACACAGGGAGTAATAATTGCCTTTTCTTTCCTTCCATTTTCCTGTTCACCTCTATCCCAGCCTGATCTTGCAAAGGATAAAAAAACCCCTGAAGCATTACCTGTTTGTCTTTCTGTTGGCTTCGATCTCCTGATGGCCAGAGTCTCCAGGAATCATTATCAATAACATCAGCAAGAACAATTTCTTTGGTGGTTACATCAACACCAAATTCAATCTAGAAAGAGCATATCACCAAAGAAAAGTTTTCAAAACTCTACAGCTAAAGGCATTTCTCAGTTACAATCTTTACTCTCAAACCTCCATTTTATTTGTACCTTCATGTCAACCAATGTACAATTCTGGGGCAACCAAGATTTCTCCAGTATTTCAAAAATAGCCTGTGTAGCATGACTCATGATATCCACTTCAGTTTGGCCTATAACAAGTCCAGCAAAGCAAAATTTTGCAGCAATTAGCTGTTCTTCAGACCACTGTGGATCATTATTGGCATCATCCTGAAAACAGAGTAAAGGAATACAATTAAATATAAAAATTTTAACCTTTTGAGATAAACTGAAGTCTTTTTTTCCTTGACCAAGAATTCCTCAGAATTATTTTTCTCTAAATACTTAACTTTTGGTTAAAATAACCCTTTAATTCACAATAATTATCTTTTTTTTTTTTTTTTAAGTTTATTTTGAGACCAAGCACAAGTCGGGGAGAGGTAGAGAGAAAGAATCCTATGCAGACTCCATGCCATTGGTACACAGCCCCACACAGGCCTGATCTCTCATGGCCTGATCATGACCTGAGCTGAAATCAAGAGTCCGATGGTTAACCGACTGAGCCACCCAGGCACCCCAACAATTATTTTTGATTTCTCTATTTTTATTTTTATTTATTTATTTATTATTATTTATTTTTTTTTTTTTTAATTTTTTTTTCAGCGTTTATTTATTTTTGGGACAGAGAGAGACAGAGCATGAACGGGGGAGGGGCAGAGAGAGAGGGAGACACAGAATCAGAAACAGGCTCCAGGCTCTGAGCCATCAGCCCAGAGCCTGACGCGGGGCTCGAACTCACGGACCGCGAGATCGTGACCTGGCTGAAGTCGGACACTTAACCGACTGCGCCACCCAGGCGCCCCTATTTTTATTTTTTTGTAAAAAAAAAAAAAAAAAAAGTCTCAAAGTTATTTTTTTTTTTTTTAAATGTTTATTGGGGTGCCTGGGTAGTTCAGTCTGTTAAGCGTCTGACTTCGGCTCAAGTCATAATCTCTACACCCAACATAGGGCTTGAACTCATGATCCTGAGACCAAGAGCTGCATGCTCTATCAGATGAATCAGGCAGGTACTGCTCCTAACCTCATTTTTGATAAGAATTTATAGAAGACTACAAGTCTTTAGGGTTATTATTCGATAATTCAAGAGACTTAATATAAAGACATTAGTAAAAAAAAAAAAGATTTTCATTTTATTCTAAGTAGCGTCCCAATTTCACATGAAATTTTTCTTTAAAAAAATTTTATTTTATTTTATTTATTTTGGGGAGAGAGAGACAGAGCCCAAGCAAGGGAGGGGCAGAGAAGGAGACACAGAATCTGAAGCAGGCTCCAGGCTCTGAGCTGTCACCACAGAGCCTCATGCTGGGCTCGAACCTACAAACTGTGAGATCATGACCTGAGCTGAAGTCAGATGCTTAACCGACTGAGCCACCCAGGTGCCCCTCACATGAAATTTTTCTTTTATGAATTTTTGATTTGTATTATAACCATAATATAAACATTTTAAGGTACGCAGTTCACTGATTATACTTGATCTGGGCCAAAAGGCTGAGAGGCGATTTTAGTTGACTGTTTAAAAATGTTACACTGACATTACTTCTGACGTTGGAACTATGCTTAACAGCATAAACAAAGATGGAAAGAGAAAAGCAGTCAATAAAGAAAACAAATACAAATTTATAACCACTGATTCCTACATTTTTATTATGTTTTCGCTTGTAAGAGACATTGGTAATAGCTTTTTCTGTATTTTAATATAAAAAGATCCCTTGTATTAGCCTTTACTTTAAACTCTTCAAAAAATTTTAAGTTTCTGAATTGTTAACTTTTCTTCCTAGTAACTGCTAGTTTTAATTTATTCATTTTGGTAGTGATCTTGAACCAAAGTTAAGATTGAGTTTCAGAAATGTTTTCTTTAAAAAAATTTTTTTTTTCAACGTTTATTTATTTTTGGGACAGAGAGAGACAGAGCATGAACGGGGGAGGGGCAGAGAGAGAGGGAGACACAGAATCAGAAACAGGCTCCAGGCTCTGAGCCATCAGCCCAGAGCCCGACGCGGGACTCGAACCCACGGACCACGAGATCGTGACCTGGCTGAAGTCGGATGCTCAACCGACTGCGCCACCTAGGCGCCCCAGAAATGTTTTCTTTTAAAAATCTGAATTATCACTGATAACAAAAATGTACATTATTGACATATATTTCTGTAATGACAGCTGCAATATCAAAAGTTTTAATAATGTTTAAACCTTTTGATTTTGAAATTTTAAGTTTGTTGCTATGTTATAGTAAAGCACAGAAATATAAAATAATTACCTTGAAAAACATCTCCACTTTAGGTGGGTAAAACTTATATCCTTCCTTGACACCAGGATTTCTTTTGAGAAAAGAACCCGTTGCTATTCTTCTGCAAACCCATTCAATTGGAATCATTTCACACTTAGGTGCAATGAAAGCTGTCTCCCCACATTTTCTGGTGAAAGCAGTTTTGATACCTATATATTGATAAAAAGTTTTTTTAAAAAGCATTAAAACTGTGTTTAAAAAGGTACATCTGAGGCATAATAAAACTGTTAACACACAACAAAATGAAACAAAAACTATCTAGCCAAATGCGTTATCCTTAAATGTAATTAAAAAAAATTTTTTTAATGTTTATTTATTTTTGAGAGAGAGAGAGAGAGAGACAGAGTGCAAGCAGGGAAGGGGACAGAGAGGGAGACACAGAATCCGAGGCAGGCTCCAAGCTCTGAGCCATCACCACAGAGCCTGGCACAGGGCCTGAACCCATGAACCATGAGATCATGACCCAAGCAGAAGTTGGACGTCCAACTGAGCCACCTAGGCACCCCCCTTTATATGTCTTTTTTTTTTTTAAGTGGAAGTAGGAAAACAAAATTATTAACATGGCTTTCTTAATGCTTATCAAAATATTTAGCAATATTTCATTTTAATGTTGCATGGCAAAGCATATAGTGGATCAGAAGATCTGGGTCTCAGAGTCTTTACCATTCATTCATTCAGACATTCAAGAAATACTGAGTAACTCCTCTGATACTGCTTACCTAACTTTGCACTAGGCATATGACTCATCTAAGTAGTACTAATTATCTTTAAATCAGATTTGGTTATAAGATTCTCATATTTGATAGACCAGTATTATATGGGCCTTATAAAATATCAAACTACAGGGCGCCTGGGTGGCTCAGTCGGTTAAGCATCTGACTTCGTCTCAAGTCTGATTTCCTGGTTCGCAAGTTTGAGCCCCACATCGGGCCCTGTGCCGACAGCTCAGAGCCTGGAGCCTGCTTCAGATTCTGTGTCTCCCTCTCTCTCTGCCCCTCCCCTGCTTCACTCTCTTTCTCTCTCTCTCTCAAAAATAATAAAAATTAAAAAAGAATTTTTAAAAAAAATCAATCTACTTATCACAAGCAGATATAGTCCTACATTCTGGATAGCCCTTTTCTCTTAAAATTTGAAGGAAATAATCCCTGAAAAAAGTCTCCAATAGGTAGCAGCAGGAACTGCAGCCAATGTGGCCAGGAGGAAAGAAAACATTTGTTCTTCCTTTCCCTTCTCTTTTACTCAAATGTTAGTGGAAAACTAAGATAAAGAGCTAACTTGTGATGGGAGCTATTTTATTTGGGGGTCTTGCAAAATAACCTAATACTAGTTACAATTTTTATGAATCATATGATCGATCAACTCCACTTTTAGGTATTCCAGGTACTAACACTGGCAGCCTGAAGATGAGCATTATTATGTTAACCTATACAGGTTTCCAGGAAATGTTTTACTCATGTTAATGCTACAGTATTACTTTGTGCTACCACGTAATAACACTTCTAGAAAAGGCAGTATTGAAAAGAATTGAAAGCAGGGACTCAAATTGATACTTGTACACCAAAGTTCACAATAGCCAATCATCAACAAATTAATAAATAAACAAAATGTACAATATACATATAATGAATTATCGTTCAGTCATTTTTTTTTTTTTCAACATTTATTTTTGGGACAGAGAGAGACAGAGCATGAACGGGGGAGGGGCAGAGAGAGAGGGAGACACAGAATCGGAAACAGGCTCCAGGCTCTGAGCCATCAGCCCAGAGCCCGACGGGGGGCTCGAACTCACGGACCGCGAGATCGTGACCTGGCTGAAGTCGGACGCTTAACCGACTGCGCCACCCAGGCGCCCCCGTTCAGTCATTTTAAAAAGAAATAAAACTCTGATACATGCTGCAACATGAATAAACCTTGAAAACATTATGCTAAGTGAAATAAAAGTATTGTATAATTCCGCCTACATGAGGTACCTAAAAAACGCAAATTCATAATCAGAAAGTAGAATAGAGATTACCAGGAGCTGGGAAGGGAGAATGGAGAGTTTTGTTTAATGGGTCATAGTTTCCATCTAAGATGGTAAAAAAGTTCTGAAAACGGGAAACTGTAAACGTACTTAATGTTATAGAATTTACATTTTTAAATAGTTAAAATAGGGGTGTCTGGCTGGCTTAGTCAGTAGAGCATGTAACTCTTGATCTCAGGGTTGTGAGTTCAAGCCCCATGTTGGCTGTAGAGATTACTTAAAAATAAAATCTTAAAAATGGTTAAAATGATAAATTTTATTGTGTATCTTTTACCACAATTTTTTAAAAATATTTTTTAAATATTTATTTTTGAGAGACAGAGAGAGACAAACAGAGTGCAAGCAGGGGAGGGGCAGAGAGAGAGGTAGACACAGTATCCGAAGCAGGCTCCAAGCTGTCAGCAGGAAGCCGATCCGGGGCTTGAACTCACAAACCACGAGATCATGACCTGAGCCAAAGTCTGAGGCTTAACCAACTGAGCCACCCAGGCGCCCCTTAATTTTTTAATTAAGCTCTATGCCCAACATGAGGCCTACACTCATGACCCTCAGATCAAGAGTACATGTTCTACTAACTGAGCCAGTCACTCCACCACAATTTAATTTTAAAAAGTAGCAAGACCTGCTTTAGGTCAGGCATCATAAATCCGTTTTCATTTGTTAAATCCTCATAATACCTGAGAAGGTAGATAATAGGGGCAAACATTCAACAAAATAGATAAGGATAGAAGCATAGTAATCATGTTAGCTAGTACTAGATAAAGTAGGGTTTCCAATCAACACTTTCAACTCTGTGTGGCTACCCAATTAACCACTATGCTATACTGTCTCTCCTAGAAGTGTTATTACCTCACAGCACAAGGGAATACTATAGCATTAACATGAATTGAAGCAGCTGCTGGAAACCAGCATGGGTTTAACATAATAATGTTCATCTTCAGACTGTAATGTTAGTACCTCCAATCCCAATCTAATCCTCTAAAATCAATTTTTTCTCATCAGAAAAAAATAAAAAAAATTTTGATCACATATATATCTATATACATACATATGTATATCCATACATGAAAGGAATCAACATTTATGGAAGTCTTGCACTGTGCCAAGTGTTCTATGTGTTATCTCATTTAACCATACATAAAATTTTTCAGGTAGGTGCTATTATGTTTATAAAAATTTTCAGGTAGGGGCGCCTGGGTGGCGCAGTCGGTTAAGCGTCCGACTTCAGCCAGGTCACGATCTCGCGGTCCGTGAGTTCGAGCCCCGCGTCAGGCTCTGGGCTGATGGCTCAGAGCCTGGAGCATGTTTCCGATTCTGTGTCTCCCTCTCTCTCTGCCCCTCCCCCGTTCATGCTCTGTCTCTCTCTGTCCCAAAAATAAATAAACGTTGAAAAAAAAAAAATTAAAAAAAAAAAAAATTTTCAGGTAGGTATCATTGCATTTTACAGTGAAAGAAACAGAAGCTCAAAGAAGTTAAGTAATTTGACAAGCTAGGTCATGGTGCTAATCAGTAATGGTACCTGGAACAGTTTCAAAACCTGTACTGTTTTCTCTGTATTCCCTCTGTGCTTGACCAGTACAATTTGATTGTAACAGAATTGTAGTATGCTACATGAACAGGAACTCTGGGAAAGAATAACAGTGTAATGGTCATTTTAACCTTTAAAGAATGATTGGGCTCATGCTCATGGATAGGCAGATGATTTAAGTCAATCCTTAACTTGAGGCAGTAACTACATGCCTAGCTTCAAGAATTTTTCCTTTTTAGATCTGTTAATCATTAGTCATATTTGTGTCTACCAAGCTTGAAAGACCAGTGTCCACATCTATCCTTTAAACATAAACAATCGTTACTTTCTTCAGAGGAAAACCCTTCCTCACATTTAAGAGAACTGAAAGAACAGAATCAATTTACGGCAAGACTCTTACACAGAAAAAAAAATTTTTTCAAAAAAAAAAAAAAATTCAGTTTAGATGATGATTGCTCTAATACACATCATCTTAGCAAATTTCATGACTGCATGCAATGAGAAAAAGAACTCCTACCATGTAGCAAATGTCACTTCATACTCTGAATTACTGTGTCTGACAACTAATCAGTCCACATTATCTCTGGGGCCACCCATGTATTAAGGGTGCCCAGCTTCTTGTCTGTGGTTTAGCAACTGCAGGACTCATACCCATGACTACTAACACACCTAAATGTAATTATGGTAGGTTTCTGTGGGAGAACCGAGCCTTAAAAGATTAAGTTTTGATTTTTAAGTATTGAGACCAAACCCACACATTTTATAACTCAGGTGTAGTATGTAGAATATTATTTCCATGGAGAAATATTACTTGTATCTATTATTTGTACAGTATTTTATAGTTCGCTTATGATTGACAATGAGAAAACTAGAATCCTAATTTACTAATTGTCATTTGGTACCCTTCCCACTCTAATTTCTAGAAAAACCTTAATTAGAACATAACCTTGCTTATAAAGGAAGTAATGAAAACAATTTTTAATGTTTACTATTTTTAAATTTTTTTAATGTCTGTTTATTTTTGAGAGCGCGCACATGCGCGAGCAGGGGAGGGACAGAGAGCAAGGGAGACACGAAATCCAAAGCAGGTTCCTGGCTCTGAGCTGTCAGCACAGAGCCCATTGTGAGGCTTGAACTCACGAACCGTGAGCTCATGACCTGAGCCCAAGTCAGATGCTTAACTGACTGAGCCACCCAGGCACCCCTAATGTATGTATTTTTGAGAGAGACAAAGCATGAGCAGGGGAGGGGCAGAGAGAGAGGGAGACACAGAATCTGAAGCAGGCTCCAGGCTCTGAGCAATCAGCACAGAGCCTGATGCGGGACTCAAACTCACAGACCATGAGATCATAACCTGAACTGAAGTCGGATGCTTAACCGACTGAGCCACCCAAGTGCCCCTGAAAGCAATTTTAAATAGACCACTAGGGGTCAACTAAACATACCATTTATTTAACTGTCAGTGAGTAAAGATTAGATAAAACAACAGAATTCCTAATCTATCCTTTAAAACAAATCTAAGAATTTTTTAAAACTAAAGTTTTCATTAATTTCACAGTATATAAAACCTGAAAAATATCTTTCAACATTTCCTGTGAACCAAGTAAGTTTTAGTTAAGTATGCCAAACACAGTGATTTAAATGTAATTGTTGGAGTACTTCATTTAGGGTAACAAACTTTCCCTTTAAAAATGCAAGGCTTTCAAAGTCAAAACTGGGAAAATTCTGGACAAAGAGAGACAACGTGGTCACCTTAACTTTTGTTAAGCCCCAGAAAGCACACTGAATACTCCCTTCCTGAATAAGCAAATAAAAACTTGGGCCTGTACTTACCTTGTTATTTGAGAGCATTTATATATATGTAAATATATATACATGCAATTCTGTAGCTATGTATAATTACTATGGATACGTAGGTGCTATATATTTTTTTTAATGTTTATTTATTTATTTTGAGAGAGGTGGAGGGAGAGAGAGAATCCCAAACAGGCTCTGCACTGACAGCAGCAAGCCCGAAGTGGGGCCCTAACTCACACTGAGCCACCCAGGACCCCTGATTTTAGAATTTTTATTTTAAGCCTTCCTTGACTGGTGGTTTCTCAGTGACTGAGCAGGTTTTTATACAGAGCATCAAACTAATTTTAGGTTCCTTTTGCAGTACAGATTAAGTGATCCATTTTTAACCTCCCAAGTTATCTCATTCTCCTATACATATTAACGTTTTAAAAAGTTGCTTAATACTATAAATTGTTAACAATAAAAAAATTAGCTGCTGGGGTGCCTGCATGGCTTAGTTAGTTAAGCGTCCGACTCTTGATTTCAAATCTGCTTTGGATCCTCTGTCCCCCTCTCTCTGTCCCTCCTCCGCTTGCATGCTGTCTCAAAAACAAACAAACATTAAAAAAAAAATCCTAAAATCGTATTACTTAGGAAATCTGAGTGGTCCTTTAAGTTTATAATAACACACTCACTTTCAATGTATAGAAGGATTTATGGTATGGAGACAAATTACGTTGTCAATTAAGTTAGTTCCACGCTAACTTAAAAACATTCAACAGAAAATGATGAAAGAGACAAAACTATTCAAGAACCCATTCTGTACAGACAGAACTGATTTAACTTGAATTACCTTGTTATTTTGTGGAAGGTAGGTATATCTATCTTGACTAAAAACAAAGTTATTAAATTCCTTTGGATTTAGAAAGATTAAGAGAAATTATAAACATGCTATGACAAGAGAAGAGGATTCAGCAGGCAGAGAGGGACAGATTAGGGCCTTAAGTCCCTTGGCAGGGAAAAACACCAGTTTTCGATCAATGCTGGGAGTGTCTGACCACAGCAAGTCCCCTCAGGCATAAGGTTCCTCTTAAGAATGCAACATACTCCACCTACTCCCCCTCAGGTTTCCCCTCCAGATTTTGACAAAAGACCTAAGTAAGGCCATAGACCACTCCTCATACAATGGAAAGAGCCAATCAGATATGGACAACCCAGAACCTAGAACTAGCAAGCCAATAAGACTACAGTCTGAGAAAGAACAAGGGGGAAGACAAGGGGGAGGGCTGACCAGATCCTTATTAAAAAAAAAAAAAAAAAAAAAAAAAAGGACCCTAGCCTAGAGTCCTCAAGCATTCACTTTCAAATGTTCCTTCTCAGTAATGAGAGCTTTCCTACTATTCTTACTTTCTTATACTCTAATAAACTTCTGCCCACTGCTCATTTTGTGTCCACCTCTTCATTCTTTGAAGCAGGGAGACAATGAATCCTGGGTATTGTGGTAAAAAATCCTGCAATACCTTAAAGATATTGAGGGTTCGGTTCCAGACCACAATAAAGCAATTATTACAATAAAACAAATCAAAATGAATTTTCTGGTGTCCCATGCATATACAAGTTATATTTTATACTACACTGTGGTCTATTAAGTATGCAATATCACGATGTCTAAAAAAACGTACATACCTTAGTTAAAAAATACTTTATTGTTGGGGCGCCTGGGTGGCTTAGTCAGTTGAGTATCCAACCCTAGATTTCAGCTTAGGTCATGATCTCACAGTTTGAGTTTGGGCCCCGCATCTACACTGTTAGCGCAGAGGCTGCTTGGGATTCTCTCTCTGAAAATAAATAAAATGCTTACTGGAAGCTCTAAGAAATGAAAGGGCAACTGGGAAGTAAAAGGAGACAAAACTATTAAATTATAAAGTTAGAACTAGGGTAGTAAAAAACTAAGCTTTTATTTTATAGGTAAGGAACTGGAGGGTTCAAAGATTGAGTTATCCCAGGCAATAAGGCCTTTTACACTTGAGGGAAAGAGCTCAAAATTTTTTTAAAGTTCATTTATTTAAGTAATCTCCACACCCAACGTGGGACTTGAACTCATGACCCTGAGATCAAGAGTCATACATTTTTCTGTCTGAGCCAGCCAGGAGCCCCAGAAGAGCTCAAATCTTTTATTAACAGAGTTTTCCTACACTACAGACAAATCAGCTGTTAACTGAATCCCTGCAGAAAAGCCCATTATCTTAATTCCCCTTTCTTTACTCCAAGTGCCCTCCATAGAAAGTTCTGATCTTAATTTCATCCTTTCGAATAGATGTCTCTATAGAAAATAGGCTTCTTTCAGTTTTAGAGTAGGAGGTAACCTTGGAGATCTTTGATCTAGTTTAAATTCCTCACTTGGGACAGGGTGAGAAGGTGTGGCAATCTTCAAATACTTTTCAGGGCTTTCAAGTGGAAAAGGGATTTGAAATTCTGTCTTATCTCCAAGGCGCAGAGGAAAGAGTAAATGCCCAGAATTGCAGGTACCAAATTTCAACTCTCCAATTACAACTACCTAACATCAGAATAGGCCTCCTTCAGGGCGCCTGGGTGGCACAGTCGGTTAAGCGTCCGACTTCAGCCAGGTCACGATCTCGCGGTCCCTGAGTTCGAGCCCCGCGTCAGGCTCTGGGCTGATGGCTCAGAGCCTGGAGCCCGCTTCAGATTCTGTGTCTCCCTCTCTCTCTGCCCCTCCCCCGTTCATGCTCTGTCTCTCTCTGTCCCAAAAATAAATAAACGTTGAAAAAAAAAAAAAAAAGAATAGGCCTCCTTCATAGAGAAGTCTCTCCTAGGAAGATGTCCTAGGAGAGAAAAGTTACATAAAATATATGTGTGCCAGAGAAAGACCACAGCAAACTGTTAAGATTCCTTAACTAAATGGCATTACTAATTCCAAGTTCAGTAAAGTGTTATAGTGAAATTTAAGAGTTCCTGGTTTGATTTAACTTAAAGCTTAGCTTGTAAGACATCCCCAAAAACATGCTATTAACCCAAATAATGTCAACTCCCGATGAAAGAGATCAGAGTGTGCCCTGTGTGTATGTGCACACTCAAAAGGAAGGAGATTGTGCAGGGAGGCACCTACCTGTTTTCCTGTAACAACTGAAAAATATACATGGTAGTCAACAAGCTGTTAATCCAAATAATGTCATTTCCCCCATGAAAAGGACCAGTATGTGTGTGAGAGAGAATATGAAAGTGGAGGCTATTGGGAGAGCCACTTACCTGCTTCTTGTAACAACTGAAAAATACAACTGGTAGTTTTATTTGAGATTGCAGCTTTTCCTTCCAGGTGATTCTTTCTGGCTGCATTTCCTGCTGTAATCTGGTCCTTGGACTGAAGGAGGACTTTTCCTGGACTATCTAGCAATTCATAGACTTCTTTTGTTTTACCCTCATAGAGTTTTTTACCAATATTCAGCACTGTGGAAATAAAATGGAAACATCAGATTTCAGGGAAAAATTTCCTAATTGAAGACTGAATTATCTAGAATGATGAATCAGGGAACATACAAAGTGGTTAATAATTTTAATAAAAATTCATTCACCTGCATAGAACCTTATACCCTACAAAGTATTTTCACAGGCATCATATTTGATTCACACAATTTTGTGAAAAATTAGAACTATGTAAATAATTACAATTGATCCTTGAGCAATGTGGGGTTTAGGGTTGAAAATCTGCATATAACTTTTACTCCCCCAAATCTTAACTAATAGTTTACTGCTGATCAGAAGATCAACGTTATCTGTTAAGAGGTAATGTTAAATGCTTGGGTAACATGTTTTGTCCGTTATGTGTATCTTATACCATATTCTTACAATCAAACTAGAGAAAATAAAAAAAATTTTTTTAAGTTTTTTATTTATTTTGAGAGAGACAGAGCACAAGCAGGGGAGGGGCAGACAGAGCGGGGGAGAGAGAATCTCAAGCAGGCTACAGCCTCAGAGCTTTCTGTAGCAGGCAAAATGGCAAAGTTCAGCCAGAAGGGTTTCTTGATGTTTAGTTAATGTGCAAGGAGAGGCAACCCCCACCCACTGAAGTTAGCCCATTTCCAAGAGCCTCTATTTTTTTTTTTTAGTTCACAAGCATGTGCACGAATATGGGAGAGGCAGAGAGACAGGGGTAGAGAGAATCCCAAGCAGGTTCCGCACTGACAGCATACAGCCTGATGCTGGGCTTGATCTCACAAACTGTGAGATCATGACCTGAGCCGAAATTAAGAGTTGTACGCTTAACTGATTGAACCACCCAGGTGGTTATTTCTTAATCTTTCTTCCCTATCCCCCACTGTTAATCCTTTCTCCACACTAAGATGTAGGAAATTGTGAGGAAGTGAGTACAAGAGACTCTAATTTTGATGCAGGTCACAGACCTAAAAAAAGTAGACTCTGGTCATTAGAAAGAATGATTTAGATGAAGATCAGAGGTAACAGAAGTTTAAGGACTTAAAATTTCCAAGGGAAGAAATCACCCTCACATTCCCAGAACAAGGACTCATTCTTAGTATTGGCATTTTTTAGTGTCTGTGCGCCAGGTACACTAGGGATATACCAATAAACAAGAGAGAGTTCTTGTTCTCATGAGACCTGAGCCTGAGGGAAGCTGAAATTAAACAGGACATCATAACAAGTATGATGTAAGAAACAAACTATAGGATCACAGGTTCACAGCAGGCCCACCTAACCTAGTCTAGACATCAGAGAAGAAAGGCTGGAACAAAGTGAGGATTAGGTTGCGATCAGAGGAAGGATAAACACTTAGCCAGAAGAGGAAAAGGGGTAGGTAGTGACGGTGACCATGGGGTAAAACAGTACATGGCAGAACTTCAATATGTGTGGAACACTGTGTGTGCATGCACTGCTATAGGGTAGGGGAAGGAGGGCAGCAGCTGAGAGTAAAAAAGAATGGCAGGAGATAAGACAAGGAAGAATTGGGCAGGGGTAAGATCACCAGCTAGCAGAGGTAACCATTAAACCAGTTACAATTCAGTTTAATAGCTGCCACTGCAGGGTACCCAATCTAGAGGATGAATCCCCACCCTATCATAATGTCCTGACTCACTGACAAGGTTTAAAAGGCTCCTCAAGATAGAGCCTCAGCTTAGTGCTCCAACTTCACGTTTCTTGATTCCCTTCCCAGAACTCTAACTTCCATGAATGAATTTCTATATCCCACTCACAGGCTTTTGACATGTTCTCTCTTGGCCCAAACATAGTTTCCTTCCCTTGCATTTCACTATTCATTCTTTAGGCCTCATACATCATGTTGATAATGTGTAGATTTTATCCTAAGAACAACCATGTGGCTTTTAAACACTTCAGCAAAATGACAGATTCCTATATTAGAAAGATTATGGCTGCTGTGTGGAAAATGAAATGAGTAAGGGGTGGATGGAAGAAAACAAAGACTGAAAGACCAGTTAGGATGCTCTTGCAGCAATACAGCCCAAGAAATGTCCTGGTCTAAGGAAAAAGCAGTGGTTGAAAGGCTCAAGATATTTAAAAGGTAAAAGTTTTAAGAACCACTCATTCAACATAGGGATAAAAGAGGGGGAAAGTCAAGGATGTTTCCTAGGTTAGCTACAAGGCAAAAGAAAGTTTTTAACTACTGCACCTCCACAATTCAGTTGAATCCATATTTATTACCTAGTTGTTAAACAGGGTAGGAATTTCAATTAATGGATAGAAAAAACATACTCATAGGAGACATATATTACAAGTGCCAAAACGCCTGCTAAGAACTAGCAGATGAATTCAGGAAAGACTGATCACTGAAAATAATTTGTGGCACTGAAATTTAAGAGTCTTGAAATGTATAGAACTTCCACAGAGAGGAGATAAAAAGTCTAGGGCTGTTCCCTCCAGTAAGGGAGCCACTAGCCACATTTGGTCATGAAATATGAAACACGGCTACTCCAAATTGAGATGTGAGTTAAGTTTAAAATACACAATGGATTTCAAGATGGGAAAAAAAAAGGATGCAAAATATCACACGTTTACAAATATTTATACATGCGGAAACGATACAGTTTTGGATATACTGGACTACATATGATATATTTACAATTCATTTCACCTGTTTCATTTTACTTCCTAAAATGTGACTACTAGAAAACATAGTTACATAGAGTTTTACATATTTCTATTGGCACTGTTCTCCTAGACACCGCATAAATGAACACAGATGAGTGAACTTGGTGAATTAACCTAACTGGAATATAGGTATAGGATTCACAAGAGAGAAAAATCAAAGTTAGGGTTGAAGAGATAGGAAGAAAGCAGTATGCAGGAGGTGAAAGGATCTTCAGACTGAATTTTAATAGCTCTTGGGTTGCCACTGAACATTTTTGAGCAAGGGAAGTGCCATTTAGAAATCATAAAAGTGCCATTTGAGAAAGATTAACCTACCAGTTAGATTCTACCAGTTTGGATGTATGGAAGGAAAAGACCTGCTCTAATACCCTGATTTTATGGAGTTGTTACTCGTTATCACCTGGATCTTTTTGTTTGGTCTATATATATATTTTTTTACCTAAGTTCAATTTTCTTTGTGGAAGACAATGTACTGACTAGCGAACACAAACAAGTTGGTTCATCATAAATTTAAAAATTGGGCGTGTGGGGAAAAACACACTTAACCAGCATAAATGTCACAAGCTATTTTTCCTGAGGATCTAATCACTCACAGATAAAATGATTATGTAACTATAAATGCAAACTAAACCAAGGCAACTTTTTGCCTGGTGCTTTTGGAGCTCTTCAAAGCCATCATGGCATCAAAAGACTATAAAACACACACACATACAAAATCTGGACAGAAAAAAAGTAAATTTTCAGTAAATTCAATTATTAACTTTAAGGAGCTAGCAGGTTATTATTAACCTAATAGGAAAAGCAGGACTTTGAAAAATCCACACGTTTCTGTGATTGTTTTGCAATATCTATTGATTACCAACATGATTTTCAGGCACCTCTCTAACCCCTGACCATTTCTCTTTGTAATCACTCTTTCTCTACTTCGTTTCCTTTCCCCAATCCAGAGTCAGTTCCGAGTATTTCAGAAAGTTCGGAGAGGCCCGGGAGGGCTGGGTTTCCTACGCCTCTCTTGGCGGTGCTTGGGCCACGTGTCCACCCGCCCAGCGGCCTAAAGAGAAGGCTGCAGGGAGACCAGACACCGCCCCGGGGTGGGAGAGGCAGCCAGGAGGGCCGCAGGGCGCGCACGTGCCCGCGCCGAGCTCGCAAGCTCCAGGCGGGAGGGCAGGGAGTCCCCGGAATATTCCTGGGGATGCCTGTTACTCACCCTCAGCTGTAGCCATTATCCTGCGTGGGCTGGGGGCAAACGCCGCGCTGGGAACAGAGGCAGGGCTCTGGAAAAGAGGAGTGGTCAGAGAGGCTCACCCGGCGGGGAAGGGAGGGCGGCGCACAGACACACCCCCGGCCAGGCCTGGTATTCCGGAGCGCAGACTCAGGCTCTCAGCTAGTACCACAGTCCGGAGGAATGCCTGTCTTCTCTGCTGCCCCGGCGGAACTTCGGCTCCGGGAGCTAGCTTTACCCCCGAGGCTTCCCGCCGCGCAGACGCAGAGACGCAGGCTTCCCCCCGCCCCTACCACCCCGCGCGGGCGCTGTTCCAGAAGAGGCGAAAAGTGGCGCGCACTGGCGGCCCCTCCCGACTCTACAGAGGCTCGCTGACCAGCCCCCTTCTCCTCAGCGAGAGCGGTTCATAGGTTGGAGCGTACCAAGTAATGACGGCCGGGGGAAAGCATGTGCGGAGGAGCATACAAAATTTACATCTTCTGGCAGAGAAATGACGTTAACCCTACTACTTTCATCACCCTAACCTTGGATGTTGGAAAATAACGGAGATTTCCACGTGCAGCAAAAGCAGCTCCCCGTAGGGCTCGGGCGGAGGACTAGCTCCACCCTAGGCGTCTGTGACTCCTCCTCTCAGCCAAGGAGCCTCTAGCCCCCTCCACGCTCATTGGTGGATACTGAAGGGGCGGGGCAGGATGGCAGGGGGCGAGCTAATCACGCTTACTTTGGGAAAGCGCGCGCCGCCGCAGTAGCTAGGGTCGTGCGGCTGGGAAGGAAGCGAGCTTGAGGCGTAAGGGCCGAGCGGGCAGCTGGTTGGTGCTCAGGCCGCTGCCGCGGCGGCAGGTCCCTCCACGTGCTTTCGGCAGCGACATGGAGCTGGAGGAGTTGGGAATCCGAGAGGAATGTGGCGTCTTCGGGTGCATCGCCTCAGGAGAGTGGCCCACGCAGCTAGATGTACCGCATGTGATCACTCTGGGACTTGTGGGTCTGCAGCACCGGTGAGCAACCGGCTGAGGGGTGGGGGTGGCGGTGCGTGTGCTGCTTCTTCAGCACAAGCTGTTTCCCGCGGCCCGCGTTAGCGAGCTCGTGCGCGCCTGAGGGCCAGGAGGCCAGACCTCTACTACCTGAATCGGTATCTGCCTGTGGCATCGACTAGGTGGCCAAGGCGTGCGCGGGCACCACCTTGCATCCCTGGACTTCTCCCTCTCAAGCCCTAGTGCTGTTCAGGGGCTCCCCTCCTCCCAGTATGCACCCCTCACAAGTCTGGCCAATTTGTTAAGGCTCCGGTTCTCTAGGGTTAGGCGGGTCGGAACTTCTCCCCGACTTAATCTTGCAGAGCCTGGAGCTGCTTTTGAGAAAGGTTTGTGTGGCGTGGCTGCTGGTCCAGGAGTTACAACACCTTGAGGTGTTCGCGCGGAGCCTTCAACCCACCACAAGCTTTTGTTTGCAAGGGCAAGGCTGCTGTTGAGCAGACTGGAGATTTGAATGTAGGCACAGCTATGAGAATTTAGGAATTCTAGAGTTCATACCCCCGGAAACAGCTAGTTGATATTCAAAAGGAACTCCCGGTTGTAGATCTCATACAAATTAACTGAAAATAAACCAGTCACAGGAAATAGTGCATCTGAAAAAGATGCACGGGTTTCAGATAATGAAGGAAAAAGGTTGTAAGAAGATGCCAAGAAGTAACTCCCTTCTTTATTTAAAAGGGAGCAGTTCCTGTATGACAGGATACATACAGATTTTTGGTAGATCCCTTTGAGTTAAAAAATAACTTGGCTTCTGTGATCGTTCCGTTTTTTACTACCTGGAATTTGCTATAAATCTAGATTTAACATTATCGCTGAAAGTATTACAAAGTTTTCATAAGGCAGTAACTGCAGCAACAACTTTTAGAACAGTTAAGCAACTTGGCGATAAAACTTATCAGCAATATGGGAGCAACAAGTATAAATGAATTACAAATGATTTGCTTTCCCTCACCAAACTTGAAATGTAAGTAGTCTTTTTGATCTTTTCAGGGTCGCAAATACTTGAGTTTGTTTCACATCTTGTGTATGCCTCCTTAAATGCTGAGAGTGACTTAGAGTCTGGGAGGAATCAAAAAGAGTATTTTTAACTTGAATGACTCTAACTTGGATACTTGTGGGTTGACCCTAATAGAAATCTTGTCTTAAAATACTGTACATTTTTTTGAGAAGATTAGATACAGAATCCAAGGAAAAACTAAAATCTACTTATGTGGTAGTGCAGAGCAACATTAGTTTATAACATCTTAGGATAAGTTATTGTGGATATTCTCTGAAGGTAAGAGGTGTGCAGAAACGAGGGATCTTTATATAGAGTTGCCTGGCAGTCTGTGGGAGACCGATGAACTGACCTTGATTTTTTTTTTAATTATTTACTTTTTAACTAAAATAACTCAGAATGTTCATCTTCAGTCTCTCCTTTAAATATGTGCTGGAAGAAAAAAGGACTTTTTTTTTTCAAGTGAATACAACTTGATTCTTAGCTACATGCACTTTTCTGTAGTTGCTTTTATGTGAAAGCATTATGCAATTAGACAATACAAGATAAGAGCAATAAAAATGTAATTATAATAGAGCAATAATAAATGGATTCTATGAGACTGCTCATTTGGCCAAGTAAATCTTTGTTAACCTGGTTTTGAAGATTGACCTTGTGATGTTTTCAATAACAGTGGCAAGGAACCCAGTAGCTTCTGAGGCACAAATATATTAATGGAAAACTGTTTAAGATTTTCCTTGTGTAGGCATAGAATCACTAAGGGGCACTGAGGAGGCTGTTCCTCTCCCATAATTTTATCCAATTCAAAATTTTGAATTAGCAGAAGTCCTTACTCTTTAGAGGAACTGACTCGGATTGGAAGAATATCTCCCTAATGTCTTAAAGATAAAATCTACTCTGACCTAGTAGGTAAGGCTCAGAGATTAAGAACTGATGTTTTTCAATGACATTGAATCAAGGAACATTAGAACTGGATGCCTTAGATAGGTTATCATAGTTTAGTATATAATAGAGTTAGTTACATACACTGTACACTGTCAAGCGGTGGTCCGTTGCAGAGGTCTCTACCTCCTCACCTACTTCCGCTCAATCGTTAGTTGTTTTAAAACCACAGTAATACGATTCTATTGTTGGATTTTTGTTTTCCTTTTTGTTGAAGGAATTTATTTCTCACGCATTATCTTTTTAAATCATGGAATCTAGAAGGTGAGATTGTTATCACTTTTGCATTGTATTTGGTTCTGTTTTTGTCTTAGGCATAATCTGATCTAAAATATTTAGTTTCGGGGATAATAGCGTACCTGAAAGTTATAATATGTATTTCATGTAAAAACAAATAGAACATCAATCACTAGATAGTCATGCACTGGATACTTAATCCAGATGGGTTCATCCAGAAGTACTTTCTTTCTAGTAGTTCTGGCTATTTGCAAATTTATTCCATAGTTCTACTTTCTGTCAAGGGAATTTTAATTTAACATTTTCAGTGTCCTCTTTAGCTGTAAACTGTGTGCCTGTGTCTTCATGCCACATACATTTAATCACCACATGCTTTTTCAGTTCTAAAAACTATGTTTCAGTGGTTTGCAGAGTTCTGAACAAACCACACACACCTCTGTAGATCAGACATTTTCGTGTTTAAGGGGCACCTGGGTGGTTCAGTTGGTTAAGCATCTGACTCTTGATTTAAGCTTAGGTCACTATCTCATGGTTTATGAGATCAAGCCCTGTGTCAGGCTCCTTGTGCTGTCAGCCCCTCCCCCCACTCATGCTGCACTTGCTGTCTCTCAAAATAAATAAATAAATTTTACAAAAAGAAATTTTCATGTTTAAACCACAGGCATGTTTTCTGGAGGCTAGAATGACATGGACGTATTTTGAAGATTACATGAAAGGAATTATTAAAGTTTCATAGATTTATCCGATGAATCAACTAGTTCGCCTTTTCTTGGTTAATTAGGAGATGAAAATGCCTGCTCTTTCAGTGACTTATAATTTCCCTGGGTTAGGAATTGAACCCTACAACTGATAAACATTTTCATACTTCTAAAAACTTTGAGATTTACCTGATGAAGTTGGATCACGTAGGGGGTCTCCTGTCTGTAGAAATATTCTGTAGAATCTTTTTGTTGTGTTATGCTCTGAGGAAACCGATTTGCAGTGATCTCAGGAGCAGTTTTCTTAAGACATACAGACACTGGTTCTGTAAACAGAGCATATAACATTATCACTGGAAAGGCTACTTGTGAGAAAGATGCACTCAGACAACCTTTATGGAATTAGTTTCCATTTATCTTCATTTAGTTTGTTGGAGTACACGGGAATAGATTGTCAGAGAACTTGCTTTGAGTTGCCAAATTTAAGGCTGGTAATAACTTTATTTTGATATTCATCTCTTAGTAATAATGACCAAATATGTCACATTTCTATAGTTTCACATATCCTTGGTTGGGGAAGTGACTTATGTTAAAACTGTCCTTGCTAATTTTTCCAGTCTTTGGTTTTGAAAGACTTTAATTCAATTACTTTTATAATTTAATGATTCTCAGTTTTCAGTCATAAGCGTTTTAAACTTTTCCAGTTATAATTATTATTTATAACTTTGCTTTTTGTATTAGTTTGAAGCAGAATTTATCTATCCCTAAAAGAGTTTCAAAGTACCACTGCTTTTTCATTCTGGTCAATATTGGAAGTAACATTGAGACTTGGGAAATCTAGTCCTAGGTTTCCTAGCAACATCAACTTGATCTTGGGCAAGTCTCCTAACTTCTGAGTCTGTGTTCTCATCTGTTGGGCTAGACTTATGTACTTAAAGGTTCAATGGGCAAAATCCAGTGGGTTGGAAATGATACTTTTGTGTGGTTAGCCCTTAGCAATTTTCCTTTTCCTGGTAACATCAGTTTGATCTTGGGCAAGTCTCCTAACTTCTGAGTCTGTTTTGTCATTCGTTGGGCTAGACTTATGTACTTACAGGTTCAATGGGCAAAATCCAGTGGGTTGGGAATAATATTTTTGTGTGGTTAGCCCTTAGCAGTTTTCCTTTTCAGTAGCATATACACTATAGGGCATAGGAAAAGTTCAGGCAACTCATCTGATTTGGACTTTAGGTCCAAAAATGGAGAATAATATTTTCACCTCACTTGAGATAATAAGGGTCGTGGAGAGTAGGGAGATTCCAGTTATTATCTAATACTTTATTTGAAAAATACTTAAGCTTCTGTTGTGTATATATAAGGCCCTGTGGTCAGTGCTAGGAATACTGTACTTCACAGGGCCACTGTGGTCCCTGGACCTCACAGAGAGGCAATGTTAGCCAGATGGTTCAAGAGCACAGACTTTTCTATGCCTCTATTTCCTTCTCTATAAATTGTGTATAATGATAGCACCTACATCTTAGAGTTGTGGTAGGAAGTAAATGCATTAATATATGTAAAGTACTTAGAAGAACTGTACCTAGATATATGTATACCTGTGACCTTCCGTCCAACTCCTGGGTATGTACTCTCTAGGAATGCATACATATGTTTACTGGAAGACAGGTACAAGAATTTTTATAGCATTATTTGTAATAGTCCCCATCTGGAAATAATGGAAACGTCCAAGAGTGGAATGGATAAAGAAGGTGGTGGTATGTATATTCATATATGGAATATTCAGCAGTAGTGAAAAAGCAAACTCCTACTACAAGTAAAATCATGGATGAATCTCACAGTGTTTAGTCAAAGTAGCTTGACATTAACACATACCAGAAAAGTAAGAACATCTTGTATGATTCCAAATTTAATCTATGGTAATAGAAGTCAGAAGAATGATAACCTTTATAGGGGCTAGCAAGATGATTAATGACTGGGTGTAATGTTTTATATCTTGATTTGAATGGTAGTTGTATGGGTGTGTTCACTTTGTAAATATTAAGCTGTTAAACTATTTGTATATACTCCAAATAATTTGATAGATTATAAATCTATAAAATGCTGAAGTTGGATTATCCTAAAGATGCAGAGAGATGCAGTAATTTGCTCTTTGTTGAGTTATTAGTGTCAAAGAGAAATTAGAACTCAGGTTTTCTGAGTCTCAGTCCAGTGCTTTTTCCTCTATTCTGCAATTTTTTTTTCTTTCATATGCTATACTACCTCGTATTACCTTTTCTGACAGCTGTAATGGGTCTGTTTGGAATTATAGCTCACATAATTAATTTGACTTATTTGTAGAGTTACTAAAATGTTACACCCTCTACTAACTACCTTTAGAGAAAACTAAAATTCCAGATTTACTACTTTGTGGGTTTTTTTCCTTTTCTGTCCCAGTATTCTGATAGCAATCATTGCAAATAGTAATTTAAAGGCTCATGATGAATGGACAGTTGTGTAGAAATTTCTGACTCTGGGAAATTTTCCATTTAGTCTGTTACTTTCACTCTTAATGAACTATGAAAGAAATCATTGCTCAGTCTTTTTTGCTCTCACACAGCTTATAAACATTATATTTAGTCTAAACTGTCAAGGACAGGAATAAGTATCTTTTATCAGGAAAAAGCAACGGAAGTTTTTTTCAGTGTGGAAGAACTTGGCATTTCTCAAGCTCTTACCATCTTCATGTGCTTTTCTTTTGATGCTCAGAGTTCTTGGGTTTTTGGCGTGACCTTCAAAAAATTCTTAAAAGAACATAGGAAAAGAATCATTATATGACATTTAAAATACATTGGCCTTCCAGATTTAAGTTCAGTAAAGTAAGAATATCAAAGCAGTTGGACAAATGAAGAATGAGTTTAAGAATTAGGAATATTTTGGTATAAGGTTTGGAAAGAAATTGAAATTCTTTACTTAAATTTATTGGGTCATTTGAACATACAGTAGTGTGAGGGTTTTATTTTTGAGGAATTTTTTACTACATTACAATACAAAGAAAAAGTTAAGAGAAATTTTATCTTAAAAAGTCAATTTCAAGGTTACCATGTTTCCATTTGGCAGTTCTGAGAGCTGGTCCTCTTAAGATGCAGTCAACTTCTTCATAAAATCTCATTTTTCTTTGAGGGTTGCCATTTTTCTTTTGTAAAACTCTGTATTCATATTTTAAATTTTTGTATTTGGTACGACATTGTTTCCAGTCTCTGTCTATTCCAAACTGCATTAGTCTTCTGGCAATTTCCTCAAATATTTCTTTGTTTCTTGTGGCCCTTTCAAGCGTTTGCTTAATTTTTTCATCAGACCATATGTGTATAAGCGCTCTGACCTCATTGTCACACCAGTGTTTTCCAGCCTCTGTGTTGCTCACTGTTATAATCTGTAAATGATTTTTAGCATCTTCTAAAGGAATATGATTACCTATAAATCAATGTGATTTACAATTATACAAACTTATAGATAAATCTTGTATTTGAATATCATTCATTTAAAACAACCTGGATTGACATAAAGCACTGAGAAATATAATGATTTCAATGTGAGGGTCAAATCTTTTTCATATGTTCATATTCAAATAAGATATTTTAAAAATTATAAGGCAGATTAATCTCCAATGTTGGTGAGAATAATTTAGCTGCTTTTCATCAATAGGTAATCTTCGCTGGATTTTTACAAATAGAGTCTTGGTGTAACTTCTTAAACTGTATATATATATTAGCTTTAAATACAAAAACATTTTTTTTTAATTCAACAATTTAGACCCTGTACCTGACCCAGTGATACTCTGTAGTGCTGTGGGGCTGTCCACCTCTTCTGAGGCTGTACTTACAGTGTCTTCCTCTGTCAGAAAGCAAAGAAAAGAGCAGTGTATATTTGTTGTTCACAAAACTCAAATTTACTTTTGCAATTGAAGATTATACTGAGAAGATAGTAATGCTGGATTCCACCATCAAAACTGTAACCTCATAGCCAAGAACATTTGTTATCTCTAACCAAATTTTAAAATGCCTTTGTAGGATTAACCACCTTGAAAATCTTGGAAGTATTCTGCCTTAAAAGTCTCAAGGCACAGTATGCAGTATTTGGGAATATGATAGCACTTTTAGACCCAATTTTGTAATATGTTTCATTGTTGTATTTTAATGCTTGACAAAGAACTTACATCTCTTTTTCATTTGATCCTCATTGTAACTGAGAATGATCCTTTCTGCAATACATATAAACAGAGAAAAGACCTTAAAATTAAGTAGTCTGGGGGCACCTGGGTGACTCAGTCGATTAAACATCTGATTTTTGATTTTGGCTCAGGTCATGGTCTCACGGTTCTTGGGTTCGAGTCCCACGTGGGGTTCTGTACTGACTACATACAGAGCCTGCTTGGGATTCTCTGTCCCTCTCTCTCTGCCCCTCCCCCACTCATGCTGTCTCTGTCTCTCTCAAAATAAATAAACTTAAAAAAAAAGATTAAGTGGTCTTAGCAATTTTCATGTTGAGAGGTTAACAGCAGACAGGTAAATATTTTAAGGAACTGATGGTGCTTAGCTTGGTAAATATACATTTATTGTAGTGTAGCTCTGTACATATAGAATGTTTATAAGTCAGCTGTAGTTTGGGGAAAGCTCTTCCTTATATGCATATGTTGGATTGCTGTATTGATGCTATGATAGTTTTCTTTCCCTCCTGTACTTTCCTATACATTGGGACATTATTATTATCTTTTTTAATTTGGGGTGCCTGGGTGGCTCAGTCTGTTAAGTGTCTGACTTGGCTCAAGTCATGATCTTACGGTTGGTGAGTTCAAGCCCTGTATCCATCTCTCTGCCCTTCCCCTGCTCATGCTCGCTCTCTCTCTCTCTCTCTCTCTCTCTGTCAAAAATAAAACATTAAAAACATTCTGTGTTACTACTATTGTCTGTGCTGTTGCTTGTAATGATTGTTGTAAAACTGGATAAAACTACACAGTGTTTTGTTTTTTTTTTAATTTTTTTCATTATTTATTTTTGAGAAAGACTACAAGCAGAGAAGGGGCAAAGAGAGAGGGAGACAAAGAATCTGAAGCAGGCTGCAGGCTCTGAGCTGTCAGCACAGAGCTCGTGGTTCGAATCCACGAATCATGAGATCATGACCTGAGCCGAAGTCAGACGCTCAACTGACTGAGCTGCCCAGGTGCCCCCAGTAGTTATTACCAATAGACAAGTGAGGCCAGAGGTGGTTAGGGGGGGCCTATAAGCTTATGCAGCAATAGCTATGTGGAGATTTATATGAGGATAGGACCAGATCTTCTTATTTTAAGGACATGTTTGCACAGTAAGACTAGAATGAATTTTAGCTTTTACCAACATTAAGACCTTCAATAACAGGTTGTATTTTGGAGCCACAAAGGCTACCTAATAGGCTACTTTTTTTTTAATTGAAATTTTTATTGAGATAATTGTAGATTCACATGCAGTTGTTAGAAATAATAGAGATCCCTTCTACACTTGGCCCAGTTTTCTCCAATGGTAACATTTTGTTAAACCATAATATACTAATAAATGAAGGGTATTGACATTGATACAGTTCACTATTCTGATTCAGATTTCCCCTTTTACTTGCACTCACTGTGAGTTATGTATATGTATTATATTTTATAATAATTTTATCACCTTGTAGGTTCATGTCACCACCATCAGGGTCAAGATAATCAAGGGTTCCAACACCATAAGGATCCCTCTGGTTGCCCTTTTATTTTTTAAAGTTTATTTATTTTGAGAGAGAGAGAGAGGGTATGCTTGAGTTGGGGGGAGGAGGGGGCAGAGAGGGAGAGAGAATCTCAAGCAGGCTCTGCACAGACAGCACTGTCTGCGCAGAGCCCCACAAGGGGCTCCATCTCATGAACTGGAAGATCATGACTAAGCCCAAATCAAGAGTCAGATGCTTAACCAATTGAGCTACCCAGGTGCTCCTGGTTGCCCTTTTATAACTAGACTTATCTTCTTTCATCCATGCCTAAGCCATTCTCCCACCCTCACCCCACTGGCTACTTTTTGGAGAGCACAAGTCCAAGGTAAATTTTGGCAAACCTTATTTCAACAGAATCTGAATTTATAACATTTTACCTAAGTGACTAAAACCATCAGTTCTAGGCTCAGGCACATGTCCTACTTCTGGGTTATGGAAATATTAACAGATATTAGGTGTCCCATAGAAATTTTGAGTAGTTAGTCCCAGAAAATAAGATGTCATGTTGGAGAGTGGTAGTGTGGAAATCCCTACACTTAGCATATTTTAAGGAAAGAGAAGCATTTAGTTTTTATTATGTTTCTATCCCAACTGATACACTGCCATTCACTTCTCACACTCACTACCTGGAGTTAGCTAGCATCAGACTCTACAGCTTTAAGGGCTCACTCTTGCATAAAACTGCCCTTACATCACATGCCAGCCACAACTTCAGCTGACTGGCTACAAACTTAGGTGATGCCGTAATCCCCTCAGGTTTGATAATTTGCTAGAACAACTCCTAGAATTTAGGAAAGTCCTATTAGGATTACAGTGTTATTATAAAAAATAGAACTCAGGAACAACCAAATGAAGATCCACATAGGGTAAGGTCTGGGAGGGTCCTAGATGCAGAGTCTCCATGCCCTCTCTGTGGAGTCAGGGCCTGTCACTCTCCCAGCACATCAGTGTGTTCACCAACCAGGAAGCTCTTCTAAGCCAGTTTTTATTGACATGATTATGACGTGATTAATTAAATCATTGGCCACATGATTGAACTTAGTCTCCAAAGTTACTTCCCTGCTAGAGGTCAGGGTGGCCTAAAATTCCAACCCTCTTAATCCCAAGGTTTGTCGTTTTGGTGACCAGTCCTATCTTGAAGCTCTTTAGAAAGCCAGCTTGGAGCACCTCATTAAAATAAACATTCTTTTTCTGATTTCAGCTCAGGTTGTGATCTCTGTGTTGGTGAGTTGCAGTACCGCATCTGGCTGTCTCTGGTCTGCACAGAGCCGGCTTAGGATCCTTTGTCCCCCTCTGTCTTTTCCCCTCCCTGCTCACGTGTGCGTGCTCTCTCTCAAAAATAAACATCAAAACAAATTTTTAAAATAAATAAATAAATAAGACTTTCACCACTGGAAATTCCAAAGGTTTTTGAAGCTCTGTGTCAGGAACTGGGGACAAAGACCAGATTTTAATTTTTTAAAGATTTTAAGCAATCTCTCAGGTCACACCTTTGTAATTATCAAGTTGCCTATATTTATCAGCTTACCTAGGTCTGAACTTTCTTTTTTTCATACTTATAATTTTTGGGTTTTCTGAAATTTTAACAATCACATCTTTATTGGGTTCTTCTGTTGGATTAAAAATTTAAAGGTTCTCAGTATTGTGGTTCATGTGATCAAAGTACATTAGCTTATGATAATTTTACTGCTAAGATTACCCAAATTGCGTGCAAAATTTACCAAACTTTTTAAATATTTAATTTAGAAGAAAATTATTCCCAATTTTTGTTTTAATATAAATAAACCAAAATAAATGAATTTGAGAAAATAAACTTGGAATAGCCTCTGAGTTACTAACAGTAGATAATTTAGTGCCCTCTGCTGGCCATCACATTGTTAATTTTTGTGAAATTGTGGGGATAGTGAATCATATTTTAATTTTGGAGATATGTTTTACCACATCCAAAAAGAAAATAGATCATTTTAAGATTCTTCTTAAGAGAACAGTGTAGTCTTTCACTTCTGATTTTTAAGCTGATGGTAAAAGTGGTCTCTAATAGGATATATATGTATGTATGTATGCATGCACGCCTGTCTGTCTGCACCCCTCAGAGCCGGAAGCAATCTACTTTTGGCTACCTCTACAAGAAAGCAGTGACTTGCAAGAATACCCAGATATTGAAGTATTCCAACTCATATAAATAGGCACTGATACTGGAGATGAATTTAGTCAATTTTAGGTCTATTCAGAAGAGATAGGTAACGCACAAGATTGTCAAACACAGATTTCTCTTCCGGCACCGTTTTCCTGGTAACATTCTGATTGCTTTTATACTCCCTTGCCTGTGCCTCACGTGGGGGGAAAAATAAATTTATTTTAGATGCAAAGAAGTAGTTATTCAATTTTCATGGGCCATTTCTTCTTATTTATTGTAATAGATAGGCATAGCCCACGAGTTCTGTGATTCTTCCCAGTGATTAACTTCTTTCATATGGCATTAGTCATGCATTTTTTATTTTTTATTTTTTCAACGTTTTTTTTATTTATTTTTTGGGACAGAGAGAGACAGAGCATGAACCGGGGAGGGGCAGAGAGAGAGGGAGACACAGAATCGGAAACAGGCTCCAGGCTCCGAGCCATCAGCCCAGAGCCTGATGCGGGGCTCGAACTCACGGACCGCGAGATCGTGACCTGGCTGAAGTCGGGCGCTTAACCGACTGCGCCACCCAGGCGCCCCAGTCATGCATTTTTTAAAGTGATAATTGGAATGGCTATTTTTTCTTGCCTAAATGGAATCAGACTGGATTTGATGTATTACTTTCTTCAGCCCTCTGCTGGTCTTATTCTCTAAATAAGACAACCCAGCTGTGGTTTTCAACCCTGGCCGTGCTTGATGATCTTACAAAAATATAGGTACCTGAACCCATCCTATAACCTACACTAGACCAAAATCTCCAGGAGTTCTAAATAGGGAACTAAGTAGTTATCTAGAATCCGGGAGGTCCACAGCTCTTGCTAGATTTTTTATTTGAAATAAGAAGGAATCTCCTGGCATACATTTAAGATGGGAAAAAAAAAAAATTAACCTTTAGGAGATCAGTTTTATGACCAAGGGTCAATGTTAACAATATGGGGCAATAGCAACTCAGATTACAATATTTCATTAGTAGAATATATAAAATCAAAATAAAATGACCTCTACCTATTTTTACAAGAATGTTTATCACTTTATTGTTTTTGTTTTTAATTTTTTTTTAATATCCATTTGTTTTTGAGAGAGAGAGAGATGGAGCGCAAGTGGGAGAGGGGCAGAAAGAGGGAGACAGAATCTGAAGCAGGCTCCAGACTCTGAGCTGTCAGCCAGAGCCTGATGCAGGGCTCGAACCCATGTGAGACTATGACCTGAGCTGAAGTTGGACACCCAACCGACTGAGCCACCCAGGTGCCCCTATTGTGTTCTTGTTTTTAAAGAAAGGTATTTGATGTGAATTTTTATCCTGAAGATAAATATTCGTATCTTTATACCTCAGTACAAAATCTTCTAAATAGTACAGTGGCAATTTGTGCCTCAATAGTTGTGCATTGCAGTTGTGCCTAAAGTCCTTACCTGTTTAAATTTTTTCCCGATGCATTTAGCTGCTGGGATTCTTATGGGTTTATACCTTTGCTTTTATTTTCATGGGAAAGTTTAAAATAAGTTAATTTCTAGAATGACCGTAAATATTTCCTGTTTCACATTTTCTAAACATATTCCAAATTAACATATAAGCATACCAGACAGTTTTTAAAAACCCTCTCAGTTTTTATCTGGCTGAATGTTTTCCTTTCACATATAAAAAATTATCTTGAGGTATTGGACTTAAGTGAGTCCAGAGGACTAACAAGCTAAAATCTTCTGAATGCCAAGTTTCTTAACTTTTTCCATGGAAATCTTTCTATCTCACTAAACACAATCTGATTTTAACTTTTTTTTTGTTTTTCTTTTTCCTTTTAATGACAAGAGTCATTGCTGTGATGCCCTGAGAAACCTTAGGAGCACAGTTTTGTTTACCTTTGTTATCGTACCCCTAATCAGCTGCATGTTCCTATCGTATTAGTCTCCTTAATTTCTCCCTATTTCCACCTTCCACTGTTCTAGCAGCTTTCGTTTCTCCCACTGAGCTTTTAATCTACCATCTCTGATAAATCAGACAAAGAAGTTTGCCAAGGGTGTGTGGAATTTGATTACCTGGTTTGTTAATCAATATGACCTTTACATTTTCCAAGGTTGTATGAATCTTTGAACTATGTGCAAGGTCTGTGATGGCTAGGCTTTTGTTTGAGGGCCTGGTGATCCCCTCATCCCTCATTTTGGTTTGTGTAAAAGGCAAACAGTCAAATAGGAAGCACTTACTTTGCTCTACCCCCTTAGTATTCTTTACCATAGGGCAGTATTTCTTAAACTTAAGCATGCATAAGTTCTCAGACAGTGCTGATGCTACTACACTTTGAGAATAACAGCCATAGGGAACGTTATGGGTCATTAATCGTTTTCACCTTCCATTTCTGCATTTTGTAAATATGAGTATTATTCTTCATATAATGTTACAACTTCGTACATGTTCTTAAAGCGTCTTACAGTATTTTAGTTATTGTAGCATCTTATTATACTATTATATATAAAATATAATTATAAAACCCATCATAAAGGCCCCATCCTTGTGACCTCATCTAAACCTAATTAACTCCCAAAGGTCCCGTCTCCAAATGCTCTTGCATTTGTTGATACGACTTTAGGAGTGACATATTTCAGTCCATAGCAACATCATATAATAACATCTTATGTATTTTTTCACACGCAAAACCAAAAAAATGTTGTTTTACCTGTGCCAGGACTTTGTTTTACTTCTCTCTCTCTTAGGTCTTCTGACATATTACTGACTAAATCATCTTCAGCTGCTTCTCCAGCAATGGCTGTGTGAACATAGTGGGATATATGGTGATTTGGTTTTATTCACTTTCAGGATTGTGTTTTAAACTCTAATATGTTATTTTCCCTTTTACAGTGAGCCTGGTGCTAAATACTGTAGTTGTTTCCTTTTCTCTAATTTAGATTCCCCACTCTTAAAAATCTTTCAGTCGTAGGTCCCTGTAGATACCTGGTGTTGTAAGTCTGTAGCTAGACTTACAGACTCATAACTGATGGAATCATCATTGTCTGCAATTACTGTATGAACAGAATCATGCTGCTGCTGTTGGGCTACTTTATCACTAGTCATTTTATTTTTCATGGGATAGATGTATATAGTTCTCTAGCAGACCGGTTTCTTTTTTCTCCCCAACAAAAGATTTTAATACTTCTCACCACCATTTCTTAGTCCTAACTCTGTCATTGCCTCTCTTTCTCCTAGACACACACTCACACTCTAGGAATTAAGACTCCATTGTTTAAGGCAGATATTAAGATCTAGAAACTTTATGGTTAGTAGAGGTCTTTAAGAACATTTTGTCAAGTGTAGAGGAGATACTTGGTTTAGGATTCCACAAAGACTGAGCTAGAACTTGGATTTCCTGACTCCTGATCTAGAACTCATCCAATTTATTTCATGCTATCATATCTTTTTGTGTATTGTATCTTAATCCTTTGGATTAAACTCATTTTAAAGAACTTTATGATATGTCCCAGAAGAACCACACTTCAAAGACATTCTCATGGGTTTTGTATTTTTCTAAGTTCTTTAATGTCCTTTTTCTGTTCACTCACAATTTTACCATAGTTGATATGAAAAGTTGCTTTAATTTCTGCCATCTAGAGTTGCATTTTTACTTTATTAAAATTGGTCTATTTTTAAACTTGTGGAGATCCAATTTTATTTCACCCTTTTTTTATAACTGTGCTATTCTCTATGTCCTGGAGGAGATCGATTATACATTCAATCTGTTTCATGATAAATTGAACAATTAGCTTATTGAATAACATTTACTGAAACCTATTTAACTTAGATTATATACATGTTATCATGCTACTGACATTTTATATGATGTAGCCTGATGTTAAGATTACTTTTGTCTTCCTACCTGTCCGATCCTCTTCTCTTTTTACATTGGCACATCCTGTGGCTTGTTCTCCATCTTGGAATTCCTGTTCTTGTGATTTTTCTGTTTTATTGTGTCCCAAAATGGCATCCAGCTCAGTAAAAAATTTCATACTCTTAGTTATTCCTTGGTCTTGAGCCATTCTTACAATCTTATATTCATGTTTTAAGTTTTTGTACTTTGTTCTGCACTGTTTCCAATCTCTCTCTATTCCAAATTTCTGAAGCTTCGCAGCAATTTGTTCAAATATCCTTTTATTTCTCACTGTTCCCTCTAGTTGTTGTTGTATTCTCATATCAGACCAGATGCCTATTAGAGCCCTAATTTCTGGCACAGTCCAGTGTTTTCCTCCTTCATTTGCTACAGTTGGAATAAAAGTTGGATTAATAGGGGGTTCCATAATTGATGTAGAGTTACCTGTATCAGGTGGGGAGGGAAAGATATATATATATATATATATATATATATATATATATATATATATATATACACACACACACACACACACATATATATACATACACATGTATATGTATGTATATATATATAGTTACATAAGATAAATAATTAGATGCATCCTTAATAAAGAAAGACATTTTCTCCATGGGAGATGGAATACAAATCATAGCTTAGCTTTCCTCTGAAACTAATGGATAAAAGAAGTACAGAACCTGAATCTGTTTGTTGTCATGTTAGTGACTGGCTTTAATACAGTTGTTTTTAATTACTCACATTTTGATCATGTTTTTTTCTCTATCATTCCTTACCCGTCCATCCCACTCCTTTGGTCTGTGGTGTGTATTTAACTATATAGTGAACATTGAATACATAATTTTGTAATATTGACTTGTAGAAAGCAATGCAATTGGAAAATGGCTTGTTGAGAACAGTTTATTTTTTTTTATTATTTTTTGGTGATAAGATAGGTGGGAGCAATTATCTCCTCTTCCTTTTAATCTAATGATTTCCATTGGCTACATATCAGTATCTCCTGGGGAGCTTTTATAAATCACTGCTTCACTGCTAACCCCACCCCTCATCCCCAGATTGTGATTCTAGTGTGCAATCAGGGTTGGGAACCAAGACTATTCATGAATGAAGGGTTGGAAGAGGCATGTTACAACAATTGGTGCTTCTTACTCCTCATGAAAATAAAATGTCCCATTGGTTAAAGAACAACTGTCATTTTAAGTGAAGTATTCTTTTAATGCAAGGAAATGTGCCAGAAATTTCATAATGCCCTAGACAGAATGTCCCCGCTTAGTTAGAAATCCTAGTATGGTACCTTCATGTTAGATCTCTAGTACAGTTTTGCAACTTACTGAGGTTATGTTGGCTATTTTAACAACCACATTATCTTGTGTTTTTGTCAGATTTCATGTTTGTTGTGTTTAATAAGAAGGTAGTTCAGACCTCAGCATCTATAATGTAAGTCATTAAAAACCACTTTTTAGCATTTACCTGAGGTATATGGAGGTGTTTTTATTTTGTGGTACATTTAATGTCTTTGTTTTGAAATGCTTTTCACTATTTTTCCTTACTTAGATTAACAACCTTCAATACAAATTTAGAAGCAAAGTGAGGATTTATATTGACTTTAATTTGGGTGAATAAAATCATCCTTGACCTCATTATTGATTTGATATTATTTACTTTCACATGTAAAATTGTTTGTCTTAGACCTCAGGAGTGCTAAAGTGACATGTTCATTAAATATTAAGCATCTACTATGTTTAATTTTGACCTATATTTCTTACTATATTTAAAGGATGAAGGTTGTGAATTTGAAAGGTAGTATTTCTAGGCAATTTACATTTTGTTAAAGAAATCATTTATTTTTAAAAATGATTTTTTTAGTATAGATTATAAAAAAAAGAGGGAAACTTGAAGTAATCCTAAGTGTTTCTATCGGGAAAAATCATCCATTTTCTCATAAACCAATCTTACTTTCCAATTTGGAATCTGATCAGTTTCATTGTTTTTTGACCCACCTAGTTCCATTGGTTTGATGTGAGAAACCAAAAGTAAAGGATTTCCTGAGAGGTCTTCCTTATCTTCTAATGTAACTGACATTTTACCTGGAAAAAGAATGGAATTCCTTTTAGAGTAAGTTCTAGGGAAGATAAATATTGAATTAAATGACTGATAATGCTAGTAGCTTGAGCTGAATTTGATCATATTGATGAAAGATTATAGATTTGTGATAGATTTTATATGATTTAAATACTGTATAATATTTAAATACTGTACTTATCTATATAAAGGAAATTTTAATTTTTTTATCAATTTTTTTTAACATTTATTCATTTTTTGAGAGACAGAGTACGAGCGGGGAAGGACAGAGAGATGAGGGAGACACAGAATCCGAAGCAGGCTCTAGGCTCTGAGCTGTTAGCACAGAGCCTAACGTGAAGCTCAAACTCAGGAATAGTGAGATCATGACCTGAGCCAGAGTCAGACGCTTAACCGACTGAGCCACCCAGATGCCCCCAAATTTAATTTCTTCCATTCCATTGACATGGTTTATTTTGAACTTCCACTAGTTTTGTTTGCTAATTTTATAAGTTTCTAGAGATGATTGTGGTTCATTTTCAAATTAAATTACATTTTTAAAATAAAGATGTTCTTTAATTTTGTATTTTAGGTACTTTAACATAATAGGGACTTGATAAATGATACTAGCAATGTAAAACAGAGGTCCTGTGATGAGATAATCTGAAAATCTTGTTTATTTGGCATATTTGGTCAGATAGCTAAAATTTATATGTATCTTTTATAATTAGCTGGTTGGTACACACTAAACTTTCCAGAAATTAATCTAAGCTATGCTTAAGTAGACCAAAGAATGTGTCATATCAAAGAACCATGCCAACCTTGAAAAATGAAAATGGTGCCTTAATCTTCCTGGTTTCATGAGTTGGGTGTTTTCATAAAATGAGGCACAGGCTACTTTTTAATGTTTTTTGTTTTTTCAGAGAGAGAGAGCAAGCTGGGGAGAGTGGCAGAGGGGGAGATGGAGAGAGAGAATCTCAAGCAGGCTCTCCACTCAGTATGGAGTGTTGGGTTCTATCCCATGACTCCAAGATCATGGCCCAAGCCTAAATTGAGTCACCAACTGAACGACCCAGGCGCCCCTAGTTTGCTAGTCTGTTATCTGATTTAGGACCTAGTTTTATGTTTGTTGAAAACAGCGTGGAGCTGAAAATATTGGTAGGCGTGATAAAGAAAAGCTTCTCTTCCCAACTTCTTCGGGCTATTTTTTTTCTTAGGTTGATCATTCCTAGCATAATTCCAAAATTGTATGTAGGGCCCCCATGCCCTGGAGATTGTAAACTGAGACTCTTAAGTCATCACTCCTGATGCATTTGTATCAAGTTAAGAGGAGAGAAATAGAGTGGAAATTTGGTCACTGAAAGAATGTGATTCAGCAGTAATAGTAGGCCAAAGGTATTCTGAAGTTGAGGATGATTATAACTTCCAGAACATGAAGCCTCTTAAGAGTTTGTATTTGAGTCCTTTGCCAAGGCTCAGTCAGGCTACCTGCTGCCTAACAGGAACTAGATCCTCTGTTCTTACCACTTGCATGAGGTTGATCCCAACAGTGGAAAAGGCACATTCTTTTTCTTCCCTTCTTCAGTTTACCATATACCAATAAAAATTGTGCTGGTTCCCCATAGAGGAACCAGAAGACATTATAAATGAATCAGACCAAAAGTAAAGGAGGGCTTTCTAAGCCTTAAAAAAGACTATTTGATTGCATTAAGAACTTTAATGAAAACCTTTTTCATCACTGTTTGATTACATTGAAAACTTTTGAATTCTATAGATCAAATAAAAAGCAGCCAAAATTTTAAGGCAAAAGAGATCACGCAGTTTGTAAGACCTCAGTTGACATAATTTGTAAAAGTGAATAAACATATAGAAAATTGTTCCATAGCATTAGTAATTAAAAAATGCAAATTAAAAGTTATCAATCACATACACCATTATAGTTAGTTAAGTAAAGTACAGTTCTTTTGGAAAGCATTTTTTTTTTTTTTTTTTTTTTTTTTTTAGGACTGTTTCAAAGTAATCCTAGCCCTCCTGACCGGTAATTGAACTTCTGATAGTCTATTCTAAAGTGATAATGTTAGGTATTGATTATAGCATCATTTCTCTTAGGGGGCAAAGACAAACTGTATATGCACTCATATTATGGAACCATTAAGTAACATTTAATCCTGAATTATAATTAATTCTGGGTATAATTTAAAGATAATTTTTAAAGTAAACAAAATGCTAATGTGCTTGTAATTTTATAATTCAAAACGTTTAAAGAACAACAACCAGAGACATTGTAGATGATGTGTTAGGAAGGGGCTGAAAAGTAAGGAGACCAGTTAAGAGCTTATCTTAATATTCCATGTGATAGATGAAGTTCTACATGGTGATAATGAGAATAGAACAGGGGAAAATTTATGAAACATGTCAGTAGTTTTTTTAAGGACTTAGTGACTGATGAAAGGTCAAGGATATCTCAAATCTTTAATGTTTATTTAAATGATTGGAAATACAGTGATAGTAAGGTGGAGGCAGTTTGTAGGAGGATCAGTTCTGAATGAGGGAAGAGAGAGAGTATGGTTTTAGAATTGGAGGGTTTGAGATACCTGAAACATACAACGTTCAGAAGTAATTATGGGCCATCTGCTTACGAGTGAAAATGGGGAATTTGGAGCCATGGGGGTACCTGAATGGGTTAGAAGGAGATCCTGTTAAGTGGAGATTAAACACACACACACACACACACACACACACACACACACACGCACGCACGCGCGCGCGCGCCAGGGTGGGGGGGGTGGCTCAGAGAAGAGAGGGGCAAAAATAGTGGAGATTTAGCACCCACATCTTCATTACACCAACCTCTGGTTAAAATCAAGGCCTTTCAGAAGTTGAGTCATTTACTTACCATTAACCAATATTTAAAGCATTTAAATTCCAAAGAGTGCAGGGTGATTAATTGGATAAAATAATGTTATTGCTCTTTTTTTTTTTTTAATTTATTTATTTTGAGAGAGATAGAGTGCGAGCAGGGGAGGGACAGAAAGAGGGGGAGAATCACAAGCAGGCTGGGCTTTTACAGCATAGGGCTCGAACTCAGGAAAGTGAGATCATGACCTTAGCCAAAATTAAGAGTCAGATGCCTTAACCTACTGGCCACCCAGCTGCCCCCAGTGTTATTGCTCTTTAACTTGACAGTGGCTGCAGAGCTTTCTCAGAATTTGGTATAGTATCAGCAATGTAAAGGGAGTATGTTAAGTGAAGTGCATTTTTTACCAAACGATTTATTATTGAGCTTTGCACACAAAGTTCAGATAACCCAAATTAACCTAACTTCAATTTCTGTCATTGTACCATCCTTTCTCATTTGCTATCTTTATTCTACCACTTACCATTTTCTTTTGGGTGTTAAATTTATTCATGATGCCCTCCTTTCTGCAGTTACAAAGCATGTAGCTCAGTGCTTTGCACATGATATACACAGACAGTAGGTATTAGAAATTTTGAATTGAACAACTCTGCCCTCAAAAATAGCATCTGTAAGACTTTCGCTATGGGAGAAATCTCATTACTGCCATTGATTTCCCCTCTTTCCCTGGTGATATATTCAGCTTCCACAGACAGTGAGCAAATTCTATGTAAATAGTGTTGGGCTTAACAACACAGCAAGTCAAGAACCTTGTTTTAATATCTAAATCATTTAATCATAAATCATATAATCTATCAAGTCTATTTTTGTTTCATTTTTTTGTTAAAGGGAGCTGTTCTTCTAAACAAGTAATGAAAGAAGTTATTATTTCCTAGTATTTTAGTGCTGTTATTGATAAATTTAGAAAAATGGGAACGTTAATATAGAGCAGAAAGTTCTGTCTTGTTTGGAGCTGTGGGGAAACAACAGTGGAGTAATATATTTGATTTTTTTTTTCTTTTGCCACCCTTAAAAAATTAAAACCTAAAATGTTTTCAAAGCCCAATCCATTTTTCACAAAACATCAGGCATGCTTAAGGAGCAGTTGGCATTAGGAGTTAATGTCATTTTAATGTGTTGTTTTTTTTTGTTTTTTTTTTTTCCAATATTTTGCGGATTTAAAAAGTGGAGGTATTTAATCTTCCTAAATTTTTTACCTTGTGCAAAATACTGTAACAAGTCAGTTGTTTTTCTCAACCATAATATTCCAGGCTATGTTTATCATATGGACTCAGAAATCCTATACTGTTATAGTTTGTTAGGTAAAAACAACAAAAGAATGCTACTTTTTCTTTTTTACCTTCGGTGGTCTCTGGAGCTGTACTTTGGCTCAGCGTTGCCAGGCACCTGCCATTTGCATCTTCCTCTGTTAATTGGGTGGCAGGTTCATACTGCAGGATCGCATCCAAATCATGGAAGAACTTCATAGTTTTAGAGCTGTCTCCAGAGTTATGGGCATATTTAACTGTTCTGTATTCATATTTGAGATTTTTGTACTTTGCCCGGCACTGTTTCCAATCTCTGTATACTCCTAGTGCTTGCAGCCTTTTAGCAATGTAAATAAATATTCCTTTATTTCTCAGTGTTCCATAAAGTTGTTTTCGTATATTTTTTTCTGCCCAGACACTTAGCAAAGCTTTAACCTCTTCTTCAGTCCAGTGCTTTCCTGCTCCACTCTCCATGTTGAAAGTGACCTGGAAATGATTCACTATTTCTAGCCAAGGTTTTGTTTCCTAGGAAACCAGACGGCTGGTTGTCAATAAGCTCCAAAGAGCTGAAAAGATCTAGTTTAACTGGTTCAAGCTGCCTGAGGGGAGTAACTTGAGAAACTGCCAAATACGCAGGCTTTGTGATTAAAGAAGCCTGGACCTAAATGATGCCTAACGTTTTTCATTTCAGACTTAAGGGGAAATTACCCTGGAGACAAAAGGGAAGGAAAACCATTTTTTTGTTTATTTCTTTTCTTACATAATACTCTGGTTTACTAAATGGTTGTTGATTTTTAAAAAATAATTTTAGAAGTGGTTGGCAGAGGTTCTTTCTGCCTCAAGATTTATGGCAAACGTTATTTTTTTTCCCCTCTGCCATGAATCATTTAGTCTTCTAGCATAGGTTAACCTTGAAGACCACATCATTTCAGTAAAGAAATCCTAAGTCATAAGTGATCCAGTCTTACAGGGTGTATAGAGTTATGCATATATATTTAACGTATTGGTAGTATTTAATGCATTGATAATTTAGTAAAATTTTAATTTTAAATATTTAGATTTTTACTTTGCAGGTACACTTAATGTTGTACTTTTTTTCTTATTAAAATGCTAAACAGGGATGCCTGGGCTGCTCAGTCCACTGAGCGTCCAACTCTTGATTTTGGCTCATGATCTGATCTAACCCCAAGTCGGGTTCTGTGCTGACAACATGGAGGCCTGCTTGCGATTCTCTCCCTCTCTCTCTGTCCATCCTCTACTAGCTCACCTGCTCACTTTCTCTCTCTCTCTCTCTCTCTCTCTCAAAATAAATAAACTTTAAAAAAATGCGTAAACAACTATAATATATAATTTTGAAAAATATTATTTTAGCCAAATAAGTCAATGTATTAATTGACTTATAATTAGTTATTAATGTACATATACATATATGATAGAAATTTACCTTTTATTTCTACCCTGTTATACATTCTTTGGAACAAAAATTTGTTAAAACACATCTAGTATTTATAGAGCTATTAAAATTGTGGAGCATTTGGAATCTTTATTTTATTACTCCGTAGTGGTACAGATCCTCTTAGTCTTAAGGTGTGTTATAACTACCTCCGGCCCAGCTTTTGGCTTTTTTCTTTATTTCATCACCTAGAAATATTAACGCAGAGATGAAATACAAAGTTCCTGATTAGCTTATCATTTTTAGAAGCAGCATTTATTTTTTTGTAATGACTAAAGTGACAGATATTTGTTGGGGAAGAAAAGTGGTAAGTGCAGAAAAACAAAGCAAAAACTCAAAAAAAAAAAAAGAATTTTGTTCATGATTCTAGTACCCACAACTAAGCATTTTACCTAACAATTTATTTGGAGATAGCCATTTATATCTACATACTCAATTTAGAGGCCACGTAGTACAGGGGTTAGAAGCTCAAGTTCTGGAGTCAGATTGTGTTCTCATCCTGGCTGTGCTGCCACTTTCCATGCAACATCGGGCAAGTTACTTAACTTCCATTTCTTTAGTGTCCTTATTTGTAAAATGGGAATGATAATCATGATAATCATAGTATTTAGTTCATAGGATTGTTGTGAGAGCCTAATAAATTAGGTCGTTCCTATAAATTTTAGGACAGTGCCTGGCATATTAGTTAGAACTCAGACAATATCATCTATCTGGTCACTATCATCGTGAGTAGAAGGGGCACTGGTACTGGTAGCATGTAATGTATTGTCAGTTCCTGAATGCTCTTGAGAAAAGTATGCTTCATAAAGAAGCTTATCAATGAGGTAAATTTAAATTTAACAGTTGATGCCTTTTTGTATTCACAGGGGTCAGGAGAGTGCTGGTATTGTGACCAGTGATGGGAATTCAGTACCAACATTCAAAACACACAAGGTATATTTGAACATTAAAAAATGTTGATAATAAAGATAACAATAACCAGATGATAACTAGTATGTTGGTGGGGGAAGGAAATTTGAACAAATAATTTGCATATAAAAGTCATACGCTGGATCAGCCATTTCCATTTGTCCAATTAGGGTCCATTTCTGTGTGATAGTTTGCTTGACTGACTCACGGAAACAGGTCATATATTTAAATATTTTAACATGCTTTGGGTTTTTAAAATGCATTTGATTTAGTTTCTTTGACAAAATTTACTGTTTAGTACATCTTCAGTGTTTTAATGGAAAGTAGCTCATAAAACAAGCGCTCAACATTGTGAATGTATTAAATGCCATTGAATTGTTTACCTTAAAATAGTTAATTTTGTTATGTGAATTTCACCTCAATTTTTTTTAAATTATTTTTTTGTTTGTTTATTTATTTTTAAGAGAGAGAGGGAGAGAGAGTGCAAGGAGGGGAGGAGCAGAGAGAGAGAGGGAGACACAGAATCCAAAGCAGGCTCCAGCCTCTGAGCTGTCAGCACAGAGCCTGATGCGGGACTGGAATTCACGAACCGGGGCTGGAACTCATGAACCGCGAAATCATGAGCTGAAGTCAGATGCTTAACCAACTGAGCCACCCACGTACCCCTCAAATTTTTTTCTAAAAAGATATTTCATGGTTCTTACAATTAGGTTAGTCTTTAAGATTAGAATTCTGGAGCACATAGGATAAAAGCCTTTACTCACTAGGGCCACAAGTCTGGTTTTTTTTTTCTAAGATGAGCTTCTACTTTGACTTTACAAGGGAATGGGTCTTGTAAATCATGTCTTTACCCAAGACAATTTGAAGAAATTATATATTTCAAACCTTGGAATTGGACACACGAGATACGCCACTACAGGAAACTGTGAATTAGAAAACTGTCAGCCCTTTGTTGTTGAAACACTTCATGGGAAAATAGCTGTGGCACATAACGGCGAATTGGTAAATGCTACTCAATTAAGGAAAAAGGTAAGTGTTTTTAATGCTTTTTTTCATTATTAGGATAAATTAATGAAATGAAGTTATTGGGGATCTTGGTGCAGGATATTTTCTAATTGTTGCCACCTGTTATCTAACTGCAAAGGACAACTGTATTAGAATTACCTGGAGTATTTGTTATAATTGCAGATTCTAAGATTGAGCCCCAGAACCTGCAGCAGGAGGGTGGTCAGTCTGCATTTTAATGTACTTCTAAGGTGATTCTGATGGTACTGCTTTAGAATAGAGATGTGAAAAAGTTGATTTATGGTTGTTGTGAGAAACAGAGAAATTAGGGTTTTATGGGCTGTTCCTATCCCTTCAGCCTTGTCTTTATGTTCAAAGCATAAAAAGAAAATAGAATATAAACTGGATAACAAATACAAGGGAAAGTGATTTGGAAACAATTACAGGAAACCACTTGGGGAAAAGGCAAAGAATTTACTTATGTTCATTTTCGTTCATAGCATGGTATTTAGAGCATTCTATGTTAATTTATGCCTATGCTTTTATCCATCATTAGTTTATCTTCCTTTTTTTTTTTAATTCCTTAGTATCTTTATATTCCTGATAGCTTATTTATCCATTCTTGCCATTCATTTATTGATGCCACGTTTCTTCAGTCCATTGGATTATAATAATCTTGATCTGGTAACCTTGGAAAGAAAACCCTCAGGTGGCATTCAGTAACAGGATGGTTATACACACACACACACACACACACATGTACACACAGTTATTTCCTTAGCATTCTAGAACAAGGCATTTTACATGGGATGAATAGTGACAGGAGTCAAATGATGGTGAATTTTGGTGGGTTGAAAATATCTAGAACCATGCTTCCATACCACTCATTGTCCTTTTATTTTCAATTCTAGCTTTGTTTTGCTCTCTTTTTAGGCACTGGTATTATAATGATAATATGTTTTCCTGCCCCTAAGTGAAAAAATATTTTTTTAATTCACACAATCAAAAAAGTATAAATATGAAGTAAAAATTACTAAGAAAAACTCACCACTTAGAGATAACCACCAAAATTCAATTCCACGCAATACCTAGCTCATTTCTAGACACAACCACTTCCCAGAGTCTGGATTTCACCTCTACACATTTAGCTGCCTACTGAAAATGTTCTATAGTATCAGTTTAAACTCAACCTGTACAGGTCATTGGTGGTGTTCTTGTCCTGGTCACACTGGCTCAGAACCTTATAATCTTCATGAGTGTGCTCAACCAATTTTTATTACATCTTCTACATTTAATTGTTCCATATAGTTAATTCCTTTCTTCTATTCTGTCAGCAATAATCAGTGGGGATGGGTAGCCCACCAGCACTATCACTAACAAACCTGGATTGAGCGGCCCCAACTGTAGTATGCCACTCTTATGGGAATGTATCCTATTGGTCAGGATTGTCAAGGGCTGAAAAAGTTAAAATCACAGTTCCAAATTCTTGTGCCTTCTCCACTCTCCCCCACCTTGACTGCAGGTTTATATTCCTTCAAACTTAGTTTTCAAAAGCTATTCTATATGCTTCCTAGAGCACTTTTTTTTTCTTGCTTAAAAACCTTCAGAGACTTCCTATTGCTTTCAGCAGTGGTTCTCCATTATTATATACATGTGTCATTAGTAGAATGCAGGATTTTCATAACTGAAAATTCACACAATGCCTGATCTCTTTCCATTATGGTGGGCTACTGGGTGAGGGGTGAGGTGGAGCTTCCCCTCTAATGATTACACTTTTCTCCATTCTAAATAGCTTCTGCGGCATGGTATTGGTTTGTCAACAAGTTCTGATAGTGAAATGATTACCCAGTTACTGGCATATACACCTCCTCAGGAACAAGATGGCACCCCAGACTGGGTAGCAAGGTAATTGTAAAACTAGGCTAAGCTCACAGCTCTGCTACGAGAGCTCTGCGTTGCAGAGCTTATGTCTTATGTTTATAACTGAAATTATTCAATGATTTAATTAATTCCAGGATTAAAAACTTAATGAAGGAAGCACCTACAGCATATTCCCTGCTTATAATGCACAGAGATGTTATTTATGCCGTACGAGATCCTTATGGAAATCGCCCTCTATGCATTGGACGTCTTATTCCTGTATCTGATATAAATGATAAAGGTAATGCACTTCAGAAGAAATAGAATTTCATAATGCTTTTCCAAGTTCTTGTCCTACTGTTGGTACACCCTCAAATCTTTAGGTATAGGAAGCTTATGAATGAGAAGGAACTAGATAAAAAGAAAAAAAATGATGTAGTACTTCGTTGTTTTTTTGTTTTTGTTTTTGTTTTTTTTAATGTTTATTTATTCTTGAGAGAGAGGGAGACAGAGCATGAGCGGGAGAGAGGGGAGAGCAGAAAGAGAGAGACACACACAGAATCTGAAGCAGGCTCCAGGCTCTGAGCTGTCATCACAGAGTCCAGCGTGGGGCTTGAACTCATGAGCTTGAGAGCATGACCTGAGCCATAGTCAGATGCTTATTTATCTATTTGGTATTTAACTGTTCTCTTGAAATAGGTAGCCGCTTGTAAAATTTCTTGAATCCATTAACTGAATTGTATTGTGATTTACAGAGAAAAAAGCTTCAGAAACAGAAGGATGGGTGGTGTCTTCAGAATCTTGTAGTTTTTTATCAATTGGCGCAAGGTAAGTTTTATTTCACTCAGCATATTCACTTTTTCCACATCAGTAAAAAGTTTTTTGTTACGTGAAAGTTTTCTTTCTGACGGCTGCTAGAAGACCTATCTATAAATGAATGCAGTTTCTTTTGTACATTTTACTCAGCACTGGCACTGACTTTAATATTCCAGTAATACCTTCTAATTTTGAAACTGGCATCTTGCTTTCAAAATACTATGAGACTTATTTTAGAAAGGAAGAATCTCCTCAACAAGGAATAGTTATGATCGAAAAATTTAAGCCAGGATAAAAATGTTCTCTTTAACCTCTGTTCTTCCAAAACTGAGTAAAATTTATGGCTTTTATTTTTTAAAATAAAAATTAGAATTTAGGGATAAGATAGAAGTATTAAATTTTTTTAATTTATTTTATTTTTTTATTATTACTTTTTTTTATTTTGAGAGAGCAGGGGGAGTAGAGCGAGAAGGAGAGACAGAACTCTAAGCAGGCGCTGCACCATCAGCTCAGAGCTTGATGCAGGGCTCGAACTCATGAAATGTGAGATCATGACCTGAGCTGAGATCAAGAGTCAGACACTTAAGTGACTGTGCCACCCAGGCACCGCAAGATACAAGTATTAGATTTACTGCTGGAAGAATATTAATTTTTTATTTTTTAAGCCATCTCTATATTAAACTGAACCACTTTTCCTTTATAAGGGAAGGGACTCTTTGTGTACTTTACAATAGATGTTATTATCAGTCTTAAGGACTGGTTTATTTAAAGTCTTCTTTCTTTAACATTGTTTCCCAAGATATTACCGTGAAGTCTTGCCTGGAGAAATTGTGGAAATAACCAAACGTAGTGTCCAAACTCTTGATATTATACCAAGGTCTGAAGGAAACCCGATGGCATTTTGTATCTTTGAATATGTTTATTTTGCAAGACCAGATAGTATATTTGAAGGTAAATAAAATATCTTTAACTTTTTACTTAAGTTTCTTATTTATCTCACTGAAACATGGCAGTTCTTGGTTCAAAGGCTTACCTGGCTCTTTGGAGGCACATTGTTAGATGCTGTGGATATGAGACTGAACCTACAAGTCATAATATCACTATTTTTCCCTTTCATGCTGGACCTTGTTTTCCTTTTAGGAGTAAGGATTATGATTTTCAGATATGTAATAAAGCCAATTTTTTTTTAAATAGTGAATTCCCCAGTTTATATTTTCTGCTTTAGTTGTTTTATATGCTTTACTTTTTGTACTCCATGTATAGAGTTCTAACAAGCTAGTTTTCTTAGAATAATAATGAAATGCTAAGTAAAAATAATCTATTTTTTTTCTCAAACATTCCAGACCAAATGGTTTACACAGTAAGATACCGTTGTGGTCAGCAGCTGGCAATTGAGGCACCAGTGGATGCAGATTTGGTTAGCACTGTTCCGGAATCTGCTACACCTGCTGCTCTTGGTTATGCAGGAAAGGTATTTCTCTTGACATGCAGTGAAATGCTCTTATAGCACTGAAATCAGAAACCCTTGTATATAAAGAGAAACTTACCAGTATATTACAAGGAAAAAGAAAATGTTGGATCCTTTACAACAAGAGTTATTTTCCAACCTTTTCATTCAATGGCACTGTTTTAGTGGAATCCACCCCAAGATTCACCTAAAGATGAGCAGAGTGATCCACTTCACTTAAAAAGACAACATCATTGGGGCACTCGGGTGGCATAGTTGGTTAAGTGTCTGACTCTTGATTTTGGCTCAGGTCATGATCTCATCATGGTTCGTGGGTTTGAGCCCCACATCAGCCTCTGTGCTGATGGCGTGGAGTCTGCTTGGGATTTTGTCTCTCCCTCTCTCTCTTCCCCTCCCCTGCTTGTGCTCTCTTTCAAAATAAATAAATAAACTTAAAAAAAAAAAAAGATAACATCATGAATACCTATAGAATTTAGTGGTAATATTTACTTATTACTAAAACTTATTTCTTGAAGCACCCTCCCTCACAAACCACTGGTTTATTTGTTCTCTATTTAGTATGGGTGATCACAAAGCCATTTATGTTCATTTTGTGTAATGTTTTTAGTACTGTGCTTAGTTTCATTTTCCATAACCAGATAGATTTATATGACTATGGTGATCCTGGGGTGTCCTCATCTGCATTCACTATGTTGAAAGTTTTATGTTTTCAAAAGAAATGATATGCGCACATTTTATTTTATTTGTTTTTTAAAATTTTTTTTTAATGTTTATTTTTTTGAGAGAGAGAGAGAGAGAGAGGGAGCAAATGGGGGAGGGGCAGAGAGCGAAGGAGACACAGAATCCAAAGCAGGCTCCAGGCTCTTGAGCTGTCGGCACAGAGCCTGACACGGGGCTCGAACCCACGAACCGTGAGATATGACCTGAGCCGAAGTCGGACACTTAACCGAGTGAGCCACCCAGGCGCCCCAATATGCACATATTTTAGATTAGTATTACCTTGAAAGATGGATAAATCACCTCCTGTCCCTCAAAAAGCATTCTTTGCATACTGGGTTTTGTTTTTTATTTTTTTAATGTTTATTTACTTTTTGGGAGAGAGAAAGAGCACAAGCTGGGGAGGGGCGGGGGGAAAGAGAGAGAAAGAGAAATCCCACATGGGCTCTGTGCTTACAGCAAACTTTGAGATCATGATTTTGAGCCAAAATCAGGACTCAGATGCCTAACCAACTAAGCCACCCAGGTACTCCTGCATACTAGTTTTAATTCATTTCTTGCTGATAGTTTTTAATTGCTGTGAATTTTTTTGTCAGTGATTTATTGTCCTGTCTGCACACACTTACTGTTCCTTTCCAAGACAGGGAAGTAATATTTGTTTAAGAGAGAAACATTACAACTTCTGACAAATTCAATTGGTTTTCCCAATGAGTATATTACTTTGAACGAGTTTACTTTTTGCCTTTTTTTCCCCTACAATTTAAATAGTGAAGAAAAATTGTAATCTATTGATGGAGAGTTCAGAATAGCAATTTCAAATGTTTTCATACATATTATAATGGAAGAATGACCTAGAGAAAATAAGAATCTAGAGTTCTCTATATGTTGCTGTTCATTGTCCTTTTATTTCTTGTCAGTGTGGGCTTCCTTATGTGGAGGTACTATGTAAAAACCGGTATGTAGGAAGAACATTTATTCAGCCAAACATGCGGTTGAGACAACTTGGTGTTGCAAAAAAATTTGGAGTATTGTCGGACAACTTTAAAGGCAAAAGAATCGTTCTTGTAGATGATTCAATTGTGAGAGGCAATACCATCTCACCTATAATCAAATTGCTCAAAGAATCTGGTGCGAAAGAGGTAAGTATTATTAAAACATACCCTAAAGTACCGTTAATTAATAGTACGATACTGGCATAAAAATTGCAATTTAGTACAGCGAATGAAAATGGATAGTTCAATAAAATAAATTGTCATCTTTCAAATGAGTTGGTTTAGGAATAACTATGCAGCAACTTGGAAAACATATAATAGCCACTCTTAAACTGCATACTAACTATAATCCTTAATAGACTAAAAACCTCAATATAAAAGATTAAAATTTTTATAAGGTTAATTTTAAAAACTCACAAAAGCCACACAATAAAATGTTTGTTTAATTTTTAGAGTACTTCTCTTTTTGAAGATGTAGAACAAATCGTACTGTAATAGATTTGCCACATTGGGTTATATTTTAAATCTCAAAGCTTATTCTAACTCTAAATATCTTAGTAATTCAAAATACAGAAGTGAGGTGTCATTTACAACTAATAGTTAAGTGGATTCAATAATAAAATCTCTTGTAGGAGAAAGTGGCATGGAAAGCAGTGGCAGTCTCTCTAGAAAGCTTTGAAAATAATTGTGATTATGATTTTCCAGCTTTTTTATGGCTGTTAGAATTATGATAATCTCTTCAGAATTCCTTGAAAATTTTGTAATTAAAAACAAAGAGGTATAAAGTAAATTCACCATTTGTTACGGTAGTGAAAAAGAATACACAACAGCTTATGTATCTACCAGTAGGAAATGTATCTACCTAAGTATGATGAAATATGTTGTAGCCACTAAAAACTGTAATTATGAAGACTACGTAATATGGGAAAATCTTTGCTTTATAAGAAAGGTAAAATGTGGGTGCCAATTATGGCCATGTAAATGTACCTTACAAAAGGCAGAAAAGTAATAATAGAGAAAAAAAGCTCCTAATAGTAGTTAAGGTTTTTGTTATATCCTGTAGACCATTTTTTGCTTTCTGAAATGGTAAACTAAGAGGTAGGCAAAAGTGTCATTCAAGAGAAAATGAAGGTGGTCCTAGGAATATAAAGTCATTAAATGGGAAATAGAAGAAAGAAATGTTCTCATTGATAGATGGTAAAAGGAAACAATAGGCAACTCAGTAAAAAGAATCTTTTACAAGTGGCTGACATTTTGAGATCTTTGTCCAGATGCTTTGGAGTTTAGAGCAGGGCTGCTCCAGAAGGGTTATAAATGTTAGAATAATATGTGAAATGATTTCTTTCCAAGGTACACATTCGAGTAGCTTCACCGCCAATTAGATACCCATGCTTTATGGGAATAAACATACCAACAAAAGAAGAGCTTATTGCCAATAAACCTGAATTTGAACATCTTGCAAAATATCTGGGTAGGTATTAAAATTTCTGTAAATATTTTTTTTTTAACAGAGAAAATCCAAAGCCTGTCAGTCTTTATACTTGTAATAAAAACAATGTCCAGCATTTGTTAAAAATAGATAATTTTATAACATGTTAAGCAGATACTGAATAGTATTCTGAATAGAGTGCCTGGTGTGTATACACACCATAGTAAGTGCTATATTGGAGACCTAGGCCAAGGTGAGATCAGGTGAAAAGGAAGAAAGGCTTTCTAGGTAGAGGGAACTGCAGGCATATCAGTTAAAGCCTCCCAGAGATCAGATCTGAAGAAAAACAAAAACAATTTTACCACAGATTATAATAGAATAATTTAGATGTGGGTACAAATCAAAAAGTGAAAAGCTAATGTAGGGTTATCTTTAATAATGAGGTCAGCAGACTTGGAGATTAGCTTATCCTGGATAAGACAGTTGCTTTTCTGTTTTTTTTTCTTTTTTTTTTTTTTTTAATTAGAGTTTATTTATTTATTTATTTTTGAGAGAGCGAGCAAGTAGGGGAGGGGGAGAGAGAGAGAATCCCAGGCAGACTCCCCATTGTCAGTGACCTGGGCTGAAATCAAGAGTCAGATCTTAACCAGCTGAGCTGCCCAGGCACCCCAAGACATTTGCTTTTCAAATTAGGTGAGATAAACTGTTTTAATACCACAGCAGATGTTTAGCCAATGTGCCTTGGTACCTCCGCACTGGTTGTCTAGATGGCTGGTTTTGACATGCCTGTGCCTTACCAGTTAAATACTTTGAATATCATCCAATTGGTACCTTATTGTGAACACTCACTTTTTGCCCGGAACATGTCTGTATTATTGTAATAATATCACAGATACCGTATAGTTAGGCCATGTTTCCCTTGTAAATGAAAAGACTTAGGAAAAGTATAGTGACCTTGAGCTTAAATTTGAACCCAGATTTTCCTGACTTCAAAGTCTGTTTTTCATAATCAAGAAAATTACTAAAGAGACTTTCTGAATCCATTCTAGATTTGAAGCCTCCAGTGCTATTTTAAATAGCAATTTAAATTCCAATTTCAAATTTTAAAAAATTATAAAGGCCCAGAATTTTAGTGCTTAATCCCTCTCCCCTCCTCCACCCCTGCTTTTTTTTTTTTTTAAGAATATGAAAGAGAAATTTTTATGCTGGCTTAAGTTTTCCTGTTTGTGACTGTTGTCTTGTGAGGCAGATCTTTCTTTCCAAAGGAAGCATCATGACCTTTTCCTTTTCCCCTCTTTCCCTCTGTAGGAGCAAACAGTGTTGTATATCTGTCAGTGGGAGGACTAGTTTCATCTGTACAAGAAGGGATAAAGTTTAAAAAACAGAAAGTGGAAAAGCAGGATATTATGATTCAAGAAAATGGGAATGGTCTGGAATGCTTTGAAAAGAATGGTCATTGTACAGCATGTCTCACTGGAAAATACCCTGTGGAGTTGGAATGGTAGTTGATAGGGGCAGACCTGATGTTTCAAAATATAAAGTTGGTCAAGAAGTTATAGTGGTGGTTATACCTTATCCATTTAACTGTTACTCCCTTGGTCAATGTAAAATGCCATATGCTTATGATTACCTTTATATATTTTGAGATTTCTTTTCTGAAAAGAGTACCAAAGTGCTATGCTTTCCTTAATGATCCTAGATAAATATTTTGGTGTCATCTAGGAGTTTGGATGATCCTTTGTTTTGTTTAGTAGTTTAGTACTTTGAGGCTACCAGTTATGAGATCATACACATTTAAGTTCAGATCAGCAACAATAATGCAATGAATAGATAAATTTCTGTTTTAGTAGGGATGGCCAGGCACTATACCTTCCCACAGATTCTTAGAAAATTTTGTGGAATGTTTCTTGAGTTATTGCAATTCGGTTGTGGAATATTTTCATAATTGAACCTTGCTAATTGCATATAATGCAACAACACTGTTTTTTGTGGTGTTTGTTTGTTTGTTTACACACAAGCATTGGCTAGCCTTTTTCCCTTGGTCAGAGAAAGTAGGTAGTAAGTGGCATTTCCCAGGTCCATGCTTTAAATGGTTTGCAAGAGGTTAGACTAAGATGGTGTGATGCAAACAAGACATGAGTTAAATATAACATTTCACTCAAACCTTGAATCCATTATATCCCAAAAGTGTCAAGCCTCTAGAGTTCTCAGTGTGGTTTTGACCTTTCTTCCCTGTCTAACTTTAGACAAATCTTGAAACATCAACAACAATAAATACATGCCTCTTTGTGCCTCACTTTTCCCGCCTGTGCAGCGGGGTACTTAGTAAATTAATTAATAGGGATGTGAAAAAGTGTCATACTTTTTGTGGTGGTTAGAGCCATCCTTTCACCCCTCAGTTTTAAGATAGTGCATGATTATTAGCTTTTGAAACGTTGGCTGTTACTCTGAAATTGAGATTTCATTATGGTGAAGGGAGACATACAGTTTAGCAGTGCTTTGCCACCTGTCTTTGAGATGTCCTAAGGATGATTGTAAAAACATGTCTGTGGAAGGTGTTTTTCTACATTTGACTATGAAGTATGATCTATATACTACTTAGTGCCCTTATAGTATAAACCCAGCAAGTAACCTAGTACATTTGAAATAAAAAATAAATTTTTAGGTTCTAACAACCCTTTTATTCTTATTAATTATATGTTCTTTTAATAAAGTGCTTGATCATTTGCAAACATATATACATATATATGTACAAATATAGATATATCATTGCAATTAAATGATCAAATACAAACAAACCCTGTAGGGGCCAATTTTGTTTAAGATCAAGGTGACAACTATTTTGGAATTAGCATGCCTGTCTGATTCTAAGCATCACCTTATCACTTTTTTTCCACTTTGTTTTATTGGGCTCTAACAAATACAGTTTTTTTGAAGTGTTTTCCTGTAACATCTGAGATTTAAAATTTTAAGATGCCTTGCCCTCAACTCCTGTTTATGTAAGATTTTTTTCAAACATAAAAGTGTTTGTTTCTGTGTTATTAAGTTACCTTAATTTGATGTATATAGTGTCCAAATCCATTTAGGAATTTAATATTTATTAATAACTGAAATCTTCTGTCTTCATTTGGTATATAGTCTCACATATTATATTATGGCAGGCCAAGATAAAATCTTGACAGCTATTTAAGCCCATGTGCAGCAGGCATCAGCGGCTTAGATAATGCTGTGGCAATGACACAAGCAAATTGACATTTGAATAAAGCCCTGGGACCACTTGAGTGTATAGCCTCTTGTCTTAAGTGTATTCCTCATATCAGCATGGAGGAGGCAAGACCTGTGGGTCAATTTTGAATTGGCCTTACTTACATTTGATTTTTAAAAACAAGAGACTCAGGGAAAGTACTAAACCAAAATCTCTGATTTGACTTTCGTGTTTTCCATAGTTTTTGTCTCCCATTGTTTTTATTTTGTTTTATTGAGATGCTTTTATAAAGAAATATGGGACTGTGAGAGTTTGGTTATTCTACAAATTTCTTAATGTTTCTCCATCATGGCCTTTTATTTCACAAGTTTCTGATGTCTGAATTCAATTACAGTTTTTTACATTTAATCTCAAATGTTTAACTGTTTTAAATAGCAGAGTGCTGAAAATTACAAAGAAGATGAAAAAATGTGTTTTCACAGGATCTATATTGTTGTGAATTAAACTAAGCCTACTTTTTTGTGACTTCATTGTGATGTATTGGTGATAAATATATGTAATAAGTGTGTTTAAGTATGTGTGTGCTTTTTTTTTTTAATAATGACCTTTGGTTAGTGCATTATGATGAGTAGCGCAGTAATAGTCACATCCAGGCTCCATTCTTGGCACCAGCTAGTCAGATCTTATTTCTCTGATCCAGGCATTTCAATAAATAGACCAGTGCTTATGAACCAGGCAAAAGTCCTGGCTGAGTAGGAAGGAGAAATAAAGTTATTAGAAACGTAATGCTGAGTAAGTTTTGTGGAAATACCAGTGAGAATGGGGAGTGTCACAGAAGAGATGGCTTAGATTTCCAAAATGTATGTGTGTGTTGGGGGAGTTGTGTTGTTGTTTTTTTTTTTTTTTCAGTCAAATTTAGGTAAATCAATAAATTGTATATTCAGACAATAGAACTTTATTCAGTCCTAAAAAGGAATGAGCTGTCAGGCCATGAAAAGATATGGAACTTAAATGCATATTACCAAGTGAAAGAAGGCAGTCTGTCAAAGCTGTATACCGTGTGAGTCAAACTTTATGCCATTCTGGAAAAGGCAAAACTATGGCTCAGTTCATGATTGTGGGATCCAGGCCCACGTTGGACTCCATGCTAAGTGTGGGGCCTGCTTAGGGTTCTCTCTCTCCTCCCCCCCCCTTTTTTCCCCCCGCACCCCTCCATCCTTCCCTCCCTCTCCCTCTATCCCCTGCTTACGCTAGCAAGCACATTGTCTAAGATGGAAAAAAAACAATGAAGCCATCAGTGATTGCCAGGAGTTAGTGGGGAGGAAGGGATAAATCGAAGGAGCACAGAGAATTTTTAGTACCATGAAACCACTCTGTGTGATATTATAATGGTGAATATATCTCATTATATATTTGTTCAAACCCATAGAATGTACAACACCAGAATAAACCCTGATGTAAATTATAGACTTTGGGTGATAATGATGTGTCATTGTAGGCTTATCAGTTGAAACAAATGTACTGCTCTGCTTGGGGATGTTCATAATGGGGGAGGCTCTGCAATATGCAGAGCATATTGGAGGGCAGGGGGTTTGTGGGAACTCTGTCCTTCTCAATTTTGCTGTGAACCTAAGTTAACTGCTCTAAAATATTGCCTATTTTAAAATAAACATACTAAGTCCCACCTCTAAAAGACAAAAAATAAAATAATATATGCATATATGTTATTGTCTCTGAAAATCTTGCCCGAGGGCATCACCTGAATCTCATGCCTTCTTCGAGGTTCAGATAGAGCCTGGTCAACTCCTAAGGGAAATTGCCTTCTTGTTTCTTAACCAAGTCAAAATAAATATCCAAGCCTCTCAGAAAAAACTGCATGCTGCTTAGACATTTTAGACTAAGCTATAGTATGCAATGTAAGTTTGTGTGTGTGTGCACACGCGTGCATAAATTTTCTTCTTAAGTAGCTAGGAGTTCGGTGGCAGGAGCTGATGCTTTTAACCTTTTTGGAAGTTCTTGGGATCTACCATAACACTGAACTCCTTGCACTGCGACAAAATGGAAAAACACTGCACAAAGGAGGCCCACACAGGAGGGCCCTGTACTCTTCCTCAATCTCTGAATTTGCTTCACTGAAAATTACTTGTTTGACTTCACTATTGACATACTGATGGATATCTTCGATATGATGATTTTGTGTTAATTTGGCTAGGCTTTGGTGCCTAGGTGTTTGTTCAAACACCAGTCTGGATGTGGTGAAGGTATGTTTTAGATGTGATTAACATTTAAATCTGTAGACTTTGAGTAAACCAGATTACTCTCCATAATGTGAATGGCCCTCATCCAGTCAGTTGAAGGCCTTAAGAACAAAGATAGAAATTTCTTGTAGAGTTTTTGAAATTGCCGTAGACACCCTGCTAGAGTTGCCAGCCTGTTGGCCTGCTCTACAGATTTCTAATTTGTCATCTCTCCAATTGTGTGGGGCAGTTTATTAAAATATATCTATTGGGGCACCTGGGTGGTTCAGTTGGTTGAGCCTGTGACTCCAGCTCAGGTCATGATCTCACAGTTTGTGAGTTCAAGCCCCACGTCAGTTCCACACTGATAGTGCGGAGCCTGCTTGGGATTCTCTCTTTCTGCCCCTACCCCACTGTGTGCTCTCTCTCAAAAATAAACAAACTTTAAAAAAAACTAAAATACATGTATGTATCTCTGTCTCTGTTTTTCAAATGTGTATTTTTTATATATATTTTATATGGTGTGTGTGTGTGTATAAAATGTTGTTTCTGTTCCTTTACAGACTCCTTTATAGACTCCTTTTGCAAACAGCATGACCTCCCTCATCCATCCATTCTTTCCTAGCCACCTGACAAAACAAGCCTGAATGAACCCAACCACTAATTTTCTCCGCCTTCACCTTGGCAGCTGAGCACCGTTAAGAGTAAATCACTGTTCTCCCAGTTGTGATGCTACAAAGCAGACGTCTAACAGGGAGCTTATCTTTAGGGTAGTAGGACAACGTGATTTATAGTGTATATTTGGTCTTTGTCCTATTTCTAGCACAGATATCCTAAAGACCTTAGGATTTCCTAAGTGATAAGAGCAATTAAGTGTCTTTTTTGAAAATTCCAGTGTAGCGGTGCCCGGGTGGCTTAGTCGATTAGGCCTCCGACTTGGACGCAGGTCCTGATCTCGAGGTCCATGAGTTTGAGCCCTGCTTCAGGCCCAGTGCTGACAGCTCAGAGCTAGGAGCCTGCTTAAGATTCTCTTTCTCTCTCCTCTCTCTCTCTCCCCACCCTTCCCCCACTCATGTTCTGTCTCAACAATAAATAAACATCTAAAAAATTTTTTAATTCCAGTGTAGTTAATAGTGCTGTATTAGTTTCAGGTATACAATATAGTGATTCAGCAGTTCTGTGTAGTACTCAGTGCTCATCAAGATAAGTGTACTCTTAATCCTTTTCATCTATTTCACCCCCACCTACCCACCTCTCCTCAGGCAACCAGCTATTTTTTAAAGTTAAAAGTGTTTTTGGTTTGTCTCTAATAAAGGTGTCTTGGTATTCATAACAAACTCCTTTCAAACACACCTGATTTGATGTTAATGAGGTGACTTTCTGAACGTATCTCATAGGGGATAGTTGCCAGGGGAACTAAATACATGATTAGAGGGTTGACCATTCATTCCCATTGCCCTGACTCTCAGGGAGAGGAGGAGGCTACAGGTTAAATCAATAGGTAATGGCCAATGATTTAATCAATTATGCCTTCATAATTAAGCCTTTACAAAAACCCAGAAGGACGAGGTTTGGAGAGCTTCATTCTTGGCGACATGGAGATGAGGTGAGTGGTATGCCTGGAGAACATGATAGCTCCTTGCTCCCTTCCACGTACCTTGTCCTCTGCATTTCTTCCAGCTGGATGTTCTGAGTTAATTGTGTGGCGGATGGAAACCCCACACATTGAAGATAGGGTCAAGGATAGTCAAAATCGCTTTTGAAATTATTATTTTTTAAAGAAATGACATTGACAACTGAGATAAGTGGGGGATTAGGTGAAGAGATGTGAAATTAGAATGTAGCAACAAATGTGCAAAGGATCAGCAAGGTTCTAGGGTAGGCATTTGATATAGTGGACAGGAGAAGAGTAAAAAGGTAGTTGGGGAAACAGGTGTCTAAGACATGAAACTTGGGGCAGCTGGATGGCTCAGTCGTTAAGCATCTGACTCTTGATATCAGTGTTGTGACTTAAAGCCCCATGCTGGGCTCTGTGTTGGGCGTGAGACCTACTTAAAAACAAAAAACAACAAAAAAAATCCTGAAACTCTGTTTTCAAGGTACTTAACTAGTATAAGAAGTCAAACTTAGAAATAATGTAGTTGGGGTGTGTGAATGGCTTAGCTCAGTTAAGCATCAAAGTTTTGATCTCAGCTCGAGTCGATCTCAGGGTTGTGAGTTTAAACACTGCATTGGGTTCCATGGGCATGGAGCCTACTTAATGCAGCTGTTGCTAGCTTCTGTGAGAAATATAAGACCCCATTTGGGAAGGATCCAAAGGCTTTTACCCTAGGGAAAAGCTAATATGCTAGCCTGTTACAGTTTTGTTTTGTGGCAGCAGACATGAGATTCCTGGGTCAAAGAGAAATTTATTATTCAAGGCAAAAGCAGTAGCCAGAGCTTCATTTATCAGTTCCCCCTGCCTCCCAAGTCCCACTGGGGTGATGGAGTCAGACAGAGATGGATGTCTGCACACGCAGTAGGTTGTGTTACAGGAAAGAGTACTAAGTTTGGGAGATTCGCTTTTATAGGAAATGGAAGCAAGCCTGCTCTTTGGGAAAGCATTACCTCAGCTCTGAAGATCCGTCACCCCAAACAACCCTGAAAAATGACCTGGATAAAAAGCAATCAATACCTTGTATTTTTGGCATGCCCAGCAAGAATTTGCAAGGACATTCAGGCCCATGGCAGAGTGTTCCTCCCAACAGTATGCTGGGTTCATGGGATGGTGGGGGAGGATAGGTAAATTCCAATACAAGGCTTGAAGAAAGGCATCAAGAAGGTGATGTTTAAGCTGTGTTTTCTTAAGAGGGGTAAATGTGCATCAAACAGGCACAGGGAGAGGAAAGGGTATTTCAGCCTGAGACCTAGCCAAAACACAGGTGTGGAAATTTGATAAGGGCTTGGTATATTCAGAAGATTTACTAGGGTCTCATCATAGCTGGAGCTTACAGGACCAGGTATGAGGAAGGGGGTGGGGGGAGCAGTGGCCCACTGACAGGGCTAGAAAGAGAACCATCTTGTTTACCTTGGTAGAGTCTGTCCTGCAGGCAATGAGGGACCACTGAAGGGGGTCTTAAGCAGGAGAATGTTATGGTTAATCTGGTTTATATTTTAGAATGGTCACTTTAGATTACCAGCTAAAAATGGTGTCTTGAACACCGCCTTCTGCGTTTGCTTCCTCTTAAGCCCCTTTGAAAATGATATTAAAGGGATTTAAGAGTCCTAAACTCTTAAGGATTAGAGGAAAAGATAAAATTCTGGAATCAAAAGCAAATGGTTCAGCTGATTTGGAAAAGTTAAATTTATATATATTTTGAGAGAGAGAGTGCATGTGGGTTGGGGTGGAGAAAGCATCCCAAACAGGCTCCGAGCTGTCAGCATGGAGCCCTACATGGGGCTCTATCCCATAAACTGTGAGATCATGACCTGAGCCAAAATCAAGATCGGACATGTAACCAAAGGAACCACCCAGGAGCCCCTGGAAAAAGCTAAATTCTAAATCAGAGAACAAAGGTAATAAACAGTCCTATTTATATCACAGAACCCCTTAAAAACCTGAGAAGTTGGCTTATGGAAAAAGGGCTGACAAGGGTAACTAAAAGGATTGGAAGGTCATTTAGGGATGAGTTATATCCTTATGCCACTACTCATCACCCCTGCAGCTTAATTCTGAAGTCTTTTATTCAAGAAAGAGTAAAACAATATTTTTGTGTTAGAGGATACCAGGCACCTGAAACAATTAAGTAAAAAAATTTATACTCAATTCTGAGACACATCCCTCCACCCCCACATACACCACAGCCCTTCTCTCAACTTGATTTTCAACGAACTTGTCCCACAGACTCTGTTTCCAATTGCTTTTAAATGTCCCACTTTTAAATATGTGCAGATAAGTCACAATTACCAGACACCCCAGGAAGCCTCTAACATGAAAGATAGGGTCTGAGGTCAACTAAAGAAGAAAAAAGCATATCCTACAGGGGGAAAAACAAAAAAAGCCAAATTTAATATCAGAGTTGAAAGATGATAATGAATAAAACCGACATCACTCTAGCAGCAATTCAGAGTTGGAGCCAAGAAAGACTGGAAAAGCTTTAGGGAAAAGCTGACCAAGAAGACCTGAACTAAGGTAGCAGTATTGGAAATGAAGGTAAGAACAATTTTTAAATGCAGATTGTAGGTCCCTCTGTAGAAAACTAATTCAGAACCTCTGGGGATAGAGGTCCAGGAATCTGTAATGTTTGACATCACCACAGCAGCTAGACTTTGAGATTAGGGACTGGAGACATAGGGTCTAATTGGGTATGGGGGGGGGGGAGGGCTGTCTAGATTTCTTTACTGGCTGGGTGGATGATGGTGTCATTCTCAAATACAGAAACAAGTTTGGGAATACCCCCTTCCTCCTAAAAAAAAAAAAAAAAAAAGATGATAGTTTGAGTAGGCTGTGGTACGTCTGGGTGAAAGTATCAATGAGCAGGTGGAGCTATCCCTTGCTTGGATTACTGCTAGTTTCTTACCACTGACCCTTAAGGACACAGGGTGTCCCATGATTTTTCATATATGGTTGTCCATGCTGGGCTGTTTTCTCAGTCCTTCAGCACACACACACCCCAAAACAACAACAAACTCCGCTATTGCAGAGAGTAGCTTAAAAATAGCATTCTTGCCTTTGACACTTGTAATAATTTATGTCTCCAACGATAACTTGGAAACCAATTATTATTTAGGCGTGTAGCTTTGGTCACTCTCTCCCACTCAGACCTGTTTTATTTATTGCTCCTATTAGTGAAAAAATTTTTTAGTCATCGTTTAAAACCTGTCTCTTCCAATTATGTCTGTCTCAGCCTAATTATGACAGGGATCTCCTTTGCAGGCTTCGTTGCAGGAGTCACAATCTTCCCAAACGCTACCGCAGATTTCCAGACAATATAGAATGGATTAAGTCTTTTCTTTTTTTCTTTTCTTTTTAATTTAACGTTTGTTTATTTTTGAGAGAGACAGAGTGTGAGCAGGGGAGGGGCAGCCAGAGAGGGAGACACAGAATCCAAAGCAGGCTCCAGGCTCTGTGTTGTCAGCACAGAGCCCCACGAGGGGCTCAAACTCACAAGCCGTGAGATCATGACCTAAACCGAAGTCGGACACCTAACCTACTGAGCCACCCAGGCGGATTAAGTCCACTTTCTATTGCACTTCACAACTATTTCATCTTCCTTTACATCAACCCTAGGCAATATCTTTCTCTCCACTTTGTGGAAAAGAAGATACCGTCTCTGAATTAAAGTACTTTGCCCGAGTTTCTTGGTATAGCTCCATACTGGTCAACTCCAACGTCTTTGAAAATCTTGCCCAAAACCCAGCGCGACCAAAACAGGTGCCTGAGCTGACAGCATTAGGCAAAAAGGCTGCCAGCTCTACTCCCAGGTTGGCTCAGCCCTCTCGGGAGGGGGCGGGGCAGTGAGACACTCCTGCTCCGGGTAGCTCCAGCTGACGTCATTGCAACAGCGACGCAGAAGATTTACGCGACAGCCTGCGCCTCTTAGATCCCAGCGGTCATTGCGGCCAGCAGGCTTTACGGCTTGGGTGTGGCTGCTCTTTCACGTATGTGTGGTGAGGTCTCCCATTCAGCTTGTTGGGGGGTCAGGTTGCACTCAGACCTCTGCCCCAACCCTCAGGCCAGGCCTTCAAAGTGAGTCTCGCAGGAGGTGGTGTCCAGCGGGGACTTGTGTGGGAGAAGTGAAGTAAGGTGAGGCCTGGCGCTGCCTGTGCACAGATTGTTGAACTTCAGGGCCACTGCTTTGCTTCGGATGTGAGTCAGTGGCATCTGGCAGGTTGATGTGCAGACTAAAGTGACCTGTGTGATCTCTTCCTGAGTTGCCCAGTCTCGGACCCTCTGCCCCTTTTTTAGGAGAAAATAAGTGTGCCCCACCTCCTTACTAGGTTTGGAAGCTATAAAGTACATTGTTATTCAATGTAGTTGTGTAATGGAAATTAAGAAGCCCGTGGATGGGGAGGGGGGGAAGTTTCTAGATTATTTAACTGTCTTTAAGATAACTAATAACCTAGAGAGAGACCTCTGGAGCACGACAGTTTGTTGACAGTCTTAAGACCTTTGAAGACTAAATAGCAGCATCTACTGCTGTAAATGAAATAGGGAATATCTTTAACTTCATGGTTCCATTACATGTGAATCTGCTAAACTTACTTGTTTCTCCCCCCCCCCCCCCACCCACTCTCATAAGGGCTCAGAAATGTTTGGGTGTATAAAAGTATATAGTGTTCTTATATTTATTTGTTCATTCATGTATTTTTTATTTTTTTAAAAAAAATGTTTATTCTTTGAGAGAAAGAGCAAACAGGGGAGGGGCAGAGAGAAAGGGAGACAGAATCCCAAGACCCTGGCTGTCAGCTCAGAGCTCAGTATGGGGCTCAGACTCATCAACCCAACCGGGAGATCATGACCTGAGCCAAAACCAGAACTAGGATGCTCAGTGAGCCACCCAGATACCCCTCTTTTTTTTTTTTTTTTTTTTTAAGTATAGTATTCTTTATTGGAGAGGATATTTATTTTATGATTCAGTTAATGAAAATGAAAACCTTGGAGAGTAGATTTTGCCTTAAGTGTTAGCAACCCCTGGAAACTGACAGTTAAAAGTAGACAAACCTATTAATTGTATAGAGAGGTGTGGTAGCCTTGTAATTTGTCATAAAAATGGTGCATCTTCAGTTACCTTTATAATCTTGCCCCTTAACTTTGAAGTCAAGTATTTTGGAGTATAAAAATTAATCAGAATGTCCTCATGGAAAATTAAGTGCTATAATTGCTTTTGCATTAAAAAATGCAATTTTGGGGACACCTGGGTGGCTCAGGTGGTTAAGCATCTGACTTCGCCTTAGGTCATGATCTCACAGTTCATGAATTCAAGCCCCGCATCGGGCTTTATGCTGACAGGTCAGAACCTGTTTCAGATTCTGTGTTTCCTTCTCTCTCTGGCCCTCTCCCTCCCTCCCTCCCTCCCTCCCTCTCTCTCTCTCTCTCTCGCTCTCTCTCAAAAAAATAAACATTAGAAAAACGCAATTTTTTGGCACATACACATAAGATTTTTATGAAAATGCCTTAGTATAATATAGGCAATTTGTTATTCATAGTGGGAGAGAGTAGCAGAAGGTATCCTTCTGTACTGACTATACCTTGTCAGGGATAAACTCATTTGGCATGATTAATGGATAGTATGGACAGTCATCTTTATATAATGATAATTTGTGTGTATGAGGAAGAGCTTAAAATTTTAATCTTGTATATTACAAAAGAAAATATTTATAGAAATGCTTACTAAAAATACTGTAAATACCAAAGATCTTCTATTTTTAAACTTTATATTTAGAAATCATAGCATTTTCAAACCTTATGGGTCTCAATAGTTATTGGTTCATTTTGCTCTTTTTTGTTCTCTAATTCATATCAATTAAATGACATGGGTGAAAGTTAATTTATTTTTTATTTCTTTAAAAAAATTTTTTTATGTTTATTTACTTTTTGAGAGAAAGAGACACAGAGTCGTGAGCAGGGGAGGGACAGAGAGAGAGGGAGACACAGAATCTGAAGCAGTCTCCAGACTCTGAGCTGTCAGCACAGAACCCGATGCAGGGCTTGAACTCACAGACTGAGAGATCATGACCTGAGCTGAAGTCGGACACTTAACAAACTGAGCCACCCAGGCACCCCTTATTTTTTATTTCTTTTTTTACTAAAAAATTTTTTTTAACATTTATTTTGTAGAGAAAGAGAGCGTGAGCAAGAGAGGGGCAAAGAGAGGGAGACACAGAATTGGAAACAGGCTCCAGGCTTTGAGCTGTCAGCACAGAGCCCAACGTGGTGCTTGAACCCACGAGTGTTAAGATCATGACCTGAACTAAATTCGGCCGCCTAACTGACTGAGCCCCCCCAAGAGCTCCTTTATTTTTTTAATTAAAAAAACTTTATGTTTGTTTGTTTGTTTGTTTGTTTGTTTATTTATTTATTTTGGAGAGAGAATAACAGAGTGCAAGTCGGGGAGGGACAGAGAAAGAGGGAGACACAGGATCTGAAGCAGGTTCCAGGCTCTGAGTTGCCAGCACAGAGCCCAACATGGGGCTCAAACTCACGAACCAGGAAATCATAACCTGAGATGTAGTCAGATGCTTAATTGACAGAGCCACCCAGGCTCCTCTATTTTTATTTCTTTAAAGTTTATTTTAAGAGGGAGAGAATCCCAAGCAACCACATTGTCAGTAGAGAGCCCTACAAGGGGCTCAGTCCCATGAACTGTGAGATCATGACCTGAGCTGGAATCAAGAGTCAGATGCTTTACTAATTGAGCCACTCAGACAACCTGGTTAATTTTATTTTGAACTAGTAATGAAATCAGTTCAAATAAATATGAACAAATAAACTTGAATAATTAAAATAGGCTACTGGGTAAATCTCATTTGCTTTTGAAATATGGAAAAGAGTTCACAGAAGAGAAAAAAATCACCTTGCCTTTCAAGGAAATACTAGTAATTGTTTCTTTTAAATCAGTGATCTCTAAAGGGTTTTTTTGTTTGTTGGTTTGGTTTGGTTTGTTTTGATGAATTACTATTTCTACTCTGGGGTGCCTGCGTGGCTCAGTCAGTTAAGCATCCAACTTTGGCTCAGGTCATGATCTCCAGTTCATGAGTTTCAACCCCACATCAGACTCTCTGCTGTTAGCACAGAGCCTGCTTTAGATCCTCTGTCCTCCTCTTTCTCTGCCCCTCCCCTGCTCGTGCATGTGTGTGTGCGCGTGGGTTCTCTTGCTCCCTCTCAAAAATAAACATTAAAAAAAAAACAAAACTAGAGGATAAAGAGCTTATTCAACAATTACAAAAGGGACTTGATGTGACCTCTGAAGTCTCAAATAATATCATAGTTTATATACAGTGGACTAAAATTGGATCGATTTAGATAGATTTTCCTTTTTTCTATCAAAGGTTGACTTTGCTTTCACCTAAGCTCAGTTTCTAAAAGTATAGTTTATTTGTATTAATCTCTTCAAAGACATTTTGCAGGATTTTAACTACTTTATCTTAATCTGGGATGGAAACCAAAGAAAAAAGAAAAGAAAATTAAGCATGTAGTGCTTTAAATTGTTTTTTTTTTTTTTTCCCCTTAATGTTTATTCTTGAGAGAGAGAGACTGAGCATTAATGGGGGAAGGGCAGAGAGAGAGGGAGAGACAGAATCCAAAACAGGCTCCAGCTCTGATCTGTCAGCACAGAGTCCAGCACGGGGCTTGAACCCATGAACCGTGAGATTATGACCTGAGCCGAAGTTGGACACTTAACTGAGCCACCCAGACACCCCTAAAGTGGGTTTTATTGGTTAATTTTTTATATGCATTTTTTACATTGTGGTAAGTTGAGAGAGAATTCTACATTTCTACCTGTTTCATTCTCATCTGTGTATACCACTCCTCTCCCAAATTTTCTTCCAGTGTTAGGTTGATAGTATCAGATTAATTTTCAACTCCTTGTTCTCAACATAGATACTTCCTAAATTCAGAGATTAATTATGTTTTTGATATAGTTGTTTTTGTGAGGAATGATTTGTATTGAAGTTTCTCTCTCCCTTTTTCACCCTGCCATGTTTCCTAAAACTCCCTATCCCCATAATATTTCTGTATATAGGTGGAGTTCTCTGCTACCAATGAGGCTTCAATAAACCAGTGAAATGACTCTTCAGGAATTGGTACATCGGGCTGCCTCCATTTATTCAGATAAAATAGCTGTATGTTTTGATGAGTGTAACAACCAGCCTCCAGTTTATTACACCTATAAGTCTGTGGTTCATGCTGCTTCAGAATTATCAAATTTTCTACTATTACACTGTGACTTTCAAGGAATTCGGGAAGTTGGTCTCTACTGCCATCCTGGTATTAACTTACCCTCTTGGATTTTAGGGTAATTATTTTAATACTGAATTTTTAGTTTTCTAACCTAACTTATAATTCTTTAATACATAGAATGTTGTATGTTACATAAAAATACAATAGTATACAGAATAGTGTTGCTTGGTCAATTTTAGAGAGGCTAAAGAAGTTCGTATTTCCCAACAATTATTTTTAATCATTTAATTGATCTGAGTTTATTTAGGAGACAAGAAATTTTCATTAATAGAATATTTAAGTATCTCCAAAATATAAGGGCTTCATTTGTCTACCAAAAGAAAATGGTCATAAATTTGTTATATCAAAGCAAACAAGTATTTCAGAAATAACATGACTATTTTTTCTCCTGAGACTGAAGTTTAGGTACTCAAAGTATTCAGTAAATGAATGAATAAGTGAAGTTTTGGATGTTGGTTCATAAAAAAATGAGCTATGGACTGAGGACACTAATTATTATTTGCAAAATGTTCATCATTAAGTTGTTATAGAATATTATCCTTATATAGTGATTTCTGTACTAGGGTTCTACAGTAAATAAAAGCTATTAAAGAAGTAGAAAAGTTGATGTTCATCCCATAATATGTGTGTTAGTAGATTAATGTATAAATGTAAAGCTAAAAAAGTTAAAATTTGGCTTCCATTCAATCATTGAAAAAATTTTATTGAAAATTTACTATGTGCAAAAACCCATTGTCCCCAAAGTATACCTGAAAGTACTTTTTTTAGATTTTATTTTTAAGTAATCTCTACACCCAGTTTGGGGTTTGATTTCCCACAACCCCAGTATCAAGAGTCTTGTGCTCTACTGACTGAGCCAGACCAGCACCCTTACCTCAGAGTACTTTTAGTTAAAACAACTAACTGATTTTGGATCTTAAAGTGATAAAAATTTAATGGTGGATATTCTGCCTTAAAAACAAAATAGAAATAACTATAAGCAACAATGTGTCAACAAAAACATTGGCATTTCTGATATAGTCGTTGGTAAAGTACATAGGGAAATAGAAATACTTAAAGATGATTTTCAACAGATCTTCTATGCTGAAGAAATGCTATTCTGTACTCTTTATTTAGAATTCTCCAAGTCCCTGCTGCTTATGCTCCTATTGATCCAGATGCACCACCAGCGTTGTCAACTCATTTTATGAAAAAATGTAATCTAAGTTATATTCTTGTTGAAAAACAGCAAATTAATGTAAGTGTGTGTATTTAAATTTTTGTGTGTGTGTTTATCTTTCAATTGAAGGGTGTGTGTGTACATTTCTACGTTTCCTAAATGTAGACATTTGGGTTGGATAATTGTTGTGAGGAGTATCCTGTACATTATAGGTTATTTGAACAGCCTCCCTGGTTTCCACCCACTAAATGCCAGTAGCACTGCCTCGACCCCACCCCATCCCAGTTGTGACAATGAAAATTGTCTCCAGAAATGGCCAGATGTCTCCTGGAGGTACAATTCACCTCCTACACTCTATTGAGAAACACTGCCCTATAGCATGAAGGCTATATGCCCTAGACATATAATTACTGTGCATTATTTTGAATTTCCTTTCTCTTTCCAAAGTTGTTTCTAGGAAAATTTTATAATAATGGAAACCTTTTTTAAAATTTTATTTATTTTTGAGAGGGAGAGGGAAGCAGGTACAGAGGGAGGGAGAGAGAGAATCCCAAGCAGGCCTTGAGCTGTCAGCGCAGACCCCAACATGGGGCTTGAACTCACAAACTGAGATTATGACCTGAGCCAAAATCAAGAGTTGGATGCTCAACTGACTGAGTCACCCAGGTGCCCCAAAACCATATCTTTGTATATTTGTAGCAATTTGTAGTGATCAACAACATTAAAGAACTATAACCAGGCTTAGACTTTGAAAAAGAGATTGGCACTTAGTTTTCCAGAGAGATCTAGTCTATTTATTTTTTTAAAATGCCCATTTATTTTGAGAACACAAGCCGGGGAGGGGCAGAGAGAGGGAGAGAGAGAATCCCAAGCAGGCTCTATGCAGCCAGCACAGAGGTTGACATGGGGCTTGATCTCACAATCAAGTGAGATCATGACCTGAGCCGAAATCAAGAGTTGGACGCTTAGCCAACAGAGCCAGTCAGTCACTTCCGAAATTTATTTTTTAATTTTTAAGTGACTGCCAACCAAATATCTAGCCAAGAGACATTGCTTTATGGGCAAGAGTTGGTTATTACATGTTCAGGAAGATCCAACCCATGTTTCATTATTTCTTCATAAAATATTGTTTTACCAAAGAGGAGAAAAGAACATTATAGAACATATATTCAGTTTAGCCTGTTTTTACCCATTTCCTAGCTGAACCAATTTGTATTTGAGGATAACTTAAATGTGTTCCACTTATGTATCTATATGTCTGTGCATCTCTGAATATATAATGAAAAATATCAAAAGCTTGAGATGCATGGAGGAATTCCTAGAGAATCACGAGTATTAGAATAAAGACTCTAGAAGGAGACAACTAAAGTATAATTGGTGAATATTTTCTAAATAAACATTAATGTGTAGTCAAAAGTTTTCTCAGATTGGTTATTTGTTTGTTTGCTTTTTTAATGTTTATTTTTGTGAGAACACCAGAAAGCTGGAGAGGGGCAAAGAGGGGGACAGAAGATCCAAAGCAGGCTCCATGCTGATAGCAGAGAGCCCACTGTGGGGCTTGAACTCATGAACCGCGAGGTTATGACCTGAGCTAAAGTTGGACACTTAACCAACTGAGCCACCCAGGTGACCCTGGTTATTTCTTTGTTGATGTAATAAACAAAGCTAAAATGGGAATGTGGCATTCGTTTTTCTTGACAGCCTTGGTGAAGGTTTTATAAAAGAGGTGGTTGAATTTGAGAATTGTCAGTATTGCGTGTTCTTTATAACTGCTTATATAAAGAGTTGGGCATATAGAAAACACCATAGGAAGTCCCTTGCTTCCCGTTCCATTACTTTGATGATGGTATAAGTGTTCCTCCTTGACACATGAGCAATCAGGATGTACTTACTGAACCCAGCATCCACTAGAATAGTAGTTCTCAGTTGGAGATCATTTTGCCTCCCAGGAGACATTTGGCAATGTCCACAGTTATTTTTTATTATGCTGACAGTGCGGTGCTCCTGGCATCTAGTGGGTAGAGGCCATAGATGCTGCTAAAAATCCTATAAAGCACAAGATCACCTACAAAGATTTATCTGGTGCAAAATGTCAGTAGTGTTGAGACTGAGAAACCATACACTAAAGACAAGTTTTTTGGGAGGGCATCAGTATGTGAAAGAAGCCCAAGACCTGATTCCAGCTGCTTAAACGTATAGTTGACCTTTGGACAACATGGTTTGAACTGCGAAGGTCCACTTACATGCGATGGTTTTTTTTTTTGTTTTGTTTTGTTTGTTTTTTTTTAATACAGTACAGTACACCATTGTAAATGTATTTTCTCATGATTTTCTTTTTTAGCATTGATACAATACATTTTAATATAGTCCATATTCAGATTTCCATATTTGCCTCCAAAAAATCCTTTTAGCTTTTTCGGGGGAGGGGTACAAAATCCAGTCAAATATCATATAATACATCCCTTTCTCACACCTCCTTAGTATCCTTTCATCTAGAACAGCTCTCCTACCTTTTTCAAAAATATTTCACATCTTTCAGAAATCAGTTATTGAGGTATAATGTACATAGAGTAAAAATCACCTAGTTTATGTGTACATTTTAATGAGTTTTGGCAAATATAAACAGTTATGAAAACACCTCTTAAATCATGATATAAATGTTTTCCTTATTTCAAAATCCTTGTGCCCCTTTTCAGTCAGTCCCAAGTACATTTTTTACATTTCCTCTTTTTTGAAACTATTTTAAAGGCTTTTGTGATGCCATGGCTGGTCTAGTTTTTCTCCCAGATCTCCTCAGTCACTTTAGTCAGCTTCTCTTCCTCTGTGAGGACAGGAAACTTGTTTGTAACAGTTTGTCACTTAGGATCATATCCTCAACACCTAGAACAATACCTGGTGTAGGAAACACTGCGAAGTGAGGCACTTTGAACTATGCTCATTTATGTAATGCTCAGCTTCCAGCCAAATATTACCTTCATTTTCTAAATGACAATAAAGCTCAACAAAGTATAATTGGTACCATTTACAAAACCACTATATAACAAAGCCAGGATTTAAATACATTGGGTAAAATATGTTCTGATTAATTATATTTCAGTATTAAAAATTGTTTTTAATGTGCATAGAGTTGATACAAAATGTTACATTGGTTTCAGGTGTGCAACATCGTGATTGAGCATCTCTATACATTATGCTAAGGTCGCTACAAGTGTAGCTACCAACTCACTGTACAGTGTGATTATGGTATCACCGACTATATTCCCTATGCTGTACCTTTTATTCCCTATTATTTCAGTATTATAGACAGATGTGTGAATATTGAAAATAATTGTGATTACAGAATTTAAGATTTTTAGAGCCCTTTATTCTTATGGTATAAGGTTATGCACATTCACTAAGAGCTGTATAATGTAATACTTATGTAACATTTTGAATTTGAAAAGCACTTGTTGAACTGCAGAATAAGTAAGGCAAATGTTATTTGGTCATTACTTTGTAGTCACTTGAGAGATTTTATGAGTTTAATTCTTTTTTTTAATTGAAGTATAGTTGGCATCCAATGTTAGTTTCAAGTGTACAATGTAGTGGTTCAAGTTTATATGTTATCTTCATTGTAAGTGTAGCTACGATCTGTTGCCATATAATGGTATTACAATGTTATTGACTATATTCCCTATGCTGTACCTTTTATCCCCATAACTTATTCCATAACTGGAAGCCTGTATCTCCTTTTCACCCATTTTCACCCACCCTTCTCCCCCTATGGCAACCACATTTGTTCTCTGTATTTATGGGTCTGTTAGTGTTTTTTGTTTTTGTTCTTTAGATTACACATATAAATGAAATCATGGTATATTTCTCTCTCTTGTTTCATTTAGCATAATTCCCTTGAAGTCTGTGTTGCAAATGGCAAGATCTCCTTTTTATGGCTGAATAATATTCATGTGTGTGTATGTGTACATTACAGCATCTTTATCCATTTATTTATTGGACACTTGGTTGCTTCCATATCTTGGCTGCTGTAAATAGCCCTGCAATGCACATAGGAATGCATATATCTTCTTGTATTATGTTTTCATTTTCTTTGGGTAAATGCCCAGTAGTGGAATTACTGGATCATATGGTATCCTTTTTTTTTTTTTTTTTAATGTTTATTTATCTTGAGAAGGAGAAAGAGAATCCCAAGCAGTCTCTGCACTATCAGCACAGAACCCAGTGCAGGGTTTAATCTCATGAACTGTGAGATCATGATCTGAGCTGAGATCAAGATTCAGATGCTTAACTGACTGAGAGCCACCCAGGTGCTCCGCTCATATGGTAGTTCTAATTTTAAGTTTTTGAGGAGCCTCCATCCAGTTTACCACAGTGGCTGCACCAATTTACATCCTCACCAATATTTGTTATTTCTTGTCTTTTTGATTCTACTCATTTTGACAAATGTGAGGTAGTATCTCGTATTTTTGATTTGCATTTCCCTGATTAGTGATGTCGAATGTCTTTCATGTGCCTGTTGGCCATCTAGATGTCGTCTTTGGAAAATATCTATTCAGGTCTTCTGCCTATTTTTTTTTTTTAATTTTATTTTTAATTTTTTTTAATTTACATCCAAATTAGTTAGCATATAGTGCAACAATGATTTCAGGAGTAGACTCCTTAATGCCCCTTACCCATTTAGCCCATCCCCCCTCCCACAACCCCTCCAGTAACCCTCAGTTTGTTCTCCATATTTATGAGTCTCTTCTGTTTTGTCCCCCTCCTGTTTTTATATTATTTTTGTTTCCATTCCCTTATGTTCATATGTTTTGTCTCTTAAAGTCCTTACATGAGTGAAGTCATACGATTTTTGTCTTTCTCTAATTTCACTTAGCATAATACCCTCCAGTTCCATCCACGTAGTTGCAAATGGCAAAATTTCATTCTTTTTGATTGCTGAGTAATACTCCATTGTGTATACATACACATCTTCTTTATTCATCCATCGGTGGACATTTGGGCTCTTTCCATATTTTGGCTATTGTTGATAGGGCTGCTATAAACATGGGGGTGCATGTGTCCCTTCGAAACGGCACACCTGTATCCCGTGGATAAATGCCTGTAGTGCAATTGCTGGGTCGTAGGGTAGTTCTATTTTTAGTTTTTGAGGAACCTCCATACTGTTTTCCAGAGTGGCTGCACCAGCTTGCATTCCCACATCTGCCTATTTTTTTAATGGGATTATTTGTTTTGGTTTTGGTTTATTATTGTTATTTTTTGATGTTGAATTGTAAAAGCTCTTCATATATTTTGGATATTAACCATTTATCAGATACATCATTTGGAAGTATTTTCTCCCATTTAGTAGGTTGCCCTTTTATTGATGGCTTTCACCTTTTATTGATGGCTTACTTCTCTGTGCAAAATCTTTTTATTTTGCTGAAGTCCCAATAATTTGCTTTTGTTTCCCTTGCTTGAGGAGACATATTTAGAAAAATGTTGCTAAGGCTGATGTTAAAGAGATTATGGTCTGTTTTTTTCTAAGAGTTTTATGGTTTTGGTTTCACATTTAGGTCTTTAATACACCGTGGGTTTATTTTTGTGTGTAGTATATGAGAGGGGCCCAGTTACAGTCTTTTGCACGTAGCTGTCCAGTTTTCCCAGCACCATTTATTGAAGAGACTCTTTTCCTAATTGCATATTCTCGCCTCTTGTGTCATAGATTAATTGACCGTATAAGCATGGGTTTATTTCTGGGCTCTCTGTCCTGTTGTTCTATGTGTCTGTTTCTGTGCCAGTACCATACTGCTTTGATTACTACAGCTTTGTATTATGTTTTGAAACTGGGATTGTGATACCTCACCCTCTGTTCTTTCTTAAGATTGCTTTGGCTATTTGGGGTCTTTTGTGGTTCCATACAAATTTCAGGATTATTTGTTCTAGATCAGTGAAAAATGCTTCTGGTATTTTGATGGGATTATATTGAATCTAGATTGCTTTGCACAATATGGACATCTTAACGATATTTTTCCAGTCTATGGCCATGAAATATCTGTTCATTTGTGTTGTCTTCACTTTTTTTCATCAGTGTTTTTTTTTATATTTTCACAGTACTCTTCTTTTAGCCTCTTGGTTAAATTCATTCTAGATATTTTATTACTTTTGGTGTAATTGTAAATGGAATTATTTTCTTAATTTCTCTTTCCTTGCTAGAATATAGGAACTGCTTAATTGCTACTTCCTTGCTAGTATATAGGAATGCAACAGGTTTCTGTATATTAATTTTGTATCCTGCAACTTTATGGAATTCATTTATTTTTTTTAAGTTTTATTTACTTTTTTTTTATTTACTTTTTTTGTAATGTTTCTTTTTGAGAGACAGAGACAGATAGTGAATAGGGGAGGGCCAGAGAGAGAGGGAGACACAGAAATCTGAAGTAGACTCCAGGTTCTGAGCTGTGAGCACAGAGCCTGACGTGGGGCTCAAACTCGTGAACCACGAGATCATGACCTGAGCCAAAGTTGTACGCTTAACCTACTGAGCCACCCAGGCGCCCTAAAGTTTATTTACTTTTGAGAGAGTGTGTGTGTGCGCACACACACATACAGACACGCGCATGCGCACACCACAGGTGTGTGCATGTGCAAGTAAGGGAGAGGCAGAGAGAGGGAGACACAGGATCCAAAGCAGGCTCTCTGCTGACAGAACCCACAAACCGTGAGATCATGACCTGAGCCCAAGTCAGATGCTTAACAGACTGGGCCACTCAGGCACCCTCATTTATTACTTTTAATAGTTTTTGATGAAATCTTTAGGGTTTTCTATTAGTATGATGTCATCTGCAAATAGTAACAGTTTAATTTTTTTCTTACCAATTTGGATGTCTTTCCTCCCACCCCCAAACCCTTTATTGCTGTGGCTAGAACTTCCAGTAAGTACCATTTGAATAAAAGTGGGTAGACATCCTTGTCTTATTTCTGATCTTAGAGGAGAAGCTCTGTTTTCACCATTGAGTAGGATGTTAGCTGTGGATTTTTCATATGTGGCCTTTTATTATGGTGAGGCTTGTTCCTTGTCTTTGTTGCAAGTTTTTATCATGAATGATACTGAGTTTTGTCAGATGCTTTTTCTACATCAATTAAGAGGATGTGATTTTTTATTCATTTTGTTATTGTGAATTACATTGACTTGTGAATATTGGACCATTTTTGCAACTTTGGAATAAATCACATTTGACTGTAGTGAATGATCCTTTTAATGTATTGTTGAATGAGGTTTGCTAGTATCTTATTGAGCGTTTTTGTATCCGTGTTCATCAGGGAAATTGGCCTGCAGTTTTCTTTTTTTGTAGTGTCTTTTAAAAAAATATTCTTTTGCATTTAGTGTTTGTTTGTTTGTTTGTTTTAAAGTTTATTTATTTTGAGAGGGGTGGGGGCAAAGAGACAGAGAGAGAATCCCAAGCCGGCTCCACACTCTCAGCATGGAGCCTGATGTAGGGCTTAAAGCCACAAACCATGAGATCATAACCTGAGCCAAAATCAAGAGTCAGATGATTCACAGACTGAGCCACCCAGGTGCCCCTGTTTATTTATTTTTAAGGTTTCTTTATTTTGAGAGAGAACATGTACATGAGCAGGGGAGGGGCAAGATAGAGAGAATCCCAAGCAGGCTGTGTGTTGTCAGTGCAGCCTGATTCAGGTATCGATCTCACAAATCCTGAGATCATGACCTGAACCAAAATCAAGAGTTGGATGCTTAATCCACTGAGCCATACAAGCACCTGTATTTATTTCTTTTTAAGTAGACTTGATGCCCATGGTGGAGCTTGAACTCATGATCTTGAGATCAAGAGTCCTCTATGTTCTACCAACTGTGCCAACCAGGCACCCCAGTGTTAACTCCTCTTTAAATGCTTCATGGGGCGCCTGGGTGGCTCAGTCGGTTGAGCGACTTCGGCTCAGATCACGATCTCGCGGTCCGTGAGTTCAAGCCCCGCGTCGGGCTCTGGGCTGATGGCTCAGAGCCTGGAGCCTGCTTCCGATTCTGTCTCCCTCTCTCTCTGCCCCTCCCCCGTTCATGCTCTGTCTCTCTCTGTCTCAAAAAGAAATAAATGTTAAAAAAAAAAATTAAAAAAAAAAATGCTTCATATAATTCACCTGTGAGTCCACCTGGTCCTAGACTTTTTGTTTGAGAGTTTTTGGATTACCAATGCAATTTTGTTACTAGTGATTGGTCTATTCTGACTTTCTATTTCTTCCTGATTTAGTTTTGGAAGATTGTATGTTTCTAGGAATTTATTTCTACCAGGTTATTCTATTTGTTGGCATATAATTTTTCATAGTAGTCTCATAATCCTTTTTATTACTGTGATATTGGTTGTTAATTTATTTTATTTGGGTCCTCCTTTTTTGATGAGTCTGGCTAAAGGTTTATCAACTTTCTTTATCTTTTCAAAGAACTGGCTCTTGGTTTCATTGATCTTTTCTATTGCTTCTTAGTCTATTTCATTTATTTCTGCTTTGATCTTACCATATCCTTCTACTCACCTTGGGTTTTGTTCTTTTTCTTTGAGGTAATCCAGTATCACTGTAAATTCTCTTAGAACTGCTTTTGGTGTATCCCAGCTTTGGACTATTGTTTTCATTTGTCTTCATGTAATTTTTGATTTCCTTTTTAATATCTTTGTTGACCCATTGGTTGTTCAGTAGCATGTTTAGCTTGTGCGTGTTTGTGTTTTTCCAGGTTTTTTTCTTAATTTCTAGTTTCGTATCATTGTGATTAAAGAAAAAAAGATGCCTGTTAGGATTTAAATCTTCTTAAATTATTGAGACTTGATTTTTGTGGCCTAATGTGATCTATCCTAGAGAATGTTCCATGTGTACTTGAAAGGAGTGAGGAATGTGTATTCTATTTGATGGAATGTTCTGTATATATTTAAGCCCATCTGGTATAATGTGTTCAAAGTCACGGTTTCCTAATTTTCTGTCCGAACAATCTATCTAGTGATGTAAGGTGTTAAAGTCCCCACTATTGGGGCTCCTGGGTGGCTCATTTGGTTAAGCATCTGCCTCTTGATTTTAGCTCAGGTTATGATCCCACAGTTTGTGGGATTGAGCCCTGCATCAGGGCTATCAGTGCAGAGTCTGCTTGGGACTCTCTCTCTGTCTCTGCCCTTCCCCTTACTCATGTTTGCTCTCTCTCAAAAATTTTTTTCTAAAAAGTCCCCCGCTATTGTAAGTTTCTCCCTTTGTTAATTTTGCTTTATGTATTAAATACTGTAGGTGCTATAGTATTGGGTACATAGATCTTTATAATAGTTATATGCTTTTGTTGTATTGATCTTCTTATTCTGTAATGCCCTTCTTTTTCTCTTATTACAGGCTTTGTTTTAAAGTCGTTTTGTCTGGGGGCACTTGGGTGGCTTAGACGGTTAAGTGTCTGACTTCAGCTCAGGTCACAATCTCAAATGTTCATGGTTTTGAGCCTGACATCAGGCTCTATCCTGACAGCTCAGAGCCCGGAGCCTGCTTTGGATTCTGTGTCTCCCTGTCTGTCTGTCCCTCCCCTGCTGGCTCATGCTCTGTCTCTCAAAAATAAATAAACATTAAAAATAAATGAATAAATAGTCTTTTTGTCTGATAATAAGTATTGCTACCCTGGCTTTTTTTTTTTCTTTCTTTTTTTTCTTATGGAATATCTTTTTCCATTCTTTCAATCTGTACATATATTTAGGTCTGAAGGGAGTCTCTTGTAGGCAACATATAGATGGGTCTTTTTTTTTTTAATCCATTCCATTGTTCTATGTCTTTTGATTGGAGCGTATTTAGACCATTTACATTTCAAGTAATAGGTATGTACTTAATGCCATTTTGTTGTTTTCTGATTGTTTTTATAGTTCTTTGCTATTCCCTCTCCTGATCTCTTTCCTTGTGATTGTTGATTTTCTTTGTGTTATTCTTGGCTTTTTATGTTTGTTTGGTTTTTTTGTATATTTTGTAGATTTGTGGTTACCATGAGGTTTATAGATAACATCCTAAGTATGTAGCAGTCTGTATTAAGTTGGTTACTTAAGGTTAAACATATTCTAAGAGAACTACTTCTTTATTCTCCCTTTACATTTTATTTATATGTTGTCATATTTTACATCTCTTTATTGATAATTTTCTTCTAATTATGGCCTCTTCTTTTCCTCTTAAATAAGTATCATTAATATTTTTTATAAAGCTGGTTCAGTGGTGAACTTTTTTAACTTTTGTTTGGGAAATTCTTTATCCTTCTTTTTTTTTTTTTTTTTTTTTTTTTAAGTTAGAGAGTGTGAGCATGAATAGGGGAGGGACACAGCAAGAATTCCAAACAGGCTCTGCAGTATCAGTGCTAGAACCTGATATAGGGCTTGAACTCACAAACCGTGAGGTCATGACCTGAGCTGAAGTTAAGAGTCTGATGCTTAACTGACTGATCCGCCTAGGTGCCATTATCTTTCCTTCAATTCTGAATGGTAACCTTGCTGGGTAGACTATTTTTGATTATAGGCTTTTTCTTTTCAGCTCTTTGAACATCATGCCAATCCTTTCTGACCTGTAAAGTTTCTGCTGAAAAATCAGCTGATGGCCTTATTGGTTTCCCTTGTATGTAACTTTTTGCTTCTTGCCACTTTAAAATTCTCTGTGTTTTGTGCCTGAGTGGCTTAGTCAGTTAAGTATCTGTCTTTGGCTCAGGTTATGAGCTCGTGAGTTTGAGCCTCACATCAGATTCTCTGCTGTCAGCACAGAGCGTGCTTTGGATCCTCTGTCTCCCTCTCTCTGTCTGCCCCTCCTCCCCCCTCCCCCTGCCCTCTCAAATATTAAAAAGAATTTTAGGGGCACTTGGGTGGCTCAGTCAGTTAAATGTCTGACTCTTGGTTTTGGCTCAGGTCATGATCTCACAGTTTGTGAGTTTGAGCCCCACATTGGGCTTTGCATTGACAGCACGGAGCCTGCTTTGGATTCTGTCTCCCTCTCTCTCTGCCACTTCCCCACCCATACTGTCTCAATCTCTCTCAAAATAAATAAATTTTAAAATCTTAAAAAAAATTGTTTTTATACAATAAAATTCTTTCTGTATCTTTTAAACTTTGACATTTTTTTTATTTAAAAAAATTTTTTTTAAATGTTTATTTATTTTTGAGACAGAGAGAGACAGAGCATGAACAGGGGAGGGTCAGAGAGAGGGAGACACAGAATCTGAAACAGGCTCCAGGCTCTGAGCTGTCAGCACAGAGCCTGACGCGGGGCTCGAACTCACGGACCGCGAGATCATGACCTGACCTGAAGTCGGCCGCTTAACCGACTGAGCCACCCAGGCGCCCCTAACCTTTGACATTTTAATTTGTTCTGGTGTGGACCTTCTTGGGTTCACCTTGTTTGGCTCTCTATGCTTCCTAAACCTGGATATCTTTTTCCTTTTCCAGGTTAGGGAATCTTCCATACAGTTTTCTTAACATCTTTTATCTAACTTATATCATTCTAAGAAAACCATATATAGTACGTGCAGCATTCAGAGTATATATATTAATTGATTATGTCATCAAGAAGGTTTCTGGTCAACTGTAGGCTATTAGTAAAGTTTGGGAAGGGGGGTCAGAGTCATTCATGGATTTTAGGGTTGGTGGCTCCATAACCTATGTGTTGTTCAAGGGTCAACTGTGGTTGGAGAGAAAAGTTATCATAATCTTAAACCTGTAAGTTCAACATAATGTGTTCATACCCTAAGAGAAATAAATGTAACCTAGTAGAGATAAGAAAAGTTTAATGGCAAAAGATGGTTTTGAACTAAGTCTTAAAAATATGTATTATAGGTCCTTAATTTTTTTAATATTACAGGCCATACCACACCTGATCCCTAATACACACACCACAAACAAATAAAACCCTGTAGTCTCCTGCATTGTACCCTTGTTCTCATTTCTTTCTTATTTTTCTCTCATTTATAGTGATTTCTTTAATGTGAAAACTTATGTTTCATTAAACTTCTTTTTATAAATCCTAAAAGATATATTCAAAGGAACCTCCCTTTTAGCATGTAAAAGTTGAATTTAATATATTTTTATCCAAATTAAGTAAATCTGTATTAATCTGTCTCCATCTACCAAATATCTGAGTCAGAAACTTAGCACTCTTCTTAGGCTCACTCTGTATTCAGAAAGTTACCCAGCCCTATTGATTCTTGTTCACAGGCCCTTTCTGTCTGCTCTTGTTGCCACAGACTAGTTCAGGCCCAAATCACGTACCTCAATTGTTGCAAAAGGTTCATTAGAAAACCCTCACTTACCAAAAGTCTAACTTCTCAGTCTATCCTTGCCACCTTCAATTGAGCCTCATTGCTTATAAGTTAAGGTCTAAACCCCTTAGTATTGAGTATACAAATTTATTAAGGATAGCCTCTCCTCTCCTATTAACAATACTATATACCTAGTTCTTCACCTTACTGGAATTATTAAAGTTCTCCATGACACTAGCTTTCTTGGGTCATATACTCTGCATTAGCTGTTTGCCCAATAAAGTACCCCTCTTTACTTGGACAAAAGCTACTTATAACATAAATATTACATATGATGAAGCAATCTCAGACCTTCCAGGCAGAGTTAAGATCAATCTCCTCTGTTCCTATTAACATTTCAAGCATATTCATGGTCAGGTACCACATTGCCCTGCAGTTGGATGTTTTTATGTCTGTTTATTTTGAAGGTGACTTTGAAAGTAAGGACAGCACTTTATTCTTGCAAGTTTTTAATTTATTTTTTAATCCCTAGTTATATAGCAAGTACTCAAAACAATGTTGAATGAGTGAATATTTCATATTACTTGTATGTAAAAAAGTCATTTAACACTAATATTGTGAACTTTGTTCCCCCATGTAACAGAAATTCAAATCTTCCTATGAAACATTATTGAATTACGATACACTTACAGAACATACTGACTTAGTACTCTTCAGGCTTCACTGGGAAAATGTTGCAGTCAGTTTGATGCTAACTGACAGAAAACAGAAATATGAAGAAGGAAAAATGACAAACAGCACAAACTCTGAGAACAATGAAGAAAAGTCAGAAGAGCACATGGATGTGAGGCTAAACCATTGCTTAGCCTATGTTCTCCATACATCAGGCACTACGGGGATACCTAAGATTGTCAGAGTCCCTCATGCATGTATATTGCCAAACATCCAACATTTTCGGTGAGTTCTGTCCTTTGAATCCTTCTTCAAAACTTGTATTTTAAGGGGAAATACTTTTTTAAATGAACTCTACCCCTGACGTGGGGCTCCAACTCATGACCCCAAGATCAAGATTTGCATGCTCTACTGACTGAGCCAGCCAGGTACCCCAAGGGAATAATTTTTTTAATATACATTCTTTATAACTCTTGTTCCTAAATTGATAGTCATAAGTAGTTGGCTCTGTTGTTTTGGCTATATCTGAACTTTAGTTCTCTGCAGGCTGGGGCTTCACCTCTCTGATCCAGACCTGGAGCTGGACAGAGAGCAAATAAATGATATGCTTGGAAGCTTTGCTTCTTAATTATTAAGAAGAAGGAAGTGTGTTCCTGGCAGAGGTACAGCAGAAGAATGGGGGAAAGGAAGAGTTTGGCTTGCAAGAGTGTTATCAGGGCAGAGAGGAGGAAAGAGTGGGAGGGCAGGAGCCATGTGACTCGAGGCAGGAGCCTGGTATGCCCTGTTGAAGAATTTTGAACTTAATCCAATAGATATAAAAATATTTCCATTTCATTAAGTTCATTCCTGTAGCATTGTAGACTTTGGTTTGCTCTTGTGGTCAGGAGATGAGAAATCTCTATGAAGTTGATTCTCAACTTGACAAGAAAGAAGGAAATACAAGAGGAAGGGAACCAAAGGGAAATCAAAAGAGGAAACAGAAACATATAGAAATAGAAACTTTGTGAGACAAGTATATATTTTTATGTCATTGTAAGTTATATATAATTAAACAATTTCTAACCACATTTTAAAAGTACAAAGAAATAAAAAATTTAACAAATATTTAATTCAGTATATCTAAAATATTATTTCAGTATGTAATCAAAATGAAAATTAGTGAAGTATTATATGCTTTTATGCTTATCTTAAATCTAGCTTGTATTTTACACTTCCACATCTCAATATGGATTAGCCACATTTTTGGTGCTCAAAAGGCACATGTTTCTAGCGACTATCATTGGATGGTGCAGGTCTAGAAAAAGGGAGTGGTGAAATGATGCAGAGAGGTATCTTGTAATTGACAATCTAGTCTTTAGTGACTTTATTTCTGAGGGCCCAAGACTGAGGACAGATTACATTAGGCTGTGCTAAAGGAATGAGAGATAAGGAAATGGAGATAAGAAAGTAAAGTGTTCATTTCTAGAAGCTATTTTTTTTTTTAATTTTTTTTTAACGTTTATTTATTTTTGAGACAGAGAGAGACAGAGCATGAACAGGGGAGGGTCAGAGAGAGGGAGACACAGAATCTGAAACAGGCTCCAGGCTCTGAGCCGTCAGCACAGAGCCCGACGCGGGGCTCGAACTCACGGACCGCGAGATCGTGACCTGAGCCGAAGTCGGCCGCCCAACCGACTGAGCCACCCAGGCGCCCCTCTAGAAGCTAGTTTTAATGGGAAAGAAAGAATTCTGGGCAGGTGCAGATTTATTTTTGAGATGGAAGACATTTATGGGCTCATGGTAGAGAATTGATAGGAAGAGTTGGTTTGAAAAATCAAGAGATAGTATTGTAAAGGAGTTAAGATACCTTGAGATGGAAGGGTAAGGAATGTTCAGAAGCTGATGGATTGGAACTTTCAGATGAAAGGCAAAGCAATACATAAAGAGTATGAGAGGTGAGGTGGGGTGGAGATGCAGGAGAATTGAAAAGAGTGAAGCAGATTTGGAATCTGGTGGAGGTGGAAGAGGCACTGGGCCAGTAGAGGCAGTAATTGTATGTAAAGTGGGAGCAAGTATATGCTAGTAAGGAGTAAGGGGCTGATTTCAAATATATGAATTTCTAGGGGCCCTCGGGAGGCTCAGTCGTTTGGGCGCCTGGCTTCGGCTCAGGTCATCATCTTGCCGTTTGTGAGTTTGAGCCTCACATCAGACTCTCCGCTGTCAGCACAGAGCCTGCTTTGGGTCCTCTGTCCCCCTCTCTCTCTGCCCTTCCCTTGTTTGTTCTCTCTCTCTCAAAAATCGATAAACATTAAAAAAAATAATAAAGTATGTGAATTTCTCAATTGCTATTTATGCTTGAACTTAATGAAATCTATTTACCTGTTAAAAATCCCTTTTTGGTTTACTTTTAGGGCCATAAAAGTCACTTGTAGAAGAGATTTATAGTAGGTTCATTCTTGGTTTCCTTCCTGGGAATAAAAGCTACTCCAAAGAAGGAATTAATGGCAACTTCATTTCCCAAAAGTTTTTGCAATTAGTGAAATAAGGAAAGGTCTAACAAGGCTTCTTTCTGCATCTGTTAAATCCAAAATGTCTTCAGCCTAAAGTAATCTTCATATCTACTATGGGGTTCTGAGTGAGTCCCCACAATATCATATTTGAAGATATCGTGAAATTAAGGTAATCCCTGCTTTTTAGACAGTGAGTTTTGTGTGTTCAGAATGAAGCAATGCCATAGGCTCACCACTGATTATCTATGCTCTGTAATATCCTAACTATATATATTCTGCTCTTTGTTCAGCTACTGAGAGAAAAATATCAAATAGTGGAAAAGGGAATCAGAGGTCTCTATTAAATATATAAGTAGGATGGAAGGAGTCAAGATTCTACCAGAAGAGCAGAACTAGGAGGATATATCAGGGACTTACTATAAGGAATTGGCTTATGTTTGTGGGGTCTGGCTAAGCAAGACGGAGTCTATAGTGTAAACAGAAAGGGATGATCATGAGCAGGTTGGAAACCCATAGGCATGTGCTTTTTTCCACAGGCAAGTCAGGAAAGAAGATCCTAGGGGAAGGGAGAGTAATTGTTGACCCAGATGTTGAGTCTTTTTTACAGAAGTCCTCAACACTCTTTTAAAAGTCTTCCAGTTCAGTAAATCGAGCCAACCTGGGATAAATCTCCCTTTTGATTAAAGTCAGCTAACCAGAGACTCTGTATCTACAAAATCCCCTCACAGCAGCACCTAGTTTAGTGTTTAATGAAATAACAGGGAGGTATGTGTGCCACTAAATGGCACCCACCTCCCTTCTGTACTCCAGCTCTTGAGAGAATATCCCTTGTTTTGTACCCTAATGGAAAACCTAGTAGAAAGGAAATTCTAGGGACTGTGGTTCAATCCAGCCATACTGACACATCAGAAAGTCATCACAGATGATAAAATACGTCATAGTAAGAAGTGGATATTGTTTTAAATGGCTTTTAATCCTTATATTTATAAAGAGTTATAGGATTAATAGTACCATTTTGGTTAATCTGAGAAAAGAATAAAAATCTGGCTAACATCCAGAAACTTAATGGTCATAAATCAATTTTTAGGATATGTGTTTACCAAATGTTAGACATTTCATATAACTGCATTCTGTTTTGCTTTAGGCTACTTTTCGAGATCACACAAGAAGATGTTGTGTTTCTGGCCTCACCTCTGACCTTTGATCCCTCCGTTGTGGAAATATTTGTTGCTCTATCCAGTGGTGCCTGTCTGCTTATTGTACCAGCTTCTGTCAAAGTGCTTCCATCAAAGTTAGCTGCTGTTCTCTTTTCACATCACAGAGTAACTATTTTGCAGGTACATTTTAGGAGCAAATGAAATGTTTTGTCTTCTATTTAGCATTTTATTTTATTTAAGAAATTTTTTTAGTGATTTATTTATTTTTGAGAGAAAGAGAGACAGAGCACGAGTTGGGGAGGGGTAGAGAGAGACGGGGACACAGAATCCGAAGCAGGCTTCAGGCTCCGAGCTGTCAGCACAGAGCCCTATGCAAGACTCCCAACTCACAAACTGTGAGATAGTGACCTGAGCTGAAGTCGGACACTTAAATGACTGAGCCACCCAGGCACCCCTATTATTTAACATTTTACATGTTTTAGACAATATTTTGTATTCCTGTAGGTTGTTTTTTACCGTGGACTAATGATAATCTAGTTAGATTATTAAGGGTTGTCTTCTGATGATATCATCTAATTTACTTGAGAATGGGAGAAAAAAATCAGTTAATTCTGCCTAGAAAATTATTTCACTGTGCATTTGGCATAGTAATAACTAGAGGAAGTTGACCTTCACTCAAATCTGTTGGGATACACTTGCCTCTCCTGCCTTAAACTTCAGCTTTCAGTAGAAAATACAAACTTTAAGTTATAATTAGGTAGGGATTTACATTTTCTGACTTTTTATATCAGTATATTTTACATTAACTTATGGAAACAGATACTTTGTCATCTTTCAAGTTTTTAAAATGTGTATCAAAGTAGGTGACTGGTATACAAGCCTTAAGATAATTACATTGCAAATGGTTAAAGATACTAGAGAGAATTAGCAAAATTATATGTGTATCATGATAAACTAAAAATATCAGATTTATATTTAGTGTAAGAGACTCGAGGATGTTAAATTTCTGCCCTAAAGGCAAAATTTGATGTTGACTTTGTTTTTAGGCAATGTTTTTCATCCTTAAAAAAATATTATATGTTTACAAATATATATAAAATGAATATAATAATGTGGCTTGCTGGGTATATCAGTTGCATATAAATTCTCATCTATGGTGAATCATTCTGTCAGTCTGGGCAGGACTTTAACTTATTTTTCTATAAAATTCAAGGAGCATAATTTTTAGGAAACCTTTTCAAAATACCTTAATAGATTTGAGAGAGAGAGTCATTAAATGGAAGGAGATTTTCCTTCTATGTCAAGTCTATGAGTTTTATCTCTTTAAATCCAATCCCCTTTAGCACAGTTTCCGTTAAATTTACTTTGGCAGTGGTTTTAACCTTTTTGGGGTCATGAGTCCTTGTGAGAAACTGATACACATTTATTAACTATGATTCCAGAACACAGCAAGTTTTGCATATATTCATGGAGATTTTATTTAACTCACAAGACTTAATTTGGGGTATTATCAGCAGATCAAATTTGAGTTTGAGTAAGGAAGAGAAGTACACAAGCTGACAGGATGTCCTTTCCTTTGTATAAGGCATGTCCTGTCTTGTTAGAGGGCGGAGGAGGAGGAACTGTAAAGTATCCTCCACACTGTGAAGGGACTTTGAGAACAAAAAATGAAGCTGGCAACTCCACACAGTTTACATACGTGCAGTTTATGCACGGTAACATAGTGACAGGGAGGACTGGCTGAATGATGATGCAGAGATGTGCAGCTGTTCTCTGCCAAGACAGGACCTTAGTCTATAGATTTTATAGACCAAAGATGTATAGGGGACAGCACTGTAGTAAGATCAAAGGGTCTACATGTACCTAATTGGCAGCTAATCTTTACTTAGATCTTGTGGCACCATCTGTGCCTGAAGAAGGGGAGAGAGACTAGATTATTTTGAACACATTTATGGACGGCCAAAGCAAACTTCTCCCTCCCCCCTCAATCCTGACTTTGGCAGACATTTCTAAGGTACAGATATTAATCTCCAGAGGGTACACAATACAAAGCCCCAAGGGAGGTCATCTAGCCAACATGAACGAGATGGAGTGCTACAGATGGATTAGGTGTCGTCAGCTCTCTTGCATGTCTCATAGTGAATTTTAGCTTTGTTGTTAGGGTTCATCTTTTCCTTCCAAATCAGATTTCTCATCAAATGATATATAAGTCATCAAGGATTTTTGCCTATGTGTATAATGTATATTATATACTTTAAAAAGAGCATCCTGTATAGATTTTATTTACGAATAATCTTACCTAAAAAACTAATTTAATTTGTTTTTACTGTTTATTTATTCTTGAGAGAGAAAAAGAGAGGGCAAGAGAGAGAGAGAGAGAGAGAGAGCGCATGAGCAGGGGAAGGACAGAGAGAGGGAGACATAGAATCCGAAGCAGGCTCCAGGCTCTGAGCTGTCTGTAGCACAGAGCCTGACACGGGGCTCAAACCCATGAACTGGAAGACCTGAGCCAAAGTTGGACTCTTAATCAACTGAGCCACCCAAACACCCCATAAAGTTTTAAAAATTTAAAGTGGAATATCTTGATTTATTGTGGGGGAGAAAGACCCCAAAGTGAAATAGACTTAGCTTTTGAGGTAGTTAAACACTTATTTTGTTTCAGGTATAAGGACCTTTTGGAAAGAAAGGTCCACTTTTTGGTGTTTTACAAACCTAAAATATGTTTGAACTTTTTTTTTGTTTTTTTTTTTTTTTGCACATACTCTGGATAACAAGTTATATTAAACTTGATGCACTTTAAAAGTGAAACCATTTAATTAGAGCAAAATCTTAGGTTGCTAGCCACCAAAATGTCAGCTTAAGTGTTTTGTTTTTGAGAGAGAGGGCATGTGCATGGGGGAGGGAGGAGCAGAGAGAGAGGGAGACTCTCAAGCAGGCTCCACACCCAGCTCGGAGCCCAATTTGGGGCTCAGTCTCCCGACTGTGAGATCATGACCTGAGCCGAAATCAAGAGTCGGATGCTTGACAGACTGAGCCACTTAGGCACCCCGTGTTTTTCATTTTTATGAGAATTTTACCTTAGAAATTTTGCAAGGAACCTTAACATCCCCTGTTTTTTCTGTTATTTCCTAAGTCCTATTTCTGTGTGCCTAGAATGATTTGGTAACAAAGTACGTATATTGACTAGTATTTTGCCGCTAAATTTATCATTTCAGTTTGAGTATCTGAAAAGTGTTACTATGCTTTATCTTGCTGAGTACTCATAGCTGTGCATTTATTTATAGAGTTCAAAGTTTAAGTTATTTTTAGCACCGGAAATGAAGGCCAGAACATTTCAGTTTGACAAGAGATTTTCCTTATCGTAAAACTTGGTAGAACAGTTAATTTGGTTGAGGATGCCTTATAAATAGGGTGGCCATTATAATTTATTACCCCAGACCCTGAATGTTGAGAGTGAATGGAGGTGCTAAATTCCTAGACAAGAATCTGGAACAATAAATTCATATTGGGATGTAGGGTCATTCTGTTACTTAAATATTTTGACAAACCAAGACTTTAAGTCATCTTTTTGAATTAAAATTCAAGTTGTCCATTAATGCTGCATCTTTTACTGAAAGAAACCATTTAAAAATCTTGATTCACATGGAAATTTTCTATGGTCAAGTAAAGAGATTGGCAGATCCTCTCCCCAAAAAGCAACTAGAAAGCTGGACAAAATTAACAAAAGCAACTACTCCAACACTTTAGAAATCAACCAGAGGTGTACAATGATCTGAAAATTGTTTTTAAACTTTTAAATTTTGGATAAAAATAATGGGAATTTGTGGCATTCTAGACTGAGCTGCTCTTCCTGCCAGCCCCAGCTCAGTCAAAACAGACTTTTCTGTCAGGACCCACTGTTTATAAGGGAGTTTATTCAACTTAGATGGTAGGTTATATCCATGCCCAACAGCACTGTCTGTGAAAATGATGAAGTAGGCCAGCAAAGAGGGCAAAAACTTCAGTAGTCTGAGGTTGTGGTGGAGGGGAGGGCAAGCACATTCTGGCTAAGGCTGCACTTGTGAGTCAGAGACCAGAGAGCCCAAGCAGATTCTTGGCTGACCTTGAGGTTGTGTGCATATACGTTAGAGACCCAAAAGGGCCCATGGAAAATAAAAGCTTGGTTAAGCTTGAAAATGGCCTAAACTTTGAGCTCATCTATCCACACAGATCCATCTCTGTGGACAGTTTGTCCAGTCATTGCTTGACTACTGAGCTATGCACACACAAGGATGACCCATAGGAAGTAAGATATAAAATTGAAAATAAGACTATATATGTAAAACTGAGCAATGACATTAGTGGCCACACATCACTGGAAAGACAGACTACAGATTTAGCCCAGGCTAGTTACTAACAAACAAGCAAACAAAAACAAGCAACAAAACATTTCATAATGATAAAATGGTCAGTACATTAGGAGCTACATTGGTAAATCAAGAAGATGTAACAATTATAAATGTATATCCCCCTAAAACTAGAAGTTCCGAATACATAAAGCAAAACTAGACAGAAATGAGAACTAGATAACCCAATGGTTCAAAATTTTAATACCTCATTTTTAACAACTGAATGAAAAACTAGAAATCAGAACATATAAGACTCGAACAAAATTATCAACCAAATCCCATTTATAGAACACTCTATCCAGTAAATGCAGAATACATTCTTTTCAAGCACATTGATCATATTCTCAACCACAAAACCAGTTTCAGTAAATTTAAAATGTGAGCAAGTGGGATGTATCCCAGGAATGCACATTTGGCTTAACATCTAAAAATCCACTGGTAGGGGCACCCAGGTTGCTCAGTTGGTTAAGTGTCCAACTCTTGATTTTGACTAGGGTCATGATTTCATGGTTCATGAGTTTGAGCTTCACATCAGGCTCTGTGTTGACAGTGCAGAACCTGCTTGGATTCTCTCTCTCCCTCTCTCTGCCCCCCCCCTCTACATTTGCTGTCTCTCTTTCTCTCTCTCTTCCCCTCATGCCCTCCCTCCCTCAAAAATAAATAAAAATCCATTGATAATATACACTACATAAATAAGAGCATGTAATTACCTCAACAGATGAAGGAAAAGTATTTGGCAAAATCTAACACTTGGGATTAAAAAAAAAAAAAAAAACCTCTAGGAATTAAAGAACTTCCCCAACATGATGAAGGGCATCTATATAAAAAAAAAAAAAAAAAAATCTACAGCTAATATCCTATTTGGTGAAAGACTGCATGATTTTGCCCTAAGATTGGAAATAAAACAAGGATGTTTGCTTTTGTCACTTCTCGTCAACATTATTCTGATTCTAGCCAGTGCAGTAAAGAAAAAAAAAAAAAAAACATTATTGGTAGAAGTTAAAGAGTTAAATAAAGAGACATTTCATGTTTATGGATTAAAGTCTCAATAGTGTCAAGATTAAATTAAACATGGTTCCTATCAAAATCCTAGTAGACTTTTTTTGGTAGAAATTGACAAATTGATCCTAAATTTTATATGGAAATACAAATGCTAGACCTGATCTATGCAATGAGTACCACTCAGCAATGAAAAGTCCCATGGTCTGAGTGATTATTCCTCCCTCCCCATTCATTTGTTAAAATTCTAATGTATGCTGTGATAGTATTAGGAGGTGAGGCCCTTAGGAGTGCTTAGGTCCTGAGGATGGAGTCCTCATGAGTGGGATTAGTGCTCCTGGAAAAGAGACCCCATGGACCTCCCGAGACTCTTCCACCATGTGAATATGCAACAAGTTGGGAGAGGGCTTTTACCAGAGCCCAGCCATGGTGGCATCCTGATCTTGGACTTCTAGGCTTCAGAACTATCAGAAGTGAATTTCTATTGTTTGTAACCTACCTAGTCTGTGGCACTTTGTTATATCAGTCTGAACTGAGACAAAAAGTGAATTGATACATGCAATATAAGCACATCACAAAGTATTTATATGGAATGAAATAAGTCAGGTCAAAATAGAATTTATGTTGTGTGATTCCATTTTTTTTGAAGATTTTTTTAAAATTTTCTTTTAATGTTTTTATTTTTGAGAGACAGAGACAGAATGCAAGCTGGGGAGGGGGCAGAGAGAGGAGACACAGAATCTGAAGCAGGCTCCAGGCTCTGAGCTGTCAGCACAGAGCCCCATGTGGGGCTCTAACTCATGAACAGTGAGATCATGACCTGAGTCGAAGTCGGACGCTTAACTGACTGAGCCACCCAGGCACCCCTGTGTGATTCCATTTTTGTAAAATTCTAGAAAATACCAGCTGATCATTAGGAAATAGATCAGTGGTTGTCTGGAGTTAGGGGTCCAGTTGAAGGGAAGAATTATAATGGTAAGTAGGTAATTTTAGGGCTGAAGAATATATTCATTTTTTAGATTATAGTAATAGTTTCACTGACATATCCATATATCTTATCTCAATTTATATTGTATGCTTTAAATATGTATAGTTTATTGTTTGTCTGTTATATCTCAATAAAAGTGTTTTTAAAAATCTTTATTCATATTGTTTTGTTTTAGGAACATTTTTTTAACCTTTTATATATTTTTCTACAGAGAGAGTGGGAAAGGAAATGTGAATTGATTTTATATATTTTGTACTTTTTAATCTTTAAACTGTTTTGTCTAGATTACCTAATTAAAGATAACTAATATTTTTCTCAAGTTTTTTTTCTCAAGAGAAATTGATAGCACATTAAGAAGATAATGTTGCCTGAGTAGTTTTCCAAAATGATTTACAGTTTAATAAACAGCCTTAATTTTCATGTAGGTGTCCAGTATTAAGCTTTGAACTAATTATTACAGTATTTACTTTTTTAAAAAGAAGTGAAAAGAAATAAATTATCTTTAATGTGTTCACAGGCAACACCAACATTGCTTCGAAGATTTGGATCTCAGCTTATCAAGTCAACTGTTTTATCAGCCAGTACTTCTCTTCGAGTATTAGCCCTCGGTGGTGAAGCATTTCCATCATTGGCTGTTCTCAAAAGCTGGAGAGGAGTAGGCAATAAGACACAAATATTTAATATTTATGGTATCACAGAGGTATCAAGTTGGGCAACTTTTTACAAGATTCCAGAGAAGTTTCTTAACTCTACTTTGAAGTAAGGGCTTCAATTACTAAATAGGTTAGAGAGAAACTGTATTTTTCCAGTATCTGTTAACATCTAATAATGTTTTTGGTAGGCACTGGGGTAGTAATTTTAGAAATACTATTTTATCTAGAATTTTACGCTGGGGATCCAGAACCTTTCTTATAACTAGTGCTGCAGATCCTGCTAGAACTTTTTGTAACTAAACAGCAATAAATAACCTATGATAACCTTTCCACCTAATCTTTTCCTTTTGGCAGTCTTTGAATTCTAACATAACCAAAACCTTATTTTTCTTTATTTGGTACAATGTGATTTAAATACACTGAAAAATATTCTGTTCAAATGAAAATTTTAAATATGGTTTGGGTTGTTGTGTTTTTATAGATGTGAATTGCCTGTACCACTGGGATTTCCACTGCTTGGAACAGTAGTTGAAGTCAGAGATACTAATGGTTTCACAATTCAAGAAGGCAATGGCCAAGTATTTTTAGGTTGTTTTACATTTATTGACTGGGAATAATTTTTTTTAGGAAAAAAATCTGATAACTTTATTCTTTCACCAATATGTCTTATGTCCCGTATTCTTTTCAGTGATGATAATTTTTAATCTCATTATCACAGTCATGAAACATTTAATATTATCATAATTTCAGATAACAATGCCTGATACTCTTAGGGAAGATATAAAAGTAATTTAGAAACTATAATTTGGACGTTTATAGCCAAAATTCTTTTTAAGCAGTATTCTAAGAATTTTTTTAATTACATGTATATTTTTAGAAATTTTGTTTTGTCTCTTATTTTGCTGTGGTTATTGTTAATTAATTTTGTCAGGTGATATTTAAAAGTGTGCTGCCCATGTAAATATTCAAAATGTGAAACTCAGTAACAGCTTTTGAAGATGTTCTTGATTTGATGGTTTTTAATATACCTCCCATGGATTTTTTTTTTTTTTTATTACACTGATGTTTATATCTTGTGAAGGTGGCAAAAACAGAGTGTGTTTTCTTGATGATGAAATGATAGTACCACTTGGCACAATGCGAGCCACGGGAGACTTGGTGACGGTGAAAGATGGAGAGATGTTTTTCCTGGGACGAAAGGACAGTCAGATCAAACGATATGGCAAACGTCTTAACATTGAATTTGTGCAACAAGTAAGACTATTTAAATATTAAATATATAGTAACATATGTAGGTATTAAAGGTAGCCACCACCAATTTTCTGTACTGGGGTTTTCTATTAGTATTATTTAAACCTAATATTTTTGTATTCATAATGAATTGCAATAAAAGATATGACTAATTCAGTGTGGCCCTTCAGCATAAAGAGATGGTTGTTTTTTAAATAAGTGACAGAGTGGATTTTAACAACTGAAAATAATGGTTTACTTTGCTCTGGGAGCTATTATTTTGAAAAACATTAAGAACCCAGTGTGCTGGCTACAGTAACAGTAGCAATCAATTTTTTAAAAATCTCTAGCTATTTTACAGTTTAATTTGTGTTGATTTCAGACATAAGAAGTTTGAGCATTTAGGAAGTTTGCTTTTAAATGTCCTCTGACAAATTGGGATAATCTCTCTCACAGGTTGCTGAAGGACTTCAGCAAGTAGAGTCCTGTGCAGTTACATGGTATAATCAGGAAAAATTAATTCTGTTCATGGTGTCCAAAAATGATGTAGTAAAGGAATACATCTTTAAAGAACTGCAGGAACATCTTCCAAGCCATGCCATTCCGGATGAACTTGTGTTGATTGATTCTCTACCATTTACATCTCATGGTAAAATCATTTGAAGCAGATGTGTTTCAGCGCCAAGTGAATACTAATTGTATTCATAACTAGTTTAAAGGCTTCTTAATTCTTATTCTAAGTAATACTGGCATATGTTGAGGTAGACCCTCTGTTAAGTACTTTGTATAATTAACCCACTTTATTTATCTCTAGAAAATCCTGGGAGTAGGTTGTATTATTCCCATTTACAGATAAGGAAAATAAGGCTTAAAGAGGTTAAGTAATTTTGACAAAATTATATTGCTGGTTAGTGGTAGAATTGAAATTGTAAGACTGACTTCAGAACATATGCTCCTAATGACCACATTGCCTTTCCAATTTCATCTTTATCTAATATTTACATCAAAACACAGTAATTGCTCAGTCGGTAGGACCATTTCTTTAACTCTTTAAGGTAAACACTAGCTCCTCCTTTCTTTTCTTATCTGTTACCTACTACATTTTTGGTAGCATGGGACTGCTTTCTTTAGAACTGATTTTCCTATCACAAACTATTCTATAGGAATTCTAACTTTTACAGTGAAAAATGTATGTATTCTTATAACTAATGAAGATAGTAGAAAGGGTTTGTGCTGAAATTTTAAAATTATTTCTCTTTTAAGGCAAAATTGATGTTTCTGAGTTAAACAAGATATATTTAAACTATATAAACTTGAAGTCTGAGTGTAAACTCAATGGAAAAGAGGAACTTTGGGAAAAATTACAGCATTTGTGGAAGGTACAACTTTTTAATTTTTTTTAATGTTTATTTTTTAATTTTCTTTAATGTTTATTTATTTTTGAGAGACAGAGACAGCATAAGCAGGGGAGGGGCAGAGAGAGAGGGAGACACAGAATTGGAAGCAGGCTCCAGGCTCTGAGCTGTCAGCACAGAGCCTGACATGAGGCTCAAACTCATGAGCTGTGTGATCATGACCTGAGCTGAAATTGGCCGCTTAACCAACTGAGCCACCCAGGCACCCCTTAAATGTTTATTTTTGAGAGAGTGCACGTGCTTATGCGTGAATGCGCTTGAATGGGAGAGGGGCAGAGAGAGAGAGGGAGACAGAGGATCCAAAGGGGGCTCCATGCAGAGAGCCTGATGCGGGGCTTGAACTCACGAACTAGGAGATCATAACCTGAGCTAAAGTCAGATGCTTAACCAACTGAGCTACCCATGCTCCCCATGGTTCAATTTTTAAGATACAAATTTGTTTTTCTGAAGAGGTCATGTTATATTTTTTGGGAATGTTAGCATCCTAATAAGTCTGATAAACTTTTCTAAGAATTATTATTAATGCCCAAATGTTAAGTAATATACTTTTGTTTATTCAATTTATATTAAATTAAGAGTTCTCTAGATTAATATCAAGCCTCCCTCGCCATAAAGAAATTTATTGGAAGTGAGGTAGACACAAAGGCACAGGAAGACAAGACCTATCTTGACATAACTTTTCCCTAATGGGGCAGTGGGAGTGCAGTGCTTGTCAGAGTTGAGAAAATGGCCAAATCTTGGTATAGTACAATCTGTGGCATAAGGACTTATGTCCTTATTCTGGAAGAACTAGCAGTAATAACACGTATGTTTCTGCTTAATGGAATTTGTATGTACAGATCTTCCTCAACTTATGATGGAATTACATGGTGATAAACCTAGTGTAGGTTGAAATTTTCCTAAGTCAAAATGCATTTAATACACCTACCGAACATCATAGCTTAGTCTAGCCTACCTTAAGTGTGCTCAGAACACTTACATTAGCCTACAGGTGGACAACATCTGACACAAAGCCCTGTGTATAATAAATTGTTGAATATCTTACATGTAAGTTATTGAATACTGTACTGAAAGTGAAAAACAGAATAGTTGTGTGGCTACAGAATAGTTCTAAGCATATCAGTTGTTTTGTGATCACATAGCTGACTGGAAGCTAGGCCCTCTTAGCTGCTGCCCAGCATCATGAGATAATAATGCATGTCGCTTGACTGGGAAAAGATCAGAATTTGAAGTACAGTTTCCCTTGAATGTATATTGTTTTTGCATCATTGTAAAGTTAAGATATCTTAAATCATTGTAAGTTGGGGGTTCTGTGTGTGTGTGTGTGTGTCAAACAATTTAAATTTATTTTGAAATATATGTATATATATGTATATATGTATATACATATATTTATATATATTACAACCATAGGTCAGTACAGTTTTTGTTACAAATGTGGAGTTTTCCGAAGGGTTCTGAAAAGAGGATATAATTATATAGTTTTGTTTGAAAATAAAGGATATTCTGATAAAACTCTTATCTGCTTCATTTTTAGATTCTTAGAAAATAATTTCAATTTATATGAAACAAATGAAGACAAAGATTGTTCCCATATTATATAAATATTAGATATTAGTATCTTGTGGACTTTATAATTAATAAGTCATGTTTTTATAATTCTAGGCCCTATTTTATGGGTGGGGAAATCACTCTAAAGGGAAATATAATTTGCAGTTTTATAGTGAGTTTGTGATAAAATTGGTGGCATGGTGATGGTTCCCTTTACTATAAAGAAAATAATTTTAAAATTTAATTATTAAAAATATTTGTTTTGTGTGTCTTTTGTTCATATCATTAATGTAAGTACTATCCTTTATATATTACCTATAAATTGGTTGAATGTTTTGGTTTTAGGTCTTTACCACATTTCTCCCTTTTCTCCTCTATAGTCTATTCTGAGTCTCTCAGAACATCCTTTGAAGGTTCCTGATGAGTCACTCTTCCTAAATAGTGGTGGAGATTCCTTAAAGTCCATACGGCTCCTCAATGAGATTGAAAAACTAGTTGGCACATCAATACCTGGGCTTCTGGAAATTATTCTTAGCAGTTCCATTTTAGAGATTTACAATCACGTCCTTCAAACAGTGTTTCCAGATGAAGATCTGCTATTTAGCAAGAATTATGCCATGAAAAGAAAATTCAGCGATATTAATCAAGAGGAAATCAGTGGAAAATCTTTACCTCAGAAATCTGTCCTGACTTTAAGTTGTGACAATGAGCTAGCAGCTTTTATTGCAGTGAGCAGAGGGAGTCAGATTTTGTCTCTGAATTCGGAGTTTTTAACTAAGTTAGGACTTGGCTCTTCAGCCCGTTCTTCCGATTTAATTTCACAGACTAACATTCAGAATGTGACAAGCCTAAATCCTCCAGCTCTTACTGGGAAGTCAAAAGAGCCATCCTGTGTTGCAGAAGTTTCTCACGAGGGAACATCTGTGATAGAAGCCAAGAAAATGGAGCTTCATGTGAGGTGGAAGACGGACACAGGCAAATGTGTGGATGCTTCCCCTCTGGTTGTCATCTCCACTGCTGCTAAGTCCTCTGTAACTGTGTACATTGGCTCCCATTCCCACAGAATGATGGCAGTTGACCTTTACTCTGGGAAGGTGAAATGGGAACAGATTTTGGGAGGTCGAATTGAATCCTCAGCATGTGTATCTAAGTGTGGAAACTTTATTGTAGTGGGTAAGTTTCCATATGATAATGCTAGTAGGAGCAAGTTAAATTTAAAAATCTATGTATGGTAGCTTTGGTTGTTGTCAATTATGGATACCCACATGCTAATTCACAGTGTGGGTCTTGGGTCATAGTCTCTGGATTTGAACCTAGCTCTAAAACTGTTATTAGCTTTGTGAACTTTGACAAGTTGCTGGACCTTTTAGGACCTTAGTGTTCTTATGACCTTTAGGACTTAGTGTTCTTAGTTTTATAATAAATAAAACCCGTTGCATCATAAATTGTCCCCAAACTTAATGGTTTAGGGTAGCAAATATCTCACAGTTTCTGAGGTCAGGAATTTAGGAGTAGCTTAGCTGGGAGTCCTGGCTCAGGGTTTCCCATGTGGCTGCAGCCATCTGAAGGCTTGACTGGGCTGAAAAATCTTCCAAGACAGCTATCTCATACTGCTGCTGGCAGAAGGCTTCAGTTCTTGGCTGGTTCGTGGCAGGAAGCTTCTGTTCTTGTCACATGGACCTCTCTGTAGGCTGCTTGAGTGCTCTCACAACCTGGCAGCTGACTTCCCTCAGACTGAGTGGGGAAGGGGGGCCGGTGGGGAGGGGAGGAGCAAGGCAGTACTTTTAGGACCTCGTTTCCAAAGTTGCATACCATCATTTTTGCTTGTGTTCATTAAGCCTTGCACATCATTAAGCCTGGCCTATACTCAAGGGGAGGGGAATTTAGGCTCCATCTCTTGAAAGTAAAAGTGTCAGAGAATTTGTGGACAGATTTTAAAACCACTACAATCATCATAGAGCTTTTGTTTGTTTGTTTTTATTTTAATTCCAGTGTGGCTAACCCAGTGTTATATTAGTTTCAGGTGTACAATAGAGTAATTCAACAATTTTATTTGTTACTTAGTATTCGTCATAAGTGTACTCTTAATCCCCATCCCCTATTTTACGCATCTCCCCACCCAGCTCCCCTCTGGTGACCATCAGTTTGTTCTCTCTAGTTAAGTATCTGTTTCTTGGTTTGTCTCTTTTTTCCAGTTTGCTCATTTGTTTTGCTTCTTAAATTCCACATACATCATAGAGCTTTTGAGAGGATTGAGATAATTGCTTATAAATCCTTTAGTACATTGCTAGGTACAGACTGAGGGCTCATTAAGTGTTGTTAGCTACTAGCTGCTAATCATTTTCATTAAAGTATAGGTGACTTTTACTTTACTAAATATGGGGTCCAGGTGTAATGCCTCTCCTTGACTACCATTGTCTTACTCCCCCTACTACATTAAGTTTTACTTTATATGCTTGTGGAATCTTGTGCTGAGTGCTTAGGAATATGCCTCCCTACTTGTGCTATCCTAGCTAGGATCTACTTGAATCTGAGTTTGATCCTTCCCTTTTGACCACATACATTTTGAAAATATGCTACAGGGAACTTTCAGTTATATATGTGAATGAGCATGAATAATTTCCATCCATGAAAGTCAGCTTGTTGAAGTTACTGTTTGCATCCCAAGTTTCTAGACTCAAAGCCTGGGACACATGGGGGTCTAGACATTTTTAAATTAAGATCTAATTTATATACAGGAAAACTTGCCCTCTTTAGTTTACAGTTCTGTGTTTTGACAAATGTGTACTGTCATGTAACCGCTACCAAATGAAGAGTTCATTACTCAAAAGGTCTGTGTCACTTGTAGGCTTCCCTTCCCCTACCCCTAACCCCAGGCAACCACTGATCTGTTTTCTGTCCCACTAGTTTTACATTTTCTAATTTTTGCTTTTGAGTCTGGCTTCTCCTACTTAGCATGTGTTTGAGATTCATCCTTATTATTGAATGTATCCAGTTTCTTTTTATTGCTGAATATTCTGTTGTCTGGACAAATCATACTCTATTCACATTTGGGTTGTTTCCAGTTTTTCATAATTACAAATAAGACTGATATAAGCATTTGTAAGCAGGATATTGTATGAATATAAGTTTTTAATTTCACTTGGGTCAGTACCTAGGAGGGGGAGATTATGCAGTAAGTATAGCTTTAACTTTGTAAGAAATTGCCAAAATATTTTCCTGGTGACTGAGCCATTTTGCCTTCCCACCACCACTGTATGAGAGGTCCAGCTGTTCCACATCCGTGCTAGTACTTGGTATTGTCAGTTTGAAAATCTTTTTATTTTAGCCAGTCAGATTGTTATGGTGTAGTATTTCATTATGGCTTTATTTTTTATTTTAGAGAGAGTGAGCAGGGGAGAGGGGCAGAGGGAGAGAGAGAGAGCATCTTAAGGAGGCTCCATGCTCAGTGCAGAGTCAGATGTGGGGCTCAATCCCATGACTCTGGGATCATGACTTGAGCTGCAATCAAAAGTCAGACATTCATTATGGTTTTTTGTTTCTTTGTTTAGATTGTTAAGTTTATTTATTTTGAGAGAGAGGGAGAGGGAGAGAGGGAATCCCAAGCAGGCTTCACATTGACAGTGCACAGCTCGAACCCACAAACTGTGAGATCATGACCTGAGCCAAAGTCAGACACTTAACTGAGTTAAAACTGTGGTTTTAATTTGCATTTCCCTAGTGACTAAGGATGTATTTTTTATGAATTTATTTGCCATCTGTGTATCTTTTATGACTTTTCAGATTTTTTTGCCCATTTTTTAAATTGTTATATTTGTTTTCTTGTTGGGATCTGAGAATATTATGTATTCTGGATACAAGCCCCTTATCTATAAGTGTTTTGCATGTTTTCTCCTAGGCTGTGGCTTTTTTTTTTTTCTTTCTTTCATTAACATAATGTCTTTTGAAGAGAAGTTCTTAATTTTAATGAAGTCCAGTTTATCATTTATTTTCTTTTCTGGATCATGCTTTTGGTGTCCTAGCCAAGAAAGTTTTGCCTGACCCAAGGTCACAAAGATTTTCTTCTGGAAATGAACTGAAGGAAATTTTTCATTACCCAACTGAATCCTGGGGTACTTCACTGTGTAGGACATTTTTCTTCACCATAACTAAGAAGGCCACTTTCTTGCTACTAAGTAGTAACTGCTAGAAAGAAAACAGCACTGCAGTTACTCTGGAATTGGGCCTCAAATGAGCAGCAGTGGTTATATAGATAAGCAGAGTCATGTAAAGAGTGGTGGACCAGTGCCCAAAATCAGCTTGCCCTGATTTACATCCACTGCAGGGAACTTGAGTGATCTTCACTCTGTAGGTTTTGACCACGCCTACTGTCGCCTGAGTTATTCTGGCTACACCAAGTCAGGAACTCCTGCCCTAGCTTCTCACCTGTTGTAGCAGTTTGGGAAAAGCAGTCTGCTATAGTAGTTAAGTGCATAGGCTCTGAAGCTGGACTTCTTAGATTCAAATCCTGGCTCACCCACATGTCAGCTGAGTAGTTTTACCCTAGTAAAACTGTCTGTGCTTCCTTTTGTCATCTGTAAACTGCAGATATAACACTTCACAAGGTAAAAGCTCAATAAATGTTAGCTATTGTTAATGTTAGCATTTCTTGAACACCTGTGCACTGGGTATTCATATTATCTTTTTAAAAAATATTTTATTTATTTATCTTGAGAAAGAAAGAGCAAGTGGAGGAGAGGCAGAGATGGAGAGAGAAAGGATCCCAAGCAGGCTGTGCATCATCAGCACAGAGCCCAATATGGGGCCCAATGAAGAGCCCGACACTCACGAACCATGAGATCATGACCTGAGCCAAAATCAAGAGTTGGATGCTCAACCAACTAAGCCATGCAGGCGCCCTTTAATCCATGTTATCTTAATTATTACAATAACACTGGAGTAGATGTGTCCACATGCAGGAGAAAATCTGAGGCTCAGCGATGCTGGGTAATTTGCCCAATGATGGCCATGAAGAGATTTGATTCCAGGTCTGTCAAAGCCTCTCTTCTGCACTGTGCTTCATTGTTTTCTTAGTAGTGAAGCACTTTATGGTACTTTAAAAACAAAATGAGGTATACCTACTAGTAGGTATTTTTACAAGTGATTACTATTTGGTTTTCTGCTTTACATTGCTGAAGTTTAAACCTGAGCTGAACATAGTAGTACACATAAAGAGCATCAAATATAAATAAATGGTCACGGTTTAGGCTAAAGAATTATTCTCTGGTGATGTATCTAAATCTCCTCTTTTGTATTTTGTTTCCCAACAGGCTGTTATAATGGGTTAGTTTATGTTCTGAAAAGTAATAGTGGAGAAGAATACTGGATGTTTACTACCAAGGATGCTGTCAAAAGCTCAGCAACCATGGATCCAACCACAGGACTCCTTTACATTGGATCTCATGACCAGCATGCATATGCTTTAGATATTTATGTGAGAAACCTCATCAGTTTCTTATCATAAGCTTAGAAGAGTAGGACACTGTCAAGTGCTCTTGACTAAGGGGGGCCCGGTATTCACTCTTCCCTAAGTTTAGCATTGCGGTCTGGGAAGAATGAGTTAATTAACAGTCTTAATATCTTAAGACATTTTTAACATCCTTACCAGATTTTCACAAATAAATTTGTTACTCAGAGTTTTTAAATCTAAAGAGCTTAGAATTACCATCTTGACAATATAAAGAATCACAAAGGGAAAAATATCAATAAGACCTGATAAGTTGGGGAAAACCATTTGAAGCAAATGTGACAGAGTTAAGATTCATTTATAAGAATAAATGGAAGAACAAACACAAATTATAAACACATGGAAAAATAAACAAGGAATATAAACATAAAAGACCCCAAAGAAGAAGTGTCTAGTAAATGTATTTAAATGTTTCCTATCTTTAGTAATCAAAGGATTGAAAATTTAAACTACATGATAGATAACCAGATAGTATTAGACCAGAATATGTTAAATGCTGGTGGGGGGGGGGGTGCATTGTAACTAGTGAAGTCTCTGAAGAAAACAGTTGGGCCACAGCTAACTTTCATATCCTTTGATTCAGTAAAATTCTTCTAGGATTCTATCCTGCCAAAGTAATCAGAAACATGGACAGTTATGTGCACCGAGATGTCTATTACTAGGTTTTGTTTATGATACCATGAAATTAGTTTGAAACAAGTTTCAGTGATAAGGTAGAGAAATAATTTTATGTTCAGATGAGATATTATGCATTAAAGTGATAGAGTTTTACCAAGTAAATGAGCTAAATTAGATGCCAGTATATATTCAGAATGATCTCAACTATATTAAACTATTGTATGTCCCAAAAAGATCAAAAGGGAAAATGCTGAAATATTTACAGTGGTTCTCTCTGGGTGGTCTTTGTAATCTTTATACTAACTTGAATCTCTACAGTGAGACTGTATTACTTTTATACTAAGAATAAAAATTTACATTAATTAAATAGAGGTGATATGAGAAATCAGATATGTAGATTTGTTAACCACCAGCAGAAACCAATTAATTTGTTTTCTTATTTGCAGAAAAAGAAGTGTGTTTGGAAGTTAAAATGTGGAGGAACTGTCTTTTCGTCCCCTTGTTTGAGCCTGATACCACATCATTTATATGTGGCTACACTGGGCGGCCTGTTACTGGCTATAAATCCTGTAGGCATAAAATAACATATATTGATTTTATTATTTGTCTTGAATGTTTTATTTTTGCTTTGAATTCTGAAAAATTGAAGTATTTTTTAAAAATTTTAAGTTTATTAATTTATTTTGAGAGAGACAGAGACCGTGTGAGTGGGGGAGGGGCAGAGAGAGGGAGACCGAGAATCCCTATCAGGCTCCACACTGCCAGTGCAGAGCCCAGTGCGGGGCCCGAACCCATGAAACCGTGAGATGTTGACTTGAGCCAAAACCAAGAGTCAGATGCTTAACTGACTGAGCCACCCAGGTGCCCCCTAAAGTAGTTTTTAATTAACTATAGTCCAGCTTTCACTGGACCAGAACTCCTTAAAAATGATTGATATGAAGATAGAAGTTCTATGTATGTCTTGGATCTGTTTTTTTTTAATTGGTAGAATTTTCTCAGTCATATTAAAACTTAGAATAGTTTAAGGATAGATCTTATGTTCTAATTATATCCTGGTTTTATTGTACGTTTTTATCTCACCTCTTATAAAGAGCACTGATTAATTTTATAGTTGTGTATATGTATGCTAGCTTCATTTATGATATCAGCATGCCATTATAGCACTTTCTGATGTTTATAGCTTTGCCCCTGGGAGATTTTATGAGTTTGTTTCATAAAGGGTAATTGATTAGTAATATAATTTAAATGCTGTGAATTGCTTTTGCTCATGGCAGGCCACTGGGAACACAGTTTGGAAACATTCCTGTGGAAAACCACTCTTTTCTTCTCCACGGTGTTGCCTACAGTATATTTGTATTGGCTGTGTAGATGGAAATTTACTCTGCTTTACTCACTTTGGAGAACAGGTAAAAAATTTCTGGTTCCATTTTACATTATCTTTCTCAAAGTCATAATAGTTGGTGACCACTGAAGTAAAATTGTAAACATCATCATTTAAGTCATTGTATTGAAAACTAGTTTGATTTTAATTGTCAAGCCATAGGTTTCTTAATTTTGGAATGAGAGTATAGTAGATTGAAAAGATTCAAACACTTTTATTTGTGCCCTCCCCCAATTTTTTTAAAAGTTTATTTATTTTGACAGAAAGAGAAAGTGGGGTAGGGAGGGAGAGAAAGAATGCTAAGCAGGTTCTGTGCTGGTAGCACAGAGCTGGATGCAGGGCTTGAACTTATGAACGTGACCTGATCATGAGCTGAGATACAGTTAGACACTTAACTAACTTAGCCATCCAGGCACCCTGCCCTCCCCCAATTTTAAAAACTTGACCAGTTTTGGGGCGTCTGGGTGGCTCAGTCAGTTGAGCGTCCGACTTTGGCTCAGGTCATGATCTTATGGTTCATGAGTTCGAGCGCCCTGTTGGGCTCTGTGCTGACAGCTCAGAGCCTGGTACCTGCCTTGGATTCTCTCTCTCTCTCTCTCTCTCTGTCCCTCCCCCACTCATGCTTTGTCTATCAAAAATAAACATTAAACAAACAAAAACTTTGCCAGTTTTTAGGCAATTTTATTATGATTTCTATTGAGGTGTTGAACATTTATTTATTTATTTTGAGAGAGAAAGAGAGAGCATGAATGGGTTAAGGGCAGACAGAGAGAGATGGAATCCCAGGCAGGCTCCGTGCTGCCAGCACAGAGCCTGATGTGGGGCTCGAACTCACAAAACTGAAATCATGACCTGAGCCGAAATCAAGAATCTCACACATTTAACCGACTGAGCCACCCCGGCACCTCAAGGTTTGAACATTTAAAGATGCCCCTGCTTTTTCTATGAAAACCAAAATAGGTGGCATAACCCAAATTGCATTGTATGAAGTGCCATCTTCAACTTCATGACTGGCAGGGTAGGCTTCTTCTGCATTACATTAGGTCTTTTTTTTGGGGGGGCGGGGAGGATAATCTCCACTTCTTTATCCACAAGTGACTATCACTGGTGGCCCAACTGCTGCTGTAGGTTTGATGTTGGGGACTATTTGTATACTTGAGAGAGTGCTAACTCCACCCTGAGTTAGCCCAGTGGTGGCCAGTGTTGCCCTGGTGCTTTTTATTCTACTTTCACTCTGCCTGGCCTGGCAGTTCCTTGATGTGGGACAATTACTTTGTGATGAGATCTTTTGTGATGTTCACTTAATATTTTTACTTACAAAATAGTTTGAACATATTCTCACCTTTAGATTCCTAAGAAGTAAGAAGAGGCAAATACTGTTACTCCTATTTTTTTGGGTGAACCATAGATGAAAATGATTTTTCCAAGTGGACAGAATTAAGATTACAAATCCTGTTTCATGAAGATGCCCACTGTTCTCATTTTGTTTGCTTTTTATTCTGCTTTTACTGTAAACACTACCTTAGACTTGTGCCTTTTCCTTCTTTTCTTCAAAATATTGGCCGACAGGTTTGTCTATGGTACCTTTAAAATAAGTAGAGAGTATATATCCACAGGCAGACACACAACTCATGGCTTTTTGTTTAAACCTTTAATTTGAATTATTGCACATAAATTTTCCTTTTCAGTCACTTCCATCTTCTTACATTAGGAGAATAGAACAAGATCTAGTTTTTAATAAGATACATTGAAAACTGAGTGTAGTTTTATCTTTGAACTTAGTGTCTCTGAACATAATAGTAATAGCTTGCTCTTGAATGGGGTTCAAATTAGTTTTATTTCATCATATTCTGCATAGCAGTGACTCATGTAGTAAGAACACTCCAGTGTATTTTGTTCTAGATTTTACCACTGGGAACAGAGGTATAATTTGAGAATGCTACTTTTCAGAAAAAGCCATTATTTCCTCTCTCTGTGTGTAGTTACCATTTAATAGCTTACATTGCTTACATTTTTATTAAGAATTTCCTAAAGCTTTACAGGACAATTGTTGAACTTAGATGAATTATTTTTGCCTTTCTCGTCCTTCAGGTTTGGCAGTTCTCTACCAGTGAACCAATCTTTTCATCCCCATGTACCTCAGCATCAGAGCAAGAAATATTTTTTGGTTCCCATGATTGCTTTATCTACTGTTGTAATATGAAAGGTCACCTCCAGTGGAAATTTGAAACTACTTCCCAGGTGTATGCGACACCGTTTGCTTTCTGTTACCAAGATTGTAGCAATGAAATGTTGCTGGCAGCAGCATCTACTGATGGGAAACTGTGGATCTTGGAATCTAAGAGTGGACGATTGCAAAGTGTGTATGAACTTCCTGGACAAGTCTTTTCTTCTCCTGTGGTCTGGGAATCAATGCTTCTTATTGGATGTAGAAATAATTATGTTTATTGTCTGGATTTGTTGGGTGGACATCAAATATAATCAAGTACAGTCCTTATTCGATTATCTGAGATATCTGAAAATATTTTATCGTTACAGAACATTTGGATTAGTCTTATTTTATACTAAAGATTATTTTTGCTTAAGAAACTTGTCTATGATACTTTATTGGAGAATGATCATATTTTACTTCCTATAGCGGAACAAATGCTTTTAAAAGGAATTACAGAACAAAAACATCAATTTATTTAGTAGCACTCTTTGAATTAGGCTATGGATATTTTACTTTGGGCTTTTTTCTTTTTTTTATAGACTTCTGTGAAAAAGAAGATCAGAGTTTACTTGGTGGGTTAAAAACTCAGTCCATGATGTAATACACCATTTACTTATTTACAGTGAGATCTATTAACGAAAGGTTTTCAGAGGTAGGATGTTTTTTTATCAAATTAGGTTCCTTATTTAGTATGTTTAAGTGAACAAAATACCAGTATTGAACTATATCTATGTATATATTTATCTCTCTTCCTATAATAGTTCCTTTGATTTATCCTCTTTTTTTTCCATTTTTGATATACAAATCTTGATGAATATTTTTGTGTCTGTATTTCTCAATTTATTAGATTTTGTGATTGTATGTCCTTTTTTCACTGGCTTGGAGGTAGGAAACACAACAAAAACCAGGAAAGAAAAAACTCTATGTACTTTTAAGTGTCCTGATTCTCTTAATGTGTATGGTTTGGGGCTGGACCTGCTTCTCCAGTGCCATAGTCCTTTGCTTATACCTGCATTTGCTTGGTATGAAGTTGCCCCCGGTGAATTATAGCTCCTCCTGGGAGCCAGGCCCTGTATGCAGTCTCCTCTTGCACCTGGGCTTGGTCCATGATTTGCTTTAACCAACAGAATGCAGTGGAGGTGACACTAATGTCACTTCTGAGCCCAAGATTTAAGAAGGGCTGGGCACTTCTGCTCTCATGGGATCCCAGAGCTGCCACATGAGAAGTCTGGCAGCTAGACGGAGAGGACATGTTGTGAGGGAATGGCCCTGACGTTTACTAAGAAAACCAAGGAAGCCAGAGAACCAAGGACAGGTGAAGCCCCACACATGTGGCCCCCAGCATTCCAGCCAGCCCCCAGCTATTCAGGCCATTCTGGTGCCAGACATTTAATTTCTCACCCATAGAATCCTGAGAAATAATAAAATGGCAGTTGTTTTAAGCCACTAAGTTTTAGGGTAGTATGTTAGAGTAGGGAGTTTTAGGTGGTAGCAGCAGGGATCACTGGAGCAGAAGTTATGTCATCTTCTTTTCCATGTCACTTAAATTACTCAGATAAAAAAATGTCTCAATTTTCCTTGAAATTTCATGATATAATAGCTCAGGTAATAAAGCAGCTTTTTTTTTTTTTTTTTTTTTGCTATGGTACTATGAATTTAGCCACTAGTGGTAGTAATAATAATAACTATTTAGGGCATATTACATCCCAGACACTTGTGCTCAGGCACTTAAAGTAACAAAAATGTATCCTCTTGTTCACCTTCCCTTTTCTACAGTCAACTGTGGTATCATTTAACTGGTCCATTTATTCGTCAGTAAAGTCTCAAATATCAGACATGCCAGAGTCCTTGGCTGCAAGCTATAGAAGTCAACTTAGGCTATTTTAAGCAGAAAAGAATTTTTAAAAAGAATATTGAATAGCTTGGAGAATTGCAACAAGGGCTAGAGCTATACAGCCAGGAATAATGAATGCCTGAAATCAGCATGACTGTGGCCTGGAGAAGACACAGCTGCTGTTCTTGAACCTCTAAATGCTCAGACCACTAATGCTAGATAGACAGTTACCCACCACCGTCAGACTTCCTCATTGATTTCAACTGGGAGACAAATTCAGAGTCTCTTCCAATTTTAAGTGAAACAGGTTCCATGCCCCTGATAGAGTACAGGAAAGCACATATAGGGCATTTCATCTTTGGTGGTGGGAGGTGAGTGCAAGACCCATGAGTTGGGAGATTTCCCCAAACCTAGAGTGGGGATTGAGGTACAGACTGGTCAAAAAGAACAACATCTCTTCTGCCAAGTTTTAGATCAGTGCTTCTTAAATCTTTTTTTTTTTTTTTGAGAGTGAGAGACATAGAGGGAGACAGAATCTCACAAGGGACAGAGAGAGTGCGGAGCCCAAAGTGGGGTTCAAACTCACGAACCATGAGATCATGACCTGAGCCAAAGTCAGATGCTTAACCAACTGTACCACCCAGATGCCCCCAGTGCTTCTTAAATCTTAATGTATTAACCACCTGAAGCTCTTGATAGAGTGAAATGCACGTTAACAGTTGAGAGGGCTGAAAGTGTGTTTTGCTGGGCCATAAGGGAACCTGAGGCAAAAAGAAAAATCAGCAATACTGATCCTGTCTTTATTTAAAATTTTGATAATTGTTCATGTTGGAATTTGTATGAATTTTTATTTTATTAAGTAATCTCTAGGCCCAGTGTAGGGCTTGAGCCTACAACCCTGAGATCAAGAGTCACATGTTCTACCGACTGAGCCAGCCAGGAGCCCCAAGTACTAATATATATTATATATAGTACATATATATATATAATATACATTATATATAGTACCTATATATAATATACATTATATATAACATATAATATATATATATTGTATATATATATAATGCATATATTTGTATATAATTGTATATATATAATGTATATTATATATATATATACATACATACTATATATACTATATATATAATACTGTATGAAAATAGTATTTTTCTTGATTACATAGTTTGTGGCACCCAAGATGAATGCCTCACATCACTCACTTGGCCCTAGTGCAGGCCTGTGAGTCAGTAGGTCTGGCCTGGGACCCTAAGCTGCCTTTCACAAGGTCTCAGCTCTCTCAGCTCCAGCCACTGTTGCTGTTCTGGGGCCCATGTGTTGTGTAAGGAGGCTGTAGGGTTGTTTTGTCTGGGATGCAGATCATTCAAGTCCAATTTAGGACGGAGATAAACATTTTATTTGCCCCTACTCATTACTTATCTCTAAAACACCTAGTAAAAAATATAAGGTAGCACATAAAATGCCTTGAAATTTCTCTTTCTCAACAAAAGCTATATGAGCTTGCTTATAGTCATTGAAAATAGTAAAAACTTCAACTTGAAAAGGAAATTCCATCAGTGGTGAAGATCTTGTATGTATTTTTTATTGAAAGATCTCTTTCCTTCAATAATGGACATTTTACATTAAAACTTTATACAACCAAAAATCTCAAAATAATATTAAAATCACACTAAGATATTTTTCATTGTTGTCTCTACTTAATTTTATTATTGGTTAAAAATATTGCAAGACACTGTAACTAATGTTTCTGCTTTAAAATAAGCAATTAAACTAAATGTCACAAGAAGAGACCATGAATACATACTATAATTTGCTGATAACTGGCTAAAATGATAATAGTAATTAACGTGTAAGAAACAATTGCACTTGAAAAATTAAAAAAGTAAACAAAAACTCTCTATATATGTTTATGAACAGAGTTAATCTGTTAACCTTGCCAAGAGAAGTATGTGTTTCAAGTTTAAAAAAAAATTTAACATAGCAATCATTGATTTAAAAAAAAAAGTGTTTTTGTTTTGAATTTCCCCCATAGTTTGTTAATCAGAAAAGACTGCAGCACAACTAAAGCAAAATAACACTTCATTGGTATTTAGTGCAATTTGGAGTCATTTTACATGAAATATTAAACATGTACCCTTCAGGAAGTGGTTGAAAGTAAGTGCTCTGACTGTCCCTTTCCCCAGTGTACTCTTAACTTCTAAAGACTTTCATAGGAGCTTTGTGACTAAGGCGTTTCTCCTATGTGGTATGTGAGCCAGTAGAGAGTTGACTCTTCTAAGTATTCTTCTTCAGTGATCCGATTTCTTCCCCCTGTTCTCCACCCTTACTGTGGTATTATCCAAAGCTGGCAGGATGAAAGACAAAGTTTGGAAGAATTACTGTAGCACTAGAATACCAGGGCTCTAGGTGGAAAGACTGCCATTCAAAAGGGTGTTATGTTAGTAATGAAATCACTGAAAACTAACAAATGCCTACATGTTTGATTTAGAAATGAACATCAGTGTGGAAAACATGCATTGGAATATTGCTTCCCGCAGGAATAAAAAAAATTCAAGTTACACTGATTCTTAACAGTCTGATCCAGTATATATAATATTAAATCCGACTTGCAAGAGTACAACTATCCGCTTGACCACACTTGCCAGTTGCTACCATGAGGTTGAGCCATCATTTCCAGAAGATGCCTTCTATATGGTAAATGACAGAATAATAACAGCACGTTGCATGTTGAGGGAGCTCAGCATGATGGATACTGATAAAATGTGTTTTTGTAGGAGAGGAAAAAGGAATGTGATTCCCCTTGCACTGAGTGAAGGATGTGTACTTGTATTGTGGAGTCAGAATCTTAAGAAAAGTTGAATATGCCGGCACCATGAAATAGAAAGTGTGGGTTTGCTGGTATGTCTATGCTTCATGCTTGTCATGTCCCTTCTTTGGACCACATGTGTGGAGCAACAAGGCCACTTTAGACTCTGAGATGTTTTTTAAAGGTAGCAAGGTGAATGCTCAAAATTATAAATGCTCTTGAACATTTGACTCTAAATATGAATCATTCAATTACGGTAAAGAAAGAAACTTTCCATAGGAAGTCCTTAGTACAAAGGCTCCAAATCTTGGCTTCCTGTCAATTTTCCCCAAAGACCTAAGGGAATATTCAGAGATATGTAATGTCAGTAGCCTCTCCTATCTTGTAATAAATGGCTGGTTTGGGGGATGGGTTATTTTTCCTCTCTCACTTTTGCTTCTTGGGGTGAAATGAGCCTCCCTTTCAGAGTTTTAAAAGCTAGATTACACTGGAAGCAGTTTATCCCAAGGTTCTCAACCTTTGGGATGTATCAGAATTCGTCTGAAGAGTTTTGCCAGAATAGACAGTCCTGGCCCATCCTCAAAGGATCTAATTTGGTAGGTAGGACTGGGATGGAGCCAGGACATCTTAAGTACCACTGCACTAGATGGGGATTCTCAGAGACGGAAAGAGAATATGTTGCTTCCTTTCTTCATGATGGTAAATAAAAATGTTGCCTAGGAGCCAACTGGGCCAAATGTTTAATATGTTCTTAAGGGAGTCCTGGTGTGGCAGGACCTGTAGAATAGCAGTGTGGTGGACATGTGCATGTTACAGTTTCAGACCAGGGAGAATTCAGAAAAGCAGACACAGAAAGAGGTGGCAGCCAGACTGTTATGATACCTAGTTACTCACTGCATTCAGGAGAATGGGCATTATTGTTTCTATCTATATGATCCTTTCTTTCACCATTACCGTAGAAAAGGAAAGAAACCACCAAACAAATGGTAGGATAAACTGGAGTAGAGAATCACAAACCATTACAAATATTGGCAAAAGGACATGTTGTTCTAAATGGTGTGTGGGTGTGTTATGTGTGGAGCGCTGTAGAATGGGCATGGTAGGCTCTCGTAAGAAGTTCTTAGTTTGGAGATTTTGCTTCGTGTGGTCCCTCGGATGGAATTTTCTCTTGAGAACGAGGAGGAGCTCAAGGCACCAGGACCTAGGATTGTGCAAATAAACTCTTTACAAGGAACGCCACCAGTTCCGTTTCTAAACAATTATTTTAGAGCCTATAAAACATGCTGCTTTTCCCTAGCTTGGTTTCTTTACCTCATATAAAAAATAAATAACAAGGGCAAGAGAAGAGCCAATAACTGGCAACAGGAGTGGGTTAAGAGTCACTCTACTTAATGATCTGTGGACAGTCGCTCCAGGCCTTGGCTTTCCTTTTGGCCAACGCCAGCCAAGCTGGTTCTGTTGACACGGGGGCAGCGTCTGGGGTTGAGAACCTCTTGGTGACTTCTTTGACCAGCGGTGCAGGGGGAGCTGAATCCGAAATCTCCACTGAATCGTGTTTAGAAGGAAAAGAATAAGAATAAAAGTCAGAACCACATTTTGATGTATCAGAAGGGTAAGATTTCAGGGCCGGCCAACATGGCGGAAAAGTAGGGGGATCCATACTTCCCATGTCTCTCAAACAGAGAGTCTAGAAGGAAAAGAGACAGGAGTCTAACAAGGAGACACTGGGACAACTGACGGGCTGTAGGTGGGTGATTGTGAACTGGGGGAGATAAAACGGGCCATGTAGGCATGGAGAGGAAGGATCCTCTTCTGCAGAGAGACAAAGGGAAGAGAAAGAGTGGCTGGGGAAGTGTAGGACTGTATCTAGACAAGAGAAAACCTCCGACCAGGATGGAGAGGGATCCCATCTCTAACTCTGGGGCCTTCGTACTGGGGCCGGCTGCCCTGTTTGTGCACCTGGGGAGGAGGGGAGCCACCACCGGGTTCGGGGGCAGGTCAGGGACGCAGTCCACAGTAGGAGAAAGCAGTCCTCTCCCTGAAGTACTGTGGCACAGGACAAAACCAGCTGGGACAACATAGGCGCTTCCCCAGGGCTGGGGCGCGTGGAGTGGGAGTTTAAATCCCAGCCAAGTACCAGGGCATGGAAGTTGGCAGAGCAAGACAGACCTCCTCATCTGTGCCCACAGCACAGCGAGGACGGCACAGTGATTTGGGACACCAGTCAGTGGAGAAGAGGCTGGGAGGTCACCATTTTTCTCCCCACCACGACCAAGGTGGGGCCTCAGGGATGGATCCCTGGGGCCCACAGTGGAGGTGGGACCCGCCTACACCAAACCACGCCCCTTCATGCCAGGTAACTGCATGTCTACTGGAGTGGGATAGATGCTGAGGAACCAGATGGCCCCCTCCTCCAGACTAGTGCTGCTGCATTGCCTGGATTAATTCTAGGACAATTCTTGTTATTTAGATATATTCTTCCTTCCTTTTCTCCTTATCTCTTCCCTCCTCTAGACTGGGTACTCTGGTTGTTGGTTTGTTTTAGCAGACATATTTAATCCATTCTCTTGATACATGTTCTACACCACCTCCTTTCCTTTCTCTCTCTGGAATAATCAAGCCTATAGTTTCTCTAGATAACTTTATCTTCATTTCTTTTTCTCTGCCTCCTCCTTTATTTTCCTTGCTCTCTCTCTGAATTAAGCTATTTAGTCTCTCTGCCTGGTCAATGTTTATTTTTTCCTTTACCCTGCCCCTGTCATTTCTCTCTTTGTATGTGCTCTTCCATCAGCACCACCTCCACCCTGTTCTTTACTTGTAGCTGGTGTTTCTGGTTTTTTGCTTTTTGATTGTTTTTGTTTGTTTGTTTCATTTGTGTGATTGCGTGTTTTTCTTTCCTGTTTATCTGTTTTCCTTTCCACAGCTACTTCAAGGAACAAATCAAAGCACACCTGGTGGAGGGTCCAAAACATCACTACAAGTAGGGAAATAAAATAACCAAAGTTACAACAACAGAGAGCAAGGAACTCTCCAAAACACACCTCCTGAAGGGCCAGGCCCTGGACAGTGTATGACCTCCTCTTTAATAAAGCAGTGCTCACAGGTGCAGAGCACATAACAAGCTTTTAAAACTCACAAGGGATAGGAAACTAGCCAAAATGATGAAACGGAAGAATTCTCCTCAAATTCCAGGAAGGAGTGGCCACTAAAGAATTGATCAAAACAGATATAAGCAATATAAATGAACAAGAATTTAGAAAAATAGTCATAAGATTAATCACTGGGCTTGAAAAAGGCATAGAAGACAGCAGAGAATCTACTGATGCAGAGATCAAGGAACTAAAAAACAGTCATGATGAATTGAAAAATGCTATAAATGAGGTGCAAAATGGAAGCGGTCACAGCATGGATTGAAGAGGCAGAGGGGAGAAGAGGTGAATTAGAAGATAACATGGAAAAAGAGGAAGCTAAGAGATTAAAAAAAAAAGTCCAGGATCACCAGGGGAGAATTAGAGAACTAAATGATTCAATCAAATGGAACAATATCCATATCATAGGAGTTCCAGAAGAAGAAGAGAAAGAAGGGGGCTGAAGGTGTACTTGAACAAATCAGAGCTGAGAACTTTCCCAATCCAGGGAAGGAAACAGACCTTGAAATCCAAGAGGCACAGAGAACTCCCTTCAGACGTAACTTGAATCAATATACTGCATGACATATCATAATGAAACTGGCAAAATACAAGGATAAAGAGAAAATTCTGAAAGCAGCTAGGGATAAACAGGTCTTAACATACAAAGGTAGACACATAAGGGTAGTAGCAGACCTATCTACTGGAACTTGGCAGACCAGAAAGGAATGGCAGGAGATCTTCAATGTGATGAACAGGAAAAATATGCAACCAGTAATCCTTTATCCAGCAAGCCTGTCATTCAGAATAGAAGGAGAGATAAAGGTCTTCCCAAACAAACAAAAACTGAAGGAATTCATCCATCACAACTAAACCAGCTCTACAAGAGATCCTAAGGGGGATTCTGTGAGTGAAATGTTACAAGGACCACAAAGTACCAGAGACATCACTACAACCATGAAACCTACAGATAACACAGTGACTCTAAACCCCTATCTTTCAATAATAACACTGAATGTAAATGGACTAAATGCTCCAATCAAAAGACAGAGGGTATCAGAATGGATTAAAAAATAAGACCCATCTATTTCCTGTCTACAAGAGATCCATTTTATAAAACTTTTTTTTTTTTTTTTTCAAGGTTTATTTATTTTTGGGACAGAGAGAGACAGAGCATGAACGGGGGAGGGGCAGAGAGAGGGAGACACAGAATCGGAAACAGGCTCCAGGCTCTGAGCCATCAGCCCAGAGCCCGACGCGGGGCTCGAACTCACGGACCGCGAGATCGTGACCTGGCTGAAGTCGGACGCTTAACCGACTGCGCCACCCAGGCGCCCCCAAGAGATCCATTTTAGACCTGAGGACACCTTCAGATTGAAAGTGAGGGGTTGGAGAACTATCCATCATGTACTGGAAGTCAAAAGAAAGCTGGAAAAGCCATACTTATTTCAGAAAAACTAGACTTTAAAGTCCGCAACAAGAGATGAAGAATGGCATTATATAATAATTATGGGGTCTATCCAGCAGGAAGAGCTAACAATTACAAATATCTATGCACTGAATTCGGTAACACCCAAATACATAAAACAATCACAAACATAAGTAATCTTACTGGTAAGAATGTGTTAATTGTAGGGGACTTTAATACTGCACTTATAACAATGGACAGATCATCTAGACAGAAAATCAGTAAAGAAACAATGGCCCTGAATGAAACACTGGACCAGATGGACTTGACAGATATACTCAGAACTCTACATCCTGAAGCAGCAGAATATACTTTCTTCTTGAGTGCACATGGAACATTCTCCAAGCTAGATCACATTCTGGGTTACAAAACAGCCCTCAATAAATATAAAAAAATTGAGATCATACCATTCACACTTCCAGATCACAATGCTATGAAAATTGAAATAAACCACAGGAAAAAGTCTGGAAAATCTCCAAAAGCATGGAGGTTAAATAACATCCTACTAAAGAATGAATGGGTCAACCAGGCAGTTAGAGAAAAAATACATGGAAACAAATGAAAACGAAAGCACAACAATCCAAACCCTTTGGGATGCAGCAAAGGCAGTCCTAAGAGGAAAATGGCCTATCTCAAGAAACAAGAAAAATCCCAAATACAAAATCTAACTGCACACCTAAAGGAACTAGAAGCAGAACAGCAAAGACACCTCAAACCCAGCAGAAGAAGAGAAATAATAAAGATCAGAGCAGAAATAAACAATATAGAATCTAAAAAAACAGAGCAGATCAATGAAACCAAGAGTTGGTTTTTTGAAAAAATAAAATTGATAAACCTTTAGCTAGGCTTCTCAAAAAGAAAAGGGAGATGACCCAAATAGATAAAATCATGAATGAAAATGGATGTATTACAACCAATGCCTCAGAAATACAAGCAATTTATCAAGGAATACTATGAAAAATTGTATGCCAGCAAACTGGACAAACGGGAAGAAATAGAAAATTTGAACAGACCCATAACTAGTGAAGAAACTGAATCAGTTATCAAAAATCTCCCAACAAATAAAGAGTCCTGAACCAGTTGGCTTCCCTGGGGAATTCTACCATACATTCAACACAGAGTTGATACCTATCCTCAAGCTGTTCCAAAAAATAGAAATGGAAGGAAAACTTCGGGACTCAACTCATTCTATGAAGCCAGCATTACTTTGATTCCCAAACCAGACAGAAACCCAGCAAAAAAAGAGAACTATAGGCCAATATCCCTGCTGAATATGGATGCAAAAATTCTCAACAAGATACTAGCAAGTCAAATTCAACAGCATATAAAAAGAATTATTCACTATGATCAAGTGGAATTCATTCCTGGGCTGCAGGGCTGGTTCAATATTCGCAAATCAATCAATGTGATACATCACATTAATAGAAGAAAGGAAAAGAACCATATGATCCTGTCAATAGATGCAGAAAAAGCATTTGGCAAAATACAGCATCCTTTCTTAATAAAAACCGTCAAAGTCAAGATAGAAGGAACATACTTAAACATCATAAAAGCAATTTATGAAAAGCCCACAGCTAATATCATCCTTAATACGGAAAAACTGAGAGCTTTCCCCCTGAGATCAGGAACATGACAGGGATGTCCACTCTCACTGCTGTTGTTTAACATAGTGTTGGAATCAGACAATCAGACAACAAAATCAGCAATCAGACAACAAAAGGAAATAAAAGGCATCAGAATTGGCAAAGAAGAGGGCGCCTGGGTGGCTCAGTCAGTTAAATGTCCAACTTTGGCTCAGGTCATGATCTCACGGTCTGTGAGTTCAAGCCCTGTGTCGGGCTCTGTGCTGACAGCTCAGAGCCTGGAGCCTGCTTCAGATTCTGTGTCTCCTTCTCTCTCTGTCCCTTCCCCACTCACACTCTGTCTCTCTCCCTCTCTCAAAGATAAACATTAAAAAAAAATTAAAAAGAAAAATTGGCAAAGAAGAAGTCAAACTGTCACTTTTCGCAGATGACATGATACTCTACATGGAAAACCCAACAGACTCCACCCAAAAGTCTGCTAGAAGGGATACATGAATTCAGCAAAATTGCAGGGTACAAAATCAATGTATCAAAATTTTGCATTTTTATATACCAATAATGAAGCAACAGAAAGAGAAATAAAGAAACTGATCCCACTTACAATTGCACCAAGAACCATAAAATACCTCGGAATAAACCTAACCAAAGATGTAAAAGAGCTGTATGCTGAAAACTATAGAAGGTTTATGAAGGAAATTGAAGAAGTCACAAAGAATTGGAAAAACATTCCATGCTCATGGATTGGAAGAATAAATATTATTAAAATGTTAATACTACCAAAAGCAATCTACACATTCAATGCAATCCCAATCAAAATTGCACCAGCATTCTTCTCAAAGCTAGAACAAACAATCCTAAAATTTGTATGGAACCACAAAGACCCTGAATAGCCAAAGTAATATTGAAGAAGAAAACCAAAGCGGGAGGCATCACAATCCCAGACTTTAGCCTCTACTACAAAACTGTAATCATCAAGACTGTATGGTCATTGGCACAAAAACAGACAGACCAATGGAATAGAATAGGGAACCCAGAATTGGACCCAAAAATGTATGGCCAACTAATCTTTGACAAAGCAGGAAAGAACATCCAGTGGAAAAAAGAAAGTCTCTTTAACAAATGGTGCTGGGAGATCTGGACAGCAACATGCAGAAGATTGAAACTAGACCACTTTCTTACAGCATACATAAAAATAAACTCCAAATGGATGAAAGACCTGAATGTGAGACAGGAAACCATCAAAACCCTAGAGGAGAAAGCAGGCAACAACCACTTTGACCTCAGCTACAACAATTTCATGCTCGACCTGTCTCCAAAGGCAAGGGAATTAAAACAAAGATGAACTATTGGGACCTCATCAAGATAAAAAGTTTCCAGGGGCGCCTGGGTGGCGCAGTTGGTTAAGCGTCCGACTTCAGCCAGGTCACGATCTCGCGGTCCGTGAGTTCGAGCCCCGCGTCGGGCTCTGGGCTGATGGCTCAGAGCCTGGAGCCTACTTCCCATTCTGTGTCTCCCTCTCTCTCTGCCCCTGCCCCGTTCATGCTCTGTCTCTCTCTGTCCCAAAAATAAATAAAAACGTTGGAAAAAAAAAAATTAAAAAAAAAAAAGAAAAAAAAGATAAAAAGTTTTTGCACTGCAAAGGAAACAAGCAACAAAACTAAAGGCAACCAACGGAATGGGAAAAGATATTTGCAAATGACATATTGGATAAAGGGCTAGTATCTAAAATCTATACAGAACTCACCAAACTCCACACCCGAAAAACAAATGATCCAGTGAAGAAATGAAAGACATGAATAGACAGTTCTCCAAACAAGACATCTAGATGGCCAACAGACACATGAAATGATGCTCAACGTCACTCATCATCAGGGAAGTAAAAATCAAAGCCACGCTGAGATACCACCTCACGCCAGTCAGAGCAGATAAAATTAACAAATCAGGAAAACACAGATGCTGGCGAGGATGTGGAGAAACGGGAACCCTCTTGCACTGCTAATGGATTCATGCAAACTGGTGCAGCCGCTCTGGAAAACAGTGTGGAGGTTCCTCAAAAAATTAAAAATAGAACTACCCTATGACCCAGCAATAGCACTGCTAGGAATTTAACCAAGGGATACAGGAGTGCTGATGTATAGGGGCACTTGTACCCCAATGTTTATAGCAGCACTTTCAACAATAGCCAAATTATGGAAAGAGCCTAAATGTCCATCAGCTGATGAATGGATAAAGAAACTGTGTTTATGTACACAATGGAATACTACGTGGCAATGAGAAAGAATGAAATCTAGCCATCTGAAGCAACATGGATGGAACTGGAGGGTATTATGCTAAGTGAAATAAGTCAGAGAAAGATACCATATGTTTTCACTCATACGTGGATCTTGAGAAACTTAACAGAAGACCATGGGGAGGGGAAGGGGGGAAAAGTTACAGAGGGAGGGAGGCAAACCATAAGAGACTCTTAAAAACTGAGAATAAACTGAGGGTTGGTGGAGGAGAGAGGCAAGTGGGTGATGGGCATTGACAAGGGATGAGCTCGTTGGGATGAGCACTGGGTGTTGTATGGAAACCAATTTGACAATAAATTATATTTTTTTTAAAAAGTAAAAGATTCAGAAAGGAAAACCCAGTGAAACACTGGGCATCTTTAGTGAGAACAATTAGGGGAAGAAAGTGGGTGATCATAACTGTTACATACAGAATTAGAATATGGTTGGTTTTAATTTCACAGTTTTTGTGCACAGCTCTGCCTACATGATAATAAGAAATAAAAGGTAAATGTTGTCATTCTAGCTATACAACCAGTCAATTCCAGGAAGAAAAAGATCAAACCAGCAGTTTGAACTTATCAAACTGGTGAGGTCAGAAGCTCCCCTCTGTACCAAGCTCGTGCTGGGGGCCTCCACTCCCTGCCGGCTCTCTAGACTTTCAGGCTGGCCTCACAATTCCAACACTTGTTTTATCAGATCTTAGAGACCTCCTAAGGTGAGGGATCTTGGCTTCTCTCTGAGTCCTATTTACTGCCCGTGGCGATGGCCTACACAGAATGAGAACTCTACAAATACTGACTGAAAAGACAAATACAAAAATAAAGGTTTGCTTTATTAAGCTGTAGCCACTCTGAACTGCATTAACTCTTTAGAGCGTCCAAGAAGTCTGTCAGAGAAAGGTATGTGATCTCTGACTCTGGAACTTTATTTTGAAAGAATGATCTTGGTGGCACACCCGTTTGTTTAGAACCTTCAATTCTTGGGTGTCAGATCAAATGAAATTATGCCCATGGAGGTTATTGAGAAATTATACGGTGCTCCAAAGTGGTTTTCAAATATAAAGGCTTTTTCTCTCCTCACCAAAATATTAAGTATAGTGTTAGTGGTTGAGACCTCTTTCCATTTCCATACCCAAGCTGGCAGGTAACAAAGGCATTACAAAGCCTAGATCTGGGGGGTGGGTGCCCTCTAGGGAACAGGGTTGCTCAGAAGGGAAAACAGGCCCTGTTAACCTCTGGGAGGAAGCTTGTTCCCATTCATATCCCTCCTTCAAGTGATTTGTAACAAGGTAACAGTTGGAAACATGACCAATCATTTTAATAGAATAAAGAATTTTTTTAAATGTGTGTCTTTTATATGTCATGAATAGGAAACCCTGCTGTTAATTAATGTGGTCAGAAACTTGCTATCTGAATCCCCATCAGTGAGCAGAGACCTTCCCACTTTGCCTGGAGTATCTGAGCCCCGTGGGTCACTGATTCAGAGAAGCAGCTTCCAGTTCCAGCTAGGTGCAGAGCCCCAAGCAGGGGTTTTCAGATTTAGCCTCCACAAATTTAAGTTTATTGTGTCAAAGGAAACTGGACCCTGAGTGCACTTGTCAGCTCAGGTTTGATGTGAACCCCTTTACATACAACCCTGTGCTGCTCTGAGCCCATCAAAACCCCACATCTCTTAAATTTTACCTAAACTTCACCCTTTTCCCCCCAAATCCTCTGATAATCTTGCCTCTTCCTTTCTTTAGGTGGTTCTTCTGGTACATGGTCTCCCTTACAGGAGAGCAAGTTAGCAAACCTCATTTTGTTGGGGCTACAGGCAGCGGGGTGTCGGAGAGGGAGGGCTTGTTTGATGTCCAGGAATTTAGGGAGCCAGGTGACACCACACTGGTAGCCTGGAACTGGCTGCAGTGGGAGGATTTACCCCACGAAAACTCAAATGCTAAAATCAGAGGTCTCCCCAGTCCCTGAAGGGTGACCGTTAACCATTTACCACCATACCACTGGTGGTGGGGAGCTGCTGGTGGTCTTTACCAGAAGTGCTTTCTCAGCGCTGACCTCTGGGGCTGTGAAGAGCCTCGCACGCTGTGCCCGTTCCCAAACTCAAGGATGTAAAGTGGCTGTGAGAAGACAAGCCTGTCACCGCAGTTACACGGAATCCGACCTGCTCTCCCTACCTGTCACAGATGTGGGAAGAGTGTTGGCCTTTTTCAGCTGTTCCCTGCGCTCAAGCCTGGACGCTGCGGTCTCCGGCTTCTTCTCCTCCAGCTGTGGGCTGTGCTTGTGCAAGGAGCCTGCTCTGCTGATACTGCTGCTTCCAGGCTGCAGGATGATACCGACCTGGGTGGGCAGAGAGTCAGGGCAAGTGTGTGTTCAACCTCAGGACACACAAGGCCTTGAGGGGGCTTCTGCCTGCCAGCCCCCAACCTCTGCCTCTGAAGGAGAAACGGGACTGCACTTGGGAGCAATGTGTGGCCAACCATGACGCCAGCCATGGAGCAGCTCAAGACAAAGGTCCCAAAAGAGGGAAAGCCACTTTTGTAGGAGTCCCAGTGAACAGACTATAAAATCAGGGCCACAGAGCAAGACTCCTGATTCTTCTCCCAACTCACTGCTCAAATGCATTCACTTTCCTATTTCTCACATAACTGCAGTGTGTGTGGATCACTGCTAATAATCACGGACTCTACCAAATCAGGTTAACCTAACTGAGAGCACAAGGAAACCAAACAAAATTACTACTTGAAAACACTTCCCTGGTTTAATGGTTGTCAATTTATTTACTGCTCTAACCCTAAGCATTCACCACTCCCAGCTAGCTTTTTTTTTTTTTAAACCCTTGTGACCTACCTAAAAGATAGCCAAACTCGAGAAGGAAAAGTTAAAGCTGAAGACCAGGCTACTCACGTTCTCTCTGGAGAGCTTTTCTGCCTGTTTGGCCTCCCTGGCTTGCTTCCTCTCCTCTCGAGTAGCTTGCTGCTCCCGAAACCCCTTCTGCTTCTGCAGTGCTAACGTTATCCACAGTGGCTGCGCAGTTTCAACCTTCTCCGCAAGTTTGGAGCCATCTAACGAGTGCCTGCTCTGAAGAACAGGCTTTTCTGGGGACAAAAAAAAGACTGCTGTTACGATTTATATGACATATCTGGGGGCGTCTGGCTGGCTCAGTTGGTAGAGCTGTGGCTCATGATCTCGGAGTCATGACTTCGAGTCCCACATTGGGTGTAGAGATTAAACTTTAAAAAAAAATTAAAAAGCAGTATACATTTGGTCTTCATGCCCATTTCTAGAACACAGTAAAACCCTTGGAATTTCCTAAGTGATGAGAGCATAAGGTGTCCCTCATTCCGTTAATGAGATGACTTTGGGACCATCCTTAAGGCTGGGGGCTGGTTGCCAGAGGAGCCAACCATGTGATCAGGTTTGAATCTTTCGTTCCCACCCCCCAACCTCTGGGGAGGGGAGCAGGACTAGAGGCTGATTTCAATTGCCAATGGCTGATGAGTTAATTGGTCATGCATATATAGTGAAACCTCCATAAAAACCCAAAAGGACAGGGTTCAGGGAGTTTCCAGCTGGTGAACACATGGAGATTTGTGGGGAGAGGTGTCCTTTGAGGGCATGCAAGCTCCATGCCCCTTCCCCATACCCTGTCCTTATGGATCATTTCCATCTGGCTGTTCCTGAGTTACATCCTTTTATTATAAACTGGTTATCTAATAAGTAAAATGTTTCCCTGAGTTCTGTGAGGCGCTCTTCCAAATTAACTGAACCCAAGGAGGGGGTCGTGGGAATCTCTGATTTAAGTTGGTCAGAAGCATAGGTGATGACCTGGATGTGGGAATGGCATCTGAAGTGGGGACAGTCTTGTGGGACAGGTAGACAGCATCAGAACTGATATGAATGATATGAAATGTAAGAAAGCCAGCTAGTATCTGAGGACGGGCTGATGGTGTGGAGACCTGCCCCCCCCCCCCCCCCCCCGCCCACCTCACTGGAATAGTGATCAGAACTGGTAAAGGCAAGGGTACCTGGGTGGCTCAGTCGGTTGAGCATCCAACTGCGGCTCAGGTCATGATCTCGTGGTTCATGAGTTCAAGCCCCACATTGGGCTCACTGCTGTCAGTCTGTCAGCACACAGCCCGCTTCAGATCCTCTGTCCCCCTCTCCCTACCCCTACCCTGCTTGCGGTCTCCCAAAAAATAAATATTAAAAAAAAAAACTGGTAAAGGCAAAGGGAGGTTTACAGTGAAACTGCTCACTTACCTTGATCCTTCACCCCTTAGAACTAGTGACATGAAATATTCAACTGTCCTTTCCTAACACAAACTCTGTACTGATGCCCGAGGGACTTCTCTGGGTGGAGAGGTCATATTTCTTATCAACAGAAAAATAGAAGTCTTTTCCTTCCCTCAAAATGGGACTAGAAATACAATCTCCAGTGTCAGAAAATCTCAAGCCTACAGGGGACCCAGGCTGCTATTTGATTTATTATTCTTATTTACTGCTTTATTTAACCCCTTCCCAAACATCCTACCCAGTGTATGAAAGAGGTAAAAAGGGTGCTGCTCGATCTATCCCATGAGACTGCTGAGGGCAGTGGGGCTCTGAGGAATGCAGTAGGAAACTGTGATTTTGGCCCAATGCTCTCTTTTGACAGAGTGAGTATGAGGGGCCACAGCAATCCAGTGCGGTGCCCCAGGTCACCCAGCGGTTAGTGCACAGGCTGAAGTTTGAGCCTAGGACTCCTGACTTCCAGTCTGAGCTTTTCCTGTGGTTGACTGTCTTGCCTATGCAATGGGGTAAACACACTTCACAGGCGGCTGGAATCAGAGGTTGAGCAACTGGACTCTTAAATTGAGCAGCCCTGGGCTTCACCTTGTGTGACCTTACAAAAGCCACTTAACTTCTCTAAGGTCTTCTAATCCATAAAGTGGAGATGACAATGGCACATGCCTCATCAGACTGCCGTGAAGATTAAGAGATCCTGGGTATCATACTAACCAGACAGTTGGCAGATAGAAACCACTCTACAAAAGTGACCTGTACTTACTATTTATGTCTATGAGAATCATCCCCTTCTTTTCCTCACGTAAAAATTAAGCCCTTTTATAGATAACCATTCCAGCAATGAGTCCTTTACTACCTCAAATGAAAAGGGCTCACTATAGACCTGTTCTTTGGAAATTCACTACAAGTTTACACATTGATGATCCAGAACCTTACCAACCAGGGCTCTCATTGATTTGACTTTTTATTGAGGAGAAAGAACCAAAGTAAAATCAAATTAAGAATTCAAGCACAAAAAGGAGGCAGATTCTGCTTTTCTATACGTTTAGACCTATAATACTCTACAAAGAGAATTCCTATTTACAATGAGTCTTGGTCATTATGCTCTCCCTAGTCATCAAATAAAGTTTTAGCTATGATCTAACACAGTAAAGAAAAGTGACACATTTCAGAAGTATTTAAAAAAACCCTGAAAGGTATTTTTAGTTAATTGTTAGTTAACAAAACAAAAACAAAAACAAAAAATACAAATACACTAGACCCTTGAACAACAAGGGTTTGAACTGGCCAAGTCTACTTACACATGGTTTTTTTTTTGTTGTTGTTTGTTTGTTTTTGAGAGAGAGAGCGCGCATGCGAGTGGGTGAGACGGGCAGAGGGAGAAAGAGAAACTTAAGCATGCTCCATGTCCAACGAGGAGCCCAACGTGGGACTCAATCCCATGTGATCCCAGAATTACGACTTGAGCTGAAATCAAGAATTGGTCACTCAACCCACTGAGCCACCCAGGCTCCCCTACGTGGTTTTTGTTTTGTTTTGTTTTTACAAATACAGTACAGTACTATAAATGTATTTTCTCTTCCTTATGGTCTTCTTAATAAGATTTTCCTTTCTCTAGCTTACTTTATTGTAAGAATACAGTATTTAGCATATATAACATACAAAATATGAGTTACTCGACTATATTATCAGGAAGGCTTCCACTAGGCTATTACTAGTTAAGTTCTGGGGGGGGGTCAAAAGGGATTTTGACTACACAGGAAGGTAGCACCCCTGACCCCCATGATGTTCAAGGGTTGACTCTATTCACCACTTCAAGCATTCTGCTTAACTGAGAGGCTTTACACACAGGAAATAATTTAAGTTTTGTTCTACTCCAGGGCAGTATAACACCTGTTTGGAAAATGTCTGATACCAAACTGCCAAGATCCAAATGATTTCCATTTAAAGTTATTATGTAGGGGCTATTATGTATCAGTTGGTTAAGCATATACCTTTGACTCAGGTCATGATCTCACAGTTCGTGAGTTCAAGCCCCATGTCAGGCTCTGTGCTGACAGCTCAGAGCCTGGAGCCTGCTTCAGATTCTGTGTCTCCCTCTCTCTCTGCCACTCCCCTGCTTGCTCGTGCTCTCTCTTCTCAAAAATAAATAAACATTAAAAAAAATTTAAAGCTATTATGTAAAAGGGAATCCTACACTAAACATTCCACCTGAACTTGCCTGGAAAGGTTATTAAAACAACTGGCCAGTTTCCTGCCAACAATTCTGACCAGCGTTTTATCACAAGGGTCAAAATACCTTTAAAGTAGAATTGCCTACTTTTTTTTTTTATTTGAAAAGATAAATCGTTAGCCAGATTTTTATTTCCTTAGAACTGTGGTTTGAATAGCACATCCTGGAGTTATGACCAGACTTTAGAAAGGCTGTAACACAATATATGTAAAGGGCCTAACAGGTCTGGACTGTAGCTGGGGATCAATAAACAGAAAATGTTTTAGGATGTTAAAATGTGGCTCCTGTCTGAATTTCAGCCCAGGATGCCCAAAGGTCTTCAACAAATAATGGCACCGATTCCCACATCCTGAAGTAAAAGTTCTAGATCACTTACTTGGGGCAGGCCCACGAAGTGGCCAAACAGCTACCACAGGGTCATAGAAAAATCAGAGTTGAGGTGGAAGAAGCCAAGGTAAAATATCTGTTTAAACCTATTCTCTCACATTCTAAACCCAGCGGACAAGGGGAACCACAGCCCACTCCAATTCCCTCCTTCAGGTTCTGGGGACATGAACCAGTGCATCCTGCCCTTACAGGGTTTTAACCACTGCTCCCAAAGGTCAGTTCTGGGAGAAAGGGCCACTTAATATCTGTTCCACCCGCCACAAGGAGGTGGGAATTTTGGAATGAGATGACATCTGCAATAGAAGTGCTAGAGGGCAAACACAGGAGGACACAGGAGGATTATCACAGCGGAGTTATGTCCACTGTTGTTTCAGTGACCTTTACCTTAAATGTATATGATGCTCCAGGTGTTTTAGCTAATAACAGCACTACAGGGTCACAATTAACAAATAAAGTTGGAGATCCAGGCTTAATATTTTTATTCTGATGGGGTGTTCAGTCAAACATGTTTGGCCAGCGTGGCCTAGAGTGAGCAGGAAGACCCCAGTGGTCTTTAGACAGCACCCATGGGCATGTGGTCTTTGCTTTCATGCTGCTTTTCTACCAAGTAAAGAAAAATTCAATTAGCAGAGCCTGACAGCCCAGAATCTGGATACCGGGGAAGAAAACAGGGGCACTGCCAGTTTTGGGTAGAAAATTATAATGATCAAAAGGGCTTCCCTAAGAGAAAGAAGCACAGCAGAGAGCTATTTCTTCCGGGAGAAGATAAGGAGAGTGAGAGAGTCCTCCAGACAGGGAGAGGGACTTGGATGATCATAAAAGCTGCTGACACAAAGGCTAATGTCAAAACTAAAAATGGGGGTTCCAATTCAGGATGGTGACATAGGAGGGTCCTGCACCCCTCCCCTCCCATGGACACAATATGCAGCTATATATGGAACAATTCCCTTTTAAAAAAAAATCCAAAAACCAGCTGAACAACTATGCAATGGGTGAATGAGAAAAACTCCACACAGAAGGAGGTTGGAGAGGGTGAGACACAATTTCACCATAAACCCACCCCCTGTACAGCAATCCATAACTCCGAGGGAACTCACAATTGTCAGCTTCTCCTTGAGGAACAAAAGGTTTGGATTCCACACCTGGGGCCCCAACTTTTAAGACTTTCGCTAGAGGGACGGGCCCCCAGACACCTAGCTCTGAAAGTCAATGGGGATTGCAAACATGAGTCCCACAAGGCTTTAGGGAACTAAGGGTCAGCTTAAATTAATTATTTTTCTGAGAGAGATAGCAAGCGGGGAAGGGGGGGAGAGAGAGAGAGAGAGAAAGGGAGACAGAGAATCCCAAGCAGGTTCCATGCTGTCAGTGCAGAGCCCGATGCAATTGCACGTTTTCCAAGTTGCTGCATAGTTATTCCTAAACCAACTTATTTGAAAGATGACAATTTATTATACCGAACTATCCATTTTCATTCACTGCACTAAATTGCAATTAAAAAAATTTTTTTAAATTTATTTTGAGAGAGAGAAAGAGAGGGAGAGAGAGAAAATCCCAAGCAGGCTCTGTGCTGTCAGTGCAGAGCCCGACGAGGGGCTTGAACTCACAAACCGTGAGATCACAACCTGAACCGTAAAAAAGAGCCAGATCTTAACCAACTGAGCCACCCAGGGGTCCCAGCACAGTTGTTGTTTGTTCTGTTTTTTTTTTTTAATGTTTATTTATTTTGAGAGAGACAGCGAGCACACAAGTGGGAGAGGGGCAGAGAGAGGGAGAGAATGAATCCCAAGTGGGCTCCATGCCATCAGTGCAGAGCAAGATGCCGGGATCCATCTCATAGAGATCGTGACCTGAGCCAAAATCAAGATTTGGACACACTGAATGGACTGAGCCCTCCCAGGACAGTTATACACAGGCTTGCAGGGTGCACAATGGCTTTCCCCCACAGCCCAGCACAGAGGTTAAAGCAAAACAAAACAAAAACACAAAGAATGATGAAAATGGGCTCCTCAGCAGGACAAACAGAAATCACTAGGGAGAAATGGTCCGGAAGCGTGATCTACATGCTGGTCTAAGGCGTGGTTAAAAAGGACAATAAGGTCTTCCATAAGGCAAGTAACCAAACCACTATTGCTCAGGAAACAGCTCTTTTCTCCGCAAAAATCACCCTAAATCTAAACAATTAAACACAAGAGAAGGCTTGCAGCATTTCCTAATAAACCTCAGGGGAGAGTTTCTCTCATACATGCAAGTAACTTCCTGGAATATGACCCAAACTTTACTTCAACAAAACAGAAAAGAAAAAGAATTAGATGAAGGTTCTCAGGGACCCCAAAGCCAATCCAAGTGATCACTGAACTGTCCCAAACCGATAGTCTGAAGAAACACGAGGGGCAGCCTTGAGTGAGGGCAGCTCTAAGATTTCTTTTTAAAAGGCTTCACAGTGGTAAGCTGGTGGGGGCAGGGACGCATTTGCACAGCATTTTGCATAAAACTGAGCCAAAGTCAATCATTCACACAGAAGCTCCCAAGGCCGATGCTGCTGCTGAAAGTCCCCTAACCTCCCACCTTAGTGCCTTTACTGCCCAGAGCTAGAACACAGACTAGTCTAGAAAACCCCAGTCTTATCATCACTGTGAGGCTCCTTCATAAGGATTAAGGGCTTCTTTGTTAATTAGGACTGTATTTCAATGTCCGTTGTCAACTGAAAGTGTGTTAGTCTAAGTGTCAGCACCTGGAACTTATTACTTCTGTAAGTATCATTAACAGTATGAGCTGCAGGCAGGTAGCACAGTCAGCATTTCCAAAATTCTAAAAGAGCAGAAAAAGAAAAGGGCCTCAATACGACTTACGACAGCGAAGGGACATGCTCCCACACTAGCCCTGCTTCCAGCTCCGGGCAGTTGTGGCTTCTGCCAGGACACAGACAAGCTGGACAGAGGCAGGGGGCACCTACCCATACCTACCTTTCCTCCCGGCCTCAGGGGTTTGGGAAGGCTTTTCTGGCCGAGCAGCAGACAGGGCCGAGGAACCAAGTTTCCTCTCTGTCTCTACAACTTCCTCCTCATCCCTCTTGTGTGCCTTCCTTTTCTCTGGGGGTGGTGGTGACCGCGGCCAGAGGTCCCTGCTCTCCTGACCCTCCTTGCATGGCTCGCCAGGCTCCGGGTCTGGCTTCCCTGCCCGGCGGGCCAGCAGCTCTACCAGGTAGGGCCTGCTCAGTTTGGAGAGTGGGGAGGAGGGGGGAGTCTGACCGGCAGGCTTGGGAGCCAGGGCTGGCTTCTGCACCAATGGCATTTTGTTTGCCACCTTGTCATGCTCTGCAACTGGCTGAGGCCCCAGCTGGGCTGCAGGAGAAGAGTGTACTCTTTCAGCAGAGTCCTTCCAGGTGGACAGGGCTTGCTTCCTCTCAGGGGTTAGGGACAGGCCATGCTTGAGGGCCACACCCTCTGTCTCTTTCTCTCCTTTTGTACTTCCTGGTACAGGTGGCCCACCATCAGCACTGTCCCCGGTGCTGCTGTGCCTTTTCTTCTTCTTTTGTTCTGTCTGTTGGTCACAGTGGAAGCGCAAGGAGTAATTGGTCCTTCTCAATTTTATCCCAAACGGTGAGGCTTTTTCCTCTTGACCAGGCGTTGCGGGGTCTGCCTTTCCTATACCACCGATGGTCTCACTGTCCAAAATGATCATGGGCTCTGCATGGGCCACTGCTTTCTGTAGAGGGTAAGGAGGGCTTGGAACAAGGAAAGATGGGAGGTCTTTGGCAAATTTGCATCCCTCTGTGCTGTCTGCTGGCTCCAGTTTCTCTGTACCCTTTGGGTGCTCATAAGTAGCCAGGGGCTGGGGAGCTGACCCATCATTGGGTCCCAGCACAGGTCTTTTTCTAATGCTCTCTGCTTCTGTGTTAGGTTTGGAGGTCTCGGTGCCACCATCTGAGAATTTCTGCCAAGCAGGCATAATAGAGAATTTTGCATTTACTGGGGGGATCCTCCGGAGGTTCCCGCGGGAATCACATCGGCCCCTGGGAGTGTGCTCATCACCTGGCCGAGACTGGTCTCTATCAACGCGCTGCTCACTCTCTGTGTTCTTCAGAATTCTGGACCGAATGGAAGCCCATTCGGCTAGTGCAGCCACACTGCTCGGAGACTCCTGGGGGGGCCTGGCCTTCCCGCTCCCTGACCGGGGGTCGACAGATGCTCGGGGTGGGTTCTCCAGGGCAGGGACATCCACGTGCTTCTTTTCTTCTGACAAGCCCAGGAGAGACTTGCATGCTGTGTCCTTTATCTGGCTCAGGTTGACGGCCGGGCCGCAGAGCTGTGCTCCCGTGACCAGAATGGCTGTGTGGGGGACACTCAGGGAGGAGGGCAAGGCATGGGAGGCTGGGCTGGCTCTGGGGGTCTTCGGCTCCTGGGGGGCAGAGGCAAGTCCCGCATCCTTCAGGGGCGTCACTGGGCTCAGATTGACTTTGGGGAAGAGAATCTGCTTCCCTCCGGATGACACCTGGAAAGTATAGGGCCTGGGCGTGGTCTGCCTCTCATCCACTTCCTGCCACCGAAGTTCCTCCACCTTCCTGTCTTTTTCTGGAGCGGCAGCTTCCTTCTTTTCCCCGGCAGCCAGCATCTCTTCTACCTTCGCCTCTTGTTTCCGGGGAGGCTGCATGTTAGCTTCTTGTCTCTTTTCCTGACGTGCACGACGACCATGCCCGGGAAAATCCCCACCTTGTGCCTGCTGCTCTCCGCATGGCTCAGCCTCCTGGCTCTGCTTCTCGCAAATCCTTGACTCCTCAGAGTGTTCTCTTTGCTTCTCGGGTTGCAGGTGCTCTCGTTTGCCTGATTTCTCTGCAAAGTCCACCTGAACTGGGCTCCTTGAGCTCCTTTCCACGTCCAGTGGCTGCCACCTCTCCTCTTGCACACTCGCTGCTTCTCCACCTTCCACTTCCTGCTGCCTCTGCGCCTCCACTTCCTCCCGCTTTCCCTGTTCTGCCCTTCTCTCTGCTGCTGCCTCTTCCTCCCATCGCTGCTCCTCCTGCAGGCGAAGCTTCTCCTCTCGTTGCCGCTGCTCCTCCTCCTGCTGCCTCTTCTCCTCTCGTTCTCGGTGCTCCTCCTCTTCCCGCCTCCGCTGCTGCTGCTCCTCCAGCTGCCTCTGCTCCTCCTCCAGACTCTGCTGTTCCTCCTGCAGCCGCAGCTCCTCCTCCCTTTGCCGCTGCTGCTCCTCCTCCTCCCTTTGTTGCTGCTCTTCGGCCTCCAACTGCTTCTGTTCCTCCAGCTCCTTCAACTCTCTTTCCTCTTGTTCTTCCTGCTGCTTCTTGGCCTCCTGCCCGCTCCACACCGCCTGCTCTTCCTGCTGTGTGCGTGGTGGCTGCTCTTGGGCCTCCAGGTGCCTTCCTTCCTCTTGTTCTCTCCGCTCTTGGCCTTGGACACCTTGCCCTTCCAGTCTCTGCCTCTCCTCTTGGTGCTGCCTCTTTTCTGCCTCCAGCTGTAGTTCTGCCTCGTCTCCCTCCTCGTCCTCGCCTACCTCCTCCAAGAGCTCTTGCCTTCTGTTCTCTTCCCAAAGCCTCCTCTCCAGGGCCTGGAGTCTCTGCTCTTCCAGACGTCTCCTCTCGGCTGCTTCAGCCTTTTGCCGTTTGCACTTGGCCTCAAGCTCTAGCCAGTATTCTTCTTGGCATCTCTTCTCTTCTTCAGAGTCCAGCAGCTCTGGCTCCTCCTCATGCCAAATTGGTTTGCCTTCTCCAGGGTGTCCGTTCTGGTCCAGGGACAGCTGACCCAGAAGGCTACCTTGTTCATGCAGTCGATCCTAACATTGGTAAGGACAAAATAATTAGCCTTTTCCTTTGCACAGGCAACCATTACCCACCCTATTCACAATGTCGGTGACCCTCTTAATCTCAAGAGAAAGTGCAGTTGTTCCTAAGTATAGAGATAGGTACACCCAGGCCAGCACAGCAAGAGTAAATTGTGAGAGTGGAGGGAAACATATCACCTTCATGTTTACTCCACGGCCCTTTTATTGGTCATTCTCAAATGCCTTTTGCTTAATACAAATGAATAAAAAGAGAAAAACCAATAGCCCAGCATTAGAAAGATGAGAAAAAATGAGAGCTGCACTTCATCGATGTCCCCTGAAATTTGTGACTTCAAAGTCCACACCAGTCAAACTGAAGAACCTTTGGCAGAGCCACAGTAGGAGAGCTGGCAAAGCAAATGCAAGGTGTCTAGAGCCCCTCAAAAGGCAGCCCCTCAACTGAGGCTCACCTGCCCCAGGCAGGCAACAAGTTAGAAAGGGCCAGTAGATGGGCCTGCTTCCCCCTGTTCATTGCAACACACCAGGTCCCTGATGGGAGACACTTAGTTGCTTCTACGGGCCCCTCACACCACCACCAACCCCCGCCCCCTCCCCCCCCCCCCCCCCCAGGTAGATTCAGTGCCCGCAAGCAAGGGCATCTGCCTGGTCAGCTGGGATGGGCGCTACATACCCTGGCAAGTCGCCTGTGTTTCTTTGACACCCTCTGGTTTTTTGGCTTAACGGACAGTTTGTGCTTGGCAGCACTGTTGTCCAGACGCGCGATGGCCAGGGGGATGGCATCTAGGTTGACACTTTCGATGGTTCCAGCAGAAGAGAAGTGCCTTTTTGGCCGCGATGGTTTAACTGGAGCCACCTGTAGAGGAGATTAAACTACAGAGTCAGTCCAGATCAGAACACCGTCGGGGGGGTCCTGGAATGGCAGCACTTCCTGGGGCCTGCACCTTGCCAGGCCTGGACTGGCCCAGGGGCTGCTGTGAACAGAGGCACTGGGACAGAGAGATGAGCACTGCTTTTGTCATCAAAAAACAGGACGTTGACTATTTGTTCTGCCAATGATTTTTGCATTAACTCAAAACAGTCATTTAACCTTTCAGGGACTGATTTTCCTACTCTGAATAATATGGGGGGGGGGGAGTCAGATTAGATGAGGGGGGTGGACAAAACATAGCCAGGAGGCCCAATCCTGCCCACAGCCTGTTTTGGTAAATAAAGTTTTGTCAGCACACAGCCACACCCCTTGTCCATGGTCTTTAGCGCTTCTGTGCTACAAAGGAAGAGCAGAACAAAGGAGGGTATCCAGGTTGGACCTTATGGCCACAAAGCCTAAAATAAAGCATGGTTTGCTGAGCCCCGGACTAGCTCATCTCTATACTAAGGACTCTATAAGACACTTGCAAACGTCCCTCAGCCTCTACCTGAGACCCTCTGAAGTAGGGAAAGTGTCTTTTTCATCTTTTCAGTTCCCTTTCTGCCCAAGCAGCAAATCTCATTTAGCAAGTGCTCAGTAAATATTTTTTGGAGGAATGAAGGAACAAGAAAGTATAACATCTATGCCTAGGGCATGAAATTGCTACCTGCAAAAATGTTTTAGCACAATCATTCCAAAGCCACAGAACACAGAGTTGACTGGCAAAAAAAGGATGGGCAGAACTGTGCCCCCCCTGGGGGAAAGGGAAGGTCCTCACGGCACGACTGCAGCGCTGTAATGCAGATGGCACGCACTTAGGAGCCACCACCTCAGACAAACTGTACACCCGCAGATCAGCCTCAACCCAGGGGACACACACCTGTAACTATTGAGCTTTTAAAGGCAAGCAGCAAGGTGAGGGCTCACAGCCATACCAAGCCAACGTGCAGCAGAGAGCGCTCACGGCCCCATCTGCGGGTCTGGTGCCAGCAGCTCAGGCACAGAGGCATGAATAGAGGCCAGGGTTTATGTGTTGGCATTCATGTTGTAAGTGCAGAGCCAGTGGGGTTTAGCTGGCAGCTTTGCTTTTTGCAATTACCTTCCATATTTATGCACAAAAGACAAAGGACCAAGCCAGCTCAAGAGCAAAATGGATGCTCAGTAAATAATAACTTAGGATAAGGAGCACAGTAGTAAGGAAAAATAATTCCAGCCTTCGGGCTCCTGGCTTTCACTTATTTATGGTTATCTTTATAATAGGTATCAAATTCTGAACTGTGGTTGAGAAGAGACAAATCAAACATTCATTTCCATCCCCTACTAGATGCGTGAATAAAAGGAGTTAGAGCCAAATGTGGTAGACTGAAGACACAGATAAGCACTTGAAGCTGAGACTTAAATGCAAGGTTTCATTTCTACTCATTTTAGCTGGGCTTCTTCATTGTCTGGGTGGTGGCACTGTCTTGAGCCATCCCCTTCAGAAGACTCAGGGACATACTCTGCTCACTGTACCAGTCCCTGGAAGGACCCTTGAGTCCCTATGCAAGTGAAGAGTGCTCACAGGAGTGGACCGGCCTCTACTGGAGGGGTGCACACGGTCTCCACAGGGTTCCCTGGACTCCTGCAGGCAGAGTCCCAGGTTTCAACAGAACACAGAAAAGTTATAAAACAAAAATACATACAAGTAGAAAAATGCTAAGGTCTTTTTGCTTTTGCATGTCTAAGCATTTTTTCCTTTTTTAATTTCAGAGAGAGAGAGAGAGAGAGAGAAAATGCAAGTAGGGGACAGGGGTAGAGGGAGGGGGGGGGAGAGAGCGGGGGGGAGAGGGAGGGAGAGAGAATCTCAAGCAGTCTCCATGCTCAGCATGAAACCGGGCGCAGGGCTGAGCCCAGGACCCTGACCTGGATCCTGACCTGAGCTGAAATCTGCATTAAGATACTCAACCGACTGAGCTACCCAGGTGCCCCTTATTTTGCATTTCCAAATAGAAGGAGACTTTTTTCCTTACAGACTTGGGTACCTTCAGGTGTTCTGGAATGTCTTTTTCAATGGCTTAACAGTGTCTTGAAGTACCTGGTACATTTAGGAAAATGACCAACGTGTAAGTGTTCAAATATGTACGTGCTGGGAGGTGGCTATTTTTTCAGAACAGGGTTCAGTTCCAGCAGGTGCGCTGCCATGGAAACAGACACTCTACATCTACCACTGGTTATGTTTTGAAGGAATTTAAAGTAATAGATGAAGGCGGCATTTATGAATGGAAAAAATGAGACAGCGGATCGAAAAAAAAAAAGGGGGGGAGAGGATGGAAATGGAAGTTCAAGTAAAGAAGCTAAATACGTAATTTCAAATCATATTACCTTCTCTTCCATCTCACTTCTGGCTCCAGGCAGATTCGGAGGACTCAGAGAACTTGGCGTATCACTGGGCTGGAACCGAAAAGAGAGCACTCAAGTCAAACGCCAGAACAGGAAGTTCTGGGCAGATAACCAGATGCGGGCTGTGCCTGGAAAAGGCCGCAGCTGGCTTTACAGAGCCGGCAGAAGTCACAGTGGGGACTTTGCTAATGTCCAGACAAGGACTCCTGAGGCACAGAATATGTGCTTTCCTCCTTTCCTGAGTTCAACACATTTCCATGTGAGCAGTGTCTAACCTCAGTCCCTGATGTGCTTCCCCACGGCTGAGAGAGTCCAGGAGCCGCCCTCTAGCCACCCCACCTGGGAAGCGGGGCTGTGTCACACACCTGGCCTCCGACCTCAGAGCAGTGGGCTATGCTCACTGCCTTCCACCCCCTTTATCTGCCGGACCTCTCACCTCTATGCCAGACCTCTTCCCTGTGAGAAAAACAAAGGCCCTACCAATTCTGTGCGCAAAAGGCTGGGCTGAGAAGGTGGATGACCAGAGGCAAAAACGAAAAAAACAAAACAAAAAAACCCCCTCAGGACAGAAGAAGAAAAAGGCTGAAGATCCCCAGCCCAGTCACCTCACCTGCCCTGGGAATGCCCACACTACATCACCTGCACCTTTCTGATGGCCCAATATACCTTCCACTTTGTGTGGCCAATATTTACACAGCTTCATTGTCCCTTGTCCTGCCTCAGCCCATTTTCTGCACCACACTTAGAAGCATCTTTGGAAAACAAAAATCAGATTATGTCACTGTCCTGCTTAAAATACTCAGAGGTTTCTAGTACTCTCAGAGTAGAATTATCCCTTTCCCGTGCTCTGTACATTCTGGCCTCCCTACCTCGCTCTATCTTCCCTTTGCCCCCCATCACGGTCCAGCCAACAACACTGACCTGCTTTCTCGTGGGACACCCTCAGTCCTATCTGGGCCTCTGGACTTGCTCTTCCCTCCATCTAGAACACAGCTCCCATAGCCAGGTCTGTCATGGCTGCTCTGACCTCCTTACCTAAAGAGTGACCTCTCCCCCTCCACGTTACTCACTTTTCCACCACTCTGTTTTACTTCCTGTGAAGCATTTTTCTTGATCCAAAGTTATTATACTTATAACATTTACTAAATAAGTAAGTTATTATCTTTATACATATCTGTTGACTTGCCATCTGACTCTCATTAAAATGTGACTATGCAGGGGCACCTGCTCAGTGGCTCAGTCGGTTAAGCGCCTGACTTTGGCTCAGGTCATGATCTCACGGTTTGTGAGTTTGAGCCCCATGTTGGCCTCTGTGAGGACAGCTCAGAGCCTGGAGCCTGCTTTGGATTCTGTGTCTCCCTCTGTCTCTGCTCATACTTTGTCTCTCTCTCTCTCTAAAATAAAAAATTTAAAAAAATGCAAACCATGCAGAGGCACCCCTAATCTATAGCTGGGGTAGCACTCGCCGAACGAATGGTCCTCCTCCTCCCTCAGGCCATGGTCTGTTGCATGTACTAGACCATCAGTAATAGTGAGGACATTTGCCTCAGTCCTTGGGCAATCCCTGCATTAAGGCTGACAGCCATTGCTGCCGCTCGCACTGAGAGATTGGAGAGAGTGGTTTTGGACCTCGCGGTCTCCACTTTACCCAGCACACCACCTGACACCTGCTTGTGTGGGAACCAGGAGTCATGAGGACCAGGCAGAGGTGGGCAACAGCGGGGGACCAGCCTGTTCTATCCTTCTTCACTTTGCTCTGTTAATCACTTCTCCTTCTTACTGCTCTATGACATATTAGCTGATAACAAGCATGACTTCTGGGGCCACGTCCATTTTAAAAACGTCCAGGGCAAGTCCAGGCACCTTGGTAGGCAGAGCACAAAGAACGCTTTCTGCCAAGACTGGAAGACTCAGCAGAGAGCTCCCTGCTCCAGCTACTGGTGGGGCATTTCCTCCTTCCCCACCAGAGGCCTGAGGGGGGTCCCTTCTGCTGCTGGAAGGACTCTCATTCCAGGATATGTTCATGGTGTCTCTTTCCAAGTGTCAAAAGACCAAATTTAGATAAGACAATGCTGGACCAATATGACTTTCTTTCCTCATTAAGTAGACTTCAATGGCCAGTTTGATATGTCCTGTCTTGTTAAGAACCTATTTCTTTCTTGTTTTCCTTTAAATTAGTCCAATTTGACAAGTAATTATTCAGTGCTACTAAGTAAACACTAGCTATGTCCTAGGGAGACAGAGATGTGTAAGATCCAGTTTGTCCTCAAGGAACTCAACATTTAGAGATGGAGAGAAAACAATTATGTGGACAGACACAGATGAGTATGAATGTGTGAGAGGCATTAAGGACACACAGCAAAGACACACAGGAGACAGCACAGCCTGGGGGTAAGGCCGGGTAAGGCTTCCCAGAAGAGGTGGGCCAACCTGAGTCTTGAAGAACAAGTGGAAGACACTGTGAAGAGCGCATGCAAAGGGCATGTCTCCTCTTCCTCTCTCTCCTCCAAGTGGCCCTCACTGCAGATCATGGCACCTGACTAGGAAGTGCCCTCCAGCCCTGGGCGACTCATCAGGAAAGCTTCTCTTGCATACTCCTTCCTTCCACTGCAGGCCCAAGAGTTATCGGACGCCCCTGTTCACTGACTGACGTCCTCCCCACATGTATTAGCAAGAAGTCATTCCCAGGAGGAGCCTTACTTTGTTCTCCGTGTCTGACAGGATGATGTCCTCCTGAGTCACAATTTCCATGGGACTGGTCAGGAATAGATCCTCTTCTAAGCTAGCCTCGCCACTGTCTGCCTTCTTCATGGGAATGGCATTGGGTGGTGGCTGCCCAAACTTGATGTTTTTGCTCAACTGTCGCTGGAGAAAAACAAAAGAAAGATGTTCTGAAGCAGTGACGCAGTTCACAATAACCGCAACCAGAGGCCCCAGCATATCTAGTAGGCATTGAGGCATATTCTGTGCACAACGTTTCTAGACTAAATACCATGCCAGTAAGCCATGATGCAGTCCTGTAATAAGTGAATTTGTTTTCCAGTTTCTTTTCTTTTCCTTTCCCACCTTCAAGCCATGAGCTTTTTCATCCAGCCACCTCTTTCTTGGAGATATCAACATTATCCAGGGGTAGAGAGGCCATATTTCTGAACCAAAAGTTGGGATATATGTTATGACAAAAATTTTTTGATTAACCTATAAATTTCTTTAAAAAAGTCTCTTAAGAGTATAAAAATTGTATAGAATATAGTTACATGAAATGCAGGAACCAGTGGGGAAAATCAAGACTCTTGTGGTCACTGTAATGAGGGAACCCTCCAGCCTCTCTTGGACACATTCCTGTTGAATATTTATGCTTCAGCCACCTTCCTCATCAGGCCTTCACTTGAACATCATGTTCTGGTCACAGTGGGCACCAGGGTGAAGAAGGCCCCAATGCTGGCAAGTCTTTCCATGATCAATGCCAAAGTCATGGGAGTCACAGGAACAGTCTGTCCTCCACTAGGACTTCTTTTTGCCTTGCTGCAGCTATGCTCTGTGAACTACAGGGCAGAAAGTGCCCAGTGGGGAAAGAACAGAGAAGTAGCCAGAAGGAAAAGGGCCAAGGAAGGATTTGTTACTGGTGGCAGGTAGCTAGAAGTGTGTGTGTGTGTGTGTGTGTGTGTGTGTGTGTGTGTGTGTGTGTGTGTTTGGGGCAGGGGGTGGGGGGGGAACAGGTGATAGAAATGAGGACGACAAATAGTATTTAGAATTAAAGAAAAGCCAGATTAGAAAAGAAATATATTCCCTGAAGAAAAAAATATATAATAGTTTAAGAAAGGGCAAAATATGTAATGGGCTACAGCAGAAAACAACGAATGACATTCCAGAAGAAGAAAGGGCATGCCGTGGCCACCTGAGAGACTACTAGATTTAATATACTATAGAAACTCTTGCCTTGATCTATAGCAGGTTTCTGAACCTCAGCGTTACTGACATTGTAGGCCAGATGATATTTTTGTGTGGGGAGCTCATCCTGTGCACTGTAAAATGTTTAGCAGCACCTTGGCCTCTGGGACACTAGATGCCAGTAGCAATCCCTTCCCTGTCAAGACATCCAAAAATGTATCCTGAAGTTGCCAATGTCCCCTGGGGGTGGGTAAAATTGCCTCTGGATGAGAGCTACTGCTCTACATCTTAGGTCCTTGGGCTTCATAGTCCTGTCATGCCTCAAAAAGGAAAAAAAGGAAGGAAGGAAGGAAGGAAGGAAGGAAGGAAGGAAGGAAGGAAGGAAGGAAGGAAGGAAGGAAAAAAATGCATTATTTGATATTTATCTTTAATTTGGCTAATATTTAATCCCATAGAGCTGCCAAGAGCAATAGCAATCACATAGTCCAGACCCCTCATTTTACAAAAAATGTCAGAGATCCAGTGGGGAGAGGTGACTGGCCCAAGCTTATGGAAAGAATGAGTGGCCCCAAAGGGATTTGAATCCAGGTCTCCTAAAACCATATTCAGTGTTATTTGCATTGCACTCCACAGGTTCTCACAAATTTGACATCAACACTTCTTTCTTATAGGGGCAGAAATAAAGAGATGATGCAGCATTCTTAATACCTTGCTGAAGTTCCCTGGCAGGGGAATCCCATGAGGGAAATGCCTGTTTCCCCTCTGAACTCAAGGGTACCAAATCCACCCACTCGTGCCCAGCTCCCCCTCAGCCTTGCATGGTGGACGGTGAGGTTGCAGAGACATGGAAGAGGTGAGCCCCAGACTCCCCTCCCCACACCCCCAGGGCACCCTGGCATGCCAAGTCAGGAGCACAGAAAGACAGAGGACTTGTATTTGATCTGCCGGTATTTCAGCCTGAGCCTAGATCCCCGGGCACCACAGAGAAGGAGCACACACCAAAAGCCCGAGTTCAGCCACTGAAGAACAGCTGAGCAGCCTAATAGGGTTTTGGGGAGGAGAAGGCTAAAAAAGGGTGTCTTCTCAAAACAAGTTTAGCAGGAAGCAGCAGTTAGTATCTACTCTCTAAGCAGATCAATAAGCAGGCACGGTTAGAGCAGCCGATGGAGTTAGACAAGAGGACACGGAGTAACAAAGTCACAGGCCCAGCTTACTCTGCTCATCTGTGGGTGAGGGATAGGGACCTGGTGATATGGTTCCTGCGTCCTAGTGAAAGCTTCAGCAGGAGTTCCCTCTGGGATTCCCAGCCCAGCCTTTGGTTTACCAGTTATCCCTTCTCTAGGAGTGCTGGCCAGGAGCTAGAAAGTGTTCTAAATCCCCTTAGACTGAGACTTCCTGTTGTCAGGGTCTGCCATCTCTCAATGCTCCTGAACGACTAAGATGAGGGTATTTCTTCCGGTTATAATAGAAAGAACAATTGTTTAACGAGCTCCCAAGGAAAACCTGGCATAACAGTCTAATGCCAGTTAGTTAGGATTTTTTTGCCACCATCACCAAAAAAGAATATGCTGATATTTTTCTTCAAAAGGGCACTTTAAAAAATACTGATGTTGGTCCACCCTGACGCTTATGAGACAAACAAACATATGACAAAATGTAACTGCAGTCTTGATGGAAATAAATTCCAAAGATGGGATGGCTATTGTGGTAACCAGTGGAAAAGCTAAGAGGAAATGGAAAAATGAAATAGATGGAAAGAGAACAGGAGAAATAGGGTACAGAGGACAAAGCTGGGAAATGGAGGGAATGATGTTGAGAAATGAAGTAGAGAATGAAATACAAGAGGCAAGAGGAAGGTGCAGGCACAGAGGAATCGCATCAGGAGAGGGGTGTGGGCCTGGCTGCAGACACAAGAGCTGAGAGTGGGGAGGAAGGGAAGGAAGAAAAGAGGGAGGGAGGCAATGAGAATGTGTGTGTGTATGAAAGGGATGATTTATGTCACAGATATGTTCATCCTGGCAAAAGAAACACAATGCTGTTGCCTTTGAGAATAACAATGTGCATTTCTGTGAAGCCGCTGATTTAAAATCCTTCTAGAAAAAATAAATTCAGACTGGTAGCTGGGAGCTTATGGGGATGGAGAAGGGGAGGACCCAAGTCATCAAAGAAATGCTGGCTACATTTAGGGACGGGGCTGTAGCCTCTCTGTCCAGACAAAGGACTGCTTCACAGACACCCCTGTAGCTGTCAGGGATGAGACCATAGGACAAGACCAGGGTAGGACTTCGGGTCCGAGGCCATGGAGATCGATCCTCAGGTTCTCAAGGCCAAGACTCCTGCACCTGCGTGTTTCCCTTCCCTGCAGTTCCTGCTCCAAATGCTTCCTTCAGGGGACTCAAAGGAGACAGGTGTCGAGACACTGTGTGATTTATTGACAATTAAAAGGTGACTGCTAAAACCTATTTGGCAATCTCAAGTGTCATGTGACTGGACTATAAGGATCACTGTGACTTTTTGCGACTTTAACTCTGCCCACTATTCAGACATTGTCATGAGAGGAACTTTGATAGAAGCAGTCACTGAAAACCAGACTGTGCAGATGGAGGTTGCCCTTATAAACTACTACCACTCCCTCCACCTTTTTATAACACCCACGGGCTCTTTATATACACTACAATTACAACCAGAGAGAAGAGAACACTGTGCCTATCCTAACATCCATGCTGCTTGTGGCTGTGAATGGGGTTACTGTTAGGACTGGAATGTAAGCTGAAAGAGACTATATTTTATTCATTCAAATTGAGCCATTTTGTTGAAATATGGAATGCCAAAGAATGATGTTATAGGAATGCACATCCATATTTATGAGGCTTTTTCCTATGGTGTGGAAATTCCAAGCACATCATACTCTGCAGCTCTCACACTGCCAGTATTTAGATTCCCCCAGATTTTTCACAGCTATCCTCAGACCGTGTCTGTGAGAACAAAGCAGAGGAAGAATTAAGTTGCTGTCTCCTTGAGTGAACTACAGATACACCCATAGTTAAAATGAATTTTTAAAAAGAGGCAAAAGACATCTGCTCTACGCAGAAGTGGCTAAGACCGGGTATTTATTCTTTGTGTCCTTGACAGCTGCATAAGGTGTCAAAATCCTCAAACATATGACACTTGGGCATTTTTTAAGTCAAATCCAGCTTAGCAGGAGACAGCAACTACTTAAAATGGAGGCTTTCCCTCCTGAGCTAAATAAATGGTCTGTGGATTAACAGAGTTATTGGCATTTTCTGACAAAGGTGTGGTATAATTCTAAAAATCACCTGCAGGCTTAGACTATGATGTTCCTGCCCAAGTTTTATCATTGGTTGTTACACTTCATAGCCTGGTCTGATCTGAAATAAACAGGCACCTCCCTGATCCATGCTCTGGGCAGCTGTAAAGAACATCCAGGTCATTGCAGTCCAAATGCAATGAAGTGTGAAGCTTACCAAACCACTCCATGCTATAGCAGGTAAGCAGTGATTTCGCATAGATGGCAGATTTTAAGAACTGGAGGAGCCAGATCATCCAGCATAGTCATCTCCTTATTTTTCAGATGGGGAAAATGAGGGTCAGAGAGGTTAAACGACTTCACTGCAGGCCACACAGCCAGGTGGTGGTGGAGGAGGCTTGGCACAGGCTTTTTTTTTTTCACCCACTAGCCATGGGACAACTGACAATTATGTGTAGGATCTTCAAAAAGGGCACCATTGTTGTTTTTGTCCCTATAACTGTCCTGTATATTAGAATTTGTTCTCCCTAGAAACATGTACTATTTTTATACTAAAAAAAAAAGTAATTTTTCTATTAAAGGTTCAATCATTTGTCACAGAAATTTTGGCAGGTGATAGATTCATTCAGAATAGATTTATTCAGAAAAGTGTAGGCTGATTTATGCTGCATTCAGTCCTGCTGTACTCAACAAAGAGATACAAACTGCCAAGAGCAACACCAGAGCAACAGCACCCTAGCTGGGATGACCACATGTGGACACTAGAGGGCAACCTTTCCAAACACAGTCAGTGTAGGCACGGTTCTGTGGGTTTCCAAGGGCCAGGAAGTTTCCTAGGCCAGAGAAAAATGTTTTTTGTTTTTTGTTTTTCTAAATGGCATTCCAAGAGAAATATCATTTTAAAAGAATGTCTTAATAATGGTGGCTAATCAGCTTGCCAGGACATCTACTGTCAAATAGGTGTTATCCATAACTTTTTTCTGTTTTTCATAAACATACATACATACACAAAGACAATTTCAGACATAAAAAACATACATGCCTCTGACATAACTAAACACCCTCATTCCATGCTGGAGTCTAAGAGGGGGAGGTCTTTTATGCTGCTGACTAAGCATCAATACCAGCATAACGTTGTCATGGAAAAATGCAAAGCATTCATGCAAGTTAATAAAGTCAACTACTATTTCTATGACTTACCAGGAACATACTGCTTAGTCGACTGAAAAATAAAGCACAGTCTTTTGGGGGTGATACAATTAAATCTTATGTTACTCCAAAAATCACATTTTCTATGATAATGGCCCCCCATTTCCCTCCTCAAAGAGCAAAGCGTCTTTTAAAAAATATATAACAATTGAGCTGTAGGGCAAACTGTGAATCTATACAGCAGAAGCAAAATTAGGCAGACCTCATATGAGCAGATATTGTCCAAAGGAGATCACTCCAATTAGTTATTCTGCTTTACTCACAGTTTTCTTCCTGTTGTTAAAAGAACTGTTGCTTCAGGGAAGTTGGTTGTTTTACATTTTAATTGTGAGATCCAATTATTTAAACTTGTGCCTTACAGTGTTAATAGTAATAAGAGGCTCTCACACATTTTTTAATTGAGTTTCAGTAGTGCAGAATTGCATACATTTTATAACTCCAAATCCATTCCTGGAGTGGCAATGGCATGTGGTGTGATGTTAGAACAGACATCATTTAAGACAACACACTATTATCAAATTTTTAAAGAACTCGCAAGCCCTTATAAAGTACACCTGTTTCATGGACTGAACGCTGTAAGTCACTCCTCTTGGAAAGGGGATATTATGAGCCAGGGGTTCAGAACTTAAGAATAATATTCCAGGAATCAAAAGACTTCAAGAAGGAAAGGTGAGGGGGGTAGCGTCAAGGTTTTCTTTGGCAATTACTATCCCTTTCTCTTCTCCAACCTGTGCGAAGTGACAGCTTCCTTTTTCTTCTCAGGCTATAAAACATGCAGCAGCATAGCCAGCAAGAACTAAAGACAGAACCTGGTTAGGAAATGCTAGAATCTGAAGGAAGCACCTAGGTTAGCTCTGAGGGCAAAATGATGGCCTTGGGCAGTGGTTGGCAGTAGGTATAAAGATCTAGGCAAGTCTGGGTGTGGTTCTAGGGTGTGGACTATTTCCCCATCTGCCATATGCTATACTCAGCTGAGTGTGTGTGGATATGTAACCAAACACAGGTCACAAAATGCATAGCTAATGTTCAGTAGAAACAAAAACATTTCAAGAAAATAGAAAATTTCCTTTGAGTATAATGCTTCATTGTATCGGCAGCTATGCAAGTCAGCTGTTCCTTTTTTTTTTCTCTTTCATTCATTTATACATTTGTTATCGTAGACTTACAGACAGATGGAAACCAGCAAACCCGGAGTCCCCCGTTCATAATCTGGATCACCTCCAGGCCTTCCCATCTCAAAGAAGTGCTTGCTTAGGCGCATCTGTCGGGGGAGTGAATGCTACCAAGCCATCAGGCAAACCTGCATGGTCAGATCCCGGGTGTCTTTGCTCCCCTTGCTTTTTCTGGATTTCTCATGATCTCAATCACATTTAGTGAATAATTATTTTATTATTTTTTAATTATTAAGGAGTTGCCACCTGAGTCCATTTTGTGTAGAAAAAGTTGCTGGGCTCTGCAGTGTGAACAGGAGGGAGGTTTAAGGGCTTCCTGGCATTCTTCCAAGATACAGTAGCTCAGGGGGAGCCAGATTTACAGACAGAGCAAATAACAGAGTCTCACCATTCACTGTCCAAGGATGGGTACCTGCTGTGCATGCCCTCAGCTCACAGTCAACCCTGTGCTCAGGATTATGGCCAACATTTAATGGTTGCTTTTCCAACTCTCCCCTCCCTCCATGTCCTACAGCTGATCTTGGGTACCTGTCCTCATGATATGAACTTAAAAGTGAAGGAACAGCTTGAGAGAAAAGGAGAGGGGATGTTATGCAGGTGGGTACAATGGTGACAATATACCTCTCACAGGTGGATGGAAGGTTTCCTGAGAACAGAATCAGGTTTGAGAAAGAAAAATTCTCACCAGAAGCTCCTCTGGATCTCCCGATCCATTATTCAAGGCCACTCTGGGGATTCTCCCACTTCCCACCATAGCTGGGGCCCCTCCTATGGCTCTGACTTTCCAATCTCAAGCTGTCTTACCTGAAGAGTTTTGACTTTGCCCAGGATGTTGTCCTGTGACATTGCTTGAACTGTCTGCTCACTTTCTGCTCCCCCATCAGGGATAAAAATACTGTCATGGGAAAAGGCCCGGGTTCCCATAGAATAGTTGAAGGACCTGGAATGCAAACCATGTGCTTCGTTTTATTAGGATGATAATATTTCTTTTGGCAATTCAATTTCCTGTTCCTCCTCATTTAGAGGACTCCACCCACAACCTGTCTTATTCAGAAAGCACTTCCAGCATTGTGTCCTGTTCTGCTAAGGGTCAGCCAAGTAGCTTGGGTAGACGAAAGGGTCTCACAGAAATAAGGGAGCATGTGTCCAACACAATATTTTAGAGCCACTCAGTGAGAGAACTCAAAGACAGCTATCTACTTGCAGAGGACCCAGGACATAAGGCACTGCAGGAATTTTAACTGGAGGAGCCTATGTCCTGGTGAGCTGTCACAATCAGTTTCCCCCAGTAAGTCCTATCAACCAGCACTTTTTAAGTAACGTGCAGATCTAGAAGTTAGAGGCAAGAGATTCCTTTTTTTGGATTACAAACTGTTAGAAAGATACATACATCTAAAACTAAGACTTGACAAAGATTAGAACTGCTGGTAGGGACTGCACGTATAGTCTCTAGGGCTAGACTCTTTATGAGAAAGGTGTCTTAGGGCAATTTTGATGAGCTTCATGGACTGTGAGCAGCTTATAAGTGGTAGGTATCCAACGATAAATGCTTTTCAGTTAAAGGGTTACACTTTGACAAGTCCAGACTTCCCAGGCAGAATCACACACTCTCTGTAAGGCAAGGCAGGTACATTTCCATGATTCCAGGCCCATGGGCAGACTCCCCCTTTCCCTCCTCAGGAAGGTGTCCCACCTGGAGGTGTTATCAGTGACGAAGTGCCAGCACTGGGGGAAAGGCACCTCCAGCTGGTGCTCTGAACTGGGAAGACTGGGTACCAAATCGTATCTTCTAATTTGCCAGATTACAGGCAGCATGGTAAAAAAGCATATGAGGTTTAGAAACAGAAGACTTGGGTGTAAGCCTCCTGGCTGTGTGATCTTTGTCATGAATAAGAACAAGAACAAGAACAAGAACAAGAACAAGAACAAGAACAAGAACAAGAACAAGAATAAAGAATAAGAATAAAAATAATAGCCAAGATCAGCCCTCACCTTAGTGAAAAACTGTGCCAAGAGCTTTGCTTTCATTATTTCAACACCAATCCCTTGTTACAGATGAAACTCAGGGGGTAAATCATCTTATCTAAAGTTATCCAAACAGAAGTAGTAGAGGAAATGAATTCAGAGCTACTGAGTACAGTTCTTCACCAGCCAGCTAAGTGTCTTAAAGCAGTGGAAGGTCTCAGCATCTTCCCTCCCATGAGTGAAATGGGGTGTGGGTGGGCCAGTGGGAGAGGAAGACAGGATGCAAATGACACGTGGGCTGGAATAGGGGAGGATTAGAGATGCTAAACAGCCAGAAGAATCGGTAAGCTTTCAGCCAAATAACACCACATACTGTAAAGGAGGAATCCACTCTATAAAATATGAGGCACTGTTTAGGATATGAATATGGAAAGAATTAAATAGATCATTATTTCCCTGTCTTCAGAGACTCTGTGACCCGTGTTACAAAATGAACATCCAGGTTTACCTAAAGAAGCTACGAAATAAACTTTTCATTTAAAGAATCAAATCTTTTAATATTCTATCTAAATGTCTCTCTCAGATCCCTGGCTATGACCCAGGTGGGAGAAGAGGTAACTGACTTCATTTCTATTTACTGTATTTGCAGATGGCTTATATTTATATATGCATGCTTTCAGACACTCTTACAAAACATCTATACACAAGTCCATTTTAGAAGCTTCATAAATGTTTACTAATGACCAACAGTTGTGTGGCCAACATTACCTTGGTGTTAGGCCAAGTCCCATTCCAGTTTCTAAGACAACCCTGACTGAATCATGAACTTCATCTCCTCGATCCCATTGTTTTTCCAAGTAGGCCGAGCAGTGACACTCTCCTACTTTTCTGTGTTGCCCCAAATGTTCCTTGTTGCCAACCAGGCTTTAATGTCCACTCATTCCCCACTTCCAGATAATCATACTGAAAAATGGAAAATGAACAGTAACAACAGCAGTAGTAGTAATTACAGAAAGAGAGGTAGTCACAATGGTAATATTAATACTGGCTAAATTTTATCAAGCCCTTCTTGCTGTGTCCCTTGCATGTGTGCTAACCTCTTTAGTAGAACATCTAAGTCCTTTTATTTATTTATTTATTTATTTATTTATTTATTTATTTTGAGAGAGAGAGAGAGAATGAGCATGAGTGGGGGAGGGGGAGGAGAGAGAGAGAGAGAGAGAGAGAGAGAGAGAGAGAGAGAGAGAATTCCAAGATTCCAAGCAGGCTCTGCAATGTTAGCACAGAGCCTGACGCGGGGCTCAAACTCACGAACCATGAGATCATGACCTGAGCCAAAATCAAGAGTCGGACACTTAACCTACTGAGCCACCCAGGCACCCCTAAGTCCTTTTATTATGTAATATTTAAGCCTTATGTGGTGGGCACTATTATTAAGCCTATTTACAGATGAGGAAACTAAGGCTTGAAGATAGGGAGTGATTTGCTATAAATTAAGTGATTATGTATATCTGGATCTGTTTCTGGCCTCGTTTCCCTTGGTCTACTTATCTATTTTTATAGCAATAATCCCACACTGTCTTAATTACTATAGCTTTTTAATGAGTCTTGGAATCTAGTAGTTTAAGTTCTCTAGCTTTTTTTTTCTCAAGATGGCTATTCTTATCTCTGCATTTCTACACAAATTTACACACACAACACACTCCTAGAATTACTTTCATGACATCATTAGATCTACAGATAAATTTTGGGATAACTAACGTCTTTACAATATTTGATCTTTTAATCCCTGAACATCAGATACCCCTTTGTTTAGATCCCTCTTACTTTCTCTCAATGTTTTGTGGTTTTGTGTGTAGAAATCTTATACATATTGATAGATTTATTCCTACATATTTGATGTTTCTGAATTGACTATAAATGGTGTATATAGGTTAACATTTTTATTTTCTAATGGTTTACTGGTATAATATTAAAATATAATTATTCTTTGTATATTGTTCTTAAAGCTAAATTTATTAATTATAATAATATGTTCTTAGCTAAATTTATTAATTATAATAATATGACTTGATTCTTTTGGGTTTTCTATGAATACAAGCAGGTTGTCTGTGACAAAAGGCAGTTTTATTTCATTATTACTTTTTAAAGTTTATTTATTTATTTTGAAGGAGTGAGCATGTGAATGTGACCAGGGTAGAGTCAGAAAACCAGGGAGAGAGAGAATCCCAAACAGGCCCCACACTCAGCACAGAGCCCAACATGGGGCTCCATCCCATGACTATGAGACTATGACCCATGCAGAAACCAAGACTCAGATGCCCAACTGACTGAGCCACCCAAGTGGAAGGATTTTAAATCCATCCTTCTTTTCTTCCTTCCTTCTTTCTTTCCTTCCCTATCTCCCTACCCCCCCCTTCCTTCCTCCCTGCCTTTCTTTCTTTTTTTTTTTTTGTCACAGTGAATTAGCTAGAACTTCACACAAAGTTGAACAGAAATCGTGATGGTGGACTTTGACATGTTCTCAAACTAAGCAAAAATGTATTCAATATTTTACCATTAAGTTATGCTGTTACCTATAAAATTTTTGTAGGTTATATTACTGCTTCTTTGAAAAGACAGGCAGTCTATCATCTTTTTTCTTTATTTTAAATTTATTTACATTCAAGTTAGTTAATATACAGTATAGTATTGGTTTCAGGAGTAGAACCCAGTGATCATCACTTACATATAATACCCAGTGCTCATCTCAACAAGTGCCCTCCTTAATTCCCATCACCCATTTAACCCATCCCCCCCACCTACGTCTCCTCTAGAAACCCCAGTTTGTTCTCTGTATTTAAGAGTCTCTTATGGTTTGCTTCCCTCTCTGTTTTTATCTTATTTTTACTTCCCTTCCCCTATGTTTATCTATTGTGTTTTGTTAATTCAACATATGAGTGAAATCATATGCTATTTGTCTTACTCTGCCTGACTTATTTCACTTAGTATAATATACTCTAGTTTCATTCACATTGTTGCAAATGGCAAGATTTCATTCTTTTTGATCGTTGAGTGTCATTCCACTGTATATATATACCACATCATCTTTATCCGTTCATCAGTCAATGGACATTTGGGCTCTTTCATAATTTGGCAATTGTTGATAATGTTGCTATAGACATTGGGGTGCATGTGCCCTTCGAAATCAGCATTTTTGTATCATTTGTATAAAAACCTAGTGGTGCAACTGCTGGGTTGTAAGGTAGTTGAAGACAGTAAGGTACTGGCACAAAAACAGACATATGGATCAATGGAACAGAACAGAGAACCCAGAAATGGGCCCACAAATGTATGGCCAACTAATCTTCAACAAAGCAGGAAAGAGTATCCAATGGAAAAAAGTCTCTTTAGCAAATGGTGCTGAGAAAACTGGACAGTGACATGCAGAAGAATGAAGCTGGACCACTTCCTCATACCATACAAAAAATAAATTCAAAATGGATGAAAGACCTAAATGTGAAACAGGAAACCATCAAAATCCTAGAGGAGAAAACAGGCAACAACCTCTTTGGCCTCAGCTGCAGCAGCTTCTTACTAGACAGGTCTCTGGATGCAAGGGAAACAAAAGCAAAAATGAACTATTGGGACCTCATCAAGATAAAAAGCTTCTGCACTGCAAGGCAATGGATGGAATGGGAGAAGATATTTACAAATGACATATCAAGATAAAGGGTTAGTATCCAAAATCTATACAGAACTTATCAAACTCAACACCCCAAAAACCAAATAATCCGGTGAAGAAATGGGCAGAAGACATGAATAGACACTTGTCCAAAGAAGACATCCAGATGGCTAACAGACACACGAAAAGATGTTCAACATCACTCATCATCAGAGAAAGACAAATCAAAGCCACAAAGAGATGCCACTTATCAGAATGGCTAAAACTGACAACTCAGGCAACAACAGATGTTGGCGAGGATGTGGAGAGAGGGAACACTTTTGCCCCGTTGATGGGAATGCAAACTGGTACAGCCACTCTGGAAAACAGTATGGAGGTTCCTCAAAAAATATCATCTTTTATTTATAGCTGATACTAAGGTTTTTCCCTTTGCCTTGGTTGTAGCAGTTTTACTCTGCTGTGGGCAGGTATGGACTTCCTCTACTTTATCCAGATGGGGATATATAGTAATTTCTTAAACCTGTTGTTTGGTGTCTTTCATCACTTTTGGAAAATTCTAAGCCACTATTCCTTCAAATATTGCTTCTACTCCCTTTTTCCTTTATTTCCCCAACCCCTGATTTCTCTAACGTTAGAATGCTTCCCTATAAGCCATATGCCCTTATGCTATTTTCTGTACCTGTCATTCTTTTTACTCAATATGATTCAGTCTGGATTTTTCTACAGAACTTGCCTTCAGGTCATTAATTCTCTCTCTGTGTCAAATCCGTTAAAATTACCTATTGAGTGCTTAATTTCAGTAGCATTTTTCATATCTAGATTTCCATTTGATTCTTTTTAATGGATTCTAGTTGTCTGGTAAAATTCTCTATCTTGTCAATTATTCAACTGAATATATTAATCACAATTATTTAAGTATCTCTATCTGAATCTTCAATATCTTTATCACCTGTGGGTCTACTTCTATTATTTTGTTTTTCTCATAGTCTGATTCTCAGCTGCCTGGTAATTTTTTTTTTTTTCGACATTTATTTATTTTTGGGACAGAGAGAGACAAAGCATGAACGGGGGAGGGGCAGAGAGAGAGGGAGACACAGAATCGGAAACAGGCTCCAGGCTCTGAGCCATCAGCCCAGAGCCCGACGCGGGGCTCGAACTCACGGACCGCGAGATCGTGACCTGGCTGAAGTCGGACGCTTAACCGACTGCGCCACCCAGGCGCCCCACCTGGTAATTTTTTGATTGAATTCTATATATCATGAATGAAACATTGTAGAGGCTGGGTTCTCTCTTTCCAGAGAGGTTTCACCCACTCCTTCAGCCATCGGCAGAGGAGCAGACCACCTGAATCCAATCAGGGACTGAGCTGATCATGGCTAGTAAGCAACCTTTGTAAGGCTCAGACTACTTCTGCTTTTCCCCACTTCTAGGGTATAGGCCTCCTGTTATCCCAACTGACAGCCTGGATTGCTTCCTAAGGTCCCCCTCCTTGCTAGTCCCTAAATCCCAATTTTCATCTTTCCAACACCACAGAATGTCTGCCTTACCTTTCAGCCTCTATTTCTGTTCAGCTTTATCAACAAATTTGTCAAAAGGAAAACTGTTGCCCAGATTTAGATTCATTCTTCTGAGTTTCTCTTCCCTTGAGCATTTCAGTCCCTTAAGTCCTGGCTATCTTGGCAGCCTCAAACTCCAATTTTTGTATTCCAGGCTCCAGGAGATTGCCTACAGCTCTGTTGCCTTCTCTTCCTCTTGCCAGTCACCCTCCAGCTTCTTGGTCTCTTGCTCTCTCTCAAAAGTCAATGCTCACAGGAGAGAAGCAATTTGCAGAAAGTTGGGCTCATCTCAGTGGGCTTCCATTCTCTCCAGGAACTCATTGTTCAAGTCTGGTGCACTAGACGCAATATGATGTCTTCAAACAGATGTCTTTGTTTTAATATTCTATCTGTATTTCTTGTTGTTCTCGGTGGGAGTTCTGATTTGCTACAAGCTACTTCATCACAGCCAGAAGTAGAAATGATTAAATAACTTTTTGATAGTAAATTTCTACATTTGTCAGAACCTACTTATTTATATGGCCTTTACTCTTGAGGGGATTACTTTTCAAAGTGACCAAAAATATTTCTACCTTTTTCTTCTTATATCTGGTTTTTGTCCTATTGTAAAGCTCTGAGAAGAAACAGTGGAGGAGAATGGTACCTGGTTTATTTAGTTACATGGATGAACACTCTCTTCTAAGTATTTCTGTTTACATAATGCAAATCAACATTAAATCCTTGGTAATCTGTATAATTTAAAATCTTTGGTAAACATGGTTACCAGTTCTGGCTCCAAACAACTCTACAATATAGATTATTTCCTTTTGTCTGAAGGGGAAGCTGAGACAAAGAGTAGGTAAGAACCCTGCCCAAAGTTCCAGAATTTGAGGCAGGGCTGGAATTCAAACTGAATACACCACGTGTGGAGATCTCAGCTTGAAACTATGTTCTTATGAACAAAGAGTTTGGTAGAATCATTGTCCTTAACAGCTGGGAAATAGGAATTACATGATTGGGAGGTAGTGGGGCAATTTAATACAAATTGTACCTTAGCAGAGTTCATCTGGACTTCTTTATTCTTGACATTTAAAGATCTTTCACAATTGATTGCGAAGCAGGCCAGTCCCCCCCCTTTCTTTTATTATGAGTGAGCCTAGAGGCAGGGGCCTCAAAGCTGCAACTTTCCTTCAGGCTTTATGTTCTCAAATGGAAAAAAAGGGGCTTCCTGTGTGGGAACCTTCTCTTCAGATGTTGAGAACACAGAGCAGCCTCTTGATCATGAGAAGAGATGTATAAAGACCTCTAAAATCCCCCAGATTTTTAACTTCTAACTAAAGGATTGTCAATACATTAAACAGTCATTTAAATTTAGACAAGATCTGAAGTCAAATGCAAAGCACATGTACTAAAAGCAAACTCTAGTAGGAGAGGAAGAGACACCCACTTGGGAAATTCATAACAACACTGGTCCCTGAGGAACAGTCTTCATTAGTTCAGGGAAGAATCATAGCCACACCTTAGAAGGGTTGGAAAAATGGTCCCTTTGGACTTGGAGGTCCAGGCAGCAGAAGTTCCTGGGCCCTATGGACAAAAAGCATGGCTGAGATGTCATAACTCTCATTTCTGTATCTGTCCTGGCTTTGTTGCTGTTGTCACTGATGTAATTGTTATTGGTGAAGAGGTTCAGATTTCAAACATCTAATCAGAGGCATCCAGTCAGCCCATAGACATCAGCTTTTGGTCTTTCCCTTCAACTCTTCAACTCCTATGTTACCTTTTCAAAGGCACAGATGATAGAATGACCTGCTCTACTCTTCTGGTTTAACAACCACTTTAAAAAACTGTCTACGTGTCTCCAATACTACATGCTCTTCTCTCTCTACGTCTCTAGCCACATGGTGGGGCCGGCTACCTGGCTGTCCCACTGTCTACAAACTCAACATCATCAGTGAAACCAAAGTCATCAGTGTTTCCCACAAAACTTACATCTTTCCTATTTCTTTGTTACTGTCATCCCTCAGGCTCTGTGATGTATGATTTTACGAGAGGTCAGGTCTAGGTTAGGGGAGAGCTATAGGGCACTGGACATTAATAAATAACATCATCTGTCCTTTCAGTTCAGAATTCCTTCAAAAACAATGTGGAAATCAAGGGGTAGGACTAAAGACCCCAAGCTGCAAGACCCACTCCAAGCCTGCACTCCATTCTGCCTGCCCACGCTCCTCTCCTGCTGTGCTCGGAGGCACAGGCCGCTGCTTGCCACATCTCCAGTGCATCTCTACAAGGAAGCTAGCAGCTGGAGGGGGAGCTGCTAGTCTGGGGCACCGTCCACTGTGACAGATGGCAGTCCTCGTACAGCCAACAGTCCAGGCTCAAAGGGCCTTCTGTGATGACGGAGTCCATGACAACAGGAGCCGAGGTCCCAGAAGGCGAGAGAGAGACTTGATCAAGACAGAACCGAAACCAGAACTCAGGCTCCTGAGTCACAGCTGACAGAGGTTTCCATTTTAACTCTCCATGTTTGTAGATATTTGGATTTCTTTGGGAACAAAGACACTATGTGAATAGCTGCCAGCCCACGGTAAGAACGTAGTGTTAAGAGACTCTCAGTTCACCCACGACTGCAAATCTTATATAAAAGAAGGTGAACCAGTTTTACTGCTTAAATACCAACTCTGTCAACACCAAATGAGATCCCAGCATCCGTGAATTTTTTTTGTATTTACATAATGTTGACTGAGATTTTTTTTGTTATAGTAAAATATATTAAAATCTATTATTTTATCCAGTTTTAAATGTACACTTCAGTGGCATTAAGTACATTCACAAGAACCCATCTAGAGCTTTTCGTCATCCCAAACTGAAACTCTATACCCATTCAACAATAACTATCCATCTCCCCCCTTCCCCTAGCCCCTGATAACCATTATCCTCCTTTCTATGTCTATGAATTTGACTATTCCAGGCACCTCCTATAAGTGGAATCATACAACATTTGTCCTTTTGTGTCTGGCTTATTTCACTTAGCATAGTATCTTCAAGGTTTATCCATGTAGCATGTGTCAGAATTTCATTTTTTTTTTTTTAAGAATTTCATCATTGTTGAAGACTGAATAATATTCTACTACATCTAGAATATATCACATTTTGTTTACCCATTCATCTGTGGATAAACATTTTGTTTCAACTTTTTGGCCAATGTGACTTAATGCTGCTATGATCAGTGGTATTAATCAAGATTTTTTTAAAAAGTTTATTTATTTTGAGAGAGACAGCGATAGTGTGAGTGGGGGAGGGGCAGAGAGAGAGAGGGAGAGAGAGGATCCCAAGCAGGCTCCTCACTGTCAGCGCAGAGCTCAACATGGAGCTCAGACTCACCAAACTGTGAGATCATGATCTGAGCCAAAATCAAGAGTTGGACACTCAATCAACTGAGCTACCAAGGCACCCCTTAAGATTTTAAAAAATGTATGAATACCGTATCATGACTCATAACTATGTGTAGACATGGCTGAAAGATAAGTAGGTACGCCCTATGTCCTCATTTCACACTGAAGATTTGACATTTACATCACTTTCATATCCCCTACCCAAATGAAAGTCACTCTCTGTAAAGATTAGTATAGACTTTACAGGACAAAAAAAGGAAAAAAAAAAAGGAGGAAGAGAAGAGGGAGGAAGAAGAGAGAACTTCTTGATATTTGCCTAAAATCATGGGAAATTTGGAGGTGAAATGCTTGAAAAGCTAATAGTGGTATCTGAGTCACAGAGCAACAGTCCCTAGGGTTCAGCCCAGGAGGTTGAAACACCATGAACAGGACTATTGACTGAAGACCAGAGGATTCTAATAGGTTGAGTCAATTCTATAAGAAGGTGTGATTATTAGCACTGAGACAAACTTGGAGTGGCTTAGGGGGTCTTGTTCTATCTACATCTTATTATACTTAAAGACCTTTGATCTAAGTCATTATGGATTTGGAAGAAGAGGAAGAAAGACACTGCTGTTCCTCCCCAACTCCACCTCTTTCTCTTTCATTTACCCAGAGTCAGCTGTACTGACTGTCATAATTCTACCTAGAAGCTCTAAAGGGCATTGAAGATGAAATAATATAGTACTCTTGGGTGCACTTGGCAGCACACTGACCAAAATGTAGGGCTGTTTTGAAGGGCCCATTTCTGTGCTTGAAGTTGTAAAAGATTTCAGGAAACTCAGCTGAGGTCTGAATGCGTTATAACCCCACTCTGCTGTAATACACAGAATTGGGTTATTATGCTAGTAACCATGCCAAAAACAATATAAAGTTCACACACTTAACCTTTGCCCAGGAGAAGCTTTATTTTTATTATTTTTAATTTTAAAACTACTTGAGATTCTAAAATCACTGCAAATGTGGTATGAAGAACTTTTGTTTTCCTGGACCTCTGGAGGCAAGTGTCTGGCACGATGCTCTCATCCCCAACCCAGGTGGACAATGGAGGCTCAAAGGCTTTGTTCTTGGACATGTAAAAAGAGGTGTGCGGGAGACCTCAGAAGCAAGTGGAAGAACTTCTAAGGGCAGTTTAAGGGCCAATGAGTGTCTAATTGTCACTGTTACCCTGGTTTGACCTCCAGCCTGTTGTAATATGATTGACATCTATAAATGGTCTCCAACTGAAGTCCTCTGCAATTCCACTTCCTCTCAAACCCTGTACTAACTTTAAAGTAGTTAATTTGCCAGCTCAGAAACTTCCAGTGGTTCTCTTTTGCTAAAATCTTATGAGATGAAGCTGCTACGTTACTGGCCCACAAAGCTCTGCATGACAGGGCTCCAAACTTCTCTGGCTCTATGATGGAGGGCATGTAGTGGAGGGAGTTTGGGCTCAGACTCCATGTGTGAGTCTGCCTACCACTGAAACCTGGTTCTACCCCTTACCAGCTGTGTGGCCTTTGGCAAGTCACTAAATCTCTACGTGTCTCAGTTTCCCTATCTGTAAATGGGGATGATAACAGGACCACCCTCACGAAGCTACTGTTAGGATTAAATGAGTTATAGTATGTAAAGCACTGAGAACAGTGTAAGCATTTACATAAGTGTTACCCATTACTATCAAATGTTACCCTACTTCCAGCATCCTGTAAGCCAAACCACTCGGTTCCCCAAATACCCTCTCTGGGCTCTATCATTGCATAGGCTCTTCCTCTCCATGGACTGCCCAATGCCAATCTCTTGGTTCAGGCCCTACTCATCCTTCAAGGTCCAGCTCAAATCTTATCAACGCCCCCCACTCCCCCCATACACACAGCCTCTCCTGCTTCCTGGAGGAAAGGCCTGTGCACACATCTCTTACTGTTTTATGTTATGGTTCCTATAATCATGCCTTAAATAAGAGAGAAAATAAAAGTGCTGTGCATATTATAAAGTGCTACACAAATATGATTCCAGCACTAATGAGATCATTTTATCTCCACTACAGTACTTGGAGCTGCATGAGGGCAGGGATCACATCTGTTACCTTTGTTTCTCCCACAGTGCTTCATACAATATAATATGTGAGTAAAGTTTTTCAATGGAAGAGTGAATGACTAATACTGTAGAATAGTTAATCAGATGGGTTTTCCATGGAAAGGTCACTGAGGGAATGGAGAGCCTGAGGCAAATGTGTTGATGGGGGGGTGGTGGGGAGGAAATATTTTCAGACCATGCGCGTTTTTCAGGTATGGCAGGCCTGTGCCGGAGGCCATTGTGGGAGATTCTGAGAAGCCAGCTGGTGGGCAAGTCAGGAGAATGTTCAGCATCTTTAAAGGCTTTTTCTGGGGACTTCTTTTTAACTCAAACCAGGGAAGTGTTCCAGGCTTTGCTTCCTACCTTCTGTGTCACACCCTCCCCCCCCATTCTCACCTAGTTTTCCTGGTTTCATTCTGTGTCTTCACACAGAAATTAACCTTGTCATGCTCAACCAAAAGAAAATTTACTTAGAAGAACAGTGGAGGATCAAAGAACAAAGGAAACTGGGACCAAAGCTTGGAAACAGACAGGAGTTAGAACTGTAGCGGTCTGGGCATCAGGAACCACAGCGGCTGCCATGCCACAGGAAGAGCTTGGTTACGGGCTGCCACCATAGTTGTGTCTCTTCCATCCTTGAGCACCTGCCAAGTCCAAGCCCAGGAGAGAAAATCCACCTGGCTGGGGGGGGGGGGGGTCACATGCTCATGCCCGGCTGCAGTTGGGGGAAAGTGGAGGATCTGGCCCTTTTGGCTTCTGTCATAGAGGCAGATACTGTGTCCTATTAGAGGTATACACAGAGAGGCAAACTTGATAACTTGGGGAAAAAAATAGGCAAAAACTGTTGGGAAGGGAAACTAGATGCTGACAGTTAAGTACCAAAAACAACCACCACACCGTATTTCTCATTCTGTATCTTGATTCTCCTTTCCAACCTAGCCCACCCGGATGGATAACTTTTCTGAAAAGCACTATGGTGTTTTGATTCTGCTTCTCTTGCAAGAGGCTGACTTTTCTTTCTTGGTGACATGTGCTGTGCCTGAGAGCCAAGGATGCCATTCCCCATGCTACTGGGATGCCCAAGCCCAGGTCCAGGGCCCTGTGCCCATGCTTATTGGCAGACAGAGGGTACGTGACGGGACTGTGGCCTGGAACTCAGGGCACCAGAAGCAGAGTCACAGTAGAAAGAGAAGGTGAGAAGGAAAGCAAAACAAAGTTAGCCCTGTAGTCATGCCATTCCATCCCTCACCCATATGCACTTAGTGCTGAAGATCCTGAACAGGAGTCAGGAAGGGTCACCTCCATTTTAAGTTCTGTTGACTGGAACTACTGTCTGTAGCAGGGTCTGGTGTGGAAGGAACAAAAAAAAGTGAGGGAGAGTATCATGGAGGAGGCGTTTCTGGGAAAGCTCTTCTTATTCACAAAACATGACAGAAGACAGGGAAGGTCCCCTTTCTGTCTCCCGCCTTTGTTGCCTGCATATAACAGGTGACACCTGACAGCCATTTGGGGGCTATGAAGGGACAAACCTGGGGACAAGAGACTACTCCCTGAGGAAGAGCAAAAAAGAATCAGACCAGTTCTTGATGCCTTTGCTGAGTCACTTCATTAATGGACTTTGAAACTTGACAAGTCCTCCAGACTTTCAGGTACATCAGGTACTATATTTCATTACTGTTGAAGATACTAGTTGTGTTAGAAATAATCCTAACCTGATACAGCCTTCTAGCCACTATTCTACACACCAGGCACATTCTAAGATGCAACTGACATCATCTAACCTTGGAGTATGAGCCCACAGAGGGAAGTTCTCCCCACACACAAAAGGAGAGGGCTTTCTGCAGCTGCACAGTTAACACATGTCTTGGGCCAGCCCTCCTATTCCTATCCTTTGTCTTTTTTGGACAAGCATCATGTAATTTGGGACCACAGATATTGGGTAATTACCATAGCAATGATTAGGGATTCACTTCAGGAATAAGGAAATATAATTATAGTCTCATTGCAGCTTGTTTCCATGACAACAGGGGCATTTGCAATTGATCAGCAGTTTTCTTCTAAACAGATCCGTGAGTCTCATTCAAATGAAACGCTAAAGAGCAATTAAGTATCCTCATCGAACAAACTAGAGTTGCTGGAAGAGACTGGAGTCAACATATTTTGTGTGGCATCATGGAAGCTCATCCCAGACTTCGGTATTCTATGAAAATACATGGTACCCAATAGGCTATGGAGCCTAATTATTACAACAGAAACAGGACAGTTCAAAAAAATTCAAGGAAGAGGAGGGAATTTTGGGATCTTAAATGCACGCACTCTTAGAACTAGAAATCAAAGATCATTTACTCCAGTCCCTAAGCTTAGTCCTGTGTCTCCATCACATAGGATGAGCAATTGTCTAACCTGCCGGGAGAATTCTGCAAGGACTCTACGAGTTTGCATGCTGTCTGTTCCACTCCTCAGTTGCTCCACCTGGACAAAGATCTTTTCATAAACCTCTCTACTCATCATCTGAATCAACTGAGTTTTGGTCTATGCTCTGGAAATAGAAAACTAGTATCCACATCCTCTTTATATCAGTAATAACATTACCCTGCATTTGTAAAGTGCAATTTTATAGCAGGTAGTGTAATGTCACATGCATTTTTTTGGTCCTCATAATAAGTGGGGAAAGAGCGTGGAGAGAGCATATCCATTTAACAGATGAAAGGCCTGGCTTGGGTCAGATCACACAGCTCACGAGTGAAAGCAACTGCAGGCACAAGAGACTCTGGCTCCTGATCTGTTGCTCTCCCACACAGTGTATCATCAACCTTCATCCCCTCTAAACTTACTCAGTCCAGCTCCATTAGTTTTCCTACTTAGTCCCTAAATTTCATTGAGTGGTTTTGTACATCTTTTCTAGTCCCAATTCAATCAGCACATCGCAGGTTCCTATGGGTAGAGGATACATGATCGAGTAGTCTAAGTCTTTTCTGACTTGACCTTCTGAAAAGCAGCAAGGCCAAGTGATCCAAGGTACAACATGGGTAATCAGGGAGCCTGAACTCCACTGTCATTTCACTGGTGACATGTCTCACTATGCTGTCACCATGTACAGTGATACTCTGTACCATGGTGGGAAACTGAAGGATGAATCAGCTAAACGTTGACTTGTACAGTGGGAAGAGTCGGTATGGCAAAAAAGAGCAGTATTTGTACATTTAGTAAATGAATAATTTGAATGCCTGCTATGGCCCAGGCACAATTCTAAAGCCTGGAAATACAATGGGTACCCTACAGGCCTACCTTTGTGGGAAGGTAAAGGAAACTGAGAACAATGGCAGGGAGGCCTGATCTAGGCTAAGGGGGTCAGAGTAAGCTTATTCCCTGAGGAAGGCACATTTGTGCAGAAAAGTGAAGGATAAAGAGGAATTAGCGTGCTTGTAAGAGTGTCTGCTTACACCCTCAAGCAAGTGGAAATAGGGTGGGGTTGTTCAAGAGGAAAGGATTACCACATGCAAAATCAGCTGACTGGAATTCTAATCACATCTCTAACATGAACAGCACTGTACTGTGATCTCTTTAAGCCTCAGTGTCCCCATTTCTAAAGTGAAGGTATTGGATCAGGACTAAAAAATTACCTTAGATTTTAACACTGGTGTGTGTGTGTGTGTGTGTGTGTGTGTGTGTGTGTGTGTCTACTGAATAAGGGTATCATATAAGTAGAGAGTAGGATTGATATCTCCTTTTGTGTGTATGTGTGAGCAGGGCTGCATGGGGTCAACCATAGGCAATTTTTTCTTCTCTTTATAGTCCAGAGGTCTTTTTTTAAAAAACATCTATCATGCCATGAATTCATACAGATTCCAGCAGCTCAGGCTCCTCTCCACTGGCTCTAACAAAGTGTGCTTCTCTGGGTGGAGCAGGCTGGCACCTGAATCCAAGTATCTTTCTCTTTCACTTCCTTTTTCTGATCATTTTCCCCTCACATGTTTCTAGGAGCTATCTTGGTTCTTAGAGTGCTTAATATGCTCAACATACATACATGAATTCTCCTGGCAAGAATCTTGTCCAACAGGACCTACAGCATTCTGGGTAATATTATAGACCCTTCCAGTCTTGTCATAGTAACATCTGTGGGGCATTTCCTTTTGATAGTGCCCAATTCCCTTGATGTCTATAATAACACTTTTCTTATAGATTCACATGTATGTGGCCAAATAACAACTCTATGTTTCCTAAAAGGCACAGGCAACTATTTTTAAACAGGCAGTCTCAGACATAACCTGTATTTTTTCCCTCATGTCCTCTCTCCCTTCAAGCTGAACACCTCCCTCAATGCAGGGGCTCAACACCCTCAAGCAAATGTGTGCAGCTGCTTCTCCTTCCAAGCCAGCCTGCTCTAGCCTGCAGTGATGTCCTACTTCATAATTATCCCTTTCTGTTCCGCTCCAAATTTCTACCTCCTATTTTAGGGATTTAGGAGAGGAGAATAAGCCCTGAATCTCTCCTGCCTATACAAACTTATCACCTCAGCCAGGTAGGACTTCAACAATGCCACATTCACTACTTCAAAAAAATACATTTACTGAGATATAATTCACATACCCTAAAATTTCATTCATTCAAAGGGTACATTTCAATGATTTTTAGTATATTCAAAGAATTGGGCTACTATCATTACCACCTAAGTTTAGTTTTTATCATCCCAAAAAGAAACCCCACGCTCATTAACAGTCACCCGCCACCCTACCCCATGCCTGGCAACCACAAATCTTTCTGTCTCAATGAATTTGCCTATTTGAGACATTCATATAAATATAATCATACACTAGGTGGTATTTTCTAACTTCCTTCTTTCACTTAGCATAGTGTTTTCAAAGTTTATCCATGTCATACCATGTATCAGTATTTCAAATATTCCATTGCATGGATATATAACACATTGTATTTATCCATCCTTTTTTTTCAAAGTAGGCTCCACACCCAACATGGTACTTGAACTCACAACCCCAAGATCAAAAGTCACGTACTCTACTGACTAAGCCAGACAGGCACCCCTATCCATTCATTTTTTGATGGACTTTTGGACTGTTTCAACGTTTTGACTACTATGAATAATGTTGTTATGAACATTTGTGTATAGGTTTTTGTGCAGACATGTGTTTTCATTTCTCTTGGGTTATATACCTGGGATTAGAACTGCTGGGTCATATGGTAACTCTATGATTAACATTTTGATGAACCATCAAACTATGGCTATACCATCTTACATTACCATCAACTCTGTGTTAGGGTCTAAATTTCTCTACATTCTCACCAACACATGTTATTGTCTTTATTTATTTATTTATTTTTTATAGCCTTCCTAATGGTTGTGAAGTTCTATGTTATTGTGGTTTTGATTTGCATTTCCCTGATAACTAATGATGTTAAGCAAGTATGTTTTCATAACGAACCTTGTAATATTTTCTTTGGAGACATGTCTATTCAAGTAATTTATCCATTAAACATTTTTTTGGTCATCTTATTACTGAGTTACAAGAGCTCTTTACCTATTCTGAATATAACTCCCTTATCAGACGTATGGTTTGCAAATGTTTTCTTCCTTCTGTGAATTGTCTTTTCATTTTCTTCATGGTATTGTTTGTAATGCAAAAGTTAATTTTGGTGAAGTCCAATTTACCAGTTTTTTCTTTTGTCACCTGTGCTTTTGGCACCTAAGAAATCATTATCTAACCATGAAGGTATATTCCTTTGTTTTTATCTAAGAATTTGACAGTTTTTTAAAAATTTTTATTTATTTTTTTAATGTTTATTCATCTTCGAGAGAGACAGACAGACAGAGCATGAGTGGGGCAGGAGCAGAGAGAGAGAGGGAGACACAGAATCCAAAGCAGGCTCCAGGCTCTGAGCTGTAGTACAGAGCCCGATGCGGGGCTTGAACCCACGAACCGTGAGATCATGACCTGAGCCGAAGTCGGAAGCTCAACCGACTGAGCCACCCAGGCGCCCCAAGAATTTTACAGTTTTAACTTTTACATTTAGGTCTGTAATCCATTTTGAATTGGCTTGTGAATGGTGTAAGAAAGGAGTCCAGGGTGACTGGGTGGCACCTGACTTCAGCTCAGGTCATGATCTTGCAATTAGTGGGTTCGAGCCCTGCATCGGGCTCTGTGCCCACAGCTCAGAGCCTGGAGCCTGCTTCAGATTCTGTGTCTCACGCTCTCTCTGCCCCTCCCCCACTCACTCTCTGTCTCTCAAAAATGAATAAACATTAAAAAAAAAATAAAAAAAAAAGAAAGGAGTCCAAATTCATTCTTTGGCATATTGTTATTCAACTGTCCCAGCACCATTTGTAGAAAAAGACTATTCTTTACCCATTGAATTGCTTGGCACACATAGTGACAATCAGTTGACTACAAATGTGAGGGTTTATATTTTTACTCTCATTTAAATTCCATTAATCTACATCTATCCTTATGCCAGTACCACACTATTTAGGTTACTGTAGCTTTGTAGTACATTTTTTTTGAATTTTTAAATTTTATTTAAATCTAAGTTAGTTAACATATAGTGCAATAATGATTTCAGGAGTAGAATTTAGTGATTCATCATTTACATATAACACCCAGTGCTCATCCCAACAAGTGCCCTCCTTCATGCCCATCATCCATTTAGCCCATCCTCCACCCACCTCCCCTCCAGCAGCCTCAGTTTGTTCTCTGTATTAAAGAGTCTCTTATGGTTTGTCTCCCTCTATGTTTTTATCTTATTTTTCCTTCCCTTCCCCTATGTTCATCTGTTGCGTTTCTTAAATTCCACATGAGTGAAATCATGTGATATTTGTCTTTCTCTGACTTATCCTGCTTATTAGCATAACACACTCTAGTTCCATCCATGTTGTTGCAAGCGGCAAAGTTTCTTTTCGATCGCCAAGTAATATTCCATTGTGTGTGTGTGTGTGTGTGTGTGTGTGTGTGTATACATCTTCGAGATGTATACACACACACACACACACACACACACACACACCATATCTTCTTTATCTGCTCATCAGTCGATGGATATTTGTGGCGCTTTATAGTAAGTTTTAAACTCAAGAAATGTGAGCCCTCCAAGACTATTTTGCTTATTCTGGATCCCTTGCATTCCCATATGAATTTTAGGACCTGTTTGCCAATTTCTGCAAAAAAAAGTCAGCTGGGAATTTGACAGGAATTGTACTGAATCTGTAGATCAATTCGGGGGCTATTGCCATCTTAACAATATTAAGTTTTCCAACCAATGAATGGTGATACCTTTCCATCTATTTAGATCTTTTTAAATTCTTTCAATGGTATGTTATCCTTTTTTCAGTGTACAAGTCTTTTGTTTATTTTTTATTTTATTTTTAATGTTTATTTATTCTTGAGAGAAAGAGAGAGAGAATGAGGGAGGGTAAGGTGGGAGGGGGGGAGACAGAGGATCCAAAGCGGGCTCTGCACTGTCAGCACAGAGCCTGGTGCAGGGATCGAACTCACGAACCGTGAGATCATGACCTGAGCTGAAGTCAGACATTTGACCAACTGAGCCACCCAGGTGTCCCTATTTATTTATTTATTTATTTATTTTATTTTATTTTATTTTATTTTATTTTTTTTTATTTTTTAAGTTTATTTCCTTTATAGTAATCTCTACACCCAGTGTGGGGTTCAAACTCATAACCCTGAGATCAAGAGTTGCATGCTCTTCTGACTGAGCTAGCCAGGCACCCTTGTATTTCTTTTATTAAATTTATTCCTAAGTATTTTATTTCTTTTGATGCTATTGTAAATGGAATTGTTTTCCTAGTTTCAGATTGTTCATTGCTAGCATACTGAGATACAAAAACTCCAATCTTATATCCCGCAGCCTTGTTTAATTTTGTGGATTCCTTGGGCTTTTTTATATATAAGATCATGGCATCTGCAAATAGTTTTGCTTCTTCCTTTCCAAGATCAATACCTTTTATTTATTTTTCTTGCCTAATTGCCCTAGCTATAATTTATAGTACAGTATTAAAAGCATATCCTTGTCTTGTTCCTGATCTTAATGGGAAACACAACCATTCTTTCACCATTGAGAATGGTATGAGCTGTGATATTTTTGGAGATGTCCTTCCTCAAGTTAAAGAAGTTCCCTTTTAGTTCTAGTTTTAAGAGTTTTTATCATAGTGTGTTGGATTTTGTCAAATGTTTTTTCTGCATCTATTGAGATGATCATGTGGTCTTGTCCTTAATCTTATTAATATGGTATATTATATTGATTGATTTTGTATGATTAACTAACCTTGCACTTTTGGGATAAATCCTGCTTGATTATGGTGTATTATCCTTTTTGTATGTTGTTGGATTCAGTATTTTGTTGTATTTTGTTGAGGATTTTTATTTCTATATTCATAAGGGAAATTGGTCTATAGTTTTCTTTTTTGTGATGGTTATGCCGGCTGTGGTATTAGGGTAACACTGGCCACATACAGTGACTTGGAAAGTTCCCTCCTATTCTATTTGCCACATTCATTCTTGCATGTAAGTCTGCTCATGCCATTCCAGATCTGAAAGGTTTATGCCTTGCCCATCAGCCATTCTGTGTCCTGCCCATCATCTGGAGCCAGTCCAAGGCCTCCTCATGCCTGAACCCTTTTTTGACTGCTATAGTCCCAGAGTGAGCCCGCCCTCATGGAAGCTCCTTTGGTTCTCAATGTGCCTACAGCTGGCACTTACTATAAGGGGCTGTAGCTGAGATAATATAGTAAATGCTGGGTGTGAGGTAGAAACTGGAAGCAGGACAAGTGGGGAGGAATCCTAGGAGCAGCAGAGCCTCAGTAAGGCAGCAAAGGCAGGAAGACACCTGAGCCTGGTGACCCAGGACTAGCAGAATTCAGGGCCATGTGACTCGCTCCCTGGTAAGGCTACAGCTTCTTCAGAGTTAGAATGGGTGGTTAAGAATGCCCTCTTTCCTGCTTAATTACTGGCTCAGCAACTTACCAGCAAGTCACTCTCCAGCCTTAGTTTTCTTCCCTTTGAAGTGGGGATAGTGTCAGGAACAAGACAAGAATGTCCATGCTCACCACTTTTATTCCACATAGTACTGAAAGTCCCAGCCAGAGCAATTAGGCAAGAAAAAGAAAGAAAAGGCATTCAAATTGGAAAGGAAGAAGTAAAACTGTCACTATTTGTGGACAGGACTTTATATATGGAAAACCCTAAAGATTTCACCAAAAAACTGTTAGAACAAATAAATGAATTCAGTAAAGTTGCAGGATACAAAATCAATACACCAAAATCTGTTGCATTTTTTTTTCAACGTTTATTTATTTTTGGGACAGAGAGAGACAGAGCATGAACGGGGGAGGGGCAGAGAGAGAGGGAGACACAGAATTGGAAACAGGCTCCAGGCTCTGAGCCATCAGCCCAGAGCCTGACGCGGGGCTCGAACTCACGGACCGCGAGATCGTGACCTGGCTGAAGTCGGACGCTTAACCGACTGCGCCACCCAGGCGCCCCAATCTGTTGCATTTTTATATACTAACAATGAACTATCAAAAAGAGAATTAAGAAAACAATCCCATTTACAATTGCATTAAAAACATAGCCAGGAATAAGTTTAACCAAGGGGGTGAAAGACCTGTACACTGAAAATTGTAAGATATTGATAAAAGAAACTGAAGAAGACACAAATGGAAAGATATTCTGTGCTCACTAGTTGAAAGGACTGTTAAAATGTTGTTGTTAAAATGTCTATACTACCCAAACCTACAGATTCAATGCAATGCTTATCAAAATTCCAATGGCATTTTTCACAGAAATAGAACAAACATTCCTAAAAGTTGTATGGAGCCACAAAAGAGCCTGAAGAGCCAAAGCAATCCTGAGAAACAAGAACAAAATTGGAGGTAACCCAAACCCTGATTTCAAACTACACTATAAAGCTACAGTAATCAAAACATGGAATGTTTTGGAATATATGGAACCAGCATAAAAAAGAGACATAGTGACCAATAGTACAGAATATAAAGCCCAGAAATAAACACCTACATAAATGGTCACTTAATTTATAACAAAGGAGGCAAGAATACACAGTAGGGGAAGGACAGTTTCTTCAATAAATGGTGCAGGAAAAACTGGACAGCCATGTGCAATGGCTGAAATAAGACCACTATCTTACACCATGTACAAAAATAATTTAAAATGGATTCAAGACTTGAGTGAAAGACCTGAAACCATAAAACTAGAAGAAAACATTGGCAATAAGCTCGCTGACATCAGTCTTGGTGATTATTTTTTAGATCTGACTCCAAAGGCAAGGGCAACAAAAGCAAAAATAAACAAGAGGACTATATCAAACTAAAAAGCTTCTGCACAGCAAAGGAAACCATCAAAAATACGAAAAGCCATCCTCCTAATTGGGAGAAGATATTTGCAAATCATATATCTGAAAAAGGGTTAATATCCAAAATATATAAAGAATTCATACAACCCAATAACAAAAAACACTCTGATGAAAAAAATGGGAAGAGGATCAGAACATTTTTCCAAAAAAGACATAAAGATGGCCATGAGGCACATTAAAAAATGCTCACCAACACTAATCAGGGAAATGCAAATGAAAACCACAATGAGGTATCACCTCACACATGTTACAATGGCCATCACCAAAAAGACAAGAAAAAACAAGTGTTGGCAGGGATTTAGAGGCAAGGGACCCTTGTGCACTGTTGGCCAAAATATAAATTGGTGTAGCCACTATGGAAAACAGTATGGAGGTTCCTGAAAAATTTAAAAATAGAACTACGATGTAATCTAGCAATTCCACTACTGGCATTTATCTGAAGAAAACAAAAACACTAATTTGAAAACATATATGCACCCCTTGTTCACTGCTACATTATTTACACAAGGCAAGATATGGAAACAACCTAAGTGTCCATCAATGGATGAATAAAGAAGATGTTACACACACACACACACACACACACACACACACACACACACACGCTGGAATACCACTCAGTCATAAAAAAGAATGAAATCTTGCCATTTGTGATACATGGATAAACCTTGAGGACATTATGCTAAGTCAGACAGAGAAAGACAAATACTGTATGATCCCACTTACAAGTGGAATCTAAAAACTAAAACAAATGAATATGTAAAACAAAACTAATAAATACAGAAATAGACTGATGGTTGCCAGAGGGGAGGAGGTTGAACAGTTGGTGAAATGGGTGAAGGGGGTCAAGAGATACAAATTTCCAGTTATAAAATAAATCATGGCAATGTAATACACAGCATGGTGACTACAGTTGATAATACTATCATTTTTACTGTATATATTGTTCTATATATTGTATTGTATATATTATTTATATCATATATTTGATCTTAAAATCTTAAAAATCTTTAAAGTTCTCATCACAAGAAAAAAAATTTTTTATACCTTTGTATGGTGACAGATGGTAACCAGACTTATTTTGCAGTATATATAAATACTGAATCATTATGTTGTACATCTGAAACTAATATATGTCAATTATATCTCAATTTTTGAAAATAAGAAATGGGGATAATAATGTCAACCTCGGAGTGTGTGAACATTATATGAGTAAATACATGTGTATGTGTATGAGTAAAACTATGAGTTGCATAGTTTTACTATGCAAAACCACATTGCATTAAGTTCAATAAGTGGTAGCTTTAATACATGCCAATGGATATTCTCTGTGAAAAAAAGGTTTGTGGTTAAAGGAGTCTTGGAAATGTTCCATAATACATCCCCCTTCTCAGAAATTCCCAGGGCACATTAGCATAGTAAAAGCTCTGAAAAGTCCTATGTAAAGGATCCTATTTGTTTTGGCCCAGAATTTCCCCAACCTATTTTTTTTTCTTTTTTTGCCAAGCTGACCCTCTCCCCTTTAAATTTAACACATTTTGGGAAACACAATTTTAGTTGCATTTAATTAATAAAGGAAGTCACATTAAATTGTTAAAAACTGAACATGTTTTACTATTTTGCTTTCCCCACAGGCATGTATAATTTAAAAGCAGTAGCCTAGGAGAAATAAAGGCTTCTAACCTAGAGAAAGGTTGCGTTAAAAGCCCAAAGGAAATGAGAAATTTCAGGCAGAAGGAGCAGATCAATAATGAGCTATTTTTGGCCATGGAGACATTTCTAGAATTACAGATTCTTGGAGTTTGACAGCATGTTAAAATTCAACTCCTTTAAATTCCCACCCAGTGCAGAATTTCCCCTTCATCAGTCCAAACTCCTTCTGGCACATACCCAGCCTCCCCAGTTTTAGGCAGCCCTAGTATTTAGGAAATTCTCCCTCACACTGGGCTGAAATCTGCCTTCTTGGAACCTCCACCCAAGACCATGCTAACAGAATTTTGAGTTTTGTGTTTTAGTGAGAGCTGGAGATAGCAAATAAAATGCACAGAAATTCTGTGAATCATTACACAATCTAAAGTAACATGATTATTGAGCAGTAAACTGAAAATAAAAAATTATAGGAAATATATTATACTTCCATTAAAAAAAAGAAGTGTTGGAAACAACATCTTTAATTTTCTCCATCTGTAAATAGGGCAAATATTCAGAAATTCAGCTATACTGTAAGCAATGAATGTAGTATTTACTTTGCAGGTGGAATTATTTTGCAACTGTCAATTTCTGAGAAGAAAAGGGGAATGTGTATTTTAAATAATTCCTGTTTTCTTGTCTTTTTAATTTAAAAAATAGTTAAAGAGACATTTTTAAAAATTCTTCATCCAAAGCTTATCCCTCCCGATTCCTTTATTATAAAAACAAGTGCTAAATAATTAAAATATAGTGTATGTCTCATAAATATAGGTTTATTAACAAAAACCAATAATAAGAACAGGTGGCATTACCTTTATTTTATAGAAGTGTAGGTGTTTGAATCAATATGAAATTCCAAGGCTTTGTATAACTTAAAATCTAAAGAAAACTCCAAGGGGGTAGATGGAATAGAACTTAAATGGGAAGAGAACCACCAGGATCCAGGCTCTTCTAAGAGTCTAAAATCATTCAGTAAGAAATCAGGGACTTGGCAAAACCATAAAAAAGGACAGCCTGTGTTTTCACAGAACAGTCCTTCTAAAGGAGAACCTTCTAGACTCAACCTCATTTTGCATTAAACTACTAGTTGGTCACATTTTAGTATCTGTTACCTCATTCTGATACTGTGAGGCAGAAACAGTTCACATTTCAATTTTCCACTGAAGAAACTGAAGTAAAATCAAAACATTTATACTGAACAATACTCAAGCATATCTTAGCACATAATGACATCCCAACCACTGGATGGGCTTAGTGCTACCTGTGTTCTCCTTCCAGTGAAATAATTTCCTATAGTTACATTCGATAGTATTCTTACTAAAGATAATGGAAGACAAATAACAGGCCTGTTGAGGAAGAGAGTCAATATCAGTTAGGACCCAGTAATGCTGTCACCGAGCACTGCAAAGCTTAATGTGCCACTGCTTGCCTAAGGATTCTGCATGTAAGTTGTGCTCAACTGGAGTGTCTATTAGAATTTACTTACTGACATACATCACACAGGATGTTTTTGTTCTTGTCCTTGAATCACAGTAAAAATATCACAGATTACCTCATCTATTCCTTCCACATGTATTACGGCAAGTTGTGCCGTGCCAGGCATTCATAGGAAACAGTTTTTGAGCACCTAATACGAGGCTGAATAAAACCCGGTCCCTGACTTCATGGAACTGGCAGTCAAATGAGACAGACAAGCAAATCAATAATTTCCATAGAAAGTGACAAGTTCTTTGCTGGAGCCAGGTGTATGATGCTACGGGAATGCCGGCAAGGGCAAACAAATCAGATCAGGGAGTGGGAAAAGGCTTCTCAGAGGAGCTGACTTCTAAGCTGTCAGTAGCAGAGTTTAATCATCTCTGACTCTAACTTCAATTCCCAGCACTCAGGTGAGAAACTACTTCCTGACCCTGCTTTTCTGAGTTCTTGACACAGTCATGGCCAGATTTAGTACCTGTGCTCTAAGAAGCAAAGGGGGGTGAGGGCGGGGAAGAAGAAGAAGGAGGGAGAGAAAGAGAAAGGGGAGGGGCAAGGAGAGGGGCAAGGGAAAGATGTAGAGAGAAACATAGAAAACAAAGCGCAGAAGCCAAAGCTCTATGACTTACAGACTCCAGAAGTGGCTAGAGATTGCCAGAGGTAGAACGGGTGACCACTTTGTGCCTGAGCAGTCTATGTTCTCAACATGGATGTACAATCTAATCTGTAACCACCCTGTCTCTTCGTCTAGCAACAGGGCATGGGAATGCAGTCTCCTTCTATCCAGATTAACTTACTGAGCCAAACCAGCGGGGTGCTGCCTCTATCACCAGTGAAGGCAGCAAAATGAAGGCACAGATCCCTGTGCTTTCCCAGAAAATGAGGCCAGACTCGTTGCCAGTTCCCCATGGTGACATCTCCACACAGAATGCACAAAGTACCCCAAGCCTTCCATCTTCCCAGAGATGCAACACATCTGTGACTCCACCCTTGCCTCCTTTGGGATCCCATTCCCCACCCTGGAACTCTGCTAACATCTGGGGGAGAAAAAGTATGAATTATTACCTTAGATTGTCTTCCAGGGTCTCCTCATCTGAAGAGAAGGTCCCATTGCTGACACTCCGGGGAGAGTGACTCTTACTCCCTGCTGACGCCTCCTGGGACAACAAAGTGTCTTTCTTTTTCCTTTTACCAAACAACTTCTTAAAAGGCTGGAATTTACCTCCTTTCTTCTTGTCTGTGGATTACAAGATGAACACACACTGCAGTTTGACAGGGCTGCACTTCTGAGCCTGAGAGCAAATTACAACTGAGCTGCCTCTGGCCAAGGGAAAAGGGGCAAAGGGCAGCCATCAGAGTGAATGAGCGACCAAGCCCTGTGCCAGGAATGACACGGCCAGCCCCAGTCCGGGCACAGTCAGGCAGAGGCAAACCAAGGGCACAGTAAGTCTCCTGTCACCGGGCTCCTAAGAAGCACCTGGGATGACACAGAGGGGTTCCGAGGCTCACAGTGGCCTCAGAGCACCCCTTTGCACATGCCACACAACAGTGGTGCCTGCTCTCTTTAATAGGCAGATGGCCAGGGGCTCCTGGGAGGCTCAGTGGGTTAAGCATCCAACTCTTGATCAGGTGGTGATCTCATGGCCATGAGATCAAGCTCCAAGTCAGGCTCCACACTGAGCAAGGAGCCTGCTTGGGATTCTCTCTCTCTCTCCCTCTCTCTGCCCCTCCCCACTCGTTCTAAAAATTAAAAAAAATATAAAAAATAATTAAAAACAAAAAACAAGCAGGTGGCCAGTGCCCTTCTCCACAGAAGAAGCTGAGAACACATGTTAAGTCAGACGGGTGCTCAAAAAATTTCATACACCTTTATATATATAACTTTCTTTTTTTTTCAACGTTTATTTATTTTTGGGACAGAGAGAGACAGAGCATGAACGGGGGAGGGGCAGAGAGAGAGGGAGACACAGAATCGGAAACAGGCTCCAGGCTCTGAGCCATCAGCCCAGAGCCTGACGCGGGGCTCGAACTCCCGGACCGCGAGATCGTGACCTGGCTGAAGTCGTGACGCTTAACCGACTGCGCCACCCAGGCGCCCCTATATATATAACTTTCTATTTATGTGTGTGTATCTACACACACACACACACACACACACACACACACACTCTCCACTGAGAATCACCCTGTTTTAGCCTTTGTTAGAGACAGAAAATAACTGCTAACTCTTGGCATCAGCTTTGCCCCAATTCCCTCCATCCCTATATATTTCCAATTTATTTCTCCCATCTCCTCTCAGAATCTACTATGAAGAGCCCCAAAGGAGTTGCTATGAACATCTTTCCATATATTACTTCATTCAGTCAGGACCCAGGCTCAGTACCAGCATTACTGACAGATATTTGAGGTAATACCTTTCAAGTTCTGCTCCTTCAATTACAAATTCATCCATTATCACTCCACTCCCACCTCAGGAAAAAAAGTGTGTATCACCCCATACCAGAAGAAGCATCTTCTCAGATCCTTCCTTTTCTTTAAGAAGCTTAAAGAGCCACTTACTCAGGGTCAGACAATCTTTTTTTAAGTTACTTAACCCTTTTTATGCATCACTGCTTTAAGAACTTTCTAAATATTAATTCAGCTAATCCTCACAATGACACTATGAGGTAGATATTATTAACATCCCCATTTTACAGGTGAGGAGTCTGAGGCACAGAGAGATGAAATAACTTGTCAACATCATGGGAAATATATCTTCAGTTGGAGTCAGGAGCTCTGAGGGAAAAGAAAATACAAAAGCTCACAATGTGTATTAAGAAATACCTGCACAAAACATACAGGTATGAGTCCCCATCTGAGTATTAGAGCCCCCAGACCTCTTCGGGCCATAGTCTACAGAGAAATCTGGGCAAAAAACGAGGTTAAAGATGTGCAAGGTAAGGTAACCATCTCATTTCCTCTGGTGATCTTCAGTTCTGATCTTTCTGAAAGAAAGTCTGAAGTGAGGAAAAAGTGGCTTAAACCACTTTGCCTTAAGCTGTAAGACACTGAGATAGAGAGAATAGTTACCAATCACAAAAGGACAACAGTCTGGGATCCTTAATATAGGTGCAAATGCCTTCAAACTTCAGTGGTCCCTGAAATAACAGTATCACGTTTAAAAGGAAAGGAGACTTGTTATATCAGATGACTCCCTACATAAGGCTTTGTGGTAAGCATATAGTCCTCAAAAAGGAATTTAGTTTTTTTCACTGTGTATTATTTAAAAGACAAGAAAGTGTGTATAATATAATTGAGATCATAACGCTTAAAAATGGTAAAAACAAACAGAACAAACTGGAGGGTTTGATTTCAGAATGTTTGTATGTTTTCAGTGGTTATCAATTCAGGAGTATGAGCTAGAGATTTTCATGACACCTGCTTCTGGCTCTCATCAATGGATAATTTTAAAACATTATAGGGGTGCCTGGGTGGCTCAGTCAGTTGAGCGTTCGACTTCGGCTCAGGTCATGATCTCGTGGTTTGTGGGTTTGAGCCCCGTGTCCAGCTCAGTGCTGACAGCTCAGAGCCTGGAGCCTGCTTCAGATTCTGTCTCCCTCTCTTTCTCCCCCTCCCCTGCTTGCACTCTGTCTCTATCTCTCAAAAATGAATAAACATTAAAAAAAATTTTAAACATTGTAATCAGTAGCAATTTTTGAAGACCATCAAAGAACATCAAACAAATGTTAAAAGAGATGACCTTATATGAGTCAATTAAGAAATGTAAATTTAAAAAATTCTGAAAGATGCTACAGGTATCATTATATAACTGGACTGATAAAATAAATGAATGTTTTCTCTACGACTGTCCAAAGCTCAAAATATGTAAATGACACCTAATTTCTAGATTTGGCAGCATTATTATAAATGGTCAAGTAGTAATTTGTGCTACATTCCACTTATTTCTGAGATGAAACTCTTCCTTTTTCCTTTTATACTGACTGCCTTTTTCCCACTACAGAAATATCTAACCCCTAGTTCTCTAATCAGAAATATGCTAGGGGTGCCTGGCTAGCACCCCCAGGGGTGGCTTAGTCAGTTAAGCTTCCAACTCTTCATTTCAGCTTAGGTCATGATCTCTCCCAGCACTGGGTGTGTAGCCTGCTTAAGATTCTCTCTCTCCCTTTCCCTCTGCTCCTCCCCTGCTCACGTTCTCTCTCTCTCTCTCAAAAAAGGAAGGAAGGAAGGAAGGAAGGAAGGAAGGAAGGAAGGAAGGAAGAAAGAAAGAAGAAATATTCTAAAAGACCATAGCAAATTCTAAAAGTATCAGTTGTTACATCATTACCCCCAGTCTGGACCCACAAATCTAGCTTTTTTTTTTTTTCTTATTTATTTTTTTTCAACGTTTATTTATTTTTGGGACAGAAAGAGACAGAGCATGAACGGGGGAGGGGCAGAGAGAGAGGGAGACACAGAATCGGAAACAGGCTCCAGGCTCTGAGCTATCAGCCCAGAGCCCGACGCGGGGCTCGAACTCACGGACCGCGAGATCGTGACCTGGCTGAAGTCGGACGCTTAACCGACTGCGCCACCCAGGCGCCCCATACAAATCTAGCTTTTAAACTAAACAGAGAACATCAGGTTATGTCAGAATTTATGGACAGGGGAAAAAAATCATCACTTGCTCTAAAGTCAAGGTAGATTTGGTGGTGTTTAGCTGAGTTGGAACCAAATTAACCACAATGCAAGACAAATTAAATTACAGTTTCTTAGAATAACAACAGGTTAGTTGTGTATTTAACTAATGGGTGTATTTAACTAACTGGTTGTGTATTTAATTAATTGCTCTATACCAGCCAAAAAGGATTATATGGTCCTTTGTATTGCTTCATGCCGGAATGGTGGCAGCCACCATATAAAATTGGTCTGCACTGGCCATATTGTTGGGGAAGATAGGAAGTGAAATGAATCTGGAAGGAGCTGAATACAAAGTCAAGGACAGGATAAAGAAAGCCTTGGGGAGGACACCAGGATATGGAAACCTTAGCTGGGAGAACCTGGTGGACTTCGTGCAAGCACAGAATGGCCTCCTTTAGGCGATCTGTCTGTAGAGCTGGCCCCATTGGAGGACTGCTTGTGAACCAGGCACTCTGGCGCTCTGTACTGCACATTATATGGGCATTCACTTGGCATGAGTACACACATATTATCCTGAAAGATGTGTCAAAGTCCAAATGTCAATGCACTTCTCAAGAGTTACTCAGGAAAAGCTGTTTTGGCAATGCCTTAGTTATTATCACGAAGGTAAGAGAACAGTAAAACCTACTTGAACTATCCATCCAACAACCAGTCCTTCTTACAACAGGAAAAAGAGACTGTAAGTCCTAAGAACACCAATCTCTCTTTGGAAGAGGAATCAGAACACAGAAGCTCACAAGTATGCTCCAAAGTCTTAGTGTTTGGTCACATCTCAGTTATAAAAAATAAATTGCCTCCTCATTTCCAAACTACATCTCCTGTCATAAATATCTTTACATCTGAAATAAAATTTAAATATGTTTTTATGGTTATTTTACTATTGATTGGGGCAATTAATTAATTTTCCAGGATTAATTTTATGAAAAGATTCAGGAATGACATTTAGATCCACCCTCTATTCAGATAGCAAACCATAACTAAGCAACATTAATAGGAAATGAAGTTTTATAAATCCGAGAGGCAGTTAGACTTACTTGGTTCCCCACCTGACTCTCAAAGTCTGGTATAAGATCTCTCACATGAATAAAGCAAGTAGCTAAATTTTGTGAAACATTTGCAATTCTATTGCACAACAACCATTATGAAAACCTGAGTATATGTCTATAAATACCCACTAAATAAACTATTTTATGATCAGTTTATGATTTGGGGGTTGCACTGTCTCCACAGACTCAACTGGATTAAGTGCGTGGTCATTACCAGCAGTTATTTTCTTCACAGATAACACCAACTCTTCCTGTGACTATTTTTGTACCGATGGGGGTCTAAAAGATCAAAGCAATTTTAATGATGTAGCAAAACAGAACACTTCTGCAATGCTAATGTGAAGTATTCCAAAATACAACTGCCATACTTTAGAAGTATATATAGTTCAGCAAAGTATTCTCCAACATTAGCATATTTAAGACAGCATTTTAGAATTTTATAACATAAATTTACTTTTGTTGGGTGGTTAGGACAGTGGGGAGAAGAAGGGAAAGAGAAGGAAGAAATGTTCTTCCCACTAAACTTGTTTTATTACTGGTTACAGCTCTAGTTAGGGGTTAAATGTGTGGGCCCCAGAGACAAGAGTATTTGGCTTGAATCCTGACCCCATTTCTTACTAGCTATGAAACATCTGCTTACCAGCCTCTCTGGAAATTTACCATTTTAAGTCCTAAGACTGAATTTATAGTAGAAAAGGCAGTGGGTGCCATATTTTCTTAATATTTCTGCAATTTTCTGTTGCAATTTTTCACATGAAAGAACCTATATATGCATATAGACTGCTTCAGGAATTACAATAATTTTCATTCTTTAAGTACTGAACTGAATTAATTTATTTTCATCATCTAATAATTACTTTAGGGATTTTTTTCATTTAAAAGAGTGCACATTATCCATTATTTCATAGATATAATTACATGCCATTTGATGGCTGCAGCATCATAATTGCTAGTTTATATAGAAGCTTCTAAAAATTAAAAATCCCTGGGCAAGTCAAGCAAATCTGATTCATTTTCCATTTGTCATAAGGATGTAAATCTTATATTTTCATTTCTAAACCTAAAATAATGAAAGCATACAATTTATCTGCATTGGATTTATATGATACACTTCCCGAGGAGAAAAAGAATTAAAAAAAAAATTTTTTTAGAGGGAGAGAGTGCACAAACAGGGGAGAGGGGCACAGGGAGAGAGAGACAGCATCTCAAGTAGGCACCACGCTGAGCATGGGGGCTCGATTCTACAACCCTGGAATCATGACCTGAGCCGAAATCAAGAGTTGGACACTCAACAGACTGAGCCACTCAGGCACCCCCAGAATTTTTTTTTTATCATACTCCATTTTAAGCATCATAAATGTCTTGGTCTGGGGTTTCTCAGAATGTGCTCTATGGTTGGTGCCAGCTTCTTGTTCAAAGACCACTACATTTGAGAATGCAGGTAAAATAAAGTTAAATATGTTTCTTTACTGTGAAGCTTTTCAGAGTCTTTACTATGCTGATATCATTATTGCTTTCCAAAAGAGCAGAGAATATGCAGTGCTTCCCAAAGCTGACTTTCTGGTCTCTGTCATGACAAGTGCTCCCTGAACATACCCTGGGAATCACTTGTCTTCATTATTTCTTTCAAAAATATTTTAATTTTACTTTTACATAATCTCTACATGTGGGAGCTTGAACTTACAACCCGAGATCAAGAGTCACATGCTCTACTGACTGAGCCAGCCAGGCACCCCTCTTTCAAAAATCTTTTATTTTCTTTAGGTACCATATATTTGATACACAAACCTCCCCTACACTCCAGAGTACACTGCTCAGTAAACTCAAGTGAGTTGACTGAAACATTCTGGTTAAATAAACCTAATGTTTTAGGTAAAGTTCTGATTTCAAGCATGTAGGTAAATAGTGTACATTAGGACACAGTACGCAGCAACTGTCTGAATCCTATAATTTTACTAATTTAAGGGGAATTTCACAAAATTTTTCTTAGCTCTGGAACATGAGGATGTTTTTGAGAAGAAACTATTCTGTTAAAAAAGATGACCAGAAGTACAGTGATACACAAGCACTCGGTGGCTATCACATTTTTACCAGATCCAGTAATCCCAACACATTTCAACTAAGACTAAGGAGTTGGTGGCATGTCAGGCAGGAGTGCTCTCCAGTGCCACATCATGAGAAGACTGAGGACTGAGATTCTACTTCCAGAGAGGAGGGAAGGTTATCATGGTGGCTGTCAAGTCAGGAGGGAAGAAGGAAGAGTTGTCTCCTTTTCTGGGGAAACACAGAGAGAGGCAGACATTTGCTGTTATGCCGATTCAGAATATGAAGAGACAGGATCAATAATACTTTTAGAAGAGGGCAGGGGTGCCTGGAACAAAGGCGAGAGGCCCAGGGATGGTAGTGACTGTGGCTTTTTCAAGTCAGGGGTCACAGGCAGAGAAGGCAGTGACCAGCCTTTATCAGGAAGTATCAGGTCCTGGACACTTAGGTGGATGGGCTATGGCATATGTTGTGGAACTCTGAGCCAGGACTAAAGTTTGGAATTTTTGTTTCCTCAGCAAGAAATGTCATCTTCTTCCTTCTCAACATGATGAAATTCTATTCATCCTTCAAGACCTACATCCTTGAAGCTTTTCCCAAGTCACCAAGCCCAGTGATAATTGACCACAGCTTCCTCTGGCTTCTGTGTGCTTTCCTCATACATCTTTTGAGCCACACCATATATTACAAGCTGAACTGTGTCCCCTCTAAATTCATATGTTAAAGTCCTAAACCCCAAGTGCCTCAGAATATGTATTTGGAGACAGAGTGTTTTTTAAAAATGTTTATTTTTGAGAGAGAGAGAGAGAGAGAGAGAGAGAGAGAGAGAGAGAGAGAACACAAGCAGGGGAGGAGTAGTGAAAGAAGAATACACAGAATCTAAAGCAGGCTCCAGGCTCCAACTTGTCAGCATAGAGCCTGACGCAGGGCTCGAACTCACAAACTGTGAGATCATGACCTGAGCCAAAGTCAGATACTTAACCAACTGAGCCACCCAGATGCCCCAGAGACAGAGTACCTTTAAAGAGGTAATTAAGGTAAAAAGAGGTCATTAGGTGGGCTCTAATCCAATATGACTGGGGTCCTTATAAAGAGAGATCAGGACACAGAAACACATAGAGGGAAGGCCATATGAGGACACAAGGTGAAGACGGCCATTTACAAGCCAAGGAAAGAAGCCTAAACAAACAGCAATGACACCTTGATCTTAGACTGCTAGCCACCAGAATCAAGAAAATAAACTGTAGTTTAAGTCACCCATTCTGTAGCACTTGGCTATGCAGCCCTAGCAAACACCACATTGTATGATATTAAAGTAGTCACTGGGGATCTTCTGTGACTCTGCTTTCACGCCTTCACACATGGACTTCTTCTATCTGGAACACCTTTCTGCCTTTGCCTAGAGAACTCCTAACTGTTCCTTCAAACACATTCCAGGCGTTATGTTCCCCGGAAAGACGTCCTTGAACACTCCAGCCAGAAAGAAGTCCTATGTTCTCCATTTGTGCATGTACAGACATCTACTCTAACAACACAGCATGCTTTAGCTCCTAGACTGCAAGTTCCCTGGGTATGGGGAACTACACCTTGTTTATTCTACATCTATAGCACCCATCGTCATGCCTGACACAAAGCACTCAATAATACACTCTATTGTTCCCTATCCCCTTAGGGGCAGATGTGTTTTAGAAATCAGAATTTTTCAGATTGTATAAAGGTACATTTAGACCCCAGTGGGGTCTGTGACAGCACTTTATAACCAAATGCGGTATTTCTGGAAAACATCTATAGTCACCTTGTTTTGCTAATAAACAAATCTATGCCAAACTTCCAAAGAACTTTGGAGATTTTGAGAATACAGATAAAGGATGGTGATCTCTTTATGTAGTACAGTCAGTCCTGTAATCTCACTTTTTTGGCAATGCATATGTGTTCCAGTGACTGATCTATGCTATCTCCTCACCCAGAAACACTAGGTGAATGGAGAATATCGTGCCCAGTTGAAGTGAGGTGTGTAGCAAAATGCATATTCACATACACCTCAAATATCTACCAGTTACCCCAGATCGCCACCAGTGTTGGGAGATACACTCATACACATGTGGTATTGCAGCTTTCTGTCCAGTTTTGTATAACCTCCCTTCCTCTACCTCACAATAGCTCACAAGCTGCAGTCCTTCCAATGCACCAGTCCACAGGCAAACTTCAGGTCTTTCCCAAGGTAAAGTGCCATATTTATTGTGGTGTTTGTATATTTCATTACCATTAACACGTACAACATTTTATTATTTTTATTAGGTTCCTATTCTTTTAAAATATGTCACTGATAAATCTTTTTTGTATTGTGTTAATATCCCATTTTTCCCATTAGACTTGGTTTTGGTTTTATGATTTTGCATAGCATGTTGATTTTCTGCAATGTATGTGGCACATTACAGCAGCACTGACTGTAAATACTAAAACAAAACCTACTGAACTATTTCTGTACTTAATCCAGGTCTAGGCAAGGATCTATCAATTAAAATGACAGTGACTGTGCAGGTTACTGGGACCTGCTATTTCTCAAAACTACATCACTTTTAATTTTTCTGTTTTTCCCATTGGTCTATCTCAGAACTCCCTTTTACACATCTTACAACAATTCACAAGCAAAACCAAATAATATTTAGAAACAGTAACAGAGGCAGATATGATTTCTAATGTGAAGTTTCGGTGTCTGGCCACATTTCTCCCACATGCTAGAAGATGTGTGGGTGCTGGTTCTTTTCACTGCCAAATGTTTCCACTTGAGTTTCAGAAGGTATTGTGAGTAAAAAAATCAGACTGACTTTGAGTGGAAAATATTGGCAGGGGGAGCTTCCTGCTAGATTACCCTGCATATTTAGTGCAGTAGGACAAAAGCTTTTTAGGGACATCTGAGGCTATCTTGATCAGGGTTTAAGCAGTGAAACAGAACCAGTAGGAGATAGAGGCAGAAGTACACGTGCACACGCGTGTGCACGTGTGTGTGTAAGAGATACTAAAGGATTAACTGCAAGGAATTGGCTTCCACCAGGTGGTGGCTGGCTAAGTCAGTCTGAAATCCACAGGGCAGGTCCTCAGGAAGGGCAGACTGGAGCTCATGAGCACAGACTGAAGCTGCTTTTCACAGATGGAATTTCTTCTCTCAGGGAAACCCCAGCCCTATTTTTAAGGCCTTACAATTTATTGATTCAGGCCCACATAGATTATCTTGAATAATTCCCTTACTTAAAGTCAATGAATTATGGACTTTCATTACATCTACAAAATACCCTCAGAGCAACAGTTCAATTAAACATTATTTATGTTTGATTAAATAACTGGGGACTACAGCCTAGTCAAGCTGACACATCAAAATGATCATCAGACTCCATCCTTTGTCAACCTGGCACTCATATACATCTCCTTAAACCATACCTAATCTCCAAATAAAGTCAATAACAAAGTCATACTTCCACTAACATGATGCAAATAGCCCACATACATTAGAAAACATACTGACCCATTCCCTAGAAGAGGATGCAAAGTCCTTGAGTAATATGCACACTTCTCCTATAACTTACATACTGAAGTATAACCTTATTATTAACATATCTTACATTATGGAGAGGAGAGGGAAGAAAACAAAAATATTTGGTTAATACATATATACAACCATATTCATTAAAAAGTAAGGAAGAAATACCCATAACTATGAGTCCTTGTTTTAGCAACTGGTCATGTGGTCGTAGCTTTCTTTATATGTATATTTACATGAATATGTGTATGTAGCCTTTATATGTATACGTAATCTCTGTAGCTATCTTATTCCACTAGGCATTCCACATTCCTTTCATCCTTGACAAGGACCTCAGCTGGCTGTGGTTCTTTGCCTGGTGAGGTGACATAAACCTACATACCTGAAGAACCCAGGCCATTAGCTGTCCTGAACTGGGTTGCTGCAGTTTCCTATTACTCCACAGGACCTGGGAGTACTAGGAGATGCCATTAAAGATCTCCTATATTCCACACATGCTCTTCCTTACCTCTATTGATAGTAGCAGCCCAATTTTCCCTTGGTAGTCAGGCTCAATCACTCTGGCCAGTACAGTTATCCCTTTCTCTACTTGTTTACTGACAGACATGAGGAGCTCCAAAGGCTGGGTGACAGTCTCAACTACCAGTTCAACGGAATCACTGTTGTGTCTCCTTATGGAAACATTCCTCCCACTGGAACTAAGAACTCCAGACAAGCAGAATCTAACGTCAAGGGGATGGAAAGCAAAATTCTTCCTAGCAGGTTACTAGGGGTAAAACTGACCATTTCTAATTCTAGCCCTTTATTCCTGGGCCTGTGAAGCCTGGCTATGAGAGAAACAGTCCCATATACTGGATACTGACTTATACCGCATCTTAGAGGACACAGTCCCAGCCCTAGTATTACCACCTAGCTGGCACTGTAACTGACTCTTCTAAAGGCCATCCCACCATTCTACCAAGCCAGCTGCTTCAGAATGATGGGGATGTGGTGAGACCAGTGAATTCCATGAGCATAGGCCTATCAAGGTTCTTGATCAGAAGTGATGTCTGTGTTGGGGTGTCTGGGTGCTCAGTCAGTTAAGTGTCTGGCTCTTGATTTCAGTTCAGGTCATGATTTCATGATTTGTGAGATCGAGTCCTGTGTGGGGCTGTGCCTTACAGCACAGAGGCTGCCTGAGATTCTCTCTCTCTCTCTCTCTCTCTCTCTCTCTCTCTCTGCCCCTCCCCTGCTCATACTCTCTCTCTAAAAATAAATAAATAAATAAATAAATAAATAAATAAATAAATAAATATTAAAAAGGAAAAAAAAAGAAATGATGTCTGTGTCAAATACCATTACAGCAGATAAGGTATTCCATAAGTCCACAGATGACAGTTTTGGCAGAAGTACTGCATGCAAAAAAGGCAAATCTGTATCCAGAGTGTCTGTTCTAGTAAGAACAAAGTGCTGCTCCTTCCATGATGAAAGTGGTCCAGTATAATTAATGTGTACCAGGTAGGTAGCTGTTTACCCCAGGGCATGGTGTCATATTGGGAACTCAGTGTTGGTCTCTGTTGGCCTTGGCTGGTGGAGTCAGTGTTGTTGAGCCCATGTATAACTTGCATCCCTGCCACTATTGTATTCACAGTCCAGTTGACAAGTAGATGGGGAAAGAGGCTGATAGGTATCCACAGAATGTGTTATTCTATGCCCTTGATTATGAAAATCCTTCTGAGGCCATCCTTTAGTTAACACTCACATGGACACAAATATCCTGAAATCCTGTGCCTGTTCAGAGAGGTCTATCCACATAGCTCTTTACAGACCTCTTTGTCACCAATTTTCCAATCATATTCTTCCCAAGTCCCCAACCATCTAACCCATTAGTTACTACCTACGAACTGTTACAGACTTATACTTCTGGTCATTCTTCCTTAAAAGCAAAAAGAACAATCAGAAGCACTGATGGAAGTTCTGTCCACTTAGAGGATTTCCCTTCACTGCTGTCCTTTGGGGCTGTCCCAGAAAGGGGCTATAGCATTACAGCTTTTGAGTGGTACTTCAATATCATGCAAAACCATCCATAAACCAGGCCTAAATTTTCTCTTCCTAAGTTAACTGGTCATAAGGATCTCCCCATGAGGCCATAGGCACAGAATGGGAGAGAGAGATATTGTAGCAGGAATGGGGACCATGGATAATTAGGCCACTTTTTCATGTAACTTACTTGTGCCTTCTGGGTCTGTTCGAACCTGATCTGCATATACTAAACTTCCTTTTGATAACGGAATACTGTGCACACCCAGCTTTATGGCTTGGTGGTTAGACAACACCCAGTTCATGATGGGCAGCTCAGGTCACATGGTAACTTGGTGGTGCATGGTGAAGTGTTCAGTGTCTACTAAGCCAAAAGCTGCCTAACATTAGCAAGCCAAAAGCTGTTTCTCAAAGATACATAGTTATCTGCAGAGGATAGCAGGGTTTTGCTCCAAAATTGTATTTGCTATGATTTACCTACAGGGCCTGCCAACAGCTCCAAACAGTATCCCTCTCTGTCAGTGACACTCAAACACCACTGGATCTGCTGTATCAAATGGCCCAAATGGCAGAGCAGTTTGCAGGGCAGCTTGTACCTGTTACAGAACCTTCTCGTGTTCTGGGCATTACTCAAAACTAGCAGATTTCCAGTCATTCGGTAAATGGGCCAGAGTAGCACACACAAAAGAGGAATATGCTGCCTCCAAAATCCACAGAGGCCTACCATGTGTTGGCTTCTTTCTGGTGGTAGGATGGGCCAGATGCAACAACTTCTCCTTCTTCACCTTAGAAGAGATATCACAACATGCTCCAGGCCACTAGACCCCTAGACATTTTACTAATGTAAAAGTCCCGGAATTTCAATGGGATTTATTTCCCATTCTCTGGCATGAAAATGTCTAACCACTATGTCTAGTGTAACTTATACCTCCTGCTCACCAGGTCCCATCACTATGTTTGCAAACTTTTAGTCTTTGTGATATTACATGTCAGTTATTTCTTTGAAAAACAAGCTGATTTTTAAAAGATTCAGTACCTCAGTTTGGTACTCTTGAACTAATAACAATTTTAAAGTCTGGGTGTCTTTACATCAATACCTTCATTAAACTGAGAGCTGGGTGGCACTGATGAACCAGAAATAAGCCCTGAAGAATGGCATATTTGTTGAGTAGAGGACATTTAGTAACTTGGGTGTCTCTGACTGGTTTAATTAGAAATAAGCTAAGTGGTTAGATAGCTAGAAATCATGACAAAAATTGTCATAATTATTGATAATACAGAGACTCAATAAAGGTTAGTGAAATAATTATTTAGTTACAGATTTCAGTATGATTTGATTCACTAATAATTTTTTTAGACCTAGGAGCGGTACAATCTTAGTTCCTGTTGGATAGAACTAAATTTGGGGTCAAATTCTCAAACTATGCCTAAACACATAAAAGTTCTTAGAGATAAAGAAGTCACTAGTTCTATTATGTGAACATCAGTTCTTAATATATTTAGCTGAAATTCTTGACGGCACCAGTGGCAAGCGGATGAAGGTTGACACTAACGTGTCTTAGATCCATCAGGCAAAGTGCTTATTGCTTGTGTAGATGACCTATGGAAAACAGTCCCTAGTGGGAGCAGGAATGAAACCGTGAGTGTTCAGATGGAACAGAAATAAGAACTCCGCAGTCCTCTGTGCCTATCTATGGGTAGAGCTACCCTGATACCATTTCTGAGAACAGGAAACAACAACAACAACAACAACAAAACCGCTGTTTGCAAAGATTAAAAAAAAAATTCTAGCCTATCTCAGGATTCCAAATTATGTCAGACAGTCCTGTCAGGCTATTCTTTCTTGGTCTGAACACCATTCTCTTGTGCCTGATACTAAGCTTGTTTCTTTTGCACCTTATTCTGTTCTCACTGGAGAGCACTAGACAGGGTTGACACAGTTCCTTCAGGATCACTGTCCTCCCCCCGGTTTCTCATTACCAGAATAAATCTTGGACAACAACTCAGACAGGTAACAGATTTACTCTGGAACTGTACTATTCTAGGTAGAAATACAGTAAAAACAAAAATACAACCACTACATCAGTTTTGTAGAACTCTTTCCATTAACTCGTGCACTAGACACTGGTGGAATAAATGGCAATCCAATTCTGAGATTCTAAGGGTCAGTGATTTAAATTTCCACCTGTATTTTGGATGTGATACCTCTCTGACTAGTAACCACTGGGTCTGTGTGATACGGGAGTAGCTGTCCTTTGTCCTTTCATGGTTGGGAATCACTTTTCCAAGGGTAATCTAAGTTCTGTAGTGACAGGTGTCTTAGAAATGCAGATATCTACCACACAACTCACTCTCCAAAGTCACTTCATGGAGTCACAGGAGCTCTGTAACTAACATCAGGAAATCTTGCAAAAGTTACTATTAAACCACAAATATTGTGGCTAAATGTGGCCTTCTGGGCAAATATTGCTACTTCTTGTTTGTTTGTCTGTTCTGGCATCACCAAGTCCAACAGTAGCTACAACTATCACATTTTTGTTTACTGCTTCTTAGCAACAAGGAGAAATGCTCTTCATTTCAAGAGGTTGTGCGAATATGGGGAAATGGGCCTTAGAGTCTTAAAGATCTGGGTTTATTTAGTCACCTTTGCCATCTGCTAGTTTCTTGGGACCTCAATTTCCACATCTATAACATGAGGTGATTAAACTATATACCATCTAAGGTTCCTAATTCTAAAATTCTATGAACTGTTTCCGTAAAAAGCAAGGCAAGTTTAGAAAATATTCTAGTTCATAAAACTTGTAACTCTTTTCATAAATTATCTACTAATTATATTCATTATGTTTTCTCTACTCCTAGTTTGCTGCAAATGATGCTGGTTTTGTCACCACAATGTCTACTTAGCAAAATCAAGGACCTCTGGGGCTTAGGAGAGGCAATAACATAATCTGAAAGTTGGTAAGAGAATCAAATCATTCTGTCTCTTTGTGTCAGGATCCATGTCCCTACTCCTAGGAATGACAATGCTTATGGAGAAGGAACCTAGAATTTACATCCCCAATCCCTATCACCTCTTGCCATCCTCATTGTCTGACTCAGTGAAGTTTTCTAAAAAAGATAACTAATGTATGAGCCTCAAATCTGAGCAGAATGCTGTCTGAATTTCTTGGTGTCTTGTATATTCAGGAATATATGCCCCGCCTGGACTCTTACTCCACCTAATAACCCTATACATTTATATCCTGTCTATAAAACTCAGCCCATCTATGGAGAAGCAACACTATTCTGTTCAACACAAGTCAGTGTTATCTATGCAAGAGCTCTGTCTTCAATTGTGTTTAGTGCAGATCCAAGACAATGACTGATGAACAAATATTTACTTCAGTCCTACTGTGTACAAAGCACTGAACTAGCCCTGACATATTACAGGAATTCTTGCGTTCATGACACCTGCTAATACTCAAAATTTAGGAGGAGAGTAAGTTGTTTTTCAAATTTCATAAAGTTTTCAAGATTCTGACCTCCTATGAGAAAAATCTGTGGAGTCTTAATAGGAGAAAAATCCCCGGTAGCAGTTAATGGGCCTGTCTCTACCTGATGATCCAAAAGGTTTAGTGGTAGTGTTTGTGGTCATGAAGGTAGTATGTGTGTATACTGGGGATGAGGGGAAGAAGATGTAAAATCTTCCGTTGAGGGCATGTAAAGCCCAGGGAGGTCTGGACTAAGGGGAATCCTTAGGCCAGTGACTTTCAAGTAATGGGCAATAGCCCATTTAGTGGACCCTCCAATCAATTTAGTGGGCTGTGACCAAGAATCCTCTAAAACTAAGAAGAAGAGAATAATGTGGAATACAAAATAGAGTGAGCTCTATTTCATGAAGCTTGTTTCTAGTTTATGTATGTGTGTTTATGTCTGTATACACAACTTTATACACACATATGTTCTGATATAAAACATATTTCTTGCTCTAGATCAAGTCAAAAATATGAGAAATGCTAATCAAGAAAAATTTCCACATTTCCCAGTAAGTTAGGTATTTAGATGTTAAGAGTCAACAACCATTTGTCAATGTAAGCCACTGCGTATGTGGCACTCACTTTGGCTAAAGGAAGATTAGAAAGCACTGCATGAAAGAACAAGCTGAAAGTTGCCAAAAGTCATTAAATAAGTTCCCTGACGTTGCCAAAGCCAGAGCTCATGTGCATACTGTTGAAATCTCCACTTTGGCTTTGATCATTTTGTTGCTCAACTACCAAAACTATCTTGGAGTTGAACAAAATCTCCCACTTCTTAATGAAAGAAGAAAGTTTGCTTTCTTAATGAAAGCAGGTTCTGTGCCTGCTGAGCTTGGTTTGGGGGCATAACTTGAAAACTGTAATTTGAGGCATAACTTTAAAAAAGTACTATGCCAGGGCACCTGGGTGGCTCAGTCAGTTAAGTGTCCGGCTCTTGGTTTCGACTCAGGTCACAATCTCATGGTTCATGAGTTTGAGCCCCACATTGAGCTCCGTACTGACAGTACAGAGCCTGCTTGGAATTCTCTCTCACTCCCTCTCTCTCTGCCCCTCCCCAGCTCATGTACGCTCTCTCACTCTCTCAAAATAAACAAATAAACTTTTTAAAAAGTAAAAAAAAAATAAAATTAGAGTCCAAAGAACCATGAGATGAGGCATTCTCCTTTTTTCTGGGAGTTGCTAGAAACTAACCTATATCCTAATAATGTCACTAGACTCCATAGGTCTGCTGCAGGCCTCCGGGGGAAAAAAAAAAAAAAAACAAAAAAACAACAACAAAAACCCAGACACATTCCAAAAGGAATCTTCCTTCCTCTAACATGATCCAGGAGGACTTTGTGGAGGTGGAGGCTTCAGCAGACCCTGAAAGACAGCTGTCAAGGTGGATGCGTGGTGTTTTAGTGAGATGTAATGCTTCCAAATAATGCATTGAGCCCTGATTACATCTCAATTTTTTTAAACCCATGCTTATGCTATCTCAGCCAGAAGACTGTAAGCTACAGGAGGACAATGTCCTCTGCTTCTGTGCATCCTTATGTGACCTACCTAATTGTGGTGGGAGCAAAGAGGCACCTAATAAATACTTTCGGCTGAGCTGTAGTTCTAGTTCACCCAAAGTGAGCACATTAATTGCCAAAAGCTTAAAACACAGAATCTTTCATGTAGGAGCAAAACTGGGTCCCTCAAATGTGCATTTTTCCTAATAAGACGCCAGCTCTGACTCAGGACAAGTTATTTCAAGAAATATTTTCCAATAACTTGAATGAAGGAAGTTCTCTGAAAACTAATTGCAACATGCCATCCTCAATGATGCTCCCAACTTCTCAGTGGGAAACAAATCATGCTCCTGGTCTGTCTGCAACAGAGCCTGTACGAGGACGATAAGCTGAGTATTCTCTAATGGGACCCCAACAGCCCTGCCACTTGAAAGATTAATTCTACATTCTGGTGCTGCTGTGATGTTTTACTGATTTACTTATTTACTGTGGGAGTACCATTTAGAATTATCCTCAGCCTTGCATAATTTACTCTTTCCTATTTTTTATCTAGATAAAACACTGTCAAATCCTGGAAGTATGAAGCATCCCATGCAAAACCTCTCCCAAGCACCACAATACAACTCTCCAGTGAGGATTCCTCTCCCAGTTATTAACCAGAAGATTTCAGCCATGGGGAGAAAGGAAAGGAGATGAGATCCCTCACACAACTCTGAAAATGGGCTTTTCTTCAGATTCTTGAGTTACTATAAGTGGCCACTCAATAGCGGTCAGATCACACAGCTGGAAAAGTGGCTGCTATATTCTCAATCACCCGCAACACAGAAATAAGCCAGGTAAGAAAAGGCTATCAGGGGAATAGAGCTTCATCAAATAAGATGGATGTAGCAAGAGAATTAAGAGCTTCAAAAGATACTGACTACATCTGGGCCCCAACTCTTACAAGGAAGAAAGAGAAGACATAGTTCCCAAAGGGGCTCATGTCAGTGATTTTTAGCCTCACTTTTCCTACAACTACCATGACAGATGATGGCTGCAGAGCACAAACTCCTCTGTATAACTCATTTGCCCTAGGAATAATGCATCTCTTCCTCTCACATTCAACAAAGCTTATTAAAATGTAGGTAAGTGTGGGGCACCTGGGTGGCTCAGCTGGTTAAGCGGCTGACTCTTGATTTTGGCTCAGGTCATGATCTCATGGTCGTGGAACTGAGCCCTGTGTGGGGCTCTGCACTGACAAACACAGAGCCTGCTTGGGATTCCCTCTCTCTGCCCCTCCTCTGCTGTGCTCTCTCTCAAACAAACAAACTAACAAACAAACATTAAGGGGTGCCTGGGTAGCTCAGTCATTGAACATCCAACTTTGGCTCAGGTTATGATCTTGTGGTTAGTGAGTTCAAGCCCCGCGTTGGCCTCTGTGCTGACAGCTCAGAGCCTGGAGGCTGTTTCGGATTCTGTGTCTCCTTCTCTCTCTCTCTGCCCCTCCTCCACTCGCACTCAGTCTCTCTCTCTCTCTCTCTCTCTCTCTCTCTCTCAAGAATAAACATTAAAAAATGTAGGTAAGTGGGAATCATCTACACAGTGCTAATTCTGAGTACACTCTAATGTTTTTGAGAACTTAGATACCTCACTAATAATAAGAGTGCTTGGGAAATACACCATTGTATAAAGTTGCTGCCACAGAGGTAAAAAGCTGGAGGTTATATTCTGAGCATTTCCCAATTTCAGAACAAGTCCAAGGCCTTTTCCTCATATTCCATACACTTACCTTCTGGGCTGACTAAGCCTAAAGTTTCCCGATCAAACATATGAGATTCTTCTATCTAGTTAAATTATCCCAGTCAGAGACACTCCAATATGGGGGAATGCATGACCCAGTAGGGCATTTGTTATGTTATGATAAGAACTTAAACAGTAGGACTCAGGTTAGGTACAGGTACTGTTGAGTTGCTTTTGATATCATTCTAATTCCAATAAGGAGAAAACGGCCAATGGAGTATTCAACTCAGGATTCTGCCCCTGACAGTTGCTCTGAGAAACATGTGTGAAACAGCAGACTGCCCTCCATGCTACTGTGCATGTTTTCCTTCTTGACCCTGATGTTATCTGTACGTCAGCTAATTTCATTTACATTCACTTCTCACATATGGCCCCAGGTGAAGATATATAATCTTCTCATTAAAAGATATCAATGAAAAAGTAAGGGAGATGAAAAAGATTAGCTGCTGTAGTTCCATTCAGGATTCTCCAGTTTCAAAGGATACGAAAATGGCATCTCAAAGAATTTCCATTTCTCCTATATCTGAAAAAATAAAGATCTGCTGAGAACTGCATTGCAGATGTGAGATCTGGCTGGGTGCTTGGGCCAGCAGATTGAGACTGGCAAGCACAGCCTTATATATTCTGTAGGTCCTGGCTAATGCCCACTGCCCATCCTCCTCCCCATCAGTATCTACACGGGGCAATGCCAGACATCACTCTTGGGTAAAACAGACTGAGGCATCACATGAGGTACACTTCATCGCTTATATTTTGCTTGAATCTTATTTAAAATAGGAAAGAAAAAATGAATTAGATGTATGCCAGAAAAATTAAATTTGCCCATATACCAGTGATCTTAGGTGCAAATTATTTGCTACCTCAATCAAACACTGGAAGTTTGATTTTTACCTGACTTCTGTGAAGGGCAACAGAAGAGAGAGTGTTGGAGAGAGATTATAGGTACCATTAGGTATTCTGCTCTTGTGTCTGATTTCAGGAAACACTTCGTCCCAGCCAAAGCAATGACTCATCCTCTGCTGCCAGTGTCACAATAGGAATTTGATTTGCTGCAGCAAAGAGTGCAACACTCCTTAGAAAAGCTCTGCTCTAGCATTTGTGAAAGATTAATTAAATTAAGTGCAGAAAATGGAAAATTACTTTCACCATTTTACATTAGAGAGAGATGACCAAAACACCACTTGAAGGTACTAACAACTTTACTTCAAAAAACAAGCACGTTTCTGTATTTGTTTGCTTTTGGTCGTTGCTGATTTGATTTTGGTTTTTTGGTATGTAATCAAATACTATGTTATAGGAAACAGACTCAGGGAGATTTGGGGGAGTGTGAGATTATGCTACACAGACATTCTAAAGAGACGGTGAAACCACCAGCAACTACATACCAATGATAACTGGCAGAGAGTTCTTTAATTTAAATTTACATTCTCCTTTACTCAACAGTTATTATTGCCTTTCCACGATAAAAAAGACTATAGAAAGTACTAAGATATCCCTAATGTAAGAGAGGAAGTGGTATGTTCCATGGGAAAGGGATGCTTATTTTGAGGAGAGAATTATCATTTCCAAATGAGGAAGTCTTTCTGGTAGAAGGGTAAAATGGACTGGCCTTGAAGGATGAACAAAACAGCGAATGTTCAGAAATTAAAGGTTTTCTGAGTGATAAGCACAAAGAAATGAAGGTGAGAAAATGCAGCGAATCAGGGAGCAGTGAGCAGCTGAGACTGCCAGGAGTGGGGGAGACTTGAGAGCAGTGCCACCAGATGTGGGGACCAGATTGGTGGAAGGTCATGACACATATTAAACACATAGATATGTGGGAAATGTGCTCAGCCTTCATGAGCCGTGAGCAGGAGTTCAATTAAAAACTTTAACAATTAGAGCAGACAGGGCAGCTGCAGGGCTGGAACAGGGTCTTGGAGACCCACTTCTAGGCCAGGTGTTAACCCTTTAGTTACTGGACTGCAGGACAGTAACATGCAAACAGGATTGAATGGGATAGAATAGCTAGGTTATGGAGAAGGGCAGCATTTGGGGTTTTAGAAGAAGTGATGATTCACAAATGAGTACAATGTATTTCAAAATTTTAGCAACCAGTACAGCTATACCAATATATACTAGTTGAATACAAGTTCTGTCTAAGGGAGTAATAATAATTTTCAAAAAGCAAAAAGCTAATAAAAGTTTTTGTTTTTCAGATCTGTAGAGTAGACCTCTACTTGGATGCCCCAAAGATACCTCAAACTCAGTAAGTCTAAAGCAAAAATCATCATATTCTTTCTTAAATGTGTAACGTCTTATGATTACTTCAGGAAATGGCACCATTAGCTATTCAGGTACTGATGTCAGAAATCTGGCAATCATTACAGGTCTAGAACATCACTGCCAGCATATGAACCCCCATCCTAGTTTGGGAGAACCATCACTGTATGAATTTTGATAGGAGCCAGGGTGATCTCTCCCTTTCACATTCAATGTTTTTTGCCCTCAGAACCTTCTACAGTTTCCAGAACACATCAAATTCAAGGTGGTCCTGAATCTCAGGCACATTCCCATTTTCCCAGTGAGACTACCTTCCTGTCTCCAGCCAAAGAGTCTTGTAAGACTTCCTGGTCAATTTACATGCATAATATTTTAGGGATATAGTTGAAATATAGTCAAGTGTGTTCTTAAAATATATATTAATTTAATTGTGCATGTGTTTAATTAAATATGTTAATTTGAAAACACTATTATTCAACTTGGACATTTTATAAATCAATAATATACAAACTTTTTGATAATTTCTTTGACAGACTCATTCATTATTTCATCCTCTCAGTCATTCAAAACATGTTAGTAATATGTTGGACTTAATAGAATAATCTCCATTTTCCTTAGTTTTTTCTCACTATTGCCCATCTTCTTGTTTTTTTAATTTTTCTTTCCAGGAAATATCTACAGTTTCATCTTCCAACACTTTTATTGAACTGTCTGCTTCTTAAATGATTAATTTCCAAGAGTTCATTCTTATTCTCTGAACGAACAGCATCCTACTCTATTTTCATGTAGGCTGTATCTTTCTCTTATCTCCCTGAGGTTTTAACTATGTTTTCTTTGAAGTTTTCTTTGGCTCCTTGCATTGCTTCTGATTCCTTTGAGTTCCCACTTCCTGTTTCTTCACTCTGGTTTCTGCCTTTCATGCTGGTTGCTTTAATCAAATGTCTAGTGATTCTTAGCTGTCCATTCATATTTAATAATGAAGCACTAAAAAGCTGTTTTGAATCTGGCATATGATATGAACTGGTAGACTTCACCATAGAGTATTTGGGCAAAAAGACAGGTTGGTCTTTTTCGTTGTTTTTAATACACAAAGTGTATTTGTTAGGTTACAGGTTAGGTTACAGGTTGCTACAACAAAGAGGTCCCCAAATACAGTGGCTCAAACAAGTCAGGAATTCATTTCTTTCTCTTTTTAACATTCCATAGTTGATGGGTAGTGCTAGACAATCTGCTGCTCTTTCTGTTCTTTCTATCTTGCTGCTCCACTGACCCTCAGAGTGTCTTCCTTGTCCACATGGCTGGGGCTGCCTCAGCAGCACATCCACATCCTATCCTTGGAAGAAGTTAGAGAAAGGGGAGGACAAGCAAATTTCTTTTAAGAGAGCTGAAGAAGCTGCTCACACTGTAAATAAGAATTTGGTTGGTTAGTAGTGGGGCGCCTGGGTGGCTCAGTCAGTTAAGCATCTGACTTCAGGTCATGATCTCACAGCTCATGGGTTTGAGCTCTGCATCAGGCTCCGTGCTGACAGCTCAGAGCCTGTGGCCTGCTTCAGATTCTGTGTCTTCCTCTCTCTCTGCCTCTCCTCCGCTCACACTCTGTCTCCCTCTCAAAAAAAAAAAAAAAAAAAAATAAGCCTTGAAAAAAAATTTAATAAAAAAAAGTATTTAAAAAAGAATTTAGTTAGTAGTCACACTCACTGCAAGAGAGCCTGGGAAATGTAGACTCTAGGTAGTCACGTTCCCTGTCAAAATTTGGGAGGGCTCTGTTAGTAAAAGGGGACTTTCAAATGTCCGTATCTCTAGGTTTTTCTCCAGGATAGTTCCTTTTCTCTAGAAGTGAATCCAGCAACCCCTTACCTGGCATATCCAGGCTACTGGTATTCACTGTCAAATGCATAAATTAGGGCTTCTCACTCCTACCTCCTCTGTGCCTGATATCTCAGAGTCTGGTGGTCTTCTGGTTGACTTCCTAGAGAATAAACTGATTTTTTTGGTGTATAGGAGGCCTGGTTACCTGTCTGTGTGGGACAGAAGTGGGGAACAACTGCTCCTTGGACAGACTTTCTCCTAAAAACCTTCCTCTTGGTCTCCCAACCCAGTCCTTGCCTCCTGTGGTCTCTGATGTCTTTATTTCTGAGCTTTTCAGGGGTCTCTGAATACCTGCATGGCAAGAACTTAGATTTCACTTTGATGTTCTCTTACCATTCCTCTGCTACTTTTTAGTCTTCATAAATTCTAGTTCAGGGTTATATACATCTACCTTCATCAAAGATGAAGTCTGAATTTCTGTTTCTTGTTCTCTTCATTATTTAGGGGATATGAAAAAGGAGAAGGAAGTGAAAATGGTTTTACTACCTTGAAAATGGAAAAATTTTTTTTCATCTGCATATGATGTTATCACTGGAAATTTTATCTCAAACCACAAATGTCCATTTGCTTAAAATAAGTTTTATTTTTCCATTCATCCTGTGGGCGTATATTTATGATCTCCACAAAGTAACCACTAATTGTATTTCATTTTCAAGTGATCTTTAAAAGGCTTATTTACAATGATATCCAAGACTTGCAGTTGTGAAGTCATTTCCCACCCTCTCCCATACTTACACAAAATCTATATTGAATTTCTTTTGTCAGATGACTTCTATAACCAGCAGTGACAGAGGTGATTCCAAGCTATTGTGTCTTTCCTAAACAAATGTTTGTGGTTCAAAACAGTGTAATTATAGGCTCCTGGGTGGCTCAGTCAGTTAAGCGTCCAGTGCTTGGTTTCTGTCAGGTCATGACCTCATGGTCCTAAGTTGAGGCCCTCCTCAGGCTCCACGCTGGGTGTGGAACCTGCCTAAGAGTCTCTCCTTCTCTTCCTATCCCTCCCTCGCTTGTTCTCTCTCTCTCTCTCTCTCTCAAAAAAGTATAATTTAAAATAGTGCCCTGTAATATAAAAGGGTTTTTAATACCTGAATGTAAGGCAACTCTCTTTATTCTGAAAGAACTGTAGGAATAAAAGTTTACATGAAAACTTTATAATTTGGCATTAAAGAATTAAACTCTTTTCCTATTTTTGCTCATGTTATGCCATGTACACACTGTGTCCTCCTTCAGCTTCTTTCTCTGGCTAACTCACACTGATCCTTCAAGACTCCTTTCAATTGTCAGCTCCTACAAGAAGCCTTCCTTAACCGCTTCGCAGAGCTCCCCCAAAGGCTGATCAGGTGCTGCACCTGTGCGTTTCCACGACACCCAGTGTTCCTCCTAAATAGCATTTATAATATTGTAATCACTGGTTTATTTGTCAGTCTCTCCCACTAAACTGTGAGTTCCTGGAGGGCAAGGTTCATGTCTTATTTATCTTCACATTCCTAGCATCTATAAACCATGCCTGAACATAGCAGTTGCTAGTTATACATTCACTTACTGAATGAATAAGAGAGATGTTGATTTCCAACTGGAAATAAAAGTTCCTCAATGAAATCAAGGACAAAGGAATCCAGAGAGATCATTTACCTTGGTTAGTTTTATTCACTCTTTCCCATAGTGACTCAATATTAACCGAGCCAAGCACAGAAAATGTCTTCTATAAGCCTCAATTAAATGAAACTTCAGAAATAAAAATTTACCTTGGAAAATTAAGCAATTGGATTGCTGGTTGGACAAAAAGATGCATAAATTTGTGCTTTCAGTATTTGTCTTAGTCAAAGCTCTTTGGTTCTAATGGAGAGAAAGTCATCCAGGTTAAAAATGAGGGTTAATGGACCCAGAAAACACAAAAACCCTATAATGAGCTGTCACATTGGAGAGAAAAGCCATAGAGGGTAGGAAAATTTTGTGAGCACTTTGGGCTATAGTCTGCCCTTTTCCATATGTCAACCAGATACATGGAAGAAAACAGCAACTACTCCAACGTGGACTTTGACTTGCAGGCTGAACAGCTGACTGGAAGATTTGAGCTCCTTTACTGCTTTCATCCACCGCAGCTGCCATGATGCAGGGCCATCCATCACGCTGACAGTGTGGCAGGCAGGATGTCTCCCAAGCCATGGTGGCTATGCAGATGGACTTAATCACAGCTGCACTAATGGAACTCTTGGGGGGCAACATATGAATAAGTTTCTGAGATGTAGACGCATAGGCTGAAGAAGTAGAAGACACAATATAAGAATCTTCTTTTTAAAGATCAGGCATGCAGCTGGCTAAATGGAAGAGCAACTCTATGATTCAGCCCATCCACCTACACCCTGCTGAAAATTATGGCTGGTCTCCAACCATGTCAATTTAATCATGACACCAAACTAGCAAAGGAAAGAGGCAAACAAAGCAAAATATAAAACACACATACTGAGCAAAACTGCAGTGATGGTTTTTGTGTAGTTAATTTATTCCTCCAGGGAATCTCTCTTGGGGGGTGCCCTATTTCCCCAACTTTGTCTGTATTAGGTACTCCCTTCCCCAACTACCATGTGGTGTGGCAGATCTTTGGCATATCTCTATCAGGGTATTTACTGTCCACACCCTTGTCAATCTTCACCACTTTCTGAGATTGGGAATCATGTCATTCATAGATCTTTTAGTTTAAAGAAGGGTATACATAATTAACAAATGAATATTATGCTGTATAGTTCTATATTCTTAGAACCTAGTATGTGCCCAGGTCATAGATGGATGAGTATATGGATAAATAATAAAAAATAAATGAAATTAATATATCTATAATTAAAATTTAATTGCTTTTAAAAAGTTCTGTAGTAAGAGTTGAAGGGGAGCAAAATATGCCACCCCAAAATATGCCACTTTAAAGTTCCTTAAGAAATAGCCAGTGCAACAGTGACACTCTGACCATCCTTTGTCTCCTGGAAAGTAGGAAATCCATCTCCCATCTGAAAGGTACCCTCCCTGTGACAGGTGGGTAGAAGACATCCTTATCACCAGAGATAGGGAATTCAAGGCCAAGGAACCTATATAAACAAACCTTGTTACTTCCTCCCTAATTTATTACCCCAAGCCCAAAATTCTTTGTGTTTTAATTCTTTAAAAATCTATTGTTTCTTTGTTTGAAAGGTATAAAAGCTGCCTGCTTTGGTTACTTCTTTGAATCTCTTATTTGTATAGGTTCCCATATGTACAAAATTAAATTTGTTTTTCTCTTGTTAAACTGCTTATGTCAATTTAATCATGAGACCAGCCAAAGAATGTAGAAGGGAGAAAGTTTTCTTCTCCTACAGAGTCATAGGTTTAAAAATTTCTCACAACTTTCATCTGATTTATTTCACATATAAACATCAACAGAGTTGATGTCCATCTGTCCTTTAAAAAGTGTTTTTATTCCAGAAGTCTGTAAGTTTTGAGGTAATTATAAGATAAAGACTTTTACCGTAGTCTGGTGTTCTTAACACATTAGGAGAGTAGGGCAGGGAGTGAGGGTGGGGTCCAAGAGATCCTGAAGCTGAATGCTAACTGACTCTGATGGTGGCTGACTTTTTCTGCAATGCTCTATTTAACCTGACAATATCCATGCTATTTGTAAATTTCTTTCTTTCTTTTTTCTTTTCTTTTTTTTTAAGCTGTTAAGATGACCTGAATCTGCTTCAGGTTCAGTTCTGCTTAAATACATTTAGATGGCATTTAGGCCATTGCTCATTTTAGCTAAACTTGGGGGAAAGGGATGTGTTGTTGGCTCTCTTTATCATTCTTTGATGAAAACAGAGAATAGACATTGACATTTTACATTAAAGGTCAATTTCCACATCTGTAAACTAAGCATGATGACACCAATTCACAATGCTGTGGTGAGGGATAAATGGGATGACGTCAGTTCACCACAGTGCCTGATACATAGTGGGTTCTCCACATATGTTTGTGGATCCGAACCAATTTAATTAAATAAGGGTGCTAGTCCAAAGATACTTTTATTTCTCTCTCATGGAAAGCAATTTTTCTGACAAAGAATTTCTTTCTCCGGGGACTGTAGCAGATAAAATAGGAAGTTTTGATACAAGCATAAGAATATAAAGTCTGAAAAACAAAGGACTTAGATATTCCCATTTCCATCTAAACTGCTCCAACCCCACTCAATTCTGTTCTGTTGAAAAACCCTAGGCCTTCATCATGCTATTTCTCCTCTGCTTGAGCAAGTGATGAGAATTCAAAGAGGAGTCAGAAAAATGTTAGAAGGTGTCTTTTCCTTTCTTGCCTAATAGAGCATCGGACTAGAAAACCACATTTCACTCTAGATAGGTATGTGACCATACTGAAGTCACTTTGACATGTTAGGGCTGAAATGAGAAGAAGACACTAAGAAAACAGCTAACCACTCCACCATCCTATGAAATATAATGAATCAAGGACAGTACTGAAATGTGAAGAAGTCCAATAACTCCTACCTGAAAATATTTGTCAAATCCTTGCCTATCCACATCAGCACACCTGACCGAGACACTCACTTGTGGCTGGATGATTCTAACCTATTTACACGTTTTAACAAGATAGGTCAGCTATGGTCCACAATCTTTACTATTAGCCCACCCGCTCTGGCCTTGCCTGCCTCTCCAACCTCATCTTTCCTTGCTCACTCTCCCAGGGTCACATTGGTTTCCTTTCAGCTCCTCAAACACACCACATTTCCTCCTTTCTTTGGGTCTGTGCTTCCTCAATGAAAACCCTTCCCCTAACTTTTGCCTAGATATCTCCTACTCATCTTTCAGGTTTCAGCTGAAATGTCACTTCCTGATGAGTATTTAAATAGATCCCCTACTTTGTGCTTGCTCTCATGCACTCTACACTTTTTCTTCACGACACTCACTGCAACTTGGAGTTTTATATTTATTTGACTGTTTGTTTAACGTCCATCACTACCAGGAGAGAAAAGGCTCCATGATGGCAGAGAATCTGTTTTGAGCACCACTGTATATACAGGACCCAATGCAATGCTTGATTCATTGCTGAGCAAGTAGAAACAAAACGGCATTTGTTAATCATATACAATTTTGTTGGGGATACACTTTGAAGTACAACTGAAAACTTTTCTAAGGGAGAGTATATCGGTAGGGATTCTCTTTATGGAGAAAGGGTTCCTTATTATAAGACTACTACCAAAATGTTATTTTCAATACACTACAGTTCCCAATGGCAAATTATGTTTAATCACTGCCAAATCTATCCAAAGTATTTAGTATCTATTCAAAGTGCTGAATTACCTGACATAAGCTTTGCTTGAGTTTACAGAACTTTGAACTTGGGGTTCTTTGTGACTCAGTTTCCTTATCAGTAAAAAGAGGAGTATGAACTAATTGCTCCCTAAGACTAATTCAAAATTTCAAATCCTAGGCTAAATTATTATTTCTGCAAAAGATGTAAACCAGCAGCTCAAACACAAACACACACATACATACAAACTTCAGTAGTAACCAAAAAAGTAAATTTAAAAAATGAGACACTATCTTTGCAGGTCAGATTGGCAAAGATGGAAAAAAAATATCCTTGTTTAGCAGTTTCAAGAAAAATAATTTTCATTACTGTACAATATATGGAATGCCTATTTAGCAATATGTATCAAAAGTCTGAAAAAGTATGATGCAGATTATATTTTTCAAAGACAGCCACACCAATAGAGTCCATAATCCCATTTGATCTTCCTACGACATGATGTTGATGCTACTCCATTGAGAGTAGGAGTCTATGTGCCCTGGAGAGGCCTGTACAATAGAAGTGATGGTGCATGGTTTCCAAGGCTAAGTTAGAAAAGGTGACACTGCTTCCACTGGGCTTCCCTAAGCTGCATGGAAGAAGTCTAGTTACCCTGAAATCAACATGCTAGAGAGATACCACATACAAATGGAAAATGGTGCTTAAGGAGTCCTAGCTGTGCTAGCTCCACTCTTTGACTCTTCCCAGCCCAAGCACCACACATGTGAGTAAAAGAGCCTTTGAAGAGTCCAGCCTCCCACCCTCGAGCCAACCCAGCCCATGTCAAGCAGAACAGAAATAAGCTATCCTTAGTGGGCCCTGCTCAGTTTGCTGATTCAAGAGTAAAATAAATGTTGTTAGAAGTACTAAGCTTTGGGGTAGTTGGTTACATAGCAATTGTTAACTAGAAAGTTATATATACTCTTGGGTTAAAAGATATCTATATCCCTACATATAGATAGATAGATAAAGATGTAGACAGATGAAAGATAGATAGATAGATAGATAGATATGTATATAGATATGTATAAATATGTATAGATATAGATATCTTTTAACTTAGCAATTTCAGTTCTAGACATTTGTGCCAAGAAAATATTTAGAAAATATACAAAAATAGCTAGAACATTATTAATAAAGCCAAATGTTTTGAAACCATCTAAAATGTTTAGCAACTGATTAAATATTTTATATTCACACAATCACTAGGCAGCAACACAAAAAAGTGATGCATTTATGATAGTAAATCATGCATCAAAAAATGTAATTAATCTAATTCCTTGCACCCAAGCTCCATTTTCTTGTAATTTTTATAGGACCTATGTGCAAGTAAATCGACTTTAGGTGTAAAAATGAGGTTAAGCATATACATCACTGGTTCATGTCCAGCTCTCCTTAAATGTTTTATTTATGCAAAGATATTAAAGCATATTAGTTGTTTTTCTTTTTAACAAAAATTATACTCTACAAATTATTTAAATTATAAACTCTGCAATTTGCTTTTTGACCTCATAATTATTGCAGATATCTATATATCATATCATATCTCTTCATGTCATAGATCTGTATTTAACTCATTGTTTCTAATAGCTTACCATAACTTATTCAAACTTTTCTCCCACTGATGGACATTCAGGTTGTACTAGATTTTTCTTTTATATCACTACAAGCAATGCTAAAATAAATATTTTGGTTTAAATATCTTCAGGCACTGATGCTTCTATTTCTATAACATAAACTCTCAAGAATGGGTTTGCTGGGTTTTTAATATACATTGTTAGATTACTTTCCAAAAGGAACACAGCAATTCATATTTCCACCAGCAAATTCCCTGCACCCTTACAAGCAACACATTCTCTCTCTCACGGGTGGAAAACTGTCTCAATGTTATATACTTTTTCATATATTCAGGATATAAATCACTTGTCATATGTTACAATTATTTTTTCTATTTGCCATTAAACTTTTCTCATGGCATATTTTGCAGCATTACAGTTTTAAATTTTGTACGTCAAATCTATTAATCTTTTCCTTTATGGCTGCCTAGACCTTTGTCTTAAAACCTCAACACCCTGTCAATGATTAGCATTTGTGGGTGTGGGCATGGTTGAAGACACTAATCTGGACAGGACTATTCTTTCTATACTGAGCACTTGAAGTACAAACATAAATTACTCCTTTGCTGCCATTGTCCAGAGAGACTGTATATTTGTTCAATTGTGAGTTCTAGACAAGTGGTCTGATACCTTTGTTCAAAATAAGCAATTCCATTCCTCAAAGAACTGAGCTTTTCTGATGGAGATGTGAGTTGGTATACAATGAGTCTGTAGCACTATAAAACATGCTAATCTATTTCTTGTTCCTTTAAGGAAATAAAAGTAACCTTCAAAATAATCTTTCTATAGGCATCTCACAAAATGCAAGTTTCTAAGTTCTATAATATTTCATTGTTACTAAAGAGAAACTTTTGGGCTATGCAAATCCAGGCGGCTCGGGCTTTAGATATCTCATCTGTCTTTGATGAAAGCCTTGACTTGACAAATACCCAAGATTTATTGCTTTATGGCATCTGGTTAGATATGAATTAATAAGAGCTTTTACAGTTTCTTCTCCCATTCCCATTGTATTTTTTCAAGCACATAAGCTTGCATTTTTATCTATCAATGAAAACAGGATGAGGCATTTTAATTATTTCAAAATCTACAGTTTAAAAAGTCAACTTTATCATAAGTATACAAATGTGAATAAATTGCTGAAAACATGCCCTTAACCAGATAGGACTCTACCCTATGAACAAGATTAGAGGGTAGAGCAGAGGGCATTATGCAACTAATTCCTTATGTAGTGCTTGGGAGGAAATCAGAGGACTCCACTGGCTTTAATATTATCACTATAATTTCTAAGTCTGTATTTTTATATCCTTTATCTTCCACCTAAGTTCTGTCTACCAAAACTTTTCTACTTCATATGTATTTATGACTCATATCTATGACTTAGTCGTATATATATATTATATGTCATATATGATTATGTCATGAAAGCAAATCAATCAACATCCTTGCACAGGGATTTCCCAGTTTCTGTCAATGGCACAATTACAACTTTAAACCTTATAGTCACCTTTGCCCCTACCTTTTCTTCACTGTATCAAACCCTATTGATTTTTAAATCATTTATTCATTCAAAACATTTATTACACATATACTATATATTTTTCATTGTGGTAAAATACACATAAAATTTACTATTTTAAGCATGCCTAAGTATACAGTTCAGTGGCATTAAGTACATTCACAATGTTGTACAACCATCACCACCATCCAGTTTCAATGCCTTTCATCATCTCAAATTGAAATTCTGTACCCATTAAACAATAACTCCCCATTCCTACCTCCCCTGATGGCCCTGGCAACCACCATTCTACTTTCTATGAATCTGACTACTCTAGGTCTAATAAATAGCATTACTAAATTTTTTGCATATTGTTAAGTATTTCCTTATGAGATATAGTGTTTATTCAATAAAAGTTCTTTAGCAAATTAATCATTGGAGGATCAATTTTACAGCTGCCTGGATGTAAAGTATGAAAAACTAAATTTCTGGGTCAAAGAACAGCCAGATTTTAACACATTTTTACACACCAGCAAATTTTACTCCAGAAAGATGCCACTGTTAAAAGAGATCATATTTATCTCTACTGTATCATTAGTTTTGCATACAAACCAGCTGCTGATTTGTAGCTGCTTCTTCTAGCTCTTTTTGTACCAAATTTGTATAGCACACAATTTGTATAGCAATACAATGATTTGTATTGAACAATTTGCACTTTATCATCTTAATGTGTGATATGGTTATATATATTGCTGTTGTCATTTGTGTAGCTTATGTGGAGGTTTGCCAGGGCCTCCTATGAGATCCCACTGTTGATTTTATAATCCCAGCATGCTATATTATTATTCACTAATGTTTTTTCAAGGTATGTATGAAGGATATTTTTCTTTTTTCTTTTTTCCTCCCTTATTTTCCTATATATTTTAAAGTCTATTTTAAGTTAACTGATACAGGGACCATACTAATGATACATTAGCAAAGTAAAGGCGGATGATATAATCTAGTTACATATAATTAGTGGATGATCTGATTCAAGAAATAAAAGATTATAGGGGCACCTGGTGGCTTAGTCAGCTAGGCGTCCAACTTCGGCTCAGGTCATGATCTTGCAGTTCATGGGTTCAAGCCCTGCGTCGGGCTCTGTGCTGACAGTTCAGGGCCTGGAGCCTGCTTCGGATTCTGTGTCTCCCTCTCTCTCTCTCTCTCTCTGCCCCTCCCCCACTCATGCTCTGTCTCTGTCTCTCTCTCTCTCTCTCTCAAAAATAAACATTAAAAAAAAGTTTTTAAAGAAATAAAAGATTATAAAAGGAGAAAGTAGAGTGCTGCTCTGATAGGATTCCAATTGCAGTTCTTACACCATTATTTTTAATGCAATTTAGAGCATATTTCTTTAACTGAAGTTATCTTCTATATAAAAAGTAAGCAAACTCGGAAGGAGGGCATCACCTTGGCAGATCACAAATAAAATACCAGAATGTCCACCAGGAGCCCAGGACAGTGCCCCCATTCACAGATCTTCCTTATATGGAGTATTCATCCTATGCACTCAACAAGTACTTGAGTACCCAGTAGGTGCTAAGGACATAACAATGTTCTAGAAATTTGGTCCAAGATGGTGGTGTAGGAACATCCTGAACTCATCTCTACCCATGGACACACGGATTCTATGCTACATATATAGCAATTCCTCCTGAAGAAGAACCGAAGGTTGATTAAACAGTTTCTGCACAACAAAAGACAGAGGGACCACAAAGAAAAGGACAGGAGAGATGGAGACATGGTAATAGCAGGAACTCCACCCCCATCCTACAACCCACAATAGGTAGGATATCACTGAGAAGCCAAGCACAGATTCACCTGACCTAGGACACAGGAAAAAAAAACCCAGTGGTTTAAAGGGAAACTAAACTATAATCTTTTTAATGTTTATTTTTGAGAGAGAGACAGAGCATGAGTGGGGAAGGGGCAGAGAGAGAGAGGGAGACACAGAATCTGAAACAGGCTCCAGGCTCTAAGCTGCCAGCACACAGTCCGGTGTGGGGTTCAAACTTGGGAATGGAAAGATCATGACCTAGGCCAAAGTTGGTAGCTTAACCAACTGAGCCATCCAGGTGCCCCAGAAACTAAACTATAAATGAAGCAAAATCCAGTTACAAACCCTAGAGCATCTACCAAACAGTAGAGAAACTACTGGAATTCTCACTCTCTCTACAGCCAAAGGAACTTGTGAGCACTCCTGTTTATGTACCCTCTCCTCCTTTATAACACAGAGGGGAGCAGAATTCCAGTTCCAGCTGTGCCTACAAGGCAGCTTTGGCCTGTACCCACCTTAGTTGTCCCTCCAGGGAGTCCCCTGCACAGATTACCTCAGCCCACACTGACTCCAGCTCCAGCTGTCCTACCAGGGTGGCCTGAATATGGGGCACACCAGGACCTCTCAGCCCTGTCTACTCCAGCTCTACTCAGCCAGCCAAAGCTGTCAGGCACATGCAATCTACACAGGACACATTCCTACACAACCTCACTCATTCAAGACTGGGAGAGGCAGCTATTCCACCTAATTCGTGGGGGAAAAAAACAGAAAGAAAAAAATGAAGAAACAGAGGAATATGTTCCAATGAAAGAACAAACTTCAGGAAAAAAAAAAAAACACAACTAAACAAAAGAGAGATAGGCAATCTAGCTGATAGAGCTCAAAGTAATGGTCATAAAGATGTTCACCAGCCTTGAGAGAGGAGTGGATGAACTCAGTGAGAGTTTCAACAGAGTTAGAATATATTAAAAAGAACTAATCAGAGATGAACAATACAATAGATGAAATGAAAAACATATTAGAGTAAATCAACAGCAGATCATCAGATGCAGAAGAAAGAATTAGAGAAATGGAAAGCAGACTGGTGGAAAGTACCCAAGCTGAATAGCAAAAAGGAAAACTAAAATTTAATGAGGATAAGAAATCTCTGGGACAACATCAAGAGTAGGAACATACACATTACAGGGGTCCCAGAAGGAGAAAAGAGAGAAAAAGAGGCAGAAAACTTACTTGAAAAAAAAATAGCTGAAAACTTCCTTAACCTATGGAAGGAAACATACATCTGGGTCCAAGCACAGACAGCACCAAACAAGATGAATACAAGGAGACCCACACCAAGACACAATAATTAAAATGTCAAAAGTTGAAAATGAAGAGAGAATCTTAAAAGCAACAAGAGAAAAGCAAGAGAGAAGCATTGTTACATACGAGAGGAAATCCCGTTAAGACTATCAGCTGATTTTTTCAAAAGAAGCTTTCCAGGACAGATGGAGTGGCACAATATAATCTAAGTGCTAAAAAGAATAAAAAAGCCTACAACCAAAAATACTCTACTCAGCAAGGTTATCATTAAGAATTGAAAGAGAAATAGAGTTTCCAGGACAAAAAATAAAGTTAAAGGAGTTCATCATCAGTAAACAGGCCTTACAAAAAATGTTAAAGGAGCTTCTTTAAGCAAAAAAGTAAAGGCTATAGCTAGAAGTAAAAGAATTATGAACTTATCAAAATTATGAAAAGGAGGCGCCTGGGTGGTTCAGTTGGTTAAGCATCCTACTCTTGATTTTGGCTCAGGTCATGATCTCACAGTTCTTGAGATGGAGTCCCACGTCAGGCTGCACACTGACAGTGCAAGACTTGCTTGGGATTCTCTCTCCCTCGTTCTCTTCCCATCCCCCACATTCTATCTTCTCAAAATAAATGAATAAATTTAAGAGAAAATGATGAAAGGAAAAACATTTCACTGATAAAACCAAACATACAGTGTAAAAGCAGATCAATCACTTACAAAGCTAGTATGAAGGTTAGAAACAAGTAGTAAAATCAATTATATTTACAAACAATAGTTAAGAGATACAAAAAATTTTGAAATGTAAATTATGTTATACACATAAAACACTGAGGGAGGAGTAAAAATGTACTGCTTTTAGAATGTGTTCGAACTTAAGTGGCCATCAGCTTAATATAGACCATTACATACACTGGATGCTACATATAAACCCCATGGTAATCACAAACCAAAATCTTGTAATAAATACACAAAGCGTAAAGAGAAAGGGATTAAAACATAACACTAAAACTCATCAAAACACAAGGGAAGAAAAGAATAAAGGAGAGAATAACTACCAAAAAACCCAGAAAACCATTAACAAAACAGCAATAAGTCAATAATTTAAATGTAAATGGACTAAATGACCCAATCAAAAGACACAGAGTGACTGAATGGATAAAAAACAAGACCCATCTATATACTGCCTACAAGAGATTCAATTCAGACATAAAGACACATAGACATTGAAAATGAAGGGATATAAAAACATTTTACATGCAAATGGAAGCTAAAAAAAAAACCAGGGTAGCAATACTTGTATCAGAAAAAATAGACTTTAAAACAAAGGCTGCCACAAGAGACAAAGAATGGCTTTATATAATGAAAAAGGAATCAATCCAACAATTTTATGTATGTATGAACCCAACATGAAAGCACCTAAATGAAGCAATATTAGGGGTGCTTGCGTGGCTCAGTCAGTTAAACTTCCGACTTTGGCTCAGGTCATGATCTCATGGTCTGTGAGTTCAAGCCCCACATCGGGCTCTGTGCTGACAGCTCAGAGCCTGGAGCCTGCTTTGGATTCTGTGTCTCCCTCTCTCTCTGCCCTTTCCCCACTCACACTCTCTCTCTCTCTCTCACTCTAAACATTAAAATTTTTTTTTTTAAATAAATGAATATTAACAGACACAAAGGGAGAAATTGACAACAATACAATACTAGTAGGGGACTTTAACATCCACTTATATCAATGGCTAGATCCACCCAGGTAGAAAATAAATGAGAAAACTGGCTTTGAAAACACATTAGACATAGATTTAACAGACATATATATAGAATATTCTATCCAAAAACAGAATACAGATTCTTTTCAAGTACACATGAAATGTTCTCTAAGAGAGATCACAAGTTTGTACACATGAAATGTTCTCTAAGAGAGATCACAAGTTATGCCATAAAGCAAGAATCAATAAATTTGAGAAGACTGAAATCATATCAAGCATCTCTTCTAAACACAAGGTTATGAAACTAGAATGAATTACAAAGGAAAAAAAACTGGAAAAAAACACAAAAACATGGCTAAAAAACATGCTATTAAACAATTAAGGGTCAATGAAGAAATCAAAGAGGATATAAAAAAATACATGGAGATAAGTGAAAATGAAAACACAACAGTTCAATCTTTGGGATGCAGCAAAAGCCATTCTAAGAGTGAAGTTTATAGTGTTACAGCCCTACCTCAAGAAACAACAAACAAATCTCAAACAATCTAACCCCACACCTAAAGGAACAAGAAAAAGACAAACAAAACCCAAAGTGAGTAAAAGGAAATAAATCACAAAGATAAGAGAGGAAATAAATGAAATAGAGACTAAAAAACCAATAGAATAGATCAATATAAGCAGGAGCTGTTTCTTTGAAAAGATCAACAAAATTGATAAACTTTTAACCACTCATCAAAAAAAAAAAAAAAGAGGGGGCAGGGAGAGAGAGGATGCAAATAGATAAAATCAGAAAGAAAGAGACTACAACTGACACCACAGAAATAGAAAGACTACCAAGAGGCTATTATGAAAAATTATATGCCAATAAAATGAACAACTTAGAAGAAATGGACAAACTCCTAGAAACATCCAAAACTGAATCAGGAAGAAATATAAAATATGGAAAGACCAATTATTAGTAATGAAATTGAATCAATAATCAAAAAACTCCCAACAAACAAAAGTCCAGAACTAGATGGCTTCACAAGTGAATGAAATGAAACATTTAAAGAAAAATTAATACCTATTATTCTCAAACTATTTTAAAAAATAGTAGAGAAAGGAATGCTTTCAAATTCATCTCTGAGGTCCATAGTACCCTGACACCAAAACCAAAGGTACTACAGAAAAAGAAAATTATAACCCAGTTTCCCTGGATAAACATAGATGCAAAAATCCTCAACACAATATTAGCAAACCAAATTAAGCAATATATTACAAGGATCATTCACGACAACAAACTGGGATTTATTCCAGGGATGCAAGGATGGTTCAATATCTACAAGTCAATGAAAGTGATATATACCACGTTAACAAAATGATGGGTAAAAATCACATAATCGTCTCAATAGATGCAGATAAAGCATTTGACAAACTTAAACACTCATTCATGATAAAAACTCTCATCAAAATGGTCTTAGAACATATTGCAACATAAGAAAGACTTTATATGAAAAACCTACAGCTATTCACAGTAAAAAGCTAAATGCTTTTCCTCTAAGATCAGGAACAAGACAAAGTTGTCTACTATTGCCACTATCATTCAGTGAGGTACTAGAAGTCTTAGCAATAGTGATTAGACAAGATAAAAAAAAAAGGGCATCCAAATTAGAAAGGAATAAATAAAACTGTCACTATTTGCAAATGACGTGATACTATATGTAGAAAACCCTACAGACTCCATCAAAAAACTACTAGAACAAATAAATAAATTCAGTAAACATGATAAAAAAAATCAGTATACAGAAATCTGTCACATTTCTATACAACAAAAAATAAAAGAATAACTAAATAGCAGAAAGGGAAATTAAAAAAAAACACTCTCATTTGTAATTGTATCAAATAGAATAAAATGCCTAGGAATAAATTTAACCAAGGAGGTAAAAGATCTGTACTCTGAAAACTATAAGACATTGATAAAACAAATGACAAAACTAAATGGAAAGATATACCATGCTCTGAATTCTAAGAATTAATATTGTCAAAATGTCCACACTACCCAAAGCAATCTAAAGATTCAATGCAATTATTGTCAAAATTCCAACAGTATTTTTCATAGAACTAAAACAAATAATCATAAATTTGTATGGAACCAGAAAAGACCCTGAATAGCCAAAGCAATCTTGAGAAAGAAGAACAAAGCAGAAGGTAATCACAATCCCAGATTTCAAAATATACTACAAAATTACAGTAATAAAAACAGTTACTGGCACAACAATAGACACACCAGTGCAACAAAACAGAGAGCCCAGAAATAAACCCACACTTATATGGTCAATTAATCTATTACAAAGCAGGTAAAAATATACAATAGGGAAGAGGCAGTCTCTTCAAATAAATCGTGCCGGGAAAACTGGAAAGCTACATGCAGAAGAATGAAACTAGACCACTCTTTTACACATTACAGAATAATAAACCCAAAGTTGCTGAAAGACCTAAATGTGATACCTGAAACCATAAAACTCCTAAAAGAAAACATAGGTTATAATCTCTTGGATAGCAGCCTTAGCAATATTTCTCTGTGTATGTCTCCTCAGGTAAGGAAACAAAAACAAAACTAAACAACTGGGACTATATCAAACTCAAAAGCTTTTGCATAGCAAAGGAAACCATCAACAAAACAAAAACGCAACCTACTGAAAAGGAGAAGATATTTGCAAATGACATATCTGATAAAGAGTTAATATCTAAAACATATAAAGAACTTCTACAACTTGACACCAAAACCCCCAAATAATCCAACTGAAAACATGAGCAGATGACCTGAATAGACATTTTCCAAAGAGAACATATAGGTGGCCAAGAAACGCATGAAAAGATGCTGAACATCACTAATCATCAGGGAAGTGCAAATCAAAACCTCACACTAGTCAGAATGGGTAGTATCAAAAAGACAAGAAATAACAGATATTGGCAAGGATGTAGAGAAAAAAGAACCCTTGTGCTCTATAGGTGTAAATGTAAATTGTTGCAGTCACTATGGAAAACAGTATGGAAGCTCCTCAGATAATTAAAAATAACATACGATCTAATAATCCCATTGCTGGATATTTATCTAAAGAAAATAAAAACAGTAACTCAGAAAAATATATGTACTCCTATGTTTACTGCAGCATTATTGTGGCCAAGATGTAGAAGCAACCTAAGTGTCCACTAACAGATGAATTAATAAAGAAGATGTGATATATATAATGGAATATTACTCAGCCATAAAAAAATAGTGAAATCTTGCCCTTTACAACAACACGGATGGACCCAGAGGACATTATGCTAAGTGCAGTAAGTCAGAACAGAGAAAGACAAATCCATACTAAACCTTACATGTGGAATCTAAAAAACAAAACAGAAACAGATTCATAAATTCAGAGAACGAACTGGTAGTTACCAGAGGGGCAGAGGTGATGGGATAGAGAAATAGGTGAGGGGGATTAGAGGTACAAATCTAAAGGGATTAAGAGGTATAAAATAAATAATTCACAGGGATGAAAAGTACAGCATAAGGAATATAAACAATAATATTGCATGGTGACAATAATTTTGTTTTTTTAAATCTTTTTAATGTTTATTTATTTTTGAAAGAGGAAGAGAGAGAGAGAGAGAGAGAGAGAGAGAGAGAGAGAACAGGGAAGGGACGGGGGTGGGGGGCATGGGCATCCTACATGGGCTCTGTGCTGACAGCAGCAAGCCCTATGCGGGGCTCAAACTCATGAACTGCGAGATCATAACCTGATCTCAAGTTGGATGCTCAACCAACTGAGCCACCCAGATGCCTCAGGTAATAATCACTTTTTAAAAATTAATGTTTATTTATTTTTGAGACAGAGAAAACATGAGCAGGGCAGAGAGAGGGATCAGAGGATCCAAAGTGGGGCTCTTTGTTGAGAGCAGTGAGCCTGATGTGGGGCTCGAACTCACAAACTGCACAATCATGACCTGAACCGAAGCCAGACACTCAAGCAACTAAGCCACCCAGGTGCTCCAGGTAACAATAACTTTGTATACAACAGATGGTGATACACATATCGTGGTGAGCAGTGCATAATGTATATAATTGCCAAATCACTATGTTGTACATTTGAAACTAACAATAATATTGTATGTCAACTATACTCCAATTAAAAATAAAATTTTTAAAAATTTAAAAAAATGTTCCTGCCCCCAGGAAATTTATGATCCAGTGTGGGAAAAAGAAAAACAGAAAATCATAATATAGTGTGATAAGTGCTATAATGGGAAGTAGAGTGACACTAAAGTATATCCAAGGGTAGCTTAATAAATGGATTCATAAGAGATTCAATTCTACATTTATGAGTGAAATACAATCAAATCCTTAAAGTACTCAGCAGCACTTTACTACTATATTGAATCATATATAATTTAGAAAACTATAGGAGTTCTTCCAAAAATTTTAGAGTATGATATATATACAGAAAGTGAACATATCTTAAGTGTACAGCTTGATAAGTTTTTCCAAACTAACACAACCGTGTAACCAGTATGTGGATCAAGAAATCAAACAGTACCAGCATCTAGAAGTCCTTCTTATGCTCCTTTATCCTGATTTATAACAGTAAAGATTATTTTTTCCTATACTTTTTAATGGAATCATGGAGCATGCACTTTTGCATGTCTGGCTTTGTGTCCAGTTGTGGATTGTTCATTATTTCTGCTGTTTTGCATTCTTTGTGTGAATCCACATATTTATCTCAATATATAGGCATTTTGGTAGTTTCTGGTTTGAGGCCACTATTAGTATTACTCCTATAACATTTCGGAACATGTGTTTCAGTGAATATATGTATGCACTTCTGTTATATATTCAGTTAGGAGTGGAGACGCTTGATCCTAGGGTGTGCATACATTCAGCTTTAGAAGGTAGACAATAGGAGTTTTAATATCACAGGAAAAAAGCAGAAATAGCACTTGAGAAAATATCCATGCTCTAAGATTGAATAAAAGCCAGGATATAAAACTATATATATTCAAAACTATGTAGGTTTTTTTGAATTTTTAAAAACATTTTTAAGGTAAACTCTACGCCCCACATGGGGCCTGAACTCAAGACCCCGATAGCAAGAGTCACACGCCCTAACGCAAACTGGTGCAGCTACTCTAGAGAACAGTATGGAGGTTCCTCCTCAAAAAGCTAAAAATAGAACTACCCTATGACCCAGCAATTGCTTGGTTAGATGTTTACCCAAAGGATACAAAATTACAGATTCTAAGGGATACATGCACCCAATGTTTATAGCAGCATTATCAACAATCGTCAGACTATAGGGAGAGCCCAAAATGCCCATAGATAAAGAAGATGTGGTATATACACACACACACACACACACACACACACACACACACACACACACATGCGCGCGCGCGCGCAATGGCATATTACTCAGCTATCAAAAAGAATAAAACCTTGCCATTTGCAACAACATGGATAGAGCAACAATGTAGTATGCTAAGTGAAATAAGTCAAAGACAAATACCATATGATTTCATTCATATGTGGAATTTAAGAAACAAAACAGATGACCATATGGGAAGAGGGGAGGGGGAAGAGGAGAGAGGGAAACAAAACACAAGAGGCTCTTAACAATAGAAAACAAACAGGGTTTGGGTGTGGAGTTTGGTGAGCTCTTTATAAATTTTGGATACTAGCCCTTTGTCCGATATGTCATTTGCAAATATCTTTTCCCATTCCGTTGGTTGCCTTTTAGTTTTGTTGGTTGTTTCCTTTGCTGTGCAGAAGCTTTTTATCTTCATAAGGTCCCAGTAATTCACTTTTGCTTTTAATTCCCTTGCCTTTGGGGATGTGTCGAGTAAGAGATTGCTACGGCTGAGGTCAGAGAGGTCTTTTCCTGCTTTCTCCTCTAAGGTTTTGATGGTTTCCTGTCTCACATTCAGGTCCTTTATCCATTTTGAGTTTATTTTTGTGAATGGTGTGAGAAAGTGGTCTAGTTTCAACCTTCTGCATGTTGCTGTCCAGTTCTCCCAGCACCATTTGTTAAAGAGGCTGTCTTTTTTCCATTGGATATTCTTTCCTGCTTTGTCAAAGATGAGTTGGCCATACGTTTGTGGGTCTAGTTCTGGGGTTTCCATTCTATTCCATTGGTCTATGTGTCTGTTTTTGTGCCAATACCATGCTGTCTTGATGATGACAGCTTTGTAGTAGAGGCTAAAGTCTGGGATTGTGATGCCTCCTGCTTTGGTCTTCTTCTTCAAAATTCCTTTGGCTATTCGGGGCCTTTTGTGGTTCCATATGAATTTTAGGATTGCTTGTTCTAGTTTCGAGAAGAATGCTGGTGCAATTTTGATTGGGATTGCATTGAATGTGTAGATAGCTTTGGGTAGTATTGACATTTTGACAATATTTATTTTTCCAATCTATGAGCAGGGAATGTCTTTCCATTTCTTTATATCTTCTTCAATTTCCTTCATAAGCTTTCTATAGTTTTCAGCATACAGATCTTGTACATCTTTGGTTAGATTTATTCCTAGGTATTTTATGCTTCTTGGTGCAACTGTGAATGGGATCAGTTTGTCTTTCTGTTGCTTCATTGTTAGTGTATAAGAATGCAACTGACTTCTGTACATTGATTTTGTATCCTGCAACTTTGCTAAATTCATGTATCAGTTCTAGCAGACTTTTGGTTGAGTCTATCGGATTTTCCATGTATAGTATTATGTCATCTGCAAAAAGCGAAAGCTTGACTTCATCTTTGCCAATTTTGATGCCTTTGATTTCCTTTTGTTGTCTGATTGCTGATGCTAGCACTTCCAACACTATGTTAAACAACAGCGGTGAGAGTGGGCATCCCTGTCGTGTTCCTGATCTCAGGGAAAAAGCTCTCAGTTTTTCCCCGTTGAGGATGGTGTTAGCTGTGGGCTTTTCATAAATGGCTTTTATGATGTTTAAGTATGTTCCTTCTATCCCGACTTTCTCAAGCGTTTTTATTAAGAAAGGGTGCTGAATTTTGTTAAAGGCCTTTTCTGCATCGACTGACAGGATCATATGGTTCTTATCTTTTCTTTTATTAACCCAGTGAAGAAATGGGCAGAAAACATGAATAGACACTTCTCTAAAGAAGACATCCGGATGGCCAACAGGCACATGAAAAGATGCTCAACGTCGCTCCTTATCAGGGAAATACAAATCAAAACCACACTCAGATATCACCTCACACCGGTCAGAGTGGCCAAAATGAACAAATCAGGAGACTATAGATGCTGGCGAGGATGTGGAGAAACGGGAACCCTCTTGCACTGTTGGTGGGAATGCAAATTGGTGCAGCCACTCTGGAAAGCAGTGTGGAGGTTCCTCAGAAAATTAAAAATAGACCTACTCTATTACCCAGCAATAGCACTGCTAGGAATTCACCCAAGGGATACAGGAGTACTGATGCAGAGGGGCACTTGTACCCCAATGTTTATAGCAGCACTCTCAACAATAGCCAAATTATGGAAAGAGCCTAAATGTCCATCACCTGATGAATGGATAAAGAAATTGTGGTTTATATACACAATGGAGTACTACATGGCAATGAGAAAGAACGAAAAATGGCCCTTTGTAGCAACGTGGATGGAACTGGAGAGTGTGATGCTAAGCGAAATAAACCATACAGAGAAAGACAGATACCATATGTTTCACTCTTATGTGGATTCTGAGAAACTTAACAGAAACCCATAGGGGAGGGGAAGGAAAAAAAAAAAAAGAGGTTAGAGTGGGAGAGAGCCAAAGCATAAGAGACTGTTAAAAACTGAGAACAAACTGAGGGTTGATGGGCGGTGGGAGGGAGGGGTGGGTGGGTGATGGGTATTGAGGAGGGCACCTTTTGGGATGAGCACTGGGTGTTGTATGGAAACCAATTTGACAATAAATTTCAAATATTGAAAAAAAAAACTGAGAACAAACTGAGGGTCGATGGGGGGTGGGAGGGAGGGGAGGGTAGGTGATGGGTATTGAGGAGGGCACCTGTTGGGATGAGCACTGGGTGTTGTATGGAAACCAATTTGACAATAAATTTCATATATTGAAAAAAAATAAATAAATAAAAATTAAAAAAAAGAAAAGAAAAAAAAGAAAACAAACAGGGTTGATAGAGGGATGTGGGTGGGAGGGAGAGGGGATTAGATGGGTGATGGGCATTAAGGAGGGCACTTGTGATGAGCATTGGGTGTTGTATGTAAGTGATGAATCACTGAATTCTACTCCTGAAAACCAATACTGTACTGTATGTTAACTAAAATTTAAATCTATCTATCCATTAAAAAAAAGAGTCACATGCCCTACTGACTGACCCATCCAAGTGCCCCTAAAACTATGTTAAACTATCACAGTATACAGGAAAATAACCTGGAAGGAAAATAAATCAGAAATGTAAGAATTATTATCTTTAAGTGGAGGATCTGTTAGCAATTTCTTTTAAACTTTTCTATATTTTCCAGGATTACTGACCACTCTAAATCTCATACATGTTTTTATCCAAATGGATATGATATATCCATGGAGTACCAAACTGAAGACAGTTATGATGATCAGACGCTATGACATTCTCCAATCTGCAAGGAATTTTGTGAATGCTTGTTGAATGACTAATACAGAATTCTGTCACATACCTGGCATATGTTTATATGTTCTTATATTTTGTGGCAAAGTCTCAGATTCACAGAAAATCAGAATTGAAAAAAATGACAGGAGTCATTTGGTTCACTTGATTTCAAATATTTTTAGCTCTGGAAGACTTTATTTGAAATTTCAGAGTGGTGAGGAAGATGGCGGCGTACGAGGACACTGGGCTCACCGCGTGTCCTGCTGATCACTTAGATTCCACCTACACCTGCCTAAATAACCCAGAAAACCGCCAGAGGATTAGCAGAACGGAGTCGCCGGAGCCAAGCGCAGACGAGAGGCCTACGGAAGAGGGTAGGAAGGGCGGCAAGGCGGTGCGCGTTCCACGGACTGGCGGGAGGGAGCCGGGGCGGAGGGGCGGCTCGCCGGTGAAGCAGAGCCCCCAAGTGTGGCTGGCAAAAGCGGAGGGGCCTGACGGACTGTGTTCCGACAGCAAGCGCGACTTAGCCTCTGGGAGGTCATAAGTTAACAGCTCTGCTCGGAAAGCGGGAAGGCTGGAGGACAAAGGTAGGGAGAGCTGCTGAGCCCCCGGACGACAGAGCTCAGTTTGGTGGGGAACAAAGGCGCTCGCCAGCGCCATCTCCCCCGCCCATCCCCAAGCCAGAATCCCAAAGAGAACCAGTTCCTGCCAGGGAACTTCCTCGCTCCGCGCAAACACCCAACTCTGTGCTTCTGCGGAGGGGCCAAACCTCCGGCAGCAGATCTGACTCCTTCCCGCTGCCACAGGGCCCCTCCTGAAGTGGATCACCTAAGGAGAAGCGAGCTAAGCCTGTCCCTCCTGCCCCTGTGCACCTTGCCTACCCACCCCAGCTAATATGCCAGATCCCCAGCACCACAAGCCTGGCAGTGTGCACATAGCCCAGACGGGCCGCACCACCCCACAGTGAATCCCGCCCCTAGGAGAGGGGAAGAGAAGGCACACACCAGTCTGACTGTGGCCCCAGCGGTGGGCTGGGGGCAGACATCAGGTCGGACTGTGGCCCCGCCCACCAACTCCAGTTATACACCACAGCACAGGGGAAGTGCCCTGCAGGTCCTCACCACGCCAGGGACTATCCAAAATGACCAAGCGGAAGAATTCCCCTCAAAAGAATCTCCAGGAAATAACAACAGCTAATGAGCTGATCAAAAAGGATTTAAATAATATAACAGAAAGTGAATTTAGAATAATAGTCATAAAATTAATCGCTGGGCTTGAAAACAGTATAGAGGACAGCAGAGAATCTCTTGCTACAGAGATCAAGGGACTAAGGAACAGTCACAAGGAGCTGAAAAACGCTTTAAATGAAATGCAAAACAAAATGGAAACCACCACAGCTCGGATTGAAGAGGCAGAGGAGAGAATAGGTGAACTAGAAGATAAAGTTATGGAAAAAGAGGAAGCTGAGAAAAAGAGAGATAAAAAAATCCAGGAGTATGAGGGGAAAATTAGAGAACTAAGTGATACACTAAAAAGAAATAATATACGCATAATTGGTGTCCCAGAGGAGGAAGAGAGAGGGAAAGGTGCTGAAGGGGTACTTGAAGAAATAATAGCTGAGAACTTCCCTGAACTGGGGAAGGAAAAAGGCATTGAAATCCAAGAGGCACAGAGAACTCCCTTCAGACGTAACTTGAATCGATCTTCTGCATGACATATCATAGTGAAACTGGCAAAATACAAGGATAAAGAGAAAATTCTGAAAGCAGCAAGGGGTAAACGTGCCCTCACATATAAAGGGAGACCTATAAGACTCGTGACTGATCTCTCTTTTGAAACTTGGCAGGCCAGAAAGAATTGGCACGAGATTTCCAGTGTGCTAGACAGAAAAAATATGCAGCCGAGAATCCTTTATCCAGCAAGTCTGTCATTTAGAATAGAAGGAGACATAAAGGTCTTCCCAAACAAACAAAAACTGAAGGAATTTGTCACCACTAAACCAGCCCTACAAGAGATCCTAAGGGGGACCCTGTGAGACAAAGTACCAGAGACAACACTACAAGCATAAAACATACAGACATCACAATGACTCTAAACCCGTATCTTTCTATAATAACACTGAATGTAAATGGATTAAATGCGCCAACCAAAAGACATAGGGTATCAGAATGGATCAAAAAACAAGACCCATCTATTTGCTGTCTACAAGAGACTCATTTTAGACCTGAGGACACCTTTAGATTGAGAGTGAGGGGATGGAGAACTATTTATCATGCTACTGGAAGCCAAAAGAAAGCTGGAGTAGCCATACTTATATCAGACACACTAGACTTTAAATTAAAGGCTGTAACAAGAGATGAAGAAGGACATTATATAATAGTTACAGGGTCTATTCATCAGGAAGAGCTAACAATTATAAATGTCTATGCGCCGAATACCGAAGCCCCCAAATATATAAAACAATTACTCATAAACATAAGCAACCTTATTGATAAGAATGTGGTAATTGCAGGGGACTTTAACACCCCACTTACAACAATGGATAGATCATCTAGACACACGGTCAATAAAGAAACAAGGGCCCTGAATGAGACATTGGATCAGATGGACTTGACAGATATATTTAGAACTCTGCATCCCAAAGCAACAGAATATACTTTCTTCTCAAGTGCACATGGAACATTCTCCAAGATAGATCATATACTGGATCACAAAACAGCCCTTCATAAGTTTACCAGAATTGAAATTATACCATGCATACTTTCAGACCACAATGCTATGAAGCTTGAAATCAACCACGGAAAAAAGTCTGGAAAACCTCCAAAAGCATGGAGGTTAAAAAACACCCTACTAACGAATGAATGGGTCAACCAGGCAATTAGAGAAGAAATTAAAAAATATATGGAAACAAACGAAAATGAAAATACAACAATCCAAACGCTTTGGGACGCAGCGAAGGCAGTCCTGAGAGGAAAATACATTGCAATCCAGGCCTATCTCAAGAAACAAGAAAAATCCCAAATACAAAATCTAACAGCACACCTAAAGGAAATAGAAGCAGAACAGCAAAGACAGCCTAAACCCAGCAGAAGAAGAGAAATAATAAAGATCAGAGCAGAAATAAACAATATAGAGTCTAAAAAAACTGTAGAGCAGATCAACAAAACCAAGAGTTGGTTTTTTGAAGAAATAAAAAAAATTGACAAACCTCTAGCCAGGCTTCTCAAAAAGAAAAGGGAGATGACCCAAATAGATAAAATCATGAATGAAAATGGAATTATTACAACCAATCCCTCAGAGATACAAACAATTAGCAGGGAGTACTATGAAAAATTATATGCCAACAAATTGGACAACCTGGAAGAAATGGACAAATTCCTCAACACCCACACTCTTCCAAAACTCAATCAGGAGGAAATAGAAAGCTTGAACACACCCATAACCAGCGAAGAAATTGAATCGGTGATCAAAAATCTCCCAACAAATAAGAGTCCAGGACCAGATGGCTTCCCAGGGGAGTTCTACCAGACGTTTAAAGCAGAGATAATACCTATCCTTCTCAAGCTATTCCAAGAAATAGAAAGGGAAGGAAAACTTCCAGACTCATTCTATGAAGCCAGTATTACTTTGATTCCTAAACCAGACAGAGACCCAGTAAAAAAAGAGAACTACCGGCCAATATCCCTGATGAATATGGATGCAAAAATTCTCAATAAGATACTAGCAAATCGAATTCAACGGCATGTAAAAAGAATTATTCACCATGATCATGTGGGATTCATTCCTGGGATGCAGGGCTGGTTCAACATTCGCAAATCAATCAACGTGATACATCACATTAACAAAAAAAGAGAGAAGAACGATATGATCCTGTCAATCGATGCAGAAAAGGCCTTTGACAAAATCCAGCACCCTTTCTTAATAAAAACGCTTGAGAAAGTCGGGATAGAAGGAACATACTTAAAGATCATAAAAGCCATTTATGAAAAGCCCACAGCTAACATCATCCTCAACGGGGAAAAACTGAGAGCTTTTTCCCTGAGATCAGGAACACGACAGGGATGCCCACTCTCACCGCTGTTGTTTAACATAGTACTGGAAGTTCTAGCATCAGCAATCAGACAACAAAAGGAAATCAAAGGCATCAAAATTGGCAAAGATGAAATCAAGCTTTTGCTTTTTGCAGATGACATGATATTATACATGGAAAATCCGATAGACTCAACCAAAAGTCTGCTAGAATTGATACATGAATTCAGCAAAGTTGCAGGATACAAAATCAATGTACAGAAATCAGTTGCATTCTTATACACTAACAATGAAGCAACAGAAAGACAAATAAAGAAACTGATCCCATTCACAATTGCACCAAGAAGCATAAAATACCTAGGAATAAATCTAACCAAAGATGTAAAGGATCTGTAAGCTGAAAACTATAGAAAGCTTACGAAGGAAATTGAAGAAGATTGAAAGAAATGGAAAGACATTCCCTGCTCATGGATTGGAAAAATAAATATTGTCAAAATGTCAATACTACCCAAAGCTATCTACACATTCAATGCAATCCCAATCAAAATTGCACCAGCATTCTTCTCGAAACTAGAACAAGCAATCCTAAAATTCATATGGAACCACAAAAGGCCCCGAATAGCCAAAGGAATTTTGAAGAAGAAGACCAAAGCAGGAGGCATCACAATCCCAGACTTTAGCCTCTACTACAAAGCTGTCATCATCAAGACAGCATGGTATTGGCACAAAAACAGACACATAGACCAATGGAATAGAATGGAAACCCCAGAACTAGACCCACAAACGTATGGCCAACTCATCTTTGACAAAGCAGGAAAGAATATCCAATGGAAAAAAGACAGCCTCTTTAACAAATGGTGCTGGGAGAACTGGACAGCAACATGCAGAAGGTTGAAACTAGACCACTTTCTCACACCATTCACAAAAATAAACTCAAAATGGATAAAGGACCTGAATGTGAGACAGGAAACCATCAAAACCTTAGAGGAGAAAGCAGGAAAAGACCTCTCTGACCTCAGCCGTAGCAATCTCTTACTCGACACATCCCCAAAGGCAAGGGAATTAAAAGCAAAAGTGAATTACTGGGACCTTATGAAGATAAAAAGCTTCTGCACAGCAAAGGAAACAACCAACAAAACTAAAAGGCAACCAACGGAATGGGAAAAGATATTTGCAAATGACATATTGGACAAAGGGCTAGTATCCAAAATCTATAAAGAGCTCACCAAACTCCACACCCGAAAAACAAATAACCCAGTGAAGAAATGGGCAGAAAACATGAATAGACACTTCTCTAAAGAAGACATCCGGATGGCCAACAGGCACATGAAAAGATGTTCAGCGTCGCTCCTTATCAGGGAAATACAAATCAAAACCACACTCAGGTATCACCTCACGCCAGTCAGAGTGGCCAAAATGAACAAATCAGGAGACTATAGATGCTGGCGAGGATGTGGAGAAACGGGAACCCTCTTGCACTGTTGGTGGGAATGCAAATTGGTGCAGCCGCTCTGGAAAGCAGTGTGGAGGTTCCTCAGAAAATTAAAAATAGACCTACCCTATGACCCAGCAATAGCACTGCTAGGAATTTATCCAAGGGATACAGGAGTGCTGATGCATATGGGCACTTGTACCCCAATGTTCATAGCAGCACTCTCAACAATAGCCAAATTATAGAAAGAGCCTAAATGTCCATCAACTGATGAATGGATAAAGAAATTGTGGTTTATATACACAATGGAATACTATGTGGCAATGAGAAAAAATGAAATACGGCCCTTTGTAGCAACGTGGATGGAACTGGAGAGTGTGATGCTAAGTGAAATAAGCCATACAGAGAAAGACAGATACCATATGGTTTCACTCTTATGTGGATCCTGAGAAACTTAACAGGAACCCATGGGGGAGGGGGAGGAAAAAAGAAAAAAAAAAAAGAGGTTAGAGTGGGAGAGAGCCAAAGCATAAGAGACTGTTAAAACCTGAGAACAAACTGAGGGTTGATGGGGGGTGGGAGGGAGGAGAGGGTGGGTGATGGGTATTGAGGAGGACACCTTTTGGGATGAGCACTGGGTGTTGTATGGAAACCAATTTGACAATAAATTTCATATAATAAAAAAATAAATTAATTAATTAAAAAAAAAAAGAAATTTCATATGGAAACCTAATATATAAAAGTGAGAGACATAGAGCATTTTGAAGAGGCTTTGGGAGTGAGTGCCCTGCCAGCTTAGTTCTCTAAAGTAAACAGGTCTGAAACGTCAAGAATCTTTAAGAGAGAACTTTGAAAACCACCGATCCAATTCAATCCACTCATTTTCTGGAAAAAGAAGCTGAAGCAAAGCCACAAAACAAGTTAGCTACAGGACCAGATTTTCTGACTTGGGAGTCTAATGTTTTCCAACATATCCACTGCTTTTCACGTGGACTTATTGCTGTCCAATTACAGGAACAATGCCTATGCCCCTATGTTTCCTAGCCAGGCCAGCACAGACAGACAGCAGTGCCCAGAACATTTTTTTTTTTTTTTTAAATCAAACAGTTGACATACACCTGCTATTCTATTCAATTGGAAAAGGCCAGATTACCACCTAAGGTTAATTATATACAGAAAAAACTATGCATACTTTTTATAAAAGGAGCTAAGGATCATCTCAGTCTCCTCCTCAGTGGCACCAAGGACATTTCCCAGTACCAGTAAGGTGTAGATTAACAAGTTAAACAATAAAGCAGCTGAGGTATGTAATGGACTTAAAAATCAAAAGCAGGAAAAAGACACATATTGAAGAAATTTCTTCCTGCCCAGAGCAATTAATGTGGTGAACAGATGGAAAGGGAGGCAGACTATTTTTAGGTTTTAAAGGTAAGATAAGAGATACGAAGAAATAATAATAAGCAGTAAACCCCCAGTGCAGGGGCAAACACAAGGGCATGTTTTCCTTTTTTTCCAAAAGATATTTTTAGTGCTGGCAATAACTGCTCAAAGTGTTACCCTGCAGTTGTTTTTCCATCATGTAAAGGAACTGAGTACTGGAGAGACACAATAAAAAGTCCAGAATGAAATCACAGAGCAGGGGCGTCAGTGGAGGCGAGAGGGATGAAAATGAGCTCCCAGATTCTGGTACATGTCTTATCCCGAGCTGAGTTTATAAAAAGGCAAACTTCCCTTTATTCATAAGGTAGTGTGCAGTACTTTTAGAATTGATGCTTACAATGATGATCATGAGGTGGCATGTGTATCAGTAAGAAAGGATCAGAGTCTATGTTCAATGGAGTTTGGCTGTGGGATGTGCTAGCGTTATATCTCCATTGGTAAACCACACACAGCACCGCACAGACTCTCCTCTGTCAATTCACATAGTACTGAACAAGCTTGTCTCCTAGGTGCAGTTTCTCCCATTGAAATTCACTTTGCTCACACCTGCAAGCACTTTTCCTGTGCCACCACTGCCACGATGACATCGCAATTTCTGACACTGGTAGAAAACATGATTTTCAAAACCCTTTTCACATCTATTTTCTCATTTTACCCTCATGACATCTCTGTAATGTGCACTTGCCATTGGACAGATAAAGAAACTTATGCTCCAAGACTGTGATTACTCCAAGGTCTCATAGTGGTCAGGTGGAAACAAGAACCTGGAACTTCAAGTTTTCAGTCCATCATTCTTCTATTACAATTTATTTTCCATCTGGCCCTTTACAGAAATTTGCCCACCTCTGCTGTAAAATCTGGTTCTGTTTTTTTTTTTTTTTTTTTTTAAATTTTTTTTTTTTCAACGTTTATTTATTTTTGGGACAGAGAGAGACAGAGCATGAACGGGGGAGGGGCAGAGAGAGAGGGAGACACAGAATCGGAAACAGGCTCCAGGCTCTGAGCCATCAGCCCAGAGCCTGACGCGGGGCTCGAACTCACAGACCGCGAGATCATGACCTGGCTGAAGTCGGACGCTTAACCGACTGACTGCGCCACCCAGGCGCCCCTGGTTCTGTTTTTTATAAAGAGATCACAAAGCAATTTTTGGCAAGGGAGACTAAGAAACTGTCTATAGATTCAGAGAGGCCAGAAAATTTATTTCTGTTACTGACAATCCATTGCTTTCCTCTATGACCCCATCTACTTGACCTTTCCTTCTTAGTGTATCTATTTGTGAAGCTGAGGTATTCAATCTACTCTTGGCTCCTAGGACTGAAATTTTCTAGCACCTGTGCACTGTGTCTAGCTATGATTACTGCCTAATTCTCATGTTCATAAGAAATGTTAAGACAGAAAAAGAATGGGTTGTCAGCGTACAGAAGTCAGTAAAAGTAGTTACAGCAACAACTTGTTTATCTGAGCATATTTTTTGAGTTAATGAAAGTATATCCCTCACATTATGTTTGTTGCTTTTAGTGGAATACTTTCCTGAATATATATCATAAATTCTGTCTATATTTAAACACACTTTACCCATTTTTTTGCTGACTCAGAATCATCATAATGAAATTTGTTACATTATAGCCCTCTGGGGCCACTACAGAATGGAAGTTAACTGAGCGAACACAAAAGAGCCAAGAAAACTGAATTCATAGTTCTTGTATCTGCTGTTCTCCTTCCCTCATTCTCAGCACCCATCCTGTAGTGAGTGGAATGCTAGGATTGGAAGGTGATCTAAATCAACTAACAATCTCCTGCTGAAATTCCGCAATCCCAAAACAAAACAAAACAAAACAAAACAAAACAAAAACACAAAAAACAAAAAAAAAGTACCCATCTAATAGGATGGTCTGTCTTAATCCACTCAGGCCACTATAACAAAACATCACAGACTGGATTATAAACAACAGAAATTTATTTCTCTTAGTTCTAGAGGCTGGAAGTTGGAGATCAGGTGCCAGCATGGCTGGGTGAGGGTCCTCTTCTGGACAGCAGACTTCCTGTTCTGTCCTCAGATGGTGGAGGAGGCCAAGGAGCTCTCTGGAGTCTCTTCTATAAAAGCACTAATCCCATTCAGGAAAGCTCTGTTCTCCCAACCTTGTCACCTCCCAAAGGCCCCACCTCCTAACACCATCACCTCGAGCATTAGGATTTCAATATACAAATTTGGGGGAAACACAAACATTGAAACCACAGCAGTCTGGTCTAGGTTAGTTAACCACATCATCAAATGTTTATAATATGCCTCCTCTGGGTCAGTCACAGTCTTAAATTCAAAGATGATTGAGACATGGTTTCTGCCCTTATGAAACATGAAATTCCAACTTTGGTAGAAAGCCCAGTGTTCTCATAGAAGACTATACATGAATAAGAAAGCCCCACTTCTTAAAGCTTCATATTTGTCTATTTTGCTCATTTAGTACTATCTATTTTACTTTCAGGGCTCCACTCACACATTTATTTTTCTGATGACAATGAACATTGTCTAAATGGATAAGAAAAAATTCTTAGCAGTCAAAGCAGTCAGAACACTTGCTTTCTTTCCATACTCAGGATTTTGTCTTATAACAGCACCCCTTGAGATAAGGTTTCCAAGAATAAATTCTACCTAAAAATGGAGATTTCCTTGTAATATACCATAATACTTCAAAGAATTGTTTTGCAGTAACTAATGTTTTGCCCTCAAATTACTCCTTAAAGGTCCAAAAGGAGGTTAGGTATATTTCAACATGATTCTCCCACTGAGCTGACCTAAACTTTCTGTCTCCATTTAACAATGATGAACTAAAGGAAAGTCCTAAATACTTCTACTTGATCATGGGTAAGTCTAGCAGTAAGATTTTTCTTTCACAAGACTCAAAATCAAGTATTATACAAAGAATAAAGGGTACCTTGGGAAAGAGAAAGATGGAAGAGGGAGAAGAGAGAAATGGAAGAAAGAAGGAAAGGGTTCAGAAAGGCAGAGAGAAATGGAGGGAAGAGAAAAGAAGGGAAAATCAAGAAGAGAAAGACATAAAAGATTAATACCCAATCAAGATGTCTTTATTCAAAAAAATTACAGCATTGAGAGAAGATCACAAATGAAGAGCTATTTACCGAATTTCCTTATATGAGTGTGAAAAGCCTAAGGTGAAGACAGAGGGACATGGCCTAAGGTTTGTATTCTCTGGCACCTGACCCTTTCTAGATCTGATATCAATTGATGGCACCTGCCTCCCAGCTCCAGGGCAAAGGAAGCATATATGTCACCTTCTATCAGGTAGTGATGAAAAAGCTGGATTTAAGCCCAAAGCAAATACTTATGTGGTAAAATAGTATTAGCAACTGAGGAAAAAACAGGCTTGAACCAGGGTTAAATAAGTGGAAGATTTAGTCAACACTATAGAAAGGAAGGATGAATAAAAGACTGGACTAGAGTAGATTAAGCCATCACTACTGACAAATGATAGGATGAAAAACTCAAAAAAGTCACCTAAAAAACTACCAAAACAGAAAAGAATTTAGTAAGTCTGATGGAGTATGAATCAATGGCTTTCATAAACAATAAACAGAAGATATAATGGATAAAAAGACCTCAATTACAATAACAGCCAAGACAACAAAATACCTAATAAAATAAGCTTAATAGGAATATGAAGGAATATATGTAGAAAACTTCAAAACACTTCTAAAGGACAGGCAAGTGACCAAGTAGAAAGGCACACCATAGTCTTGGATAGAAAATTGTGACATCATGAAGACATCAGTCTCTAGAACTTCCTAGAAGCCAAATGCAATTCCAGTAAAGAATAGTGGGGAAAGCTCTGAAAAAGGAGAGCAATAAGGCAAAACTAGTCCCACCAGATATTAAGATGTTTTATAGACTCTCAATAATTAAAACGGTATGAAACTATTCCATGAATACACAGATAGATCCATATGAGAATAGATAGTCCAGAAAATAGATCAAGATACATTTTTGAATTTTTTTTTTTTTTAATTTTTTTTTTCAACGTTTCTTTATTTTTGGGACAGAGAGAGACACAGCATGAATGGGGGAGGGGCAGAGAGAGAGGGAGACACAGAATCGGAAACAGGCTCCAGGCTCTGAGCCATCAGCCCAGAGCCCGACGCGGGGCTCGAACTCACGGACCGCGAGATCGTGACCTGGCTGAAGTCGGACGCTTAACCGACTGCGCCACCCAGGCGCCCCTTGAATTTAATATATGATAAAAATGGCATCATAAGTGAGTGGGGAAAGACCATTCAATATACAGTTTGGATAGTTGGATAGCCAACTGGAAAAATGTGAATTTGGAACTGATATTCACACCACACACCAAGATAAACTCCAAGTTGAGCAAAGATTAAAATGTTAAAAATATAACCACAGAATTATTAGCAGCCACACACACAAAAATGAGAACCTGATGTTATCTGCCCCCTGGTGGAAGAACACCTAGGAAGTAGTCTTAAAAAAAAATCTAGGGGCGCCTGGGTGGCTCAGTCGGTTAAGTGGCCGACTTCGGCTCAGGTCACGATCTCGCGGTCCGTGAGTTCGAGCCCCACGTCGGGCTCTGTGCTGACTGCTCAGAGCCTGGAGCCTGTTTCAGATTCTGTGTCTCCCTCTCTCTCTGACCCTCCCCCGTTCATGCTCTGTCTCTCTCTGTCTCAAAAATAAATAAACGTTAAAAAAAAAAGTTAAAAAAAAAACCTAACCAACCTAGATCTAATAGTGCCTTGATCCAACTACCAATTTACAGAAACAGAAGAACACAGAAACTACACTGCAGGGATGCAATCAGTAAAATCTACACTGTGGAAGACTGTACACTCAGGACACCTAGGGCAGGACACTCAGGGTGCAAAACTCCAGTGAAACATGCAAGAACAGTTATATCTGCATACATATTTGTTATAAGGAAAAAAAGAATACAGATTAACATTTTTCTTGTATATACATTAAAAAACTCAAAAGAGATTCACATAAAACTAAAAATAGTGATATATTTTGGAGGGAAACTGGCATTTTCCCCAATGGGAAGAAGAGTTCATTTTATACTTTCTGAACTTGAGGGTTTTTTGTTGTTGTTGTTGTTTTTAAGGTTATTTATTTTGAGAGAAAGAGAGAGAGAGAGAAAGACCACACATGCAAGTGAGCAGTGGGGGTGGGGAGAGACAGAGAGAGAGCGAGAGCAAGAGAGAGAGAATCCTAAGCAGTCTCTGCACTGTCAGTGCAGAGTCAGACATGGGGCTTTATCTCACAAACCGTGAGATCATGACCTGAGCCAAAATTGAGAGTTGGACTCTTAACTGACTGAGCCTCCAGGCGCCCGTTGAATTTTTGACCCATGGAAATTCAGTATCCATTTAAAAATTAAAGAAATAGGGGCACCTGGGGGGTTCCGTTGGTTAAGTGTCTGACTCTTGATTGGCTCAGCTGATCTCACAGTTCCTGAGATCAAAGCCCCACCTCCAGCTCTGCACTGATAGTGCAGAGTCTGCTTGGGACTCTCTCTCTCCCTCTCTCTCTCTCTGCCCCTGCCCTGCTCACACACTCTCCCTCTCAAAATAAATAAATAAATACATACATACATACATACATACATACATACATACATACATAAATAAAACATTTTTTAAAAACTAAAGAACCAATGAACTTAAAGAAAAGAAAAGAGGAAAGGAAAAGGAAAAGGAAAAGGAAAAGGAGCTCTTAACCTTGAAATGACCATGATAAAAGCTCCTAAGTAGAAGTTCCTGAAGAGGTTAGCAGCAAGCAAGAGATAATGAGCACCTGAATTAAGGTAATTTGTCTTGCTTTTTTCACTGGAGAATTGCAACAGTTTCCAAATTCATTTTCCTGGCTGCAGTTTTGCATCTTTCAATCCATACTTCATGTAGCTGTTGCAATTATCTTTGTAAAATGCAAATCTAATCATGTTTTAAAAAATTTGGAGATTTCCTAAAACATTAAAAATAGAAGTACCAAAAGAAAAATAATTACTATATGATCCAGCAACTTCACTTCTGGGTATTTATCTGAAGAAAATGAAAACCTAACTCAAAAAGATATCTGCACTTCCATAATCATTGTAGCATTATTTATAATAGTCAAGACATGGAAACAACCTAGGTGTCAATTGATGAATGGAAAAAGAAAGACTAGTATATATGTATATGATGGAATATTATTCAGCCATTAAAAAGAGTGAAATTATGCCTTCTGGGACAACATGAATGGAACCTGAGGGTATTTTGCTAGGTGAAATAAGTCAGAGAAAGACAAATACTGTATGACCTCACTTATATGTGGAATAAAAATCCAAAACATCAAGGTTTTACAGAGAATAGACTGGTGGTTGCCAGAGGTAAAGGTGGGAATGGGGAGGGGGATATGGGTGAAGAGGGTTAAAAGGTAACTTCCAGTTATAAAATGAATAAGCTATGGGGACATAATGTACAGTATGGTAACTATAGTTAATACTATGGTGCATATTTGAAAGTTGCTAAGAGAGATCTTAAAAGTTTTTATCACAAGAAAAATATCTGTAACTATATATGATGACAAATGTTAACCGGACTTACTGTAGTGATCATTTCCCAATATATACAAATATGGAATCATTATGTTGTATACCTGAAGCTAATATAATGTTTGATGTCAATTACACCTCAAATAAAAAACTTTCAGTGTCTTTTTTTTTTTAAGTTTATTTTGAGAGACAGAGAAAGAGCACGAGTGGGAGAGGGGCAGAGAGAGAGAGAATCGCAAGCAGGCTCCACACTGTCAGCACAGAGCCTGATGTGGGGCATGAACCCACGAACCATGAGTTCTCACCTCATCTCCCCCAAGCAGAACTTGCAAGGACCATGCTTCCCTAGTAGAACTAAGGCTCACAGAATCCTTTGTTCAAATGTATAATACAGGCATGTCACAGCATGCCATAACTACTATTTGTTCTAGTCAGTATTTTTTAAAAATATTTTTAAATGTTTGTTTGCTTCTTTCTTCCTTCCTTCCTTCCTTCCTTCCTTCCTTCCTTCCTTCCTTCCTTCCTTCCTTTCTTTCTTTCTTTCTTTCTTTCTTTCTTTCTTTCTTTCTTTCGGGACAGAGACAGAACCTGAGCAGGGAAGGAGCAGAGAAAGAGGGAGACATAGAATCTGAAGCAGGCTCCAGGCTCTGAGCTGTCAGCACAGAGCTCGATGAGGGGCTTAAATTCGTGAAATGTGAGATCATGACCTGAGGCAAAGCCAGTCACTTAACCGCCTGATCCACCAAAGTGCTCCTAGTCAGTATTTTTTTTAAGTTTATTTTATTTATTTAGAGAGAGAGCTTGCACACATGCATGAGCAGGGCAGAGGCAGAGAGAGAGAGAGAGAGAGAGAGGGAGAGAGAGAATCCCAGGCAGTCTCCAAGCTGTTAGCACTGAGCCCAACTCAAGGCTCGATCCCACAAACCCATGAGATCATGACCTGACCAAAAACCAAGAGTCAGACACTTAACCAACTGAGCCTCCCAGGTGCCCCTGTAGTCAGTATTTAATAAATGAATCATCAGGCCTTACAGCCAACCCAACTCCTTCTGCAAAGATCCTAAATTCAAAGAATGGGATTCCAAAAAGAGAATCAAAAGGCAGGCTTATAAAAAAAATTACTAGTTCACTGAAATGAATTTATTGGTTTGTCTTCATTCCAGATGGTCCTTGAAATCAACATCCTGTATTACTCACACAGCACATCAAGAACTGCAGACAGCCTCGTGCCCTTCTTCCCACAGGTTCCAGCAGGCTGACTCCTTCAAATAGGAACAACTTTCCCTTAGGCATATACTAACTAAAACCCCACTATCTAATTTCTTAGGGAGGAGAGTGAAGTTGAAGAGCTGGTTAGTGGAGAGTCAGGAATTGGTCATAAGAGCAAAGACTAGAAATCACACATACTCCTAATTAGATCCCTGTGCTAATCTCCTAGAAAGCAAAGGAAGCCTTCAATCTTACTACTCCTTGTTTCTTGCATGTTTAGGATATTTGAGCTGATGAGCAAGTCTGTGGCTACAGAAATACTCCTGAGCTTTGACAAAGATATGGGCATGGCTGCAGATCAAAGCGCTAGAGTGGACCAGGTCCTCCAGACAAGTGGCTGCCTGCCCCACCTATAGGTAGGTTTCTGAGAGCTTTTACTCCTTTTTTTTTTTTCTTTACTCAAATGTAATCTTTTGGTCTCCTTTCTCATCATTCTTACAACCAAACAGCCCTAATTTTACTTCCCTCCTCATTTTACTTTCCTGTAGTGTTATCATACTGCAAGCTTCAGTGCACTTAATGGCCATTTACGTTTTTACAGATTATGCTGAATCTCAGACCCAGCACCTCTTAAGATTTCACCAAACACAAAATTTAAGCAGTCATCTAAATCTTCTTATGTTCTTCTTACCTCTTCTTATGCTGTAGTAGCCCTGGAATCACAGGACTTTAAGCAGGAAGGTATCTGAGAGATAGGTGAATATTTTTGTCCAAGATTATGCTAGTTAACTGAAGAAACTTGATCAAAGTCTGCTTTCCTAATATCCAGTTCACTGTTATTTCTATTACATCTAGTTATCTCCATTTTTTCCCCTTAATCTTAGATACTGCTTTCAAATTTGTTTCATAGCAAACTATGGTCTAGCCCACCAGAATTCTCAAATGAAGGAATTTTCTGATACCAGGAGCATCTTCTTGAATCATATTCAAACTCCCGCCTGAAACAGGGAGTCCAAGTGTGGGTGAAGGGGGGCAGAGAGCTGGAGTTGGGGGGGAGACTCATGTTATTCATGTTCAACTAGATGAATTCATCTTCACACCATCTACCAGTTAGATAGTTCTGAAGTGACCTGATATTGTATCTTTTTCATAATATCAGTAAGTTGTATTTAGGACAGTGAAGGTCAAAAGGCAGACCAGGCTCCAATGCAACTATTTGGCCAAATATCAAGAAAGATGGTAGATTTAATTGCTCTGTGTTATTGTCCAAAGTAAATGAAAGGAACAGTATCATTATAAAACAAATAATTCCAGGGAGAATCTTCCTGCAATCATCCAAAATCCTTGTAGGGAACAAATTATTTGTAGCCATCATAAGAAAATTCTTGCATGTTCAAGTAGACAACTGTTATGAATTGAATTTTGTCCCTTCCAGAATACCTTGGAGTCCTAACACCTAGCACCTCAAAATGTGACTCTTATTCAGAGATAGGGTCCTTACAGAAGTAACCAAGTTAAAATGAAATCATTAGGGCGGGCCCTAATCTATGTGACTAATGTCCTTATAAAAAGGGAAAATCTGGACAGAAACACTTAAAAAAAAAAAAAAAAAAGACAGTCTGAAGACACAGAACACCACGTACTAGCCTAAGAACACCTGAGGCTACCAGAACCTAGGAGAGAGGAGTGAAGCAGATTCTCTTTCACAGACCTCAGAAGGACTCAACCCCGCCAACTCCTTGATTTGGACTTCCACTTTCCAGAACTGTGAGATAATCGTTTTTTTATTTAGTTTGTTTCTTTATTCCCCAAGTTTCTGTTGTATAAATCACCCAGTACATGGGTGCTCTCTTATGGAGCCCTAACAAACTAATACAACAGCTGATGGCCAATGGGATTCTAATAACGCCCAGTCAGTGCTCCAAGGAATCAACTTCAGGTTAACACAGAGATGACCTCTTAACATTAACAGAAGGTATATAGCTTAGCTCACCACAGAAAACAAATCCAAGAGTTTTTCCAATTGGGAATATTTTACATATTTATGCAAACACCAATTTCAAATGATGCTTCTCTCTAAATGCCACCTACCACTTTTGCCAAACTGGGTACACAGAGTGGCCACACACACACACACACACACACACACACACACACACACACACAGTATATCCCTATATTTGGCTCTGAATAGATCGGAAGTTCCCACAGTTGCTGGGACGATGACTGCAACAATTTCTGTCAGTTTAGCAGAGGAGATTGGAACAGCTGCATCTTCAATACACATCATTGTCTTAAAAAGATGCTCAGAGTGAATTACAATTAAATTACAGAGCTGTCAAAAAGGGTTATAATAATAGCATTTATTCACCACATTTACGAGGCCAGACATACACAAAAGGAAATAAAAGCTGAGGGGAAAAAAAACAAAAACCCACTCCACATTACTTACCTCAGCAGGAAATGTGGTTGAGGGGAGAAGAGAAGATGAATTAGTTATCATGCAAAGAGCATAGCAACAGCAATGCTCTGTGTTGCCAGAGGGTCTTCCATTCCAGAAGTCAGAGGCACTTTAAGTCATCATCTGGTAGAGACTCATCTCTCTTTTACAATTGGAAAAAGGAGGGCCAGCAAGGGTGCCATGACTCACCCACAGTTACAGACAAGCAAGGGAGGAGCTGGGACCTGAACCAAGAGCAAGGATGACTCCCGCCATGAGCTGAACAAGGAAAGCAAAATCAGGGCAGCCAGATCTGGCCTCTTGTTTTGCTCTCATCTAGAAGAGTATATTAATTTATTCTGCAATTATTTATCATGCAGCTCTTGGAGAAGACTGAATATTGTCCTTCGCTTCTCCTGCCAAAATGACACAGGTAAAAGAGGGGAAGAAAATCCTCCACTGCCATTTAGTCAGTTCTGCTACTAATCAATAATGCATTCAGAACCACCGGAAGAATGGTACAAGTCACTTAGTCACCTTCAACCTCAGCGTCCGAAAGATAGATCGAGGATAGTAACGCTTATGCAGTGACAAAACTCCTTGAATAAAAAAAAAATTGCTAACTAGATCACCATGCAATCCAGCAATCAACAAATATCTACTGCATTCCCTCTTTGTGTAAGACATGATAGAGATTGTCAGAAACCAAGAGAGGTGTCACGTTTAGACTTGTTTCTCAAGTGCTCTAGTTAAAGAGAGAAGATACACAGAAAGATAAAGCAAAATAAGGAAGCACATATACTGTATTTTAAGTTACTAATTAAGTCACTTAAACAAGTTCAGAGCAAGGAGAAAATTAACTGATTCTTACCAATCTATTTCTCACCCTTTCTTCCCTGAATATGATCACATAATGGTGGCTTACTTGGCACACTCAGGTTTACCTGAGAGTTCTGAAAATTTATTTCAATTGGTCATTCAATTAAACCATCCTTTCTACTAGTTAAGTGGTATTTCCATTATATATAAAGTCCCAATCCATCCCCCATTTTAGACCCTTGCTTGGTGGCAGTAGAATGAATCACTAGGGAAAAAATTAAAACATCTCTAATAGCGCTACATCTGATAAAATCGATGACTTTATAGGAGCTGTTCCCTGAATTAAGACAAAGGATAGATGACACATGACATTATTCTCCCACTCCGTGCCAAGGGCAAGTATCACTTATTGATCATGTAATTATTTTTCTGCTCAGTGTAAATACAGCCCTACAATCTTTCTTAATACAGTACCACTGGCAGCCACTGGTCAAAACTGACTGGTGATAACAGAAGCCACTTGCAATTACAGTGAGATTTTTTTAAGTTTATTTATTTATTTTGAGACAGCATGAGTGGGAGTGGGGCACAGAGAGGGAGAGAGAAAATCCCAAGCAGACGCTAGGCTGTCAGTGTGAAGCCCGACTAAGGGCTTGATCCCATGAACTGTGAGATCATGACCTGAGCCAAAATCAAGAGTCAATGCTCGACCGACTGAGCCACCCAGGCACTCCTGCATCTAACTTCTTAATAAGCTAATTATGTCATACAACATTTACGCTCTAGGTTCAAAAGGTGATGAGCAGAACATGATTCAAAGATAAGTGTGACAGAGATGGACAGCTATGCCCCAGTATCCATTCTCTTTTCACCAAATGTTAAACTCCACTTTTAACTGGGTATCTGGCTATCTTTTCAACAAAATGTTAAACTCCACTTTTAACTGGGTATCTGGCTATCTTTTCAACAAAATGTTAAACTCCACTTTTAACTGGGTATCTGGCTATCTGCAAAAAAGTACTTAAGTTCTAGATAATGGGATATAGTCAACCTCCAGGTTGTGTGCTTAAATGGGTAGAGAATACATACTAGGGCTGGCCAAGCAACAAGAAGAAGAACTTAGGTCCCAGATTTCATTATGGAGTAGAGCCACCATACTGCCCCCAAAGTGTCCATCTACCTCTAAGCTGTTATGAGAGAGAAATAAGTTTCTAATGTCTTCAAGTTACTGTTATTTTGGGTACTGCTCCTTGTGGACAAGTTTATATCCTGACTAGCAAGATAAGCACATATTAATTTGCACTAACCTAGAGAACCAGTTCTTTTATCAGGAATAAAGCAATATGAGAGAGTAAAAGGAAATTTTTCTTTCAAATATAAATCAAACATCTTCCAATCTGCTTTAAATATTTTCAGTGGTGACAATCTCATATTCCTATGAATTCTGTATTTATGTAGACAGCAAGCACACATCTCATATATCTTTGTATGTAAATCTGATCGTACAGAATATCTCACATGGAAGTTCATAGGTACAATACTGAGCCATGAGAGTATTGGAATCTGTTTCAAAACTAGATCCTGAATTTTTGCCATCAGAAGTGGCAAATAAATCTGAAACAAATCTGAGGATCTAAGCTAGTAAATAAAGTATTTTATTTCTATAATGAGTCCTGGACTCTTAATTTCCATCCCTTTTCCCAACACACACACACACACACACACACACACACACACACACACACACACAACTTACTCAAAACATATCCATGCTTATACTCACACACAAACATGCATACAAACAAAACATTTACATAGGTTACAAAAGAGTTTAGAAAAGTACATGGGGGCTTAGTCATCTGTTCTGTATGATTTTGGCTCTTGCAAAGTATATCCCCATAGTCTCTGTCCCATTTCAAACCATTCTTTGGCACTACTGTGGTCTGAATACCAGGTGAGACAGTTGTATAGCAACTCAACATGGCTCTTCAGCTACCCTACTATAATTTCATGGTAGGAACAAATGCAGGGTTTCCAAAGACCAATATGAACAGATTCCATCTCCCATAACTCTTGGTGTGTGCATTATTTATTTTTGGTGGGTGTGGGAAAGGAAGGAAATCTAATGTCCTTTTAATTTTTAACGTCAGCGCCCAGTTAAAAAAAAAAAAAAAAACCTTAAGAACCTGACTTCATTTACCTCAATCCTCACCTTTTCCTGGCTTACACACAGGTAAGGCTAGCCAGTAATTATAAAAGACTATGAGGATTATAATGATTCCTTTTTCTCTTTTTATATTTCACTGAAATTTTTCCTTGTTTAAATATGTATCATCCTTGTTTTAAACATGTATCCTCTCACTTTGAAGTAAGACCTAAAATCTCACCAACTTAGAACAGAATGATGGAAGAAGAGTCTAATGGATCTGTTTGCCTACCACTAAAACAGCTCATTCAGTGAAGCTAGGGAGATGGACTGCCAAATCCCAATGATAGACCATTTTTAATCAAAAGAAAAGCAATTTTAAATATATATGAGCAAAAACAACAACAACAACAACAAAGGGCAAAGAGCTACAGCCTAGATGTAAACCAGAGAAGCCCAGATACTTAAGGACCACAAATCAAGGGATTTGGATTATCATATTAAGAAGAAAGGACATTCTAGCTTATCACTTTTGCCACTCTGTGTAAAGGGACCAGCCAGGTTGTTGCCTAGGCAAGGTGACCTTGTAGGATTATACAGGCTCTTGCCTGCATGAGGATGCCCAGCCAAGCATGTCAGAGGTGAATGAAACCCAGCTTGCCTGCCATTCTTCAAGTGCCAGGCTAGCTGCTCCAGCATAGGGCTGTGACCACCTGAAGGAGAGGCAGTTTTTTTTTTTTTTAATATACACAAGGTTTTGAATCACGGGCTCATGGGGCTGCATCTGTCCAGAGAGGACACTGTTGGATAGCAGGATGTGCCAGTTGAGAACAAGCCACTTTAGCATAAGGTTATTTTGAGCTGAAGGCAACTGAGAAGCAGATACAAGAAGAGCTCTCTGCCATCCCCTTATCTGCCTAGAAGCAGGACGAACATTTACAAAGGTATTCTCCCTCCCCTCTCTACCAGGAAGGACAAAAGTTAATGACTGGAGACAACTTAGACCCTTATCAGCTGGGAGACGGCACCAGAAGAATCTAAGTAACAAACCTTACTAACTAGCTTTTATCTGTCAGTAGTTTCTCCATATATTTTCCCTCTCACATTTGCCACCACTAGAAATTCAAAGTCCTTTTCCTTTGTCCTGTCACTTCTCTAAGTATTTATTGTCCCTTTGCTAAGACGGTATATAAGACCAAATTTTAACTATCCCTTGAAGTTATTATCTCTGAGTACTCTCATTCTAAGTTTAATGCACACATTACAAAACTAGTTTTTCTCTCATTAATCTGTCTTTTGTCAGTCCAATTTACAGAACCCTAAGTAGAGAACTAAGGAGAATAGTGGGCAGAGTAATTTTTCCTTCCCTACCACACCTGTCCTTCATTCTCAAAGGGCAGGTTTTTTTTTTAATTTTTAAACATTTATTTATTCTTGAGAGAGAGAGAGTGTGCAAGTGGGGAGGGGCAGAGAGAGGGAGACAAAGAATCTGAAGCAGGCTCCAGGCTCTGAGCTGTCAGCACAGAGCCTCACATGGGGCTAAAACTCATGAACTGCAAGATCATGACCTGAGCCGAAGTCAGATGCCTAACTGACTGAGCCACCCAGGTGCCCCTGAAAGGGCAGTTTTGTTTCAAGAATTAGAAGGTCTGTAGCCCTATATGGAGTTAAGTACTAGATGATCTCAAAAAAGGGAGAAAGGAGAACTGGGGACACTACCTATGTACCCTCTCTTGGTAATAGGGTACCTCTGGGTCAGGAGGTGAAGCTAAGGTGAGCAGAGCAGTGTCATGGGAATGCAACCTGTGCAGTCCCAAAGAGCCCTATGCTTGTTCTAATGTTTTGCTTTTACTGTTTTAAAATTCTTAGTTTTTTTTCTAACAAGGGTCCTCATATTCTCATTTTGCACTGGACCCCAGAAATTATGTAGCCATTCCTTAAGGTGAAGGTGGCATAGTAAAGTGCTGAGAAGTTAGAAACCACTCAATGCTACAGCCTCTAGGAGCACAGTTCAACACACAATATTGGACTTGGGGGTGAAAAGACAAAGGGACCTTAAGAAGCTACTGACCAGACCCTCCTATAAGCCTTGGATTGGTAATGACAGAGCACCCAGGGACTGCTGCCAGGGATGAGAAGCTCAGGGTGGTTAATTTTGTAACCCAATCGCTCCTCCTTCAAGTATGAGAAGTCTGTGAGGATTTGAGTCCCTCAGAGAATTACTCCCAGGTACCAAATAACACAAGTACTCCGGCTCAGTGATGGTCCTTTCCAGCCCTCAATGATTACTGGTTGGCTACTAGCCCCAGTCAGCAGGATGGAGAAACAAAGAGAAATGTCCTTACCAACTGGTTTGATCACAGACATTTCTATTCCCTTCTTTTAATAATGGGAAATTGAGGATTTGATTGTGATACTCATCTGCCCTCCTATCCTTCTTTTTTACCCTTCAGCATTAAAAAACAAAAGTTTATCTATTTTGAGAGAGAGAAAAAGCATGAACAGGGGAGGGTCAAAGACAGAGAGAGTCCCAAGCAGGCTCCATGCTGTCAGTACAGAGTCTCAATCTCAGGAACCATGAGATCAATACCTGAGCCAAGAAAAAAAGAGTTGGATGCTTAACTGGCTGAGCCACCCGAGCGCTCCTACCCTTCAGCATTTTTATCCTTCTCTTTTAACTCTTATTACAATGTGCAATATTACAGAGGCTAATTTTCTATAGGAAACATTCAGGAAACTTCATTAAGATCATATGTATCTCCCCACTAATTCATCAGTTAGGCAATTAGGGTGAAGTGGACTCTTGTAGTGAAAATAAATTCTTTTTGAAATTTCAAAATGACAGTATAAATGAGATTTTAAGGCTTAGTCTACTATTACCTCCAGTTGATAGAACTATAAATTATTTCTTATGTTCTTTATATTATTTATTTTCAAAGTGTTTCATAATATTTTACTTTTGCGGTTAGAAAAAAATAAAAATTGTAAAAGATTTAGCCTGAGTAAAAACTATTTCCACATATTTTAGGAACATCTTTTTTCCATATAAACTCTGATATACTAATTAGAAATCATTTTTACCTATTCATTAAAGCTAGTTCCTTAAGAACTTCTACTTGGAGCCTAGCTCCAACTGCTGTATCTTTTCATCTTTGTAAACCTTAAGAATGTCACTTAATTTTTCAAATGTGGGGTTTGAAAGACACAGGAAAAAGGTAAGTAAAAATCATTCATAATCCAGTCACAGTTGAAAAAAAATAATCTAAAATAAAAGGCAAAATATCTCCCAACCCCAGTTTTCTAACACATGAACAGATGTATCTCTTTTTTTAAATAAGAGAGAGATTACAATATTTTCATTTTTTCACATAAAAGTGTATCATGCACATCTACACTGGACAGCATACACACAGACACACACACCTTGTCCTTTTTAATGGCTGTCTGAACCATGATTTATTTAGTCAATTTTCCCATTGCTGGCAACAGACTGTTTCTTGTTATTGCAAATATGGCTTCAATGAATAATTTGGCATATGTATTTTTATATATAATGCTATTACTTTTGCAAAATTCTTAAGAATGCTATTCTTCAATTAAAGAGGACAGATATTTTAAATATTAATAAATGCTATCAAATGGGGTGCCTGGGTGGCTTGGTTGAGTGTCCGACTCTCAATTTCGGCTCAGATCATGATCCTGGGATCGTGGGACTGGGCCCCGCATCAGGTTCCACACTGAGCATGGATTCTCTCTCTCTCTTAATCTCAATCTCTCTCTCTCTCTCTCTCTCTCTCTCTCTCTGTCTCTCTCTCTCTCTCTCCCCCTCTGCCCTCCCCCTCAAATAAAGTAAATGCTATCAAATTATCCTCTTAAAGGATTGATCAATTATACTCATAGCTTATGAGTACCCCATTTCTCACATCTTTTATTGCACATAACATTATCAATGTTTTTCAAAAGTTCTTAATCTGATTCTAAAAGAAATGTTTCCATTCATATCCCAGAACATCTTTCCACACAACTTTTGGCCACTTGTGAAATTTCATCTGTAAATGTGCTCATGGTCATGCCTATGTTTTCACTGACCATCTTTCTCTTGCTGTTCACTTTTATACACTCGCTGCTCAGCACCCCCAATGATACTAGCTGAGTCACTCCTTCACAACACCCAGTGCTGAGGCTGCCGTTAGACCGAGGCGAGAACAGCATCTAAGAACATACCAGCCTCATTATTTAATATTTTATTGTTTCAACATCCTAGCATGAAAGAATAAAAAAATGTCTGTCTACTTGCTACTAATGACCATAAGCATAAAGCTTTAACAGTGCTCTGGAATGTTCCAATACCAAGATAGCTTAATAGAAAGCATCACATCACAGCATACATATTCATGAAGTTATTTTCTTTATGTGAATAATTTCATGTGTACACACAGCAGTAAAAATCACAGCACACCTCATCACACTGTGAGCAGCCTTAAAGAGACAGAGCCATCTACTCTCAGGAGAAAATTGCTTTAAGTTGTTTTGGTTTTTACTTAGAGAGAGAGAGAGAGAGAGAGAGAGAGAGAGAGAGAGAATACCAAGCAGACTCTACACCACTAGTACAGAACCTGAAGGGTTCAAACTCACAAACTGTGGATCAGGACCTAAGCTGAAATCTAGAGTTGGATGCTTAACCGACTGAGCCACCCAGGCATCCCTCACCAGAAAATTTAAAAATAATTGCATAGAACATTATCATCCTTTGTAAAAATATCTGAATGTTTTAAAAAACTAAAATATAATTTACCAAAAGATGACAAATGTTTGATTAGAATGGTGAGTTTGGGATATATATATTTTTTGTCTTCTTTAAATTCTCTAAATGGTATTTTAATTTCATCATTTGAAAGTAAGTTTTAATTCTGAAATTAGAGTGGTGGTGGTCACACAACTCCATGAATATACTAAAAACAGAACCATATGCCTTAAAAAGGTAAATTTGATATGTGTTATTTCTCAATACAGTTGTGATCTTCATAAAAGTAAAATTTTAAAGTTAAATACTGCACTGTAGGGGCAGGAAAGATATGGGAACTCTGCACTTTCTGCTCAATTTTGCTATAAAAACTAAAAATTCCCTTAAAAATAAGGCATATTTTAAGAAAATACTACAATGCAGCCTTTGTTAATTTCTCACTAATTTTATGTTTAAAATTCTGGGAGGCAGTAGAATACATAAAAGCTACAGCACAGATAAGCCTCTTTTCAACCCCCTGTTCTTGGCAGTGATATCTGATAAGCAGCTGAATGTGGCTTCTTAAAGCATCAATGAAATTCGTGTCAGCATATTCAAAAACTTCTGGGTGACTCTGATTCTAAGGTAAGTTACTGGGCCTGTGTAGAGTAATCTATGCTCCCACTATGCTTAGTAGAATTAACAATGTTGAGTTTGACAGTATCTTAGAGATATCCATTATTTCTCTTTCTATTCTGCTCAGCTTCTGGGGTCCCAGCTGATGATTAATGAAAATTTCAATGTGTTGAACTATTTCATATAAAATTAAGTTCTAGGTTAATTAAAAAGCCACCAAGAATAAATTGATTCCATTTATCACCAGTGTACTGTAATGGACAGGAGCTCTCTGGGGGCTAGCTATTCTTTTAGAACCTTCTATCCTAAAATGGGATAACTTACAAATATTATATCTAAAGGGCTAAACAAGAAGCCATAACAATCATCAAGATACAAGTGAAACTGTTCTACTATAATGAATTTGGTAAATAGACCTCCGAATGTTTCTTTTCTTCAAAAACGTATATAAAAACAAGATCCCTTTTTATTCCCAAATGATGAATGGGAACAAAAGAATATTTCTATGTTACGGTGGTCTAGTGTATGGAAAAGAGTCACTACTCCCAACGTGGGATCTTTAAATTTACTCCAAGTGTTGTGAAATCTGTTCTTGGAAGCTCAGGTAGGAGAATGCTTCTCCCTGAAAGGAAACTTGCAAAGTCCTTAGGGAGAAGTCCTTGAATACTGATTGGATTTCAAACTAAGGGCATAAGAAAATGTTACGTTCTCTCTAGCCAAGCCTGTTCCTCAAGACCTAAATTAAGGTACTGCTAAAAACATGGAACAAAATTTAAACAACATTTGTCACAAGATGGTAGCACTTCTTTCAGTTTGCTACCTTGATACAAGTCTTTGGGGCGACAACTCATTCAAGTGGCTGTGTGTTCAGATCATCTTCCTGTGACAGTGTAATTTAGCAGGAGCATCTGTGACTGGGGACAACTTTCTTTAGGATTTGTTTAGCCTGTTATACATCAAGCTGTAGGGACTGACCTCCCCAAACTGCCACTCTGCTCTGAAAGAGGTGAAAAGGAGCCCAAGAAAGCACAAACAAAAACCCAGAAGCTGAAAAAATACAAAAGAATCCACTTGATAAATGAAAAACACAGGAAACTTTTGACTGAACATAAGTGATATATGGCTGCTCAGGTTTTAATAAATTTAAATCACCGACCATCAAAACAAAAACTACTGACGTAAGATTAATATTTGTTCTCATTTTAAAGTATATTATTTTTTCTATGCCTTTTATTTTTCCCTTCAACTTTAAGGGTATAAATATTCCATTCTGCCTTTAAAAAAAAAAGTCAGCATGGAGAAGGGACACATTTTTTTGTTCTATCCTACAGGCACTATAAAGGACATGGCCATAGCTCTAAGAAAAAAGTTACTTGTGAAGTAACAGTGCCTGGCACAAAGTAGATGATAAGCTCCCAGTAAGTACAGACAGAGAGCTCTGCTCTTGAAAGTTTTATGTGTCTATTTCTTCACATGTGCAAAGTAGTTCAATGAGTACTATTTTTTCCTATTTCCGTATTAAATACTACCTTCTACCACATCTAAGGGACAGACAGATAATATCTGTATTGCAGGAGGGTAGGAATGAGATAGATCATTATGCATCTGTTTCTTCCCTGATTAAATGCTAGAGCTAACTTCTAATGTCAGAGACCTATGATAACACAAATTTGCTCTGGAGAAGGTGCCTTATCCTATCTTCTGTTTGAGGTTCGTGGCCATTGGGCCACAAAATTTCCCATGATTCACAGAAATGATAGCTTAAAATGAAATCTGGTTTATTTGGGGTTTGGACAAGAGATACTTTTTTTAAATTTTTTTAAAATGTTTTTCTTTATCTTTGAGACAGAGAGAGACAGAGCATGAGCAGGGGAGGGGCAGAGAGAGAGGGAGACACAGAATCCGAAGCAGGCTCCAGGCTCTGAGCTGTCAGCACAGAGCCTGACGCGGGGCTCGAACTCACGGACCGTGAGATCATGACCTGAGCTGAAGTCAGACACTCAACTGACTGAGCCACCCTGGCGCCCCTGGACAAGAGATACTTGAGGAATCAACTTTATAATCACAGAACTGTGCAGATGCGCCACACAGCAAAGTAAAGCTGTGATTTCTAATGAGGAGACATAATGTTGTCAAGGGAGTCACATAATCCAGGAAGAAAGAAAAATATTTCCTAAAAAAATAAAACAAGAAACTAAGAAGGTCTAACAGGCTTCTTTGTAACCTTCCTTAGGGATGTAGTAAAGCCTTCATAACATGAGTCACAGAAAATTACTGTGGGGCCAGACTGTCACATACTGGAAAGTCATACTGGCCAGAGGGTCTGTGTTGTTGAGCAGGGGTAAAAAGGAGAAAGTAGTTTAGTGAAGGCATAATGCAGAATGTCTACCAAAGCTCTCGTTTATCCTGATTTTGACTTCTACTTTCCCAAAGAGAAAAGTTTACAACATCCAAACAAGCTATTATAAACCCACTTTTTAAGGGAGAGAAACTCTGCTCCAGATAAAATAAAAGAAAAAAAAAAAAAAAAAACATAACACCCAGGAAATCAACCAGCAAGATTGCATTAGTATACACAGATCCTTTACATCTCTGCCAAGGAAGGTGGGGATTAATCCAATCACTGTTGGCTTCCATGTAAGTCATTTGAAAGAACTTGGGGGAAAAAACTGAAATGGGAGTTTAAAATCAAAATGTTCTAATCACTAGTAGTAAAAATAGATGTATTTTAGGACTTACTGAATGCAATATATTGTGATTATTCTTATTTATATGGTATAATTGAAGGATGAGGTTAACCAAATGTTACCCCTCTCAGTATCAAATTTTTTTAAAATAAAAGTATTTTGAACAGAAATTTTTCGATAATAAATTATACACTGAATAGAATGTAAACTGTTCTTGGAGTCTCGGGGCCATTATTATTAGGCTTAGATGTAATAACATGATATCTTAAGGGAATTATTCAAGATGGTCTGTTCCTGTCAATGCCCTTCTGCCTTAAAACATTTTTGTGCCTATTTTAAAATAAGTATTCTGGGGGCGCCTGGGTGGCTCAGCCAGTTGAGTGTCCGACTTCCAGCTGGGGTCATGATCTCATGGTCTGTGAGTTTGAGCCCCACGTCGGGCTCTGTGCTGACAGTTCAGAGCCTGGAGCCTGCTTCGGATTCTGTGTCTCCCTCTCTCTCTGCCCCTCCCCCACTCATGCTCTGTCTCTCTCCTTCAAAAATAAATAAAAACATTAAAAAAATAAATAAATAAAATAAGTATTCTGCCTCCTTCTTTCACGTGTTTAACTGTCACTTCTTATTAGGTCGGTGAGTCTTTTTCTCATAATTCCTTCTTTTAAATTTATGCTTCTTGTGCCTGTGCAATAGGAGATCAGATAATCAAGAAGGATAGAATTGTATGTACAGAAAGAATCACTAGGTGCCAAGCAAAAGCCTAAGAAGCTCCCCTAGGAGTCTGGAGAATGAATGATATCTGTTTTAGCTGCCTTTGCTTTGCTGTATCCCAGACAGTTGAGGTCATTGTACAAGTAATTTATAGTTAAATCCAAGCATTTCTGTACATTAAAAGCAATAAGGAAAAGATGGCTTTCGTCTCTTTAATGTGCCACTCAGAGTAGGCACTCTGTATCGTACCTGAAACAACAGCACTCAGAGTCTCATTATGGGCATTCTGTGTAAGTTTAATTCCCTCCATGGCCATGATTTTGTTAAATGTTACTGAAATAAAACGTACAACATGCAATCTGTGAGCACCAAGCTTGTGAAATTGGAAAAAAAAAAAAAGTGCCCCACACCTATATTATCAATTCTGTGGTGCATCTTCCACTTCAGTGAAAGAAAGCACACTACCTTTATCATGTTGATGCATATTAACTTGTAATAAAATGGAAGAGATAGAGGAAAACAAAGTGATACCTGTAATAAAACACTGACATTATTATTGCATTTCACAGTCTATAAGAACTGTACATTCACAGAATTACAGTCTCCATCAAACTGCTGACCCCTGCCAAGAGGGAAGGATTTACTGCACTCCTCACACCTGAAAAGGAAAGGTAGGATTAGTTCATGGACGCTTTCCCTTTCAGTATTAATAGAGTCAGTGTTTATACTAGATGAAACTACATGATTCCCAAACAATGAGGAAACCTCTACCTTGCCAAATTTACAACCTCTCACATCTTATCTCTTCTGTTTCAAAATGTTCTCTAATATCCACAGATTTGTGTTGTCATTATAGTCTAATTTCTCATAATTCTTTTAAGTGAAGAGAATAATAGGTTTATAAAATATAACAATAATCATGATGATGTTTTCTTCTGTTCTTATATTATTTTCTAAGTAGTTCAACATTTTTTGCAAATATTCACTCTCACAGTCATTGTTTATTAGGAAAAAAATTATGCTGGACTGACAAAACTAAGGCAAAAATTTTTAAACATTTAAATTTATTATATAAAGTAGATTTATACCCTCCTGCTTGGCCAAATGTAACAAGTTTCCATTTTAAGTTCTATTCCTTTAGCAAGATTAAATTCCATGTGCTTTTCTAGCTACACCCACAGATTCTTGTAGCCCCCATCTTCCTACCTGGTATAAGTAATTACCTGAACTGTCTTTATACCATAATGTCTTTTTTTCCCCAAACTTTATTACAATTTTTCAAATACCAACCACGTTCTTGAACTTTGTAATTTATACAGCTCTTATCAGCTGTTTTTTAACAACATTTTTCCATAAAGCATTTGTGCATCTTTCCCCTACATGTTTATAGCCGTGTTTTGACCATGGTCCCCTCTATGCCCTGAAACTCCTTTATCCTGGCACAGTGGCTATACTAAGCAAGCTATTTATTCTCCCTACTTCTACGTCACAGTATGAAGCATCTCCTTAAAATACACTTTTCACAACCTCTTCCTTTCCCAGGTCTTATTCTTTTAAATTTTTTTTTTTTTCAACGTTTATTTTATTTTTGGGACAGAGAGAGACAGAGCATGAACGGGGGAGGGGCAGAGAGAGAGGGAGACACAGAATCGGAAACAGGCTCCAGGCTCTGAGCCATCAGCCCAGAGCCCGACGCGGGGCTCGAACTCACCGACCGCGAGATCGTGACCTGGCTGAAGTCGGACGCTTAACCGACTGCGCCACCCAGGCGCCCCGTCCCAGGTCTTATTCTTTTAAAGGAATCACATCAGTCTCAAGTAGAAACATGAAACTGAATACTTTTCTTATGGTTTTTTTCAACATTACAACCAAAAGTCTCTTCCTTTAAAAATTCCTAAATTTATGACTTCCATCCCTCTCCTAATGTTATTGAATTTATTGCTATGACAATTAGCAAAATCGCAACATAAATGTCATCTCTCTACTTACATTTGGCCAGATCTATCCAAGAGGTTTGAATCACTGGAAGGTCCATCCACTTTCAGAGAACTAGTCCTATTTCCCATGGTTTTACTTTTCATTTTTCATTTATTTCTAAAACATAAACTATATTAGTGGTTCCTTATTCAATTTAGATTCCTTTTATGTATCTCTTAGCTGCTTCCTTAGCTTAACTACTTTGTTAGTGGCAATCTTAAATCCCATCATCACTGAAGAACTGGATATTTTAAAGCTTCACTACTTTTTGTTATTGCTGTCATAATGCTGTGAATGCCACAATATTGCTTTTGAATGCAATTTTCTGGGCCTGACTTACAAATGTCCTCTGTTGGATTGGCTGAAATCAGTTACATGTTTTCTTTTGTAGGATCTATTGCTACTGTATACTGCAAAATTGTGGCTATGGATTTGTCTTTTACAATCTACTCATCTGATAGTGGGATATGTTAGCCAAGAGTTGGGAGAATGTATCCATATCATTCACTCTTTATGAGAATATGTCTCTAGTCATTTTATACCTTACCACACTGACTTTTAAAGTGCTCATATTGGTATATTTTCCCATTTGATTCAACTCATCAACTATTTACTGAGTGCCCATGAAGAGTACAATACTGAACTATACAAATCGGGAACCGAAAATGAAACACAAATCATAATGTGTAAATCTATAATCTTAACAGAGGCAGGATACAGAATGCTCCAGTACTAGAATATAAAAAATACACTTTTCTTCCTGACCTTCTAAATAAAACATAGTAGGCTATAAGCATTCTTCGATTGCTTTGATTCATATTTGCCAACTTGATTATTTGCAAGGCATTCCTTGAGATTATGTATACAACAGTAGCCACAGAACATGTAACAACTTGCAATTTAATAGAAGAATAATTTCATAAATCAATACCAACATCTCAATCCCAATACGCTTTTGTTGTTCTCTACTTATAATGTATGGGGGTTTTTTGGTGGAAAATTACCTACTGTAGTAAAATGAACAATTTGGGAATGAAGAAAATCTAGATATCTCTAGATATGTTGGCGTTTGGAAATCTCAACATATACTTCTTATTTCACTTTTCTAATACACCCTTTCTCTTGTCAGTTTTTTTTTTAAACATGATTTCCTCCAAATGAATCAGTGCTGTGATATGCAGGAAGGAACTATCTCTGCGATTATTCTACTTGGTGCTTAACAAACATTATGGCAATACGCCAAACTACATGTTGGGGCTGGGGCCTCAAAGATTAATCAGACATTGTCCCTGCCCTAAAGGAACTCACAGTCCTATGAGACAGTGTTGTCTGTGTGGGGTGAAGGGAGGCAGGTATTAGTCAATCTTATACCACTTCTCCCTAATGTCTGAGATCATAATTCTACATGGAATTTCAAAGATCTCTCATGCCTGTATTTTATATGAAAAGGTTTACATTTTTGAGACCAGGAAAAAGTCTTCTCATTCCTCTTATTTGAAATCAAGTACTTTCCATAGGTTATTTGTTTTCCTCCGCACAGCACAATGTTTAGTTTTATGTTTCTTCCCAAAGTCTTTTAAACATGACATGTCAGACCTCAAGTCATTTTTTTATCTCTTGGTCAGGTTTCTCTTCATCTCTCATTTCATTACTCTTCCTCATCGTCAATCTCTGCATAAGTCTTCACAACATTATTAACCTCATATTTCATTTTTGACATTTGTTTAAGCAGACTCCTGTGCAGGAAGACTATTAGAGCTCTTTATTATAGAACTGCTGTGGTTACTATACAAAGAGTTCATACTTTATCTATGGTTGTGGAACAGATGTGAATTTTTTTTTTGTATCACAACTCAAAATGCATTTTTCCCTTAGAGATAATATTGTTAAGTGGTGGTTGTGGTATTTCACCCAGATCTCCATTGAGGAATTAAGGGCTTATTCCCCTAAATATTTAGTGCTGCTACAGAATGCATGTCCTTAGGTAGGAGAGTAATAGCCCCCCAGAGACGGACCCTTTCTAGTCCCTAGAACCTGTCAATACATTACCTTTCTTAGCAAAGGGACTTTGCAGATGTGAGTTAGCCAAGGATGTTGAGATGGGAAGATTATCCTGGATTTTCCAGACAGGCCCAATGCAATCACAACCATTGCAAGAGAGGCAAGAGTGTCAGGAGTCACAGGAAGAGATGTGATGACAGAAGCAGAGGCCAGAGAAAGACTGGAAGATTCTAATGAAGGGAGCAGAATATGCCACCTCAAAATATGCCATTTTGGCATACTGAATATTTTGAATTAAGGTTTCTTGGGAAACAGGAAGTGCAAGAAGGACACTCTTGACTCTCCTGTGCTCTCCCTGAAGGCAGGAAATAAGTCTCTTATGTGAAAGATACCCACCCTGTGCCAAGAGGATAGAAGGCATCCTTATTAGCAGAGAAGCAAGTCAGGGCCAAGAGGATAAATAAACAAACTTTGTTACTTTTTCAGTAAAAATAGTACCCCAACCCCAAACCTCTTTGTTTTGTCAATTCTTCACAAATTTATTGTTTGCCTAAGAGGTATAGAAGATTCCTGCTTTGGACACTTCGAGTCTCATATTTTTAGGGGGCTCCTGTACATATGAAATTAAATTTGTTGTTCTCCTGTTATCTTATGTCCATTTCACTATTAAACCAGGCAGAGAACCTAAAAGGGAACATTTTTCCACCCCTACACTACATTGTTGGCCTTGAAGGTGCAGGAAGGAACCACAGGCTAAGGAAGGCAGCAGTCTCAGAAGCTAGAAAAGGCAAGAAAAGGGATTCTCCCCTTGAGCATCCAAAAGGAACACTGCCCAATGGCCTCATTTTAGACCTCTGACCTCCAGAACTGTAAAATAATAAACGTGCATTGTTTTCAGCCACTAACTTCATGGTAATTTGTTTCAATAGCAATAGGAAACTAATACACATCTTGAGAAAAATTATCAAGTTTTCTGTGATCAAATAAATGGGGGAAACATTATTCACTTTATCTCCCCCTCAGTGCCTACAATTTGAGAAGTCCTACAGTGAAGAATTCTGTTTAACTTTGTTTAAACTAGAATTTTCCAAAAGTACTTAACCGTAGACATTTTAAGGACTGTTTAACAGTACTATTCATGGAGCCTACTTTGGGAAAAAATGCTTTAAGGATTTATGCTATGGATAATGGCACCCAGAAGAGATGCAGATATTCATTTATCTAGACTGAAATTCCATCCACTGATGCTGTTTCAGTGAATTATTATTGAGTGTCCATTTTAGCTTTACATTGTGTTAGGTATCGGGATGAGGGAAGAGGAGGTGAGACATAAAGATATAGAAGAAAATATTACTGACTCTAAGGAAATCATCATTTAATATGAGATATGACATATTTACCAAAAACTGTAAACCAGGTAGAAAACATTAGGGTCTGTGTGTATGTGTGTGTGTGTGTGTGTGTGTGTGTATATATATATATATATATATATATATATATATATATATATATATATATATGGGCAGGATGGGCTGTGAAGTTTGGAGAAAAAAAATGAATCATTTCCAGGAAGTTGGGGGTGTCAGAGAATGAATTATGAAGAGCTGGCATTTGAATTTGTCTTTTTTAAAACTGTTTTTAATGTTTGTTTATTTTTGAGAGAGAACAAGAGAGAGAGTATGAGCAGGGGAGGGGCAGAGAGAGGGAGAGACATAGAATCCGAAGGCACAGAGCCTGACACACGGCTCAAACTTGTGAACTGCGAGATCATGACCTGAGCCAAAGTCAGATGCCTAACCAACTGGGCCACCCAGGCGCCCCTTGAATTTGTCTTTTAAGGGCAGGTAGGCTGATGATGATGAGAAAAGAGGGAAGAGAAGAAGGGCATTGTGCAGTGGTGGCATCAGAGTAAGCAACCCTACCTATGACAGGCACTACCTGACCCAAGAACTAAGTTGTTCCCTACTGGGGAAAGACAAGCCTTGGTAAGCCACATCCTTGTCTGTGCAAGAATCAGAATTACAAATTTGCGGGGTGGCAGGGGGGTGCCTGAGTGGCTCAGGTGGTTAAGTGTCCAACTCTTGACTTTGATTCAGGTCATGATCCCAGGGTTGTGGGATGGAGCTGAGCATGGAGCCTGCTTAAGATTCTCTCTCTCCCTCTGCCCCTCTCCCCTGCTCATGCTCTCTCTCTTAAATAAAAAATTAAAAATAAATACATACATACATACATACACAAAATACAACCAAACACTTAATATAAAACTTTGGGGTATTTTTCTGCATGGAATAGACTTTCTGAGACTCCCTAAAATATGTACCTGGTAAAGTTTAGACTACAGATGTTTTTTGCTTTTCCTGGTAAATATTCCTAGTGGTAAGGATATAGCCTTTTTATTGTTCCTTGGACCTCTAAACTTCTGTTCAGAACTGGAGTCATCTGTTGAAAAGTTTCAATGCCAACTCTATGTGTGCGAAGACTAGGCTTTAACAGTAAATGGGAAAGGGGGACCATGTCTGTGCTACTTTAGCTTCCTGTTTCGTGTCAGCTTTAGTCTCCTTGGGAGCAGATACTGTCTCACTGTTTGTTCTTTGTAAGCCTCAACTCTAGAGCAGTGGAGGCACTTGGCATACATTTGTTGAAATGGTGAAAGGATTATCGAAGTGAAATCTTGGCTCCACTCAAACCGATTTAGAAAAAGAATTTTCTTAAACATTTATTTCAAAATGGAAAAGGAAGAGTAAAACATGTGGCATTTTAGAGGTAAGGAATTCAACAGAATTTTTTGGTGGGGGAGGGGCCTTTAGCCCCTAGAAGAAATAAGGCTTCTCACTTTCTGGAAGAGATGCCTGCACTATCCGTAGGCTTGATCCAAAGAGAGTGGTGAATCAAACACTTATTTTATGACTGTTCCTTAAAGAAAGAAAGGGTGGGATTTAGAGGATCACAGGGCTCCTCCCAAGAAACACATTCATGTAGGTGTGACCTCTGGAGATTGTGTGCCCCCGCCCCTGTTTGTCTGGCAAACACCTGCTCATCTTTCAAGGCAGCTCGAATGACAAGTCTGGGAGGCCCTGTGGCTCCCTGTGGCAGTTGTTTACTCTGCCCTTTGTGGTTTCCAGCACTCTGTGCAGAACTCTCTCAAATATCACTAATCGCATTTTATACGGTTATCTGCTTACATATCTGGATTTAATTCCATAAACTTCTGCTAGGGCAATGTTAGATTCAAAGGCAAAGACTCCGGCCTTTAGAAGCTACTTCCTTCTCCAGGAGGCAGACCAGCATACAACTACTTATAATTCTCAGCAACTGCAAGAGAACATAATGCAGAAAGGAGGTAACGGGAGGGAGGGCAGGGTCTTAGTTCATACCCTTAGGTCTTGGCACAGTGTCTGGCACATAACAAGTTCCAAACATGTTAATGGAGGGAGGGAGATAGGAAGAGATGAAAGAAGGGGGGAGAAAGGGAGAGAAGGGAAGGAAATGACAAAAATGCCCCACCCCATCCCTGTCACTGTGCTGAACACTGTCAATCGATTAGTTACTATAAAGGTGCTATTCTCAGGTCCCTGGAAGAGATGTTTTGGAGCAGAGAGTTGATGTTTCAGTCATACTTGGCACACAATACTATACATGATAATCACCATCTGAGGGCAGCAAGTCATAATTTGTCCTGTATTTAACTCTCATCCCACTCCCAGGGGGTCTACAGAACAGAGACTTACAGAGGTTGCGTTCTCTGAAAGCACTAGCTCTATGCCAATTTAATTCTTGGGTTCTGCATCATTAGACCAGCAGGCTTCCTTGCTTCTGCAAAAGGATTTAACTAGAATTTTGGTGCCCTCAGAACTCTGTCTGCCACCCAGCTCCCTATTTCTCTGCCAGTTTCATCTGCACAATGCATCTTGGGTTACATATGGCAGAGAGAGAGAGGAATCTCATTTCAAGCCTCTGCTGTCTGCATCGCACATCCCTCCCTGAGCAGCCTCTATTTCACAGGGGAGAGAAGGGAGGAGGCAGGATGATCTGCCTCCTCAAAAGATGAGAGTGTAAAGTATTTCTCAAATTTTCATCTTCAACAGCTGGTATCATTCAACTCCCTGGGGTGGGGGAGACTATGCTTTGTTGCTTAGCTAGCAATATAATCTCTAGCTATCCTGATGCCAAGGTATCAATTACAGGTTCATTTGGATGATGGGATAAATTGGTGTTGAGACCACTAGACAATGACAGAAATTGGAGGTGGTGGGAAAGGATGCCAAAGGGGGCTGACCTCTATCCTGAAGTACAGTCGAATTCTTCCTATCCTTGCAAATTAAGTAACTTAATTCTAAACTGCTAGTTGTCTCATGAAGAGAAACCCACCCGCAGCAGAAGTGAAGCAGGTATTCCTGAAGGTTTTTCTTCGAGGGCATAATTAGAGAGATGTTAACACTCCTGCAGCATCCCAGCTCTCCCAGTGTTATAACAGGAGGAAATCGGAAAAAAAAACAAAACAAAAAAAAAAAAAACAACGATGACCTGCATTTAAAAACAAATGTTTTACCAGACACAAAAAGTCACATATTATATGATTTCATTTATATTAAATCGCTACAATAGGTAAATCCCTAGCATCAGCAGATGGGCGGTTGTTAGCGGTTGAGGGGAAGGAGAAACGGGGAGTAAGCGCTTCAGGGGTACAGTGTTTTCATTTGGTGGGTGATAAAAATGTTCTGAATGTACTAACTGCCACTAAATTGTTCACTTTATATGAATTTCACTTGAATTAAAAAAAATAAATGTTTTATAATTGAGGGCTTCAGTATTTCACATTGTTCAACAATCTACCGCTGCTGGGGAATAGGGAGGTCTTTATACCCATTCCACAGTGATAAGAGGGATTAGGTAGGTCCCTAAGTTCTAATACTTGTCACCTTTTGGCCTTTCCTACGAAAAGCCTAGTATATTCCCAGAATGTCTGTCACAGGGAAGTAATTCAAATCAATGACCCCTGACTTGCTTGGCCCTTGACAATGAGCAGCAGCAGCAGCAGCAACAGCAAGAGCAGCAACTGATCATCACAGGGCTAGATAATCAAACGTCCATGGGGTGCACCTGTTTACCAGCCTCTCAGCCAGCCGCCCACACTAGACCCAGGTGGCCTAGCTGCATTTGGGGACATGAGACAAAGACTATGGGCCATTTTAATTCAGTAGAAAAATATGAAGACCTTGCTCTTGCCACACTCTTTCAGAGTCAAAGAAAATTAATTTTAACAGAATAGAAGCATCTTTGGAAGAGGGGCAGTTTTTCCCTTCTTGTTTGATACTAAGAAGAATATACGTTTCAACACACAGATCCAAAGCAGTCAGCTGTTAAGTGAAAAGAGAAGCCCACGAACTTAGGAGAAATAAAAACATATTGAGAAGTTAAAAGAAGGGGCTTTGAAAAGAAACTACAAGACTATGTAACATCAAAAAATGGCTAACAACTATATTCATTTTTTTAATTTTTTTTATTTACATTCAAGTTAATTACCATATAGTGCAACAATGATTTCAGGAGTAGATTCCTTAATGTCCTTTACCCATTTAGCCCGTTCCCCCTCCCACAACCCTTCCAGTAACTCTCTGTTTGTTCTCCATATTTAAGAATCTCTTATGTTTGCTAACAACTATATTTAAAAGCAGGTAGGGGACTGCCCAGTCTTACCCAACATCTCCCCCCTCTCACCCCACACCATGCAGTCAGGGCCACAGACAAGTAGGCCTCCCAAGTCCTCACCCAACCAACTTTCTGAACCATTCCATTTGTCTCACATTCTACTTACTTCTTGACATACCTCCAATTTTTCTGGTTTTGACCTTATGACTTTTTCTCCAACCACAGTTTGTCTCACCACCCAGACTTTAACACTTAGCTTTGGGATATTTTTTTTTCTAGACCAAGATCTAGACATTCCTCTGGGAATACTGCCTTTGGTGGCTTCATCCACATTTAGCCTGACCCAGGGATGTCACTCTTCACTGTGACTCACAGAAAAGTGTGCAGTTCTGTTTTCGTGTAACCTTCCCTTTTCTCAGGTGTAACCCTTAAGACTAAGCCTGAAAATAAGGCTCTAGTGCTGATTTCAGATTCACAAATGGCTAGACAAGCTTCATATTAAGAATTTTTAAATATAACGAGAAAGCAAAATACATTCAATGCTTTCAAAATCCCCTGATTCTATTGCAATATGCCAACTGACTCAGAGAGCCATGTTATATTTTCCTATGTTGTGTGAGAAAAACCCATGTGATGCTGTCACAAAATGTTCTATATACCACAGAAATTACAGTATTACTTTCCTGGAAAAATTCCAAAAGGAGAGAAATAGCATCTGTTTTCTATGTTGGTCATGCTATGGAATGAAACGCAAATGGGAAGTAGGTTATAGAGGGGGCATCTATTTTCTCTCTGATAGGAATGCTGAGATAGAGCACCAATTTTGAGCTGTCTTGAGGTTAAGCAGTATGGATGGGGAATGCAATGTTGTATGTGTGCGATTCCTGTCCTTGGCTGGAACAAATCCTTGTCACCTCCATCCTCACATCACTGCCACAGCGGTGCATGTTGAATCGCAATAATCTGGCTCTTCTGCTTACTGATGCTGACTTTAGGTAAGTCACTTAAGCTTTCTGAGCCTATTTCTCCACCAGTGAGACAGGAATAATAACACCTATTCTTTATTACTGTTATGGGTTAAACTGTGCCTCCAAAATGTATACTGAAGTCCTAACCCTCAGTACCTCAGAATGTGACCTTATTTGGAAATAGGGTCATTGTAAGTGTACTAGTTACACTTACAATGTAAGTGTACTAGGGGAGATCATACTGGAGTAGGGTCCTTAATCTAGTATGTCTGCTGTCCTTCTAAGAAAAAGAAAGATGGCCACATAAAGACACAAGCACACGAGAATGACATGTGAGGACAGAGACAGGGACTGACGTGACACAAGCAAACCTAGGAAAGACAAGGATTGATGGCTACCACCAGAAGCCGTGAAGAGGCAAAGAAGGATTCTCCCCTTTATGTCTCAGAAGGAGCATGGCCCTCTCTTGATTTTAGACTTCTAGGCTGCAGAACTGTGAGAAAATAAATTTCTGCTATTGCAAGCCACTTGGTTTGTGGTACTTGTTACAGCAGCTCTAAGAAATGAATACAGTGGGGGAGGTTTATTTATTTATTTAGTTAGAGTGAGTCTGTGTGTGTGTGTGTGTGTGTGTGTGTGTGTGTGTGTGTGTGTGTTAAATGCAGGGGAAACAAACACAGAATAAACCAAGTAGGCCAGAAGAAAACAAGGCCAGAAGGTAATTTTTCTTATGTATTTAAATCAAGGAAATGACCTTATTTTCTCTGGAGCCAACACTGCCTCTCTGAACCTACCTCCCACTGTTGTCCCTCCCCCCTGCTCCAGCTCACCGGAGCATTCCTCCTGTGAGGAGGCTGTGCTTGAAATATCTCACCATGTTCACTCCTTAGGGTCTTTGCATCGGCTGCTTCCTCTGCGTAGAACACACCCAGGGTGAACTCCTACTTCCTGTCTTTCCTCAATGAAGCTGACCCTGGCTCTGCCACTTAAACACTGCAATTTGTACTCCTGTGCCACCCAGCACTCCCAATTCCCCTTATTCAGCAGTTCTTTTTCTTTTTTCCATATTCTTATTGGCTTCTAATAGCCTGGTAATTTATTTTTCTATTACATGCAGTATTTATTATCTGTCTCCCTCTATGCTAAAACATAAGCTCCACGAGGGCAGGGATCTTCATGTTTTTCTCACTTACAGGAACAAGCATCTAAAACAGTATCTAGTTCATAACAGGTGCTTGAAAAAGTTTTTTTTCAAATCCATTATTTATTTTTAATTAATCACTTTGTAATTACAGAAACTGTACATGTGTACTATGAAACATCAGAAAAAATTAAAAACTTAAAATTCCTACCATTCAATAATATCTTTCAAATTATGATAAATCAGAATGATTTATAGCTTCTTTTAAATGACTCACTAAGGAATTCTGTCTCTTTATATATATATTAAGGTTTTTTTTTTTTGTTTGTTTGTTTTTTTTTGAGAGAGAGACATAGACACCATGAGTGGGGAGGGGCAAAGAGAGTGGGAGAGAAAGAATCCCAAACAGGCTCTGCACTGTCAGTGCAGAGCCCAACGTGGGGCTCAAACTCACAAACCTGTGAGATCATGACCTGAGCCAAAACCAAGAGTCGGATGCTTAACTCAGTTGAGCCACCCAGGCGCCCCATATACATTTTTTAAATGTTTATTTATTTTGAGAGAGAGATAGACAGGCAGAGAGAGAGGGAGTGAGAAAATCCCAAGCAGGCTCTACACTGTCAGCACAGAGCCTGACAGAGGGCTCAAACTCACAGATCGTGAGATCATGACCTAAGCCAAAATCAAGAGTTGGATGCTTAACTGACCAAGCCACCCAGGTGCCCCAAGGAATTCTGTCCCTTAAGGAAAAATGTCATGGTATAGATAGCCTCCATATTACAAGATTTGGTATGTGGGTTAAAGGAAATAATGTATCCACATAATACTAATGATTGTCATAACAACTCAGTTATTTTCTTTTGATCTTATCTTTAACTTTCATCCTTTGCACCAACTTCTAAGAAGTAGCATATACCTGTAGACAAGAGAATGGTATAATGTTGTTCTTACAGGGGAGGCACGTGGGGAAGGTCTCCCACTCCTCTCACTCAAGATGGAGTTTCCAAATTCACAGTATCAAGCTCTACGGTCCAGATGTACCACGAGACACAAGGCCACTAACTATTCCATAGAATTTTATAACAGTAACAAAACAATACAGTGATGATTACATTTTTATATTACATCCTCCCATTGGCAAAGCTTTTCATGTGAGATGAAAGAAAGGAGGCTAAGAGAATTTAAGTGACATGTCCAAGTTTACACATCTGGTAAGTAGAAGAGCTGAGTATTAAATCTAGAATTAGAAGGTCATCAGCGACAAGGATCTTTTTTTTTTTTTTTTAAAGTTTTTATTTATTTTTGAGACAGAGTGAGACAGAGCATGAACAGGGGAGGGGCAGAGAGAGAGGGAGACACAGAATCGGAAGCAGGCTCCAGGCTTCGAGCCATCAGCCCAGAGCCCGACGCGGGGCTCGAACCCACGGACCGTGAGATTGTGACCTGAGCCTAAGTCGGACGCTCAACCAACTGAGCCACCCAGGTGCCCCAAGGATCTTTTAACTTGATAGTGAAGTGCATACTATCCATTTCTAAAATCCCATTCACATTAAATAAAATGCTCTTTAGTACTTTCTCCATAAGCTACTTCCCTCCCCATCCTCTAAACAAATGACTTACCTATCTTAAGAGCCAAACGTCCTTTCCTTGCTGGGTAACTGTCCACCAAAATTTTCTTCTTGTAAAAAGGAGATCAGTGGTTAAGTGTTTCAGGAAATGGGATACATTGTTGAGAAAATCTGGGGATCACTGCTCTTGTGAACTGTTGAGAAAAAACAAAACATCAAGAGCTTTATATCTTCAGTCCTCTTGGGAAGCCTTCAAAATGAATCTCTTTTCCATTCTGGCAGAAGTCAGTACAAAGGAGTTTTTGTTTTGTTTTATTTTGTTTTCTGGTTTTCAATTAGGTTTAATAATATTAAACTTTCATTCCTTAGCCTAAATTTATTCTAGACTCTTAAAAGCATTTATTGTAAATTGTTTCTACTTTGGAAGGGACTGGAAAAATCATGGCCATGAATACAGAGGCTCCCGATCCTTCTTATATACAGAATTCTCATATTTATTTCTCATGGTAATTTAGCTAAAATTCAAGGAGCTAGAAGACACAAACTCAACCTAGCAGAGAACTGAAGGCAGTAATCATTAGATTGTTTCCACGCCCCCACCCAGAGGTAGCAAAGGCACTTTTTTATTCAAACACCAATAACAGAATTAATGAGGTTAATGGGCTCTCTGGGGGTAGGGCATGCACAACCTCTTATAAACACTCCAGAATAAAAACTGTGACATAGTGACAGTATATTTTAACTGGAATGGATATGGGAAATATCCAGCGGATAACCCCAGATTCAAATATTCCCTTTGCATAGCCAAAGAAAAGAAAACAACTTTCTGGGACAATGATACAGAAAGAAAGAAATCTCTTCAAATCTTAGGATGACAATGGATGTCTGGCCCTGACCAGGAGCTGATAGTACAGGCTTAGAGAAGGATTCCCAGTTCTGGTTATGAGGGGCTAGTTTGTATCAGACCAACTTTCCACTGAACACCACTAGAAAAGCTAGATAAATATATCTAAAACCTGTTTAAAGGCACTGGAGTGCTACCAAGGTAGCCAGAACATGAGAGGCCAAGATCTTAGGGAGAAGAGAAACAAAACTGAGGCAAGTCATTACACTGCTTTTCCTTTCAAAACATCTACTGATCTTTAAGAGACACAGGGCAAAACTGCTGAGAAGCCAAGGAGAAAGCAGCTGCTTAGAGGCACATAAAGTGAGTGGACCAAAAAAGTACCAGAGCTAAGAATCAAGTCACTTTGGTCCCTCATTAGATTAAGGAGGTCTGCCCTACTCTGACTGCCTATCAGAAGCAAAAGTAAGCTCCATAGAGAGAGACACCATCATCCACAGTATTTGTGATACTTTATACAAAATGTCCTGTATTCAATCAATAATTACTAGGTATACCAGGGAATAGGTTCAAGAAAGAAACAGACAATGAAAACAGGACCCAGAGACAACCAGGGATATTGTCTTTAAAATAACTGTGATTAGTGGCATGCCTGGGTGGCTCAGTCATTTAAGCACCTGACTTCAGCTCAGGTAATGATCTCATGGTTCATGAGTTCAAATCCCACATTGGGTTCTGCACTGACAGCTCAGAACCTAGAACCTGCTTCAGATTCTGTGTCTCCCTCTCTTTGACGCTCCCCCACTTGTGTTCTCTCTCTCTCTCTTTCTCTCTCAAAAATAAATAAAAACATTTAAAACTTTTTAAAAAACTGTGACTAATATATTCGAAATTACAAAGATTATAAAATATTTCAACACATATCTAAGTCACAAAAATAACCAAAAAAACCACAAAAGAGTAAGGATACAAAAGATTTGAATAACACAATTAACAAACTCAGCCTTAGTAACCTATGTAGAATACTGCACCCAACAACCGTGACCACACATTCTTCCAAGGTACACATGAAACATTACAGAAGAAAAAAGAGGGAAGATGGCGGCGTAGGAGGACGCTGGGCTCACCGCGCGTCCTGCTGATCACTTAGATTCCACCTACACCTGCCTAAATAACCCAGAAAACCGCCAGAGGATTAGCAGAACGGAGTCGCCGGAGCCAAGCGCAGACGAGAGGCCTACGGAAGAGGGTAGGAAGGGCGGCAAGGCGGTGCGCGCTCCACGGACTGGCGGGAGGGAGCCGGGGCGGACGGGCGGCTCGCCAGCCAAGCAGAGCCCCCGAGTCTGGCGGGCAAAAGCGGAGGGGCCTGACGGACTGTGTTCCGACAGCAAGCGCGACTTAGCGTCTGGGAGGTCATAAGTTAACAGCTCTGCTCGGAAAGCGGGAAGGCTGGAGGACAAAGGGAGGGAGAGCTGCTGAGCCCCCGGACGACAGAGCTCAGTTTGGTGGGGAACAAAGGCGCTCGCCAGCGCCATCTCCCCCGCCCATCCCTCAGCCAAAATCCCAAAGAGAACCAGTTCCTGCCAGGGAACTTCCTCGCTCCGCGCAAACACCCAACTCTGTGCTTCTGAGGAGGAGCCAAGCCTCCAGCAGCGGATCTGACTCCCTCCCGCTGCCACAGGGCCCCTCCTGAAGTGGATCACCTAAGGAGAAGCGAGCCAAGCCTGCCCCTCCTGCCTCTGTGCACCTTGCCTACCCACCCCAGCTAATACGCCAGATCCCCAGCATCACAAGCCTGGCAGTGTGCAAGTAGCCCAGACGGGCCACGCCACCCCACAGTGAATCCCGCCCCTAGGAGAGGGGAAGAGAAGGCACACACCAGTCTGACTGTGGCCCCAGAGGTGGGCTGGGGGCAGACATCAGGTCGGACTGCGGCCCCGCCCACCAACTCCAGTTATACACCACAGCACAGGGGAAGTGCCCTGCAGGTCCTCACCACGCCAGGGACTATCCAAAATGACCAAACGGAAGAATTCCCCTCAGAAGAATCTCCAGGAAATAACAACAGCTAATGAGCTGATCAAAAAGGATTTAAATAATATAACAGAAAGTGAATTTAGAATAATAGTCATAAAATAAATTGCCGGGCTTGAAAACAGTATACAGGACAGCAGAGAATCCCTTGCTACAGAGATCAAGGGACAAAGGAACAGTGACAAGGAGCTGAAAAATGCTTTAAATGAAATGCAAAACAAAATGGAAACCACCACAGCTCAGATTGAAGAGGCAGAGGAGAGAATAGGTGAACTAGAAGATAAAGTTATGGAAAAAGAGGAAGCTGAGAGAAAGAGAGATAAAAATCCAGGAATATGAGGGGAAAATTAGAGAACTAAGTGATACACTAAAAAGAAATAATATACGCATAATTGGTGTCCCAGAGGAGGAAGAGAGAGGGAAAGGTGCTGAAGGGGTACTTGAAGAAATAATAGCTGAGAACTTCCCTGAACTGGGGAAGGAAAAAGGCATTGAAATCCAAGAGGCACAGAGAACTCCCTTCAGACGTAACTTGAATCGATCTTCTGCATGACATATCATAGTGAAACTGGCAAAATACAAGGATAAAGAGAAAATTCTGAAAGCAGCAAGGGGTAAACGTGCCCTCACATATAAAGGGAGACCTATAAGACTCGTGACTGATCTCTCTTTTGAAACTTGGCAGGCCAGAAAGAATTGGCACGAGATTTTCAGTGTGCTAGACAGAAAAAATATGCAGCCGAGAATCCTTTACCCAGCAAGTCTGTCATTTAGAATAGAAGGAGAGATAAAGGTCTTTCCAAACAAACAAAAACTGAAGGAATTTGTCACCACTAAACCAGCCCTACAAGAGATCCTAAGGGGGACCCTGTGAGACAAAACCAGAGACATCACTACAAGCATAAAACATACAGACATCACAATGACTCTAATCCCGTATCTTTCTATAATAACACTGAATGTAAATGGATTAAATGCGCCAACCAAAAGACATAGGGTATCAGAATGGATAAAAAAACAAGACCCATCTATTTGCTGTCTACAAGAGACTCATTTTAGACCTGAGGACACCTTTAGATTGAGAGTGAGGGGATGGAGAACTATTTATCATGCTACTGGAAGCCAAAAGAAAGCTGGAGTAGCCATACTTATATCAGACAAACTAGACTTTAAATTAAAGGCTGTAACAAGAGATGAAGAAGGACATTATATAATAGTTACAGGGTCTATCCATCAGGAAGAGCTAACAATTATAAATGTCTATGCGCCGAATACCGGAGCCCCCAAATATATAAAACAATTACTCATAAACATAAGCAACTTTATTGATAAGAATGTGGTAATTGCAGGGGACTTTAACACCCCACTTACAGAAATGGATAGATCATCTAGACACACGATCAATAAAGAAACAAGGGCCCTGAATGAGACATTGGATCAGATGGACTTGACAGATATATTTAGAACTCTGCATCCCAAAGCAACAGAATATACTTTCTTCTCGAGTGCACATGGAACATTCTCCAAGATAGATCATATACTGGGTCACAAAACACCCCTCCATAAGTTTACCAGAATTGAAATTATACCATGCATACTTTCAGACCACAATGCTATGAAGCTTGAAATCAACCACAGAAAAAAGTCTGGAAAACCTCCAAAAGCATGGAGGTTAAAGAACACCCTACTAACGAATGAGTGGGTCAACCAGGCAATTAGAGAAGAAATTAAAAAATATATGGAAACAAACGAAAATGAAAATACAACAATCCAAACGCTTTGGGATGCAGCGAAGGCAGTCCTGAGAGGAAAATACATTGCAATCCAGGCCTATCTCAAGAAACAAGAAAAATCCCAAATACAAAATCTAACAGCACACCTAAAGGAAATAGAAGCAGAACAGCAAAGACACCCCAAACCCAGCAGAAGAAGAGAAATAATAAAGATCAGAGCAGAAATAAACAATATAGAGTCTAAAAAAACTGTAGAGCAGATCAACGAAACCAAGAGTTGGTTTTTTGAAAAAATAAACAAAATTGACAAACCTCTAGCCAGGCTTCTCAAAAAGAAAAGGGAGATGACCCAAATAGATAAAATCATGAATGAAAATGGAATTACTACAACCAATCCCTCAGAAATACAAGCAATTATCAGGGAATACTATGAAAAATTATATGCCAACAAATTGGACAACCTGGAAGAAATGGACAAATTCCTCAACACCCACACACTTCCAAAACTCAATCAGGAGGAAATAGAAAGCTTGAACAGACCCATAACCAGCGAAGAAATTGAATCGGTTATCAAAAATCTCCCAACAAATAAGAGTCAAGGCCCAGATGGCTTCCCAGGGGAGTTCTACCAGACGTTTAAAGCAGAGATAATACCTATCCTTCTCAAGCTATTCCAAGAAATAGAAAGGGAAGGAAAACTTCCAGACTCATTCTATGAAGCCAGTATTACTTTGATTCCTAAACCAGACAGAGACCCAGTAAAAAAAGAGAACTACCGGCCAATATCCCTGATGAATATGGATGCAAAAATTCTCAATAAGATACTAGCAAATCGAATTCAACGGCATATAAAAAGAATTATTCACCATGATCAAGTGGGATTCATTCCTGATGCAGGGCTGGTTCAACATTCGCAAATCAATCAACGTGATACATCACATTAACAAAAAAAAAGAGAAGAACCATATGATCCTGTCAATCGATGCAGAAAAGGCTTTGACAAAATCCAGCACCCTTTCTTAATAAAAACCCTTGAGAAAGTCGGGATAGAAGGAACATACTTAAAGATCATAAAAGCCATTTATGAAAAGCCCACAGCTAACATCATCCTCAATGGGGAAAAACTGAGAGCTTTTTCCCTGAGATCAGGAACACGACAGGGATGCCCACTCTCACTGCTGTTGTTTAACATAGTGCTGGAAGTTCTAGCATCAGCAATCAGACAACAAAAGGAAATCAAAGGCATCAAAATTGGCAAAGAGGAAGTCAAGCTTTCGCTCTTTGCAGATGACATGATATTATACATGGAAAATCCGAAAGACTCCACCAAAAGTCTGCTAGAAGTGATACATGAATTCAGCAAAGTTGCAGGATACAAAATCAATGTACAGAAATCAGTTGCATTCTTATACACTAACAATGAAGCAACAGAAAGACAAATAAAGAAACTGATCCCATTCACAATTGCACCAAGAAGCATAAAATACCTAGGAATAAATCTAACCAAAGATGTACAAGATCTATATGCTGAAAACTATAGAAAGCTTACGAAGGAAATTGAAGAAGATTTAAAGAAATGGAAAGACATTCCGTGCTCATGGATTGGAAAAATAAATATTGTCAAAATGTCAATACTACCCAAAGCTATCTACACATTCAATGCAATCCCAATCAAAATTGCACCAGCATTCTTCCCGAAACTAGAACAAGCAATCCTAAAATTCATATGGAACCACAAAAGGCCCCGAATAGCCAAAGGAATTTTGAAGAAGAAGACCAAAGCAGGAGGCATCACAATCCCAGACTTTAGCCTCTACTACAAAGCTGTCATCATCAAGACAGCATGGTATTGGCACAAAAACAGACACATAGACCAATGGAATAGAATAGAAACCCCAGAACTAGACCCACAAACGTATGGCCAACTCATCTTTGACAAAGCAGGAAAGAACATCCAATGGAAAAAAGACAGCCTCTTTAACAAACGGTGCTGGGAGAACTGGACAGCAACATGCAGAAGGTTGAAACTAGACCACTTTCTCACACCATTCACAAAAATAAACTCAAAATGGATAAAGGACCTGAATGTGAGACAGGAAACCATCAAAACCTTAGAGGAGAAAGCAGGAAAAGACCTCTCTGACCTCAGCCGTAGCAATCTCTTACTCGACACATCCCCAAAGGCAAGGGAATTAAAAGCAAAAGTGAATTACTGGGACCTTATGAAGATAAAAAGCTTCTGCACAGCAAAGGAAACAACCAACAAAACTAAAAGGCAACCAACGGAATGCGAAAAGATATTTGCAAATGACATATCGGACAAAGGGCTAGTATCCAGAATCTATAAAGAGCTCACCAAACTCCACACCCAAAAAACAAATAACCCAGTGAAGAAATGGGCAGAACACATGAATAGACACTTCTCTAAAGAAGACATCCGGATGGCCAACAGGCACATGAAAAGATGTTCAGCGTCGCTCCTTATCAGGGAAATACAAATCAAAACCACACTCAGGTATCACCTCACGCCAATCAGAGTGGCCAAAATAAACAAATCAGGAGACTATAGATGCTGGCGAGGATGTGGAGAAACGGGAACCCTCTTGCACTGTTGGTGGGAATGCAAATTGGTGCAGCCGCTCTGGAAAGCAGTGTGGAGGTTCCTCAGAAAATTAAAAATAGACCTACCCTATGACCCAGCAATAGCACTGCTAGGAATTTATCTAAGGGATACAGGAGTACTGATGCATAGGGGCACTTGTACCCCAATGTTCATAGCAGCACTCTCAACAACAGCCAAATTATGGAAAGAGCCTAAATGTCCATCAACTGATGAATGGATAAAGAAATTGTGGTTTATATACACAATGGAATACTACGTGGCAATGAGAAAAAATGAAATATGGCCTTTTGTAGCAACGTGGATGGAACTGGAGAGTGTGATGCTAAGTGAAATAAGCCATACAGAGAAAGACAGATACCATATGGTTTCACTCTTATGTGGATCCTGAGAAACCTAACAGGAACCCATGGGGGAGGGGGAGGAAAAAAGAAAAAAAAAAAAAAAAAAAGAGGTTAGAGTGGGAGAGAGCCAAAGCATAAGAGACTGTTAAAACCTGAGAACAAACTGAAGGTTGATGGGGGGTGGGAGGGAGGAGAGGGTGGGTGATGGGTATTGAGGAGGGCACCTTTTGGGATGAGCACTGGGTGTTTTATGGAAACCAATTTGACAATAAATTTCATATATTATATAAAAAAAAAAAAAGAAACATTACAGAAGTTAACCATATGTGGGTCATAAAATAAGTTTCAAGAAATTTCAACAAATAGAAACCATGGAGTACTTTTCTGAGCTTACTCGTTTGAAATAATAGAGACTCACAAGAAATAGCAATAATAGTAAATTTTTTAAAGCAAAATATAATGTACATACAGTAAAATATGCTACTTTTTTTTTTTTTAAGTAGGCTCCATCCCCAGTGCAGAGCCCAATGTGGGGTGTGAACTCACAACCCTGTGATCAAGACCTAAGCCGAGATCAAGAGTTGGATGCTTAAGGGGTGCCTGGGTGGCGCAGTCGGTTAAGCATCCGACTTCAGCCAGGTCACGATCTCGCGGTCCGTGAGTTCGAGCCCCGCGTCAGGCTCTGGGCTGATGGCTCAGAGCCTGGAGCCTGTTTCCGATTCTGTGTCTCCCTCTCTCTCTGCCCCTCCCCCATTCATGCTCTGTCTCTCTCTGTCCCCAAAATAAATAAACGTTGAAAAAAAAATTAAAAAAAAAAAAAAAAAAGAGTTGGATGCTTAACCAACTGAGCCACCGAGGAGCTCCAGAATACACTTTTAAGTGTACAATTTGATACAGTTTGATAAAGGAAACAGTTGTTTTGATACAGTTTGATAAAGGAAACTGTTGTTGTGTAACCACCAACAAAATAATATAAAGCATTTCCATCACAACAGGAAGTTTCCTCATCCCTTTTAGTCAAATGCCACAACCCAAAGGCAAACCACTGTTCCCATTTCTATTACTGTAGATTAGTTCTGAACCACATACAAATAGACTCATAGAATGTACTCTTTTGCGTCTGGCTTTATTCACACAGCATAATGTCTCTGAGATTCACCTACACTGTTGAGTGCATCAACACTTTACGTCTTTTTATTGCTGAGCCATAGTCCATCGTATGAAAATACCACAACTTATATAAATTCTCCTATGAATGGATATTTGGTTGTTTCCATTTTAGGGCTATTATGAATAACACTGATATAAATGTTCTAGTACAAGTCTCTTTGTGAATATAAATTTTCTCTTGGATAAACACCTGGGAGTGGAACTTCTAGGTTACAGGGTTGACAAATGTTTAACTTTATAAGAAACTCCCAGGAGCTTCTGGGAAGATGGTGGCATAGGAGGATGCTGGGCTCACCGCATCCTGCGGGTCACTTAAGATTCCACCCACACCTGCCTAAATAAACCAGAAAATCGCCAGAAGACTAGCAGTACGGATTCTCCGGAGCCAAGCGCAGACCAGAGGCCCACCCAAGAGGGTAGGAAGAGCAGAGAGGCGGTGCGCGCTCCACGGACTGGCGGGAGGGAGCCGGGGCGGAGGGGCGGCCCACTGGCCAAGCAGAGCCCCCGAGTCTGGCTTGCAAAAGTGGAGGGGCCAGATGGAGTGTGTTCCGACAGCAAGCGGGACTTAGCATCTGGGAGGTCATAAGTTAACAGCTTTGCTCGGAAAGTGGGAAGGCTGGAGGACAAACGGAGGGAGAGTTGCTGAGCCCCCAGACGACAGAGCTCAGTTTGGCAGGGAACAAAGGCGCTCGCCAGCGCCATCTCCCCCGCCCATCCCCCAGCCAAAATCCCAAAGAGAACCAGTTCCTGCCAGGGACCTTACTTGCTCCACGCAAACACCCAACGCTGTGCTTCTGCGGATCCATCCCACCTGCGGGTCTGACTCCCTCCTGGTGCTGCAGGGCCCCTCCGTAAGTGGATGTCCTAAGGAAAAGCGAGCTGAGCCTGCCCCTCCCGCCCCTGTGCACCTTGCCGATCCACCCCAGCTAATACGCCAGATACCCAGCATCACAAGCCTGGTAGTGTGCAAGCAGCCCAGACGGGCCACGCCACCCTACAGTGAATCCCGCCCCTAGGAGAGGGAAAGAGAAGGCACACACCAGTCTGACTGTGGCCCCAGCGGTGGGCCGGGGGCAGACATCAGGTCTGATTGCGGTCCCACCCACCAACGCAAGTTATTCAAGATAGCACAGGGGAAGTGCCCTGCAGTTCCGCACCACTCCAGGGACTATCCAAAATGACCACGGAAGAATTCCGCTCAAAAAAATGTCCAGAAAATAACGACAGCTAACCAACTGATCAAAAACGATTTAAACAATATAACAGAAAGTGAATTTAGAATAATAGTCAAAAAATTAATCGCTGGGCTTGAAAACAGTATAAAGGAGAGCAGAGAATCTATTGCTACAGAGATCAAGGGACTAAGGAACACCCAGGAGGAGCTAAAAAATGCTATTAATGAGCTGCAAAATAAAATGGAGACAACCACGGTTCGGATTGAAGAGGCAGAGGAGAGAGTAGGTGAACTAGAAGATAAAATTATGGAAAAAGAAACAGCTGAGAAAAAGATAAAAAAAAATCCAGAAGTATGAGGGGAAAATTAGAGAACTAAGTGATGCACTAAAGAGAAATAATCTACGCATAATTGGTATTCCAGAGGAGGAAGAGAGAGGGAAAGGTGCTGAAGGTGTACTTGAAGAAACTCTAGATGAGAACTTCCCTGATCTGGGGAAGGAAAAAGGCATTGAAATCCAACAGGCACAGAGAACTCTCATCAGACGTAATTTGAATCGATCTTCTGCACGACATATCATAGTGAAACTGGCAAAATACAAGGATAAAGAGAAAATTCTGAAAGCAGCAAGGGATAAACGTGCTCTAACATATAAAGGGAGACCTATAAGACTCGTGACTGATCTCTCTACTGAAACCTGGCAGGCCAGAAAGGAATGGCAGGAGATCTTCAATGTGCTGAACAGGAAAAATATGCAGCCGAGAATCCTCTATCCAGCAAATCTGTCATTTAGAATAGAAGGAGACATAAAGGTCTTCCCAAACAAACAACTGAAGGAATTCATCACCACTAAGCCAGCCCTACAAGAGATCCTAAGGGGGATCCTGTGAGACAAAGTACCACAGACATCGCTACAAGCATGAAACCTACAGGCATCACAAAGACTCAAAACCCATATCTTTCTATAATAACACTGAATGTAAATGGACTAAATGCTCCAACCAAAGACATAGGGTATCAGAATGGATAAAAAAAACAAGACCCATCTATTTGCTGTCTACAAGAGACTCATTTTAGACCTGAGGACACCTTCAGATTGAAAGTGAGGGAATGGAGAACTATTTATCATGCTACTGGAAGCCAAAAGAAAGCTGGAGTAGCCATACTTATATCAGACAAACTAGACTTTAAATTAAAGGCTGTAACAAGAGATGAAGAAGGACATTATATAATAATTACAGGGTCTATCCATCAGGAAGAGCTAACAATTATAAATGTCTATGCGCCGAATACCGGAGCCCCCAAATATATAAAACAATTACTCATAAACATAAGCAACCTATTTGATAAGAATGTGGTAATTGCAGGGGACTTTAATACCCCACTTACAACAATGGATAGATCATCTAGACACACGGTCAATAAAGAAACAAGGGCCCTGAATGAGACATTGGATCAGATGGACTTGACAGATGTATTTAGAACTCTGCATCCCAAAGCAACAGAATATACTTTCTTCTCGAGTGCACATGGAACATTCTCCAAGATAGATCATATACTGGGTCACAAAACAGCCTTTTATAAGTACACAAGAATTGAAATCATACCATGCATACGTTCAGACCACAATGCTATGAAGGTTGAAATCAACCACAGGAAAAAGTCTGGAAAACCTCCAGAAGCATGGAGGTTAAAGAATACCCACTAAAGAATGAATGGGTCAACCAGGCAATTAGAGAAGAAATTAAAAAATATATGGAAACAAACGAAAATGAAAATACAACAATCCAAACGCTTTGGGATGCAGCGAAGGCAGTCCTGAGAGGAAAATACATTGCAATCCAGGCCTATCTCAAGAAACAAGAAAAATCCCAAATACAAAATCTAACAGCACACCTAAAGGAAATAGAAGCAGAGCAGCAAAGACACTCCGAACCCAGCAGAAGAAGAGAAATAATAAAGATCAGAGCAGAAATAAACAATATAGAATCTAAAAAAAAACTGTAGAGCAGATCAATGAAACCAAGAGTTGTTTTTTGAAGAAATAAACAAAATTGATAAACCTCTAGCCAGGCTTCTCAAAAAGAAAAGGGAGATGACCCAAATAGATAAAATCATGAATGAAAATGGAATTACTACAACCAATCCCTCAGAAATACAAGCAATTATCAGGGAATACTATGAAAAATTATATGCCAACAAACTGGACAACCTGGAAGAAATGGACAAATTCCTCAACACCCACACACTTCCAAAACTCAAACAGGAGGAAATAGAAAGCTTGAACAGACCTATAACCAGCGAAGAAATTGAATCAGTTATCAAAAATCTCCCAACAAATAAGAGTCCAGGACCAGATTGCTTCCCTGGGGAATTCTACCAGACATTTAAAGCAGAGATAATACCTATCCTTCTCAAGCTATTCCAAGAAATAGAAAGGGAAGGAAAACTTCCAGACTCATTCTATGAAGCCAGTATTACTTTGATTCCTAAACCAGACAGAGACCCAGTAAAAAAAGAGAACTACCGGCCAATATCCCTGATGAATATGGATGCAAAAATTCTCAATGAGATACTAGCAAATCGAATTCAACAGCTTATAAAAAGAATTATTCACCATGATCAAGTGGGATTCATTCCTTGGATGCAGAGCTGGTTCAACATTCACAAATCAATCAGTGTGATACATCACATTAATAAAAGAAAAGATAAGAACCATATCATCCTCTCAATCGACGCAGAAAAAGCATTTGAGAAAATTCAGCATCCCTTCTTAATAAAAACCCTCGAGAAAGTCGGGATAGAAGGAACATAGTTAAACATCATAAAAGCCATTTATGAAAAGCCCACAGCTAATATCATCCTCAATGGGGAAAAACTGAGAGCTTTCCCCCTGAGATCAGGAACACGACAGGGATGTCCATTCCCACCGCTGTTGTTTAACATAGTGTTGGAAGTGCTAGCATCAGCAATCAGACAACAAAAGGAAATCAAAGGCATCAAAATTGGCAAAGATGAAGTCAAGCTTTCACTCTTTGCAGATGACATGATATTATACATGGAAAATCCAACAGACTCCACCAAAAGTCTGCTAGAAGTGATACATGAATTCAGCAAAGTTGCAGGATACAAAATCAATGTACAGAAATCAGTTGCATTCTTATACACTATTAATGAAGCAACAGAAAGACAAATAAACTGATCCCATTCACAATTGCACCAAGAAGCATAAAATACCTAGGAATAAATCTAACCAAAGATGTACAAGATCTGTATGCTGAAAACTATAGAAAGCTTATGAAGGAAATTGAAGAAGATATAAAGAAATGGAAAAACATTCCGTGCTCACAGGTTGGAAGAATAAATATTGTTAAAATGTCAATACTACCCAAAGCTATCTACACATTCAATGGAATCCCAATCAAAATTGCACCAGCATTCTTCTCAAAACTAGAACCAGCAATCCTAAAATTCATATGGAACCACAAAAGGCCCTGAATAGCCAAAGTAATTTTGAAGAAGACCAAAGCAGGAGGCATCACAATCCCACACTTTAGCCTCTACTACAAAGCTGTCATCATCAAGACAGCATGGTATTGGCACAAAAACATACACAGAGACCAATGGAATAGAATAGAAACCTCAGAACTAGACCCACAAACATATGGCCAACTCATCTTTGACAAAGCAGGAAAGAACATCCAATGGAAAAAAGACAGTCTCTTTAACAAATGGTGCTGGGAGAAATGGACAGCAACATGCAGAAGATTGAAACTAGACCACTTTCTCACACCATTCACAAAAATAAACTCAAAATGGATAAAAGACCTGAATGTGAGACAGGAAACCATCAAAACCCTAGAGGAGAAAGCAGGAAAAGACCTCTCTGACCTCAGCCGCAGCAATTTCTTACTTGACACATCCCCAAAGGCTAGGGAATTAAAAGCAAAAATGAACTATTGGGATCTCATGAAGATAAAAAGCTTCTGCACGGCAAAGGAAACAATCAACAAAACTAAAAGGCAACCAACGGAATGGGAAAAGATATTTGCAAATGACATATCGGACAAAGGGCTAGTATCCAAAATCTATAAAGAGCTCACCAAACTCCACACCCGAAAAACAAATAACCCAGTGAAGAAATGGGCAGAAAACATGAATAGACACTTCTCTAAAGAAGACATCCGGATGGCCAACAGGCACATGAAAAGATGTTCAACGTCGCTCCTCATCAGGGAAACACAAATCAAAACCACACTCAGATATCACCTCACACCGGTCAGAGTGGCCAAAATGAACAAATCAGGAGACTACAGATGCTGGCGAGGATGTGGAGAAACGGGAACCCTCTTGCACTGTTGGTGGGAATGCAAACTGGTGCAGCCACCCTGGAAAACAGTGTGGAGGTTCCTCAAAAAATTAAAAATAGACCTACCCTATGACCTAGCAATAGCACTGCTAGGAATTTACCCAAGGGATACAGGAGTACTGATGCAGAGGGGCACTTGTACCCCAATATTTATAGCAGCACTTTTAACAATAGCCAAATTATGGAAAGAGCCTAAATGTCCATCAACTGATGAATGGATTAAGAAATTGTGGTTTATATACACAATGCAGTACTACGTGGCAATGAGGAAGAATGAAATATGGCCCTTTGTAGCAACGTGGATGGAACTGGAGAGTGTGATGCTAAGTGAAATAAGCCATATGGAGAAAGACAGATACCATATGTTTTCACTCTTATGTGGATCCTGAGAAACTTCACAGATACCCATGGGGGAGGGGAAGAAAAAAAAAAAAAGAGATTAGAGTGGGAGAGAGCCAAAGCATAAGAGACTCTTAAAAACTGAGAACAAACTGAGGGTTGATGGGGGGTGGGAGGGAGCGGAGGGTAGGTGATGGGCATTGAAGAGGACATCTTTTGGGATGAGCACTGGGTGTTATATGGAAACCAATTTGACAATAAATTTCATATATTAAAAAATAAATAAATTTAAAAAATTTAAAAAATTAAAAAAATGAAACTGCCATTTTATTAAAATGGCTATATCATTTTATACTCTCATTATTAATAAGGAGTTCCAATTTACACAGCTTCATTGACATTTGGTGTTGGAAGAATTTCAGTGTGAGCCATTCTAGTGTGAGGTTTTGATTTGCAACTCCCTGGTGACTAATAATGATAGCTTTTTACTTATTTATTTTTTAATGTTTATTTATTTTTGAGAGAGAGAGAGAGAGAGAGAGAGAGAGAGAGAGATTGGAGAGGCAGAGCTTGAGAGGGAAAGGGCCAGAGAAAGAGGGAGACACAGAATCTGAAGCAGGCTCCAGGCTCCGAGCTGTCAGCACAGAGCCCGATGCGGGGCTCTAACTCACGAACTGCAAGATCATGACCTGAGCCGAAGTCGGACGCTTAACCGACTGAGCCACCCAGGAGCCCCAATGATAGCTTTTTAAATATCTTCTTTTATACAGTGTCTGTTCTAAGTTTTTTGTCCATTTTTAAATTGTGGTTTTTTAATTATTGATTCTTACAGGAATGCTTTACCCATTCTGACACCTGTCCTTTGTCAGGTATATGTATTACATATATTTTCTCTAGTCTGTGGTTTTCCTTTATAATTTCTAACTGTATTTTTGATGATCAGAAGTTTTTAATGTCGATGAACTCCAATTTGTCACTTTTTCTTTACGTTTAGTGCTTTCAGTATCCTTTAAGAATCTTTGCTTAAAGTCTACTTAAAAGCCTAAAAGATATTCTCCTATATTTTTCCAGAAGTTTTGTAGTTTTAGCTTTATGATCTCAAATTAATTTTTGTTTGTGGTGTAATGCAAAGGTAAGAGGTTAATTTTCCTCCTGCTTGGTCTAGTAACATTTGTTTAAAAGGCTTTCCCTCCTTAACTGAATTGTCATAGCACCCTCATCAATTAATTGACATTCAACACAGTATGTTTTCAATTAAACTAGAAATCAATTAAGCTAGTGATAACCAGAGAATCCTCAAGTGTTTGACAATTAAATAGTACACATCTAAATAACCAATGGGTCAGAGAAGAAATCACAATGGTAATTAGAAAAAATTTTTGACTTAAGTAAGGATGAAATAATAAGAAATAAAAATTGGTGAAATGTGGCTAAAGTTACATCAAAAAAGAAGTTTAGAAATCCATCGTTTATATATCCATCTCAAGGATTTAGAGAAAGACACAAATCCAAAGAAAGAAAAAGTAAATAACAAAAAAGTAAGAGCAGAAATCAATGAGCTAGAAAACGGAAAAGTCATCAAAACCAAAAAACTGGTTCTTTGAAAAAGACTAGTAATATTGATAAACCCTTCAGCAGGGTCCAGAGCCAAAGCTGCTCATTGTCAACTCTTTTACCTAAGAGTCTTCTCCCCACAACACTGACTTCAGACAGATTAAGTCTCCTCAGTTCCTCTATTGTTGTTCCCAAAGACAAGCACAGGGTCTATTTTACTTGTGAGAGTTGTGCTTTTATTTTTTTACAGAGAAACATCTACAGAATAAAAGAAATAAACAGGAGGACACTGCAAGGTTCCCAGAATCTCAAATATGAACTCATTGCCAGTACCATGAGGTCAAAACAGTGTTGACCTAGTGTTTGACAAGACATCAGTCCCCAAGATGTGAAACTATCAATAAAACTATTTAAAATACTGACTTACATCCACTATTATTAGGAGTGACCTTCATTTTTAGTGCATACTCTGCCTTAAGTGGGCAACTAACAACATGATAAAGCCAAGACATTTTAAAATAAAGTCTCCAGAATATGAATATAAATCTCTATATATTTTTCACTGATATTAAGTTGCAGTTACAGTCAATATAATACACAGTAATAAATATTTTTCTTTTTTCTTTTTAGAGAGAGATAGAACATGAGCAGGGAAGAGGGGCAGAGGGGGAGAGAGAGAATCTTAAGCAGGTTCCATGCTCAGCATGGAGCGCAATGTGGGGCTTGATCCCACAACTCTGGGATCATGACCTGAGCTGAAATTAAGAGTCAGACACTCAACCAACTGAGTCACCAAGGGACCCCAGTTAATGAGTATTTTCAAACAAAATATAAAAAGCCACACACCATTGGGCACCTGGGTGGCTCAGCTGGTTAAGCGACCAACTTTGGCTCAGGTCATGATCTCAGTGTTTGTGAGTTCGAGCCCCATGTTGGGCTCTGTGCTGACAGCTCAAAGCCTGGAACCTGCTTTGGATTCTGTGTCTCCCTCTCTCTCTGCCCCTCCCTCGCTTGCACTCTCTCTCTCTCTCAAAAATAAACATTAAAAAAAGAAATTAAAAAAAGCCACATACCATCTGTGAAATATTTGTTCTGCCACCATAAAAATGATTTAAATAATAGACAAAAATCAACCACTTGTATTAGTAATTGATAAGTAACACACAGATAAAATGTGGCAATCAAATTCATTCCTTAGTGAATAGTTCAAGAAAATGTTGATGGAAATTTGAGGAAATAAATATTTAAAAATTACTCAATATGTAAAATTTATCATACTATTCAATGAAAGTATAGGTGTTTGTCTCAATAATGAAATACATAAAGGACTACTTTTTTAGTGAGCCACTAAAAGAAAGGAGTATAGTAGAAGAAATATATGTTCTAGTAATAAATGACTTCTTTAATAAAAACAACGTTTTATGGGGCACCTATACACACTGATTGAGTGGAATGAAGAAAGGAATCCTGGAAACTTAGTACCATACATGAAATGCATTCGTTGCCTCATTCATAGCCAAGCTATCATTGAAAAGAAGTTGAATCTAGAAGAGCACCAAGAATGTCACTGGCTAGTTAATTTAGTAGAATCATTATAAAACCTTATAATAACATGGACAGTGATCATGAAAATCTTTTATACTGCATGCACAGTGGTTCCTTGGTTTATTGTCATACCACTGCACCAAGAAGAGCTGTCAAATTTAAGTTTGCCTCACATTTTTTCTTTTACAACTAAACAAGTATATTAAAACATCATGACTGGGGCTCCTGGGTGGCTCAGTCAGTTAAGTGTCAGACTCTTGATTTCTGCTCAGGTCATGATATCACAGTTCATGGGTTCGAGCCCCACACTGGGTCTGTAATGACATTGCAGAGCCTACTTGGGATTCTCTCTCTCCCTCTCTCTCTGCCTCTCCCCCACTTGTGTGCGTGTGCTCTCTTGTTCTCTCTCTCTCTCTCAAAAATAAACTTAAAACATAAAATAAAATAAAATAAAATAAAATAAAATAAAATAAAATAAAATATCATGACTGCTTCAGTGATGCCTACTATCAGCCATATACTTCAGAAGAGATATTTTTGGTGAAAAAAATTAGCATGTTTAATTTTTTTCCAAAAATAATTCTTAAATAGCAATTCTGCTCAGAGCCAGTTGTTACTTACTTTTCTGATAAAGTTGATGCTTTATTAATAAATGATAATTACTTTTCAAAGAAATTCATTCTCTGGAAATAGTATTTTGAAAATGGGTGCTTGGAGAGGTTTCCATCCAGTGATTCTGTTGTTGTTGAAAATGATGAAAGCATTACCTTGAGCAATCATCCTTGAATTCTCCCTGTCTCATACTTGCCACAACTAATACCAGCAAATGTTTATTTGATCTACCTTCCAAATACATCAAGAACACAACCACTTCTCATGGTCTACAATGCAACTATGCTAGTCCCAACCACTCTCATCTAATCCCAGATTACAGCTACAGCTTCCCAGATAACCTCTGTGCATATGCTCCTCTCCCAAATCCTGCACCACACCACTGCCCCCAGGAACCTGAGTCACCTTACTAACACCTAAGTCAAATCATGTCACTCATTTGCCCAAAGCTATCTAATAATTTACTATATCTCAGCATAAAAACCAAATTCCCTACAATGACCTACAAGGCACTACATGGTTTTACCATTACCTCACTGACATCATTTCCCAATACCCTTGTTTTTTTACTTACTCCACTCAAGTCCCAGTGGTACTGTGCCTCAGAGGCCAGGCACACTTTGCCTCAGAGCTTTGCAATTGGCTGTTCCCTTTGCCTGGTATATTTCCCCAGATATTTTCCCTCACTTCATTCAGGTCTTTACTTAAAGATCATTTTTCCATGAGGCCTTCCCTGGCCTCCCTATCTACAATACCAACTACTCCCAACACTCCCCATTCCTCTTCCTTGCTTTATTTTTCTCTTTAATCCTTACTACCATCTAACATACTTTAACTATACTTGTTTATCAGCTTATGGCCTAGCTCCACCTGAGGGCAGGAATTTTGGTTGGTGTGTGTTTACTATTCTAGCCTAGAAAGATGCTTAGCATTAATAATTGAATAAGTGCATGCTGAAAGAATGAGTAGTCAGTAAAAACCTTCATTATCTACACATTTTAAAAGCTTAGAAACAGACTTTTCTAAATCTCCCAAATGAATTTTAATAAGTTTTGAACTCTTCGCTAGAAATATAAAAATGCATTACCTTAATAATTAGCAAAATTAATTAAACGACATGGGAAAATAAAAATTATTAGGTGAATTGAAACAAAGTTTTGATATAGCCAATGGATATGACTGAAAAACATGTATTATGATTTACCAAGTGCAGTAAACAATGTCATTCTTCTATTTGGATCAACATCTCTTTACGAATTATCTTTTTTTTAGTTACTTAAATAAATTATGAAAATAAAGTGAACTTAAAACCACATCATCAAACATCTATATCACATAATGTTAAAACAAAACAAAGCAAAAAAATAATGACATATATTTCATGAATGTGCTCTCATGGAGCAAAGGGGATTTATTGTACTCTTAATAAAATAAAATTTTAAGTATTTTATCTTTATTCATCCTTTAAAAATGTCAATTTTGGGGCACTTGGGTTGCTCACTTGGGTTAAGTGTCTGACTCAATTTTGGCTCAGGTCATGATCTCACAGTTCATGAGTTCAAGCCCCCTGTCGAACTCTGCGTTGACAGCGTGGAGCCTGCTTGGGATTCTTTCTCTCCCTCTATTTCTGCCCCTCCCTTGCTCACTCTCTCTCTCTCAAAACAAATAAACTTAAATTTTTTTTTTAAATTTTAATGTCAATTTTGTAAATATTTTATGATATTCAAAATATTCATATATTTAACATTTATAAACAAGCAAACAACCATGGGGGGAAAAGTCTTCATTTACAGCTTGAAAACCATTGTGCTAAAGACTTGGGAAGGAGGAAGAGGCACATCTTGTCCCAGTTGATAGATATAAAATCATCAAATAATTTAACACAGTGTGGTAAGTATTTATGACTTGGTCTCTGCCCTCCTTCGAAGTTTTATCCCTCACAACTCCCTAAATGACTCAAACTTTACAAAGTTCATGCTCCAGCAACAGCTAATGTCTGGTAATTTCTCATGCACAATTCTTGATTCTGGACCCCTCTGCTTCGGTCTAGGGTTGCCAGGTAAAATACAAGATACCATTTTCTGGGTGGCTAGGAATGAAAATAATTATCAACATGGATTTCCCTAAGAAACCAGTTAAAGCATAAGTAGCAGAAGAGCAAGGAAGAAAAAAAGACATTCCTCAAAAAAAAAATTTTCTTTCTCTAACACTTTATCCTTTTTTCAGTGGCAACTGAGAACTAAGTTTAAATGAAGTCACCGAGCAAAACTTTCTAGAGGGCCTCACACAACCTACCAACTGCTGAAAGGTCATCTTTTCTCCTAAAGAAGTCCCCTACTTTCACAGGGCTCCAGGACCTGGGCATCAATCAGTGATGCCAATACTTGTGTTGCTTAGGCCTTGGAGCTTAGCTCTAATCTCATGATGTTTATAATTCTCATCAGTCAATTGGGATGGCATTTAATATTCACCATTGACCCAACATTATTAGTGAAACATATCTCATTTTAAAGGAAGCACTCATTTTATGTACAGTCGATTCTCATTATTTATAGTAGGTATATTCTATTAAGTTGCCATGGATACTGAATTAGCAACCACTGAACCATGGAACCACTGCTCCTAGAGGAAATCACAGAGTTCAGTTCCTGAGAGCCTCTGGTCACACTTTGATCAAGCAATCAATATATACACATAAGCTTATTTCATGTGGGTTTCTTTTTAAAGACACCTTATTTAAAAAAATTTTTTTTAATGTTTATTTATTCTTGAGACAGACAGACACAGATCATGAGCGGGGGAGGGGCAGAGAGAAAGGGAGACACAGAATCTGAAACAGCTCCAGGCTCCAAGCCGTTAGCATAGAGCCCAACACGGGGCTTGAACTCACAAACCATGAGATCATGACCTCAGCCGAAGATGGAGGCTTAACCTACTGAGCCACCCAGGCACCTCTGAGGCACCTTATTTAATATACATTGTTAAATCTGTTAAGACTGAATCCATGGCCAACAGCACTATAACTCATGCCTGAATAAAGCTTACATAACACACACATTTCTCTATAAAGCGTATCACAGCCTTCTTAGACTCAGGGAACACTCTACAGCACTTCGGGACTATGTTTGGGAGCCATTTAATTTGTTTTATTATTTTTTTTTAATGTTTATTCATTTTTGAGAGACAGAGCATGAGTGGAAGAGGGGCAGAGAGAGGGAGACAGAATCCAAAGCAGGCTCCAGGCTCTGAGCTGTCATCACAGAGCCCAGCACAGAGCCCAGTACAGAGCCTGATGTGGGGCTCGAACTCACCAGCCATGAGATCATGACCTGAGCCAAACTTGGATGCTTAACCAACTGAGCCACCCAGGCACTCCAGGGAGCAATTTTAAACAGCAAAATCATTACCAAAAAACCCCCCACAAAAACGCAAAAGACATGATATTGAACTAACCACGAAAAGAATACTTGTTTAAGTATGAGACCTGAAACAAGTTGCATTGTTTGACTTCAGCTGGGAATATGCACACTGGGCAACTGAAATTTTTCACTGATCTGCGCATGTCTGCAAATGACCACTAATGTGTCCCAAGTATTGATTTTAGGGTTACAAATAAATTTTAGCTAGTAGGCAAACTGGCAAATACAAAATCCATGAATAATGAGTATTTATTGGATGTATGGTTCCAAGTCCAAAATCTGGTTTTCTTCTCTTAAATTTCTTCCCGTTTAGACAAAAGAGGCCTGGTGAAGCCTCAATAAATTTCATGACTCCCAGCTCAACTAAACTAGCTTCATGGATGCCCACTTAACTGTTAACATAATTTACAACTTGTCCTATGTTGAATACTCAGGTTTGGAACCCTAGCCCCAACTCTATTCATTTCCTTTCTCATATCCTCAGAGGGAACTTTGCAGAACACTTGAAATGTTAACAGTCTGTGATTCAAGAATAACTATATCTGGGTCTCTTTTTCAAATACAAAAACAAAATCAGCAATAATGAGGCAATATATGTTTGGTATCACACCCTGGGGACTGACAGGGAAGAGGAAGGAGAGGGAAGAACAATGGGATCTTTCAGTGGATGCAGAGTAGGTATATCCAAGTAAATTCCTTCGAACAAGCTGACAAATAGACTTTTTTCCATTTGCCATGGCCACAAACAGGATGTTCCACAGCCCCTGCTCTCTGTGGAGTCCACCCTAAAAGACAAGTGCTGAGAATCAGTTGCCTGTAGTTCAAGTTCTCAGTCCAGCAGTGAGGAAGACAGGGTGTCAGGACCACATATCCAGGATTCATTTCCTTTGGTAAATCATGATGCCTATGACCTGCCACTTGAGAACAGACTGTAACAGAAACTACAGCTAAATTACTCAGAAAGTTTCTGCCTAGGACTAGTAACTGTGCTGCTGGTTTTGGCCAGGTGGAATCAGGTTTCTACCCGAGCAGCTTCCACGCTGCATGCAGACACAACCCCGCCACTCTTGAGCAGTGTGTTCTCAGCCAATTCTCAATAGCAACTGGCAAGAGAGGCTGTGACTCCAGTTTGGGTGGCTCAGAGTGGACAGGAGGACTGTGATACTCTTCTCCTTTTTCTCCTCCAAGGCCTCTAAACTGAAAGCTCAGTGCAGTAGGAATATCTGGACTTTGGGCCAAGAAACCCAAATTCCAGTTTTGGCTGGATATGAAATTACACTGTAAATTTGGGGAAAAAGGGGTATCAACTACCTCCTTCCCTTTCTTCTCTACTTGCATGTACTAGCAAGAGGAGGACAGAAATTCTGTTCCTTCATCTCCCACCTTCTTCTGCCTCTTAAATTCCAGAAAACTTCTGGGAATGTGTAGGTACAAAAGATTTACCCAGCACTGTGGCGGAAGCCACGAAAGAGAAAAATCTAAAGCCGTGAGCACATGGAAACATCTTCACAGATGTTTTACCCACAGAGTCAGGCTGAAGGGATGAAATCTATCCCTACCCCCTCCCCAGATCTTATAATTCTCTACTATTCCTCTGCACAGAAAATACTTCTTAGCCAAACAACACGTTTTGGTAATCTGAAAGGTGGCTGCTACTATTAATTTTCACTTTTTGTCTTTCTTTCACTGTTAAATTTCAGAGGCAGGTGATCTATACATTTTATCTCCATCACTTCAGCACGGTTCTCTCCTTAATCCACCAAATAATTCCTGATCTTGCCAATCTACTCAAATTGCACTTTTGAAAGTCAACAATGACCACTGAATTCCAAATAAATGCCTTTGCTCAATTCATATATTTCTTGACACTCACTACTCTCCCATCTATAGCCCCCTAATATACAATGCTAATTGGACACTATTAAAATTTTTCTTTCTTTAGTTTCCTTGATAACTGTATCTTCCTCGTTGCTTCTTTTTTTTATTTAACTTTATTTTTTATTTTTTAAAATTTACATCCAAATTAGTTAGTATACAGTGAAGCAATGACTTCAGTAGATTCCTTAATGCCCCTTACCCATTTAACCCATCCTCCCCACAACCCCTCCAGCAACCCTGTTTGTTCTCCATATTTAACTCCTCATTGCTTCTAAACCTCTATATGTTTTTCCCTCTCCACTGATAAATCTTCAAAGCAAAGCAAATATCTTTTTCTTAGCAGCTGTAATGACAACACAGTTTTCCTAAGACAAACACCTGTCATTTCACTCATTCCCTGTTATTCTCCATGTGTTATTAGTTATTTTTTTAAAATCTTCTTTCTTTGAAGGTCTCTTTAACCTGTTCTCTCTGTTCCCATCCTAATCCAGGCTCTCACCTATTCATGCCTGACTTACTGCACTGTCCTACTACTCTGTTAGTCAGCCTCTGCTGTGTCCTAAATATTACTGCCAGATTAGTTTGGGAAATTATACTTGCTCCATTTCTACAAAGCATGCAATGACTCCCTGTTATTCACAGAACAAATTTCTGAGTCTGTCATTCAAGACCTCCCTACTAAACCTTTCCTATTACCTACACCTACCACCCCCCATCCCAAATTACCTACTCTGGACAAATCAGTGTCCTTGTATCCCACAAATATCCAAGATGAGTCTCAACTCTAAGCCTTCCTTATTTTCAATGAGGAGCATAGAAAAAAATGTGATTTTCTGTGGACCTTCCACTTAACATTCCCACTACCACTGCAATTCAAGATCACCACTTCCAACAGAGCAACAGCACATACATAATCCCCACAAAAAGCCTTCACTCTTCATGGCTAATTGGATCCCACCAGGACCTATTATTCCACTCAAACCAGAAAGCATGTGATAACAGGGAGTGGTAAGCCAAGAAATGAAGGGTCCCCTATGTTTGTAATGTTGGCATCTGGAGATTATTACATTTTGGAGGGTGGAGGAGGAAGAACAGGGGAAAAGGAGGGGGTTTTTTGTTGTTGTTTTTCTGCTGCTGTGAAAATACTAACAGAACCTGAGTATCACAGACTGATCTCATTCAATTCTTTGCAGTAAAGCAGCTCACCAGATATATAGTTCTGCTGGTTGTTTGAATTACAAATGAATAAACTAATCTGTTGCTTTATTTTCAACTTCTCAAAGGTAACTGTTTATAAGCACATCTTAGGAAAGAAACTGTACCTCCCTGATACTTGGGAGAATAAATGGCTACTAATTTCCTATATTTTTAAAGAAAAATCTAGGGTTCAGTCATGAAAGGATAAGCCTGGTATGGGGTCATAAACCTGTGCACCTGTTCACCAAGTATGGAAGGTAAATATTTGAGACAGATGGCCAATGATTCTTTCCTTTTGAGAGTACAGCATATCCTGTTTTACTGAACTTTGTTTTACTGCTTCACAGATACTGCTTTTTTTGTTTGTTTGTCTGTTTAACAAATTGAAGGTTTGTGGCTACCCTATGTTGAACAAGGCTATCAGTGCCATTTATCCAAACACTTCATGTCTGTCACATTTTGGTAATTCTCACAATTCACATTTTTTCATTATTATTATATTTGTTATGGTGATCTGTGATCAGTGATCCTTGATCTTACCATTATAATTGTTTTAAAGAGCCATGAACTATGCCCAAATAAGATGGTGAACTTAAATGTTGTGTGTGTTCTGACTGCTCCACCAACCCATTGTTCCCCTGTGTCTCTCCCTCTCCTTGGGCCTCCCTATTCCCTGAGACACAATATTGAAATAAGGCCAACTAATAACCCTACAGTGGCTTCTAAACATCCAAGTGAAAGGAAGAGCTATATGTCTCTCACTTTAAATCAAAAGCTGTAAGTGATTAAGATTAGTGAGGAAGTATGTCAAAAGCCAATAGGTTGAGATGTAGGGTTCTTGCACCAAACTGCCAAGAAGTGAATACAAAGGAAAAGTTCTTGAAGGAAAGTAAAAGTGTTACTCCAGTGAACACATAATGATAAGAAAGAAAAACAGCCTTATTGTTAGTATGGAGAAAGTTTTGAGCGATCTGGATAGAAGATCAAACCAACCACAACATTCCCTTAAACCAAAGCCTAATCCAGAGCAAGGCCCTGACTCTCTTTAATTCTACGAAGGCTGAGAGAGGTGAGGAAGCTGCAGAAGAAAAGTCTGAAGCTAGTAGAGGTTGCTTCATGAGGTTTAAGGAAAGAAGCCGTCTCCATAACATAAAGTGCAAGGTGAGGCAGCAAGTGCTGACACAGAAGCTGCAGCAAGTTACCCAGATCTCACTCATATAATTAATCAAGGTGGCTACACTAAACAGATTTGAGAGCAAGTGGGGGAGGAGGGGGGGAGAGAGAGAGAGAGAGAGAGAGAGAGAGAGAGAGAGAAAAGCTTAAACAGGCTCCACACCCAGCATGGAGCCCGATGCAGGGCCTGATCTCATAACCCTGAAATCATGACTTGAGCTGAAATCAAGAGTCAGATGCTTAACCAATGGAGCCACCCAGGCACCCCTAACAGGGCTTACTTTTATTTAAAAATTAAACTAGTTTATAAACTTATTCATAATTTAATAAATTGCCTAAGGTAAATTTAAAATTTCTTTTTTCATTGTAAAAGCAGTTAGCAACAATAACCACCACAAAAGGAAAATCAAGAAGTGAAAAAAATTATCCACAATGTCACTAAAACTGTGTTGGTATACTTCTTTCAAGACAATATTCTTAAAGGCTGGTGCATGGAGTGTTTACACCACAATCACCATAGGTGTCTTTCAAATAGGCAGATTCTAGGGCACTGTCCCAGACTTATTAAATCAGAAATTCTGAGTATGGGGCCTTAAAGTTACAAGATTTATAGCTAAAGTTTGAAAACTGTTACCTGAAGGTCCTTTTCTCTACCTTAAAAACAGTTTTACAAAGAAAAAAAGAGCAAACAAAAAAACAAATTCTTTTTTTTTTTTTTCAACGTTTATTCACTTTTGGGACAGAGAGAGACAGAGCATGAACGGGGGAGGGGCAGAGAGAGAGGGAGACACAGAATCGGAAACAGGCTCCAGGCTCTGAGCCATCAGCCCAGAGCCTGATGCGGGGCTCGAACTCACGGACCGTGAGATCGTGACCTGGCTGAAGTCGGACGCCTAACCGACTGCGCCACCCAGGCGCCCCAAAAACAAATTCTTAAATACAGAGAACTAACTGGTGGTTCCCAGAAGGGAGACAGGTGGGGGATGGGTAAAATTGGTCAATGGAATTAAGAGTATACTTATCATGAATAAACACTGAGTAATGTACAGAATTGCCAAATCACTATATTGTATATCGAAAACTAATATAACACCATATGTTAACTATATTGGAATTAAAAATTTTTTAAAAGTAATTATAGCTTTAATTATAGTTTATTGGTAATATCATATTCCCACTTTTTTCAACTTTTAAAGCTAATGTTTTATAATTAACATCTTTCCATATTACTAAACTGTCTTCACTATCATCATTTTAACTGCCTGCATAAATGCTCCACTGAATGAGTGTTTCCTAGTTTACTTTATATTTTCATCTTTGGTTGGACATTTAGGATCATCCAAATTTCACCTTCACAATTCTTGCTCTTCCATACTGTCCTCTGAAACAAGTAAGTAGTTAAAAGCCAAGGGTACTACTTGGAAGATAAATTTCACTTAGTGCAATACACTAATACAACTTTACTTTCATTGGAGCCACATTTATTGAAGCCTGCCATGTCCAAGGCACCCTGGGGACAGCTAAGATGAGCAATTCAAGATGCCACCTGTTGAGTTTAAAATCTAGTAGACAGTTTACAATCTAGAAATAATCAGCCAAGATTCTACTTAATTTGTTGGTCTTGGTAGCGGGCTGAGTTTTAATACCTCTAAGACAGCTACCCTTATGATCTCTCTTTTACAGATGAAGCTTGCCCAGCATCACAAAGTAAGTGGAAGAACTGAGATCTGTACCTGGACAGTGTGACTCAAAGGCAGGGATCAGCAAACTTTTTCTGTAAAGGGCCAGACGGTATCACATTTTAGGCTGTGGGACCAGATGGGTAACTGATGCAAGTACTCAAGTCTGCTCCTGCCAAGTAAATCATCTAACAATACTGTAATGGATGTGCACAGCTGTCTTCCAAAAATTTACTTGCAATAACAGGCTCCTGCTCTAAGGCATATACTCTTTACTTCCATGCTATTATGCCGTTTCATTCAGCCAGTCTGATGTATTGAACATCTCCTTTGTGCTAGGTAGATACAAGATTGCAAAATGAGTAAAATGAGTCTCTGCCCTAAAGAAAGTCGAAGATGAGAAAAAGATATGACTTTACGACATTAAACCTCTGTCAATGACTCAATTTTAAAGCTATAAACATTGATAAATAATATCCTTCCTTATACAATACGGATATTGTGAAAATTAATGAAACAGTTTACATATTATCATTTATTCAGCTGAATGTCATTTTTTTAAACGTTAAATTGATGCTTGGTTTTTATCAGTCCCAAAGGAGTTGAGTAAATAAATCAATCTTTTCTTTGCTCGTATAGGAGTCCCTCTGTGTTAATAAACTAGAAATTTTTATCTGAATTGACTGCCACATACTCTTATTTTTATGAAGCACTTTTAAAATTTTTTTTTTCAACGTTTATTTATTTTTGGGACAGAGAGAGACAGAGCATGAACTGGGGAGGGGCAGAGAGAGAGGGAGACACAGAATCGGAAACAGGCTCCAGGCTCTGAGCCATCAGCCCAGAGCCTGATGCGGGGCTCGAACTCACGGACTGCGAGATCGTGACCTGGCTGAAGTCGGACGCTTAACCGACTGCGCCACCCAGGCGCCCCTATGAAGCACTTTTAAAGTTTATGTCACATTACATTTTCTCTTGGGACCAAAGAACTTTTAAATTTTCATTTTTTTAACAAAATGAGAAAGAAAAAAAATCTGTGTAATTCACAAACACTGTATTTGTCCTCATCAAGTTACACATCCACAGTACCTTCCTGTTATTTAGATTTTCTGAGTTATAAAACTATGTTCTTTGGCGTATCTCATGGGCATTTTGATGCATGTGGAGCTTCTGTAAAACACAGGCAAGAAGAGTCAGACATTTACTTTTAGGGAGTAAAGAAGATAATTTTTAAATTGCTCACACAATTATACACTCAAAAATACAAAGGAATGAACTACTGCTACATGCAACAACAGGGGTGAATCTCAAAAGCATTATGCTAAGTGAAAAAAGTACAAAAGGCCAGGTCCTACATGATTCCATTTAAATGACATTTGGGAAAGGGTAAAACTATAGAGACATATCTCAGGTCCATGGCTGCTAGGGGCTAGGAACAGGAGGAAAGGATGTGAGGGAACTCTTTGGAGTGGTAAAAATGTCCTATACTTTGATTGTGGTATGATCACATGACTGTACACACCTCCAACCGCACCTCAAAAAGGGTGAAGTTTACTATATGTAAATTAGACCTCAATAAACCCGTCCAAAACTTATAGAGAATTCCTTGGGCAAAGATAAATAGACCCAAAAGTTTCCAATAAATTGCTGGTCAGGTTAAGTTCTGACGGGAGCTAATATTGTGATTTGGGTCAAATGCACTCCATTTGTTTACTTTCAAAGATAGACCCCGTGGGAACCTCGGGGCAGGGTTGGTCTCTGAAAGTAAGTGGGAGGAGGGAGAATACAAGTTAGGCAGTTGGAATGTCCTGACCCAGATGGCAGTTTCTGGCCATTCTTCACAGACTCCTGAGAAGCTCTTGTTTCACTGTGTGAAGGAAGTTGAAGTAAACTATACCACTTTCTGCTACATTCAGTCTGACCCACATCTTTACCTCAAACTGCCTGGGAATATGCAGAGCGCAGATTGCCGACACTTTGACTTAGGTTACATATTACTGCATTCGGTAATGTTTCTAGTCCAATCATTTCAAGAATATCCACAAAGAGTCTACCATTTGTTGGGCAGTAACATAGCAACAGACACGACCAAAATCCCTCCTCTCCCAGGGCTTATATCCCAAAGGATGGTTAACAGCTCACACTTACTGAGTGCTTACTATGTGTCAAGTGCTACGTGGATCGACTCATTTACCTCATACAACTACCGAGTGCAAAAGCTATTACTCTCATTCCGACTTAAAGGCGAGGAAACTAAAGCCCAGAGTTAAGTAAGGACACACAGCTAGTAAGTAGCAGAACCTGGGTTTAAACCCAGGCCAAGTCGCTCCCTAGTCCATGCTCTTAGCTACACTGTCTGACTAGGATACAGGTCAGCACAAAGGTTATACTTACACAGTCCCAGAATAGCAGTACTAACTAGATGCCTAGGAGAAGACTATTAAAGAAGGCTAGTCCATTTATATAGAACAGTGTTACCTCATGATATAAGGCTAAACAACATTAATAATTTTTAAAAGGAAATATTAATTAACATACACACAGAAAAATGCTTACCTTAATATCAAAGAAATAAAACAAAATGTGATTTAATATTTTGCTTTTTAAATTAGCAAGAAAAGAATTCGGATGGAGACAGCAAAGACTAATGCACTGCTAATGGAAACATAAATTAATATAGCTTGAAAGGCAGTTTGCATTCTGAGCCATAAGACACATATTTCTTTTAACCTAGTTTTTTCCATTTCTATGACTTTATATTTAGGTCAAGATAAAGATAAAACATGAAAAAAGTTATGTGCAGCAAAGATCTTTGTTACAGCAAATGGTACTTAAAAATTTACAATATTTATTATTTATACAATTTAGTATATATACAATTTAAAAATCCAAGCTTAAAGATTAAAACTAAAATAAAACCTACATACCTCTGATCCAAAATTTGTGCTTTTCAACAAAGTAGGTATTTATAGTCTCACCTGTTCTGGTTAGGCTATGGTTAACATCAGCTAAATGCGTAAGTGTGCCAAAACACAAAATAGGTATCAAGATTTTAAAAAGAAGAGATTTCACTTGTCAGAAGTATAAAGAGTCTGGTGGGCATATGTAATAAAATCAGGCTCCAAATTATATCAATCTGAGTGACTCTTTCTCACCTCCAAATGCTAGAAGAAAATAGAGTTTTTCTTTCCACAGTCCCTCCCTCTTAATTTTACACATTGCTTAAACATGTAAATCTATGGAAAAGCAAAATGCTATTTTAGTCCTTCCTGACAGAATCACTTTTTATTGTTATCTTCCTATAAAAACAAACATCTCGTGTTGAGTTACCCCTATGAATCCAAACATTTAGTGAACATTCCTCAGCTAATTATTTTCCTTACAGACATTAATGTTTTCTTTTTTAAACTACAGATCTTATTTAGGGTAAGGAATATCTCTAGAGTTTTCTTACTCTATTCAGAACCCTCAGATAAAGCCTTTGTCAAGAATCCTTCATCTTGCTCTATGTCTTGCTCCTGCTCTAGTGCACATCTTCAGGACAAAAGGTAACGAGGAAACACACAGGTAGTCTGGTCTATTTTACAAACTATAAGAAAGTCAAATGGCAGGAGCACATGGGGGAGAGAGTACTGAGAGTGAAGCAGAACGGGAAGGCAGAGGTGAACATACTAAAATTTACCCTGTTACTATAACAGGTACATGTCTGCACATCAAGTCATTTTATTTTTTATAGTGCTTGGGAAAGGCAGGCATTTTACTGAGGAAGAAATTAAGGCTTCCAAGGTTTAAGCAGCTTGCCCAAAGTCACAAAGCTGACAAAAGGCAAAAGCAGAATTTATTTTTTTTAAGTTTTTTTTTAAATTTATTTTTTATTTTTAAGAGAGACAGAGACAGCATGAGCAGGGGAGGGGCAGAGAAAGGGAGAGAGAGAATCCCAAGCAGACTCCACACTATGAGCACAGACCCTGATGTGGGGCTTGAATCCATGAAACCATGAGATCATGATCTGTGCCAAAACCAAGAGACAGACGCTTAACTGACTGAGCCACTCAGGCGCCTCCAAGAGCCGAACTTAAACCTGGAATCAGTGCAGTTATACCTGGTGTCCTTAATTATCTGTCATGCAGTATCTGTCTTCTACAGAAAGAGGATATGTCTTCTGTAGAATCTGTTCATATTAATATGAACTTTATAAGTAGCTTGCTTTAAAAAACAGGCAGCAAAATAGTATGAAACCTTTCCTTACTCAAAATATGCAATGATTAAAATATCAAAATATGAGAGTGACTTAGCTATGAATTCTCTGGAATGGCTGCTTTTGCTAGATTTTCTACAATAAATAGGCATTGGGGCACCTAGGTGGCTCATTTGGTTAAGCGTCTGACTTCAGCTCAGGTCATGACCGCGCAGTCTGTGAGTTAGAGCCCCATGTCGGGCTCTGTGCTGACAACTCGGAGCCTGGAGCCTGCTCTGGATTCTGTGCTTCCCTTTCTCTCTGCCCCTCCCCTGCTCACACCCTGTCTCTCTCTGACTCTCAAAAATGAATAAGCGTTAAAAAATTTAATAAAAAAATAGGCATTAATTTTTATAGGAAGGATAATTCCAATAAGAGTTATTTTTAATAGTTTAATATTTTTAAAATCAAGGATAAAAGGCCAGGTACTACGTAGTATTGTACCCAGCAGGCTGGAGAAGAGGCTACTGGGGCTAGTTAGCACTGGTGATGACTCCATTTGTACAGTGAGACCACATCTAGAAAGACTTTGCACACCTTCCCTAAAGAGACCCTCTTTCAAAAAACAGGAGGAAACAAACTAGTAATATGGAAGTAAGTGCTAGAACTTTTTTCTCCTCCATGAATATTCATGATAACTTTTTCTTCCTTTTTGTGATAACTTTATCCTGGGACTATAAGAGCAACTACACTATAAGAGCAACTCTTCCACAGGGAGGAGAGCTATGGCAACCCTGTAGAGGAATAACTGCTCTACCTCCCATAGAACATGCGACTACTTCTGCATAAGGGAGGTGGGAAACGTTCCACATGGAAAACAACTTTGGGCTGTATGTGAAGAAAGAGATTTTTGCCAGCGGGGGAAAAGCAAGAAGAGAGAAGAGACAAGAGCATTTAAAGGTTCAGAGAGTGCAAGCTTGTGTTTCTCTGGAGTTCAGATAACAACACTGAAAAGAAGTTGTGCACTATGGTCTATCCTGGAAGCTCTCCACCCTCCATTAACATGCAAAATTAGAATTCAGCCAGAAGCCTTAAAGAGTTGATGGATGGTGGTGCCGGCTCAGTGACATTACCCTGATGGATGTGGCAGCTTGCTGTCACCTTGTGATACACATTCTTCTCCCTCCATGTTGACATATCACACAGGTGATAGCCGCCATAAAGATAAGGTGTTATTTTCCCCTAAAACAAATATCAAGTAGACAAGTTGTGAGTCTTATGCAGAGATTTATCATCTCCTACAAAATACTAATAAAATGCTACCAATTGAGCTGAAACGATTACAACTCCCCAAAATGTCCTTTCTTGAGAATAACAGGCAGAATACAAACATGGTCTACTTTTACCCAAGAAGGCAAGAGCTGGATGATCTTTGTTCTTTCCTGCGAAGAAATTATAAAAGACATCAATTTATTTACGGGATTTTCTATAAGGGCCAAGAGACTTTCAGGAAAAAGCACTATTTTAGCAAATTGAAAGAACACAAAAAAACAGGCTGCTCATTTTCAGAAAGCAACACCTGCATAATCCAAACATTTGAAAGAACGCATTTATCCCATAGGAACAACAGAGAAACAGCATTTGGTATTTCTATCTGACCTGTGGAAAAGGGATTGTTCATACTAAGTGTCAGCAATCACATCTAGAGGCAAAGTCTAGAAGCTGTTTCAGGACTGTAGAAATGCAGGCATGCCTGTATATTTATTACTATTTGCCTCATTCCACTGAGATTTGGGGTGGCTTTCAGCAAACATGTTTATAACCAAATAACAGTAAAATATTAATAGGAATTTTGAAGCCCAGACAGGGAAAACATGAGTGAGAGTAGAAATTCAAGACCACTGACATGAAAGACACAAATATGCATGCCATAATTAAACTTCAAGTTAGACTTTGGGGCCCCAAGCAGTCAAAATGAAAAAAGACACATTTAGTCACATCATTCTCATTAATAGAAAGGAAAAGGCTTACAATACCTCAGGAAAGCAAAGTTTTCCCAATCTTGAATTTTAAAAGGAAATTCTCAGATGCAACATTCTTTGGGGGGCACTAAATCCAGACAATGGACATTGCCCTCCATACCTCTGTGTTAAATGCAATAACTAATTTCTTTTTTTGCCACCTCTATCATCCTTTGATTAAAAAACAAACAAACAAACAAACAAACAAACAAACAAACAAACAGGGGCGCTGGGGTGACTTAGTCGGTTAGTGGTTGACTCTTGATTTTGGCTTAGGTCATGAACTCATGGTTCATGAGTTCAACCCCTATATCGGGCAGTGTGCTGACAGTGCAGAGCCTGCTTGGGATTCTTTCTCTCCCTCTCTATCTCTGTCCCTCCCCTGCCCTCTCTCGCTCACACATACTCAAAAAATAAATAAACTTAAAAACAAAACAAAACAAAAAGCAAATAGGACAACCATTACAACCCAGTTTCCTGAAGGAGATTCTTTAAGCAACTAAGGTGATTGTATTCTGCAATATTATTTGCCAAAAGACTGAATGACAGAACTCAGGAGTTCAAAAATGGGTAGATGGGGAGCATTTCTTTCAGGCAATCTTCCAGAGAATAGATACTCATTTATTCAGTCATGCATTTCTTGAGCTTCTCCTAGATGCTAAGAATCAAGTTTGGTGCTAAGGATTTAAAGGTATAGTAAGACACATTCCCAATTCTTGAAGAACTCATGATTTAGTAAAGTCTTATTTTCATAGATATTTTTTTATTAAGGACCTTATCTCCATTAATTTTTATAGTAACTCTTCATGGCAACTTAGAAGGGATGATACAAAGAACAGTACTTACCATGCTTCACTAAAAGCACTTATTAGATGATTTCATAGCTGGTCTTTTTTCTTCTTTCCCTACACAAAGCTTATCAACTATTCACTCATTTTTTTTTTAATTTTTTTTTTTAACATTTATTTATTTTTGAGACAGAGAGAGACAGAGCATGAACGGGGGAGGGTCAGAGAGAGGGAGACACAGAATCTGAAACAGGCTCCAGGCTCTGAGCTGTCAGCACAGAGCCCGATGCGGGGCTCGAACTCACGGAACGTGAGATCATGACCTGAGCCGAAGTCGGACGCCCAACCGACTGAGCCACCCAGGCGCCCCAACTATTCACTCATTTTTAACAAATATTTATTGAGTGACTATTTCCAGGCACTGCCCTTGGCAATGAGTTATAGTCACAAAAAAAAAAAAAAAAAAAAAAAAAAAACAGAAGCAAAAAATGCCTGTCCTTATGGACAGTATATATCCTAATGGGTAATAATATGTATGAGGCAGCATTCTAAGCTAATTACATATATTAATTTATTTAATCCTCACAAGTAGTCATTTTTCAGATTAGAAAACTGAGGTGGGATAAGGTTAAAGGCCAAAGTTACAGGGCTAGGAAGTGATAGAACAGGGATTTAAACTCAGGCAGTCTGGCCACAGGCCATATCCATGAGCACCACAGTGACTGTCCCTAATAGCAGGTGCTCAGGAAATATCTGTTAAGTGAATGGACAGAAAAGAGAAAGACAAAAAGTCCAGAAAAGAAGTCAGGAAGAATGTTGTAGAGATTAATCAATCCTTACATTTTTACAGAAAACCCTAACGGTCACAATGTACTTCCAACGAAACGTTATTGAGGCTTGTTTACACCTATGTATTTTGATCCTCATTATTGAGAGGAGAAAATGGAGTTCGATCCTCTTCCCAGTTCACAGAGCTGCCAACTGGGAAAGTTCGGTCTCCTGTGCTCTTTTTAAGTTACTTCAGAGGCATGAGTGGCAAACTCAGCTTGAGATACCAAGTAAAGCTTCCCAGAGGAAGAGGCATTGGGCTGTGCCTTTAAGTAAACATGCAGGATTTTAAAGTCATATTCCAGAGGACTAAAGAAATCAAGAAAACCAAAGTGCTACATATACAGTATAAATTCAGCAAATATTTGAACCAAAATATATTTATTTCCATAGGTTCACAAATCAGAATGCAAATATGAAAGGTAAATTTGGAGTGAAATGGAGAGACATTCTCAGGTCCTTAGAGATCAATGCAGTGGTCCATCTAGTTATGACAGTTAGCATTCCCTTAAACTTTTCGTTCCTTGTAAATACACTATTCCTAGAAGAGTAACTACTCATACAATATAATATTAATCATCATGCAGCACTGCTCTTTTCAAAAAGCACACACAAAAATGTTTCTAGCAACAACCTGTGCTTTTTGCATTTCCTAGAGCCTAGGTTTAAATGGCCTAGGCTCTACTATTTACTAGCTGTGTGAACTTGGGCCTCAAGTTTCCTCATCTGTAAAGTCATTAATAATACTTATCTGATAGGATAATTGTGGGGATGCAATGAGTTAATCAATGTAAAGCACCTCAAATAGTATTTGGCAAATAGTAAACATTCAGTCAATGTTTGCCAATGTAGGACATAGTACTAAAATTTCCAAATACTTCAGTCCCCTTCCCGGTTCTTCAGGTATGCCCAAGATTTCCTCTGGTATCTCCACTGGTTACATGTCATTTGCAGGATCCTATGGATTATTTATTCCCTACCAACTGACAACGGACTTGGCTGTGGACACCAGTAAATGAGTAGACATGATATACACACTATCTGAGCAGAAGTTTCAATAGCCAATGCATGCTTCCACTGGCTCTCTCCTTTCCCTCTGTTATGAGTACACTACATCCTAAATACAGGCTGCTCCTTCAGGCTAGATTATGGAATTAAAAGACACAGAGAGCAGGGGCACCTGGATGGCTCAGTTGGTTAAGCATCCGACTCTTGGTTTCAGCTCAGGTCATGATCTCATGGTTCGTGGGTTTGAGTCCCATAGTGGGCTCTGCACTGACAGCAGGGAGTCTGCTTGGGATTCTCCCTTTCTCTCTGTCCCTCTCCCACTCATGTGCACACATATGCGTGAGCACACTCTCTCCCTCTCTCTCAAAAATAAATAAACTTAAAAAATAAAAAAGACACAGGGAGCAGTAACAGATCCAATGTCAATCTGCCCAAAGATGTGTAACGAAGGCACAAAATAAACCTCTGTTCTTACAAGCCACTGAAATTTGGGGGCTATTTGTTGCCACAGAACAGCTGACTAAAACAGCTATTATTATTTCAATTAAAAGAATAGTTTTGAAAAACTTTAAAAAATCTATAGGTATTTATCTAAAAATCATCACAACACATCTATCACAGCAGATCTGAATGTGTCTAATTGTTACAAGTATCTCTTAGAAACTAAGTAACTTGGTTCCTATTCTTTATTGCCTTTTCTTTACTCCTTTATCTAGTAAAGTACATCTCCTGACAAACCTTAAAGATAATGATGAACATCTTTGCTGAGCTCATTTTTCCACTCAACATATACATCCTCCATGGGAGCCATGATTTACAATATGGAAGTCAGGAGACTGGCTTTCAAATGCCTCCCTTTTAAGTTTCATGGCCTTGTATAACAAGCTAATTTTTATTTTAAAGAGAATTCATTAATACAGATTTCATCACGCTTTATTAATAGATTCTCATTGGGTCTGTTTTCCTATCTCAGTCTTTTGTAGTTTTTAGAAAACTTAGCTTCTAAAAAATAATTTTATTCTCTTATATCAACAATAGCATTTAACCTTCTCCATACCTCAAAAAGGGCACTTTTCCCCTTCTAGGCAACTGCACTATGCTCATTTTTGGCACAAGTACTGAACTACTATTCCTTTCTTCTAACACTGTTAGCACTTTGGGTGCAAGCTGCTAATCTCATGGGCTTAGAATCTAATGGGGAAAATAAGACAGTAAGTAAGTAATCAAATGGCTTCAAATCATGTTAAGTACTATGAAGAAAAGAGAGTGTTTTAATAGAGAATGATGAGGTATGGGGTGAGATGAACTGAACTGGTAATCAGGAAAGACCTATCTGAGTAAGGGGAAGTTTCCTGCCCAATCCTACTCTTTCTCCCCATGAGTAGGACATGAAAAGGCACAGCTGGATAAAGGGCAAGAGGACACTGTTCCGGTGAGGCCCTGAGGAAGAAAAGAGTGTTTGAGGAGCTGCAGGAAGGGAACGTTTCCCTTGCTCTCACATTTCAGCAAGAGAAAGAGGAACATGAAATGGAGTGGATGAGCAAAGCCAGAGTCAGATCATGTGGATCTTCACTGGTTTGGGATTTATCCTGAGAGGAATGCGAAGGCACTGCAGGCTTTTAAGAAAGCCAATGATGTGATCTGATTTGCACCAATAAAAGATGTGTGGAAATAGGCCAGAGAGAAACCAGAGCAGAAGTGGAGAAACTAGTGAAGAGGAAGAAGAAAGCAAGCCAACAGGACCTGGAGAAAAGTGGAAAGACCTGAGGCATATTTGGGAGGTAAAATATACAGAATGTGCTGACAGACTGAAGCTGGGTATGGTGGGGAAGAGAGCAGAGGCTGACGGTAGGTTTCCGGACTAAGGAAGGAGGAACTTGGCTAAGACTGAATGGGATGAGGATGACTGGGTGAGGGAGATCCATCTAACAGCTGAAGTCAGGGATTCTATTTTGAACAAGCACAATTTAAGATGCCCGTGACATCGCCAACTGAAATGTCAGGTAGATAAATGGATAAATAAGGATGGAATTCAGAGGAGAGATGTGAGCAAGCACTAAACTTGGGAGAGATCACCCCTCGGTGAGAAGGGCATTCCCACTGAAGGATGACCGGGCATGGAGAGTCAATGCCAGAAAGTAAGGAAGTACTTGCAGAAGAAAGAGGGTGAGGTGTAAGACAGACAGAAGTCCCCTTGAAATGGCTCTCACTGGCCAAAAATACTCATTTGTTACAAAAAGAAAAAAAGGTAATTGTACAGTGGAGAAGCTCAGAGGTCACCAACTTAATCAAATGTTCTAAAGTAACATCATCAGTAAAGGGATGAAGCAAAATCATCTGCTATTGGACAGGATGTGATGAGAAGAACACAGAAAATGCCTGTGATATTCCTAGAAAAACACCCAACTTGAATCTAATTGTGAGGAAACAACAGACAACCATTACTGAGAGATACTCAACAAAATAACTGGCCTGTAATGTATGAAAGTGTTAGGGTCATGAGAATCAAGGAAGGATTGAGGAGTGGTTCCAGATCAGACACCAGAGGGACACAGCAACCAAAAACAACCTGCAATCTGAACTGGATTCTATTACCATAAAAGACATGATTTAGACAATTAGCAAGAGTTGTATAGGATCTGTAGATTAAATGGGAGCAAAGTCATCATGCAAACTTCCTGATGTTGTTATCTTACAGGTACCAAGGACAAAGTCTTCATCTATAGAAAATACAAACTATTCTGGAATGTTAGAGTATCATATTAGTAATTTACTCTCAAATGGTTCAAGAAAAAAAAAAAAGGTTATTTGTACTGAGCTTGCAATTCTCCTATAAGTTTGAGATTAAAAAAAATTTTTTTTTAACATTTTATTTATTATTGAGAGACAGAGAGAGACAGAGCATGAGCATGGGAGGGGTAGAGAGAGGGGGAGACAGAGAATCTGAAGCAAGCTCCAGGCTCTGAGGTGTCAGCACAGAGCCCGATGTGGGGCTCAAACTCACAAACCACGAGATCATGACCTGAGCCGAAGTCGGACGCTCAACCAACTGAGACACCCAGGTGCCCAAGATTTTTTTTTAAAAAAAGCAATGAGTTGCAATAATATACCTACATATCAGATTGTAAACATTAAAAGACTGACCAATACCAAGTACTTGTGAGGATAGGAAATATCAGAAACCCTCATACACAGCTGGAGAGAGTGAAAATTGGAAGGATCATTTAGAAAACAATTTGGCATTATCTAATAAAATTGATAATGATACACATCCCCTGTGACTCAGAGATTGCACTCCTACAAAATCTCTTAAATGTGAGTACCAAGATGTTCATGTGGCACTGTTTGTAAGAATCAAAGACTGGAGGGGCACCTGGGTGTTCAGTCAGTTGGGCGTCCAACTCTTGATTTTGGCTCAGGTCAAAATCTCATGGTTCATTTCCAGCCCTATATCAGGCTTTGCACTGGCAGTGCGGAGCCTGCTTCAGATTCTCTCTCTCTCTCAGCCCTTCTAAGCTCTCTCTCAAAATAAACAAACTTAAAAAAAAAAAAAAAGAATGGACTATTAACTCTTAATGTGGATGGGATAAAAATGAGGATGAGAGAGAACTGGCAGACAGAGAGGAAATGGGATGTTTCAGAGAACTAGCCCTCTGAAATGCTAACTAGGCTGTGCAGAATTGTTTCTCATTTATATTTCATTATCTGAGACTATAAATACATATTTTCGGAGAATAGAAATGTTTGTAGCCACAGCGGTTATATAATATAGGAACATTTAAAACTAATAAAATATTAGTTGTCATAAGAAATATAGAAATTCAATAGGAAAAAGAAGTTCCATCAATCACACTTATTAAGGAAAAATTTTTCTCCTTTTTACTGATGTGTTTATGCATGCTTCAGAGACAGAGGTTATTAAGAAAGCAAAACAAACACAAAGACAGCAAAGATGGTGCACAGGATACCAAAAAGCACATGCTAATAACTAAGCAGTATGTATTGGCCAATGTACCTTCCCAAACTCACACAGCATCATTTGCAGTCTCAGCGAGAATCCAGAGCAAAGGCTAAAGAACAAGGTAAATTTGATGCATAGTGACAGTGCCTGAGAGACTTCTAGCTCTTCTAGATCTCAGTTAAAATGAACTTTGGAGAGTATCTATGAACAGAGGGATAAAGGGCAAGAGAGCTGAGGCATAATGCTAAAAGGAGTTAAAATGTACATTTCCTAAAAACAGAAAAAAACTGATTCTGTCTTCTGGTAATGATACTTTTATAAATACACATAGTGAGTGAAGCAAAATGAAACAAGTTTATAGTAATCAAAAAAAATGTTGAAAGCATACAAAATCTATAAATATGTAAAGCAAGCTTTAAAAAACTTGAATACCAAGTTTTATTTATGTTGATTTTTTAGATTAAATTTTTTTTTTCAACGTTTATTTATTTTTGGGACAGAGAGAGACAAAGCATGAACGGGGGAGGGGCAGAGAGAGAGGGAGACACAGAATCGGAAACAGGCTCCAGGCTCTGAGCCATCAGCCCATAGCCTGACGCGGGGCTCGAACTCACGGACCGCGAGATCGTGACCTGGCTGAAGTCGGACGCTTAACCGACTGCGCCACCCAGGCGCCCCTATTTATGTTGATTTTTATTTCAAAATCATGATGCAGTTGGACAAATAATGAAAGGAAATAGAAAAATAAAATTTAAAAATAAATTAAAAAATTTTTTTAAAAATTAAAAATACACACACACATAAATGTAGTTATATTTGTGCAAAAAAACCTGAGTTTTTTCCTCTTACATAGAATTTTCATATTCATATTCACTGTATTCCCAGGGACATAAACCAGGTTGTACCTACATATCAACCATTCTAGCACACTGAAGCATTTTTCTTCCTCACATAGTCACTGTCAGTTGCAAGCATTTCTGAGGTAGGTTGGAGATGCAGGGGCCATGATATAAAATGAAAACGGAGCAGACAATGCCTCAACACTCCTTCAGAACCTCCTCTTTCTTTCATTATCTACTCAAAAACTAAGGAAGGGCCTGCTCTAAACTTTCTGGTTACACAGTTTAAAGAGGGTTGCTTTTCTCCTCTACATCCTTGCCTTTAGGGATGTAGTGAAATGAACAAGGCTCTTTCCCAAGAAGTCATGTGAAAAGACAGAGGGTGAGAGACAGAGACAGAAAGACAGAGAGAGGACTCATTTTCAGACTCAAAAAATAAGAGAAAAAGGTAAAGCAAAGGGTTTTTTTTCTTGCTCCTAAGAAAGCTTTACAGACCTGATGGCAATAGTATGACAATATTGGAGCAAGTTCACAAGTACCATGAGGAAAAGAGATTTAATCACTTAAAGATACTTGTAACTGCATACATGGAAGCACCTTTTGGTGACAACAAACTCCAGAATGACTTTTCTAGCTTCATTTGGCCCTAATGATACACAGACACCGTAACTTCACTAGTACCTGTCTTTATGCCATCAGCAGTCCCTTCATCAGAAGAACTATTGTACACATTGGCCCAATTCTGAAACCTACTGAAGTTATACTTACTACTGGAGGCTCAAATAATCAGAGCTTTTGGAAATCTACTGAGAAAAAAGAAGACATCTCCAGGAAAAGATGGGAAACAGGAATCATCAAATGTGTTTTCTTTATTGATTAAAAGAGGGACACGTTATTTTCAGTTTTCTAGGTTGAAGGGTTTGAAATTAGAAGAGGCATTTCTTCTAGCATTAAGCACGATCAAACCTTTTCAAATCTCATGTTTCAGACTCTACTGATAGAGGTTGATAAACTGTCCTTTTACACACAGAGACTTCAAGTGCAGTCACATGGTGCAGGTTATTAGATACAGTCTGAATTTAGAATTGGAGATCTGAAGTGTCAGTGATTTAACATCATTCCTTCATCATGCCATCTATCTCCTAAATCAATGATTTAAACCTCAAGATTGTAATCCCAGACAAAGTTACCAACGCCAATATAGGACAACTGGGGGTCACTGTCACCTAAACCTAGACTAGAATGTCTTATCCTCTGAGAGACATATTCAAAGGAAAGGCTTAACCAGCTAAAGCAGACTTAATGCAAAAGCTTTCCATTGAAGTTCAGTGGAGAAAACAGCCAATCCAATTGGTCACCCTCACTCTTAAATCAAAAAGATAAGAAGAATATCTGAAATAACAAACTCTTTAAATACAGCTGTTTCCATTTTTTCATTCTGTAAAACATTACCTGAATTGTATCCATGTGGGACCAGATTTTCCTTCTCAGCTTAAGACAACTAAGAAAGTTTTGAACAAAATATATGAAGAAATGTTTTTCACACACTAGATATCAGTCAATGCAGGACAGGGGTCCCTGAGAGAAAAGAAATAAAGAGACGAACCCAGCTTACTGACTGGAGAGAATTTATAGCCTACAGTGCAGGTAGAAGAAGGCCAGGTGTAGCTCAGTGATCTCTCTGAGTTGATGACAAAGTTTAAAGTTAGGAAAACCAAGGTCACTGGAATTCAGGGATAGGGTAGTAACAAGGAGAGGGGTACACAGAGAGGGAGGTCTGGATATCTGCAGAGGATTACCCTTTGGTCTTAGGCTAAGTACTAACTGACACATGCATGTGGAAAAACTACCTAAAGCATGGATTAGAGAACACAAGAATTAGGGTTCACACAAGACCGTGATTAGTTCATGTTCCCAACAACCAGAATGGAAAGACTTTATAACAAAACAACAAGGAGTACAATCCTCACAAGAGTATTGTCTGAGCAACGGTTGTCTGAGCAACGGGAACAACTGAACATTAGACTAAAGGCTATAAATAAGTTTGCTCAACAAAGGTCAGCAGAGGGGCGCCTGGGTGGCTCAGTCACTTAACCAAGTGTCCAACTTTAGCTCAGGTCATGATCTCATGGTTTGTGAGTTCAAAACCCCCCACTGGGCTCTGTGCTGTCAGCTCAGAATCTGGAGCGTGCTTCCGATTCTGTGTCTCCCTCTCTCTTTGCTCCTGCCCCACTTACACTCTACCTCTCTCTCTCTCAAAAATAAACATTGAAACTTTTTTTTTAATTTAAAAAAAAAAGATCAACAGAAAAACTGGAATACATCAACTTTCCCATAAGATTAAACTGTTCACCAGGTACTGCATTCTAGTACAAAATCCAAAACTGTTTCAAGGAATTAAAAAAAGAAAAATCCAGCACCCAACAACATAAAACTTACAATGCCCACCCACTCATGCTCTGTCTCTCTCTCTCTCTCTGTCAAAAATAAATAAACATTAAAAAAAAAAACAAAAACAAAAAGACGCCTGGGTGGCTCAGTCAGTTGAGCATACAACTAAGGCTCAGCTCATGACCTTGTAGTCCATGAGTTCGAGCCCCACATCAGGCTCAGTGCTGACAGCTCAGAGCCTGGAGCCTGTTTTGGATTCTGTGTGTGTCTCTGCCTCTCCCCAACTCATGCTCTGTTTCTGTCTCTCTGAAAAATAAACATTTTTTAATTAAAAAAAAAGAAAAGAAATAGACCCAGAAATGACATAGATGAAAGACTACCTGAGAATTTGTTTATTTGAACCTGAACACATACAAAATACGCTCCATATGTCTCAGAAGGTAAAAGAAACTATGAGCATGCTAGAGAAAGAGAAGATATAAAGAAAACCAAATCAAACTTCTGAAAATAAAAAATACTCCAAGTGGAATTAACAGGAGACAAGATAGTATAGAAGAAAAGATGAGTAAATGTGAAGGCACATCAATGAAAAGCCTCCAAAATGAAAGACAGCAAAATTACTGAAATGAAGGAAATGAACGGACTAACTGTGAGCTGTGGAACAATATCAACTGGTCTAACATAAGTATAATTAGAGTCTCAGAGGGAGAAAATAGAGATGAGAAGACAGAAAATTTATATGAAAAAATAACGGCTATTTCTCCAATTTTGCCAAACAAATCCTCAGGCGTGAGAAGTATAAAGAAAACCATACCAAGACATAACAAAATGAAATTACTGAAAACCAATGGAAAAGAAAAAAATCTTTAAAGATCCAGAGAAAAGAGATACAGTATATACAGAAGAATAAAGATAAGAATGACAGATTTCAACAGAGACCAGAACATCTGCAAAATGTGAAAGACAAAAGAAACTGCCAAGCTAGAATTCTCTGAAAATTGCTTTCAAAAACAAAGGTAAAGTGAAATTCATCATGAGCAATAGAACACTATTAGAAATTTAAAAAAATTTTTAATGTTTATTTATTTTTGAGAGAGAGAGAGAGACAGAGCACGAGTGGGGGCAGGGCAGAGACAAAGGAGACAGAATCTGAAGCAGGCTTCAGACTCTGAGCTGTCAGCATAGTGACATGGGGCTCAAACTCAGAAGCTATGAGATCATGACCTAAGCCAAAGTCTGACACTCAAATGAATGAGCTACCCAGGTACCCCTGAACACTACAAGAAATTTTAAAGGAAGTTCTTTAGGTGGAAGAACAGTAATGCCAGATGGAAATCTGGATCTACACAAAAGCATGAAGAGTACCAAAAATGGCAAACATGGGACTAAATACAAATACTTATTTAAATTCAAAATGTCTTTAAATGATAGTTATTTAAGGGGTGCCTGGGTGGATTGGTCAGTGAAGCATCTGACTTCGGCTCAGGTCGTTGATCTCATGGTTCTTGAGTTTGAATCCTGCATTGGGCTCCATGCTGACAGTGTGGAACCTGCTTATTCTCTCTCTCCTTCTCCCTCTCCTTCTCTCTCTGCCCCTCCCCCACTTTCTCTCTCTCTCTCTCTCTCAAAATAAAAGAAAAAAGATAGTTATTTAAAGTAACAATAATAAATTGTAGGGTTTATAACCCAAAATCATGAAGAAGTTATGTGACAATAATATACAGAGGTTAGGGGAAAATGGAAATATACTATTGTAAGATTCATATAGTACATGTAAAGTAATATAATATTACTTGGATATGAAGTATAATTAAAGATGTACACTGTAAATTTTTTAAACTACCACAAATAATATAACAAACCAATTTTGGAAATACAATATTGTGCTGCAAGTAACTTGTTCTCCAAGTGTTCTACAGGATGAGCAAACATTTCTAATAAATTTAAACTTGATAAACAAGCGGTATCTTGCAATATGAGTAGTACATGATGCCAAATGTCACATGATCACAACTGGGCCAATGCTCTTCTCTCTCTCTCTCGCTGCAGGATTGTGGATGATCATCTCCCACACTCGAATGCTCAGTCTCAGCCCACAGCGTTTGGCAGAAATCAGTGATTTTTCAAAACGTTGTAAGATGCCCACAACTGGCACTAGTGTATTTTTGTCACTTCAAAGCACCTGTGGACGATCCTTTGCTTTTTCCATATGAGAGTAAGCTTAGGAATGCTCTACTTCATTCTAGGTCAGGCTGCCTGTGGATATAGACCCCTTCCTCTGCTGCCTTATTGCCAGTTACATTAAATACAGTATATGACCAGAGTTTATTAATACTGTATTGTAGTCAACATCTGTGTGAATGTATACAATGGCCCCCATGCAGAAAAAGATTCCACTGAACCAATAGACAGTATGATTCCTTTAGTGATAGTGAAAGTCATCCTACACAATAACCCTCTTCTCTTTTGTCTCCCTCACACCAGCCACAAAGGTTTTCAAAGGTAAGTGCAGGTTAATTTGTTTTTCTTCATATTTTGTATTTTCTTTATTATTTCATAGTATTACAGTTTATAATCATTTTTATATGAATATTTTTGGGTTGTGTAATGAATCAGCTGAGTTTCCAGTAATTCTTATGGGGAAATTTGCTTTGATACACAAGTGCTTTGGATTACAAGCATGTTTCCAGAATGAATTTTGATTGCAAACCAAGGTTTTACTGTAATTGGAACCATAATAAATACTTAATCCTGCCCACTCTACCCCCCCAAAAAACTCAATCCTGCCCCCAAAAAAGGGAGGAAAAAAAGAAAAGGAGAACAAAGAACAAATGTGACAAATAAAAAGCAGACTGTAGCTTAAACCTGACCATACTAATTATCAAATTAATTCCAAATAAAAAAGGAGAGATTGTCAGGTTAGATAAAAAATAATAAAAATTCATTTCAAATACAAAGACAAGCTAAAAGTAAAATAATGAGAAGAGATATGCCATAATAACACTTTTAAAAAACTGGAATGGCTATATTAATATTTGACAAGTAAAATTCAGAGCAATAACTATTACCAAAGATAAAGAGGGTCATTTCATAATGATAATTATGTACCTAATAATAGACCTTCAAAATATAAGAAGCAAAAACTAATAAAAGTGAAAGGAGGGGCGCCTGGGTGGCGCAGTCGGTTAAGCGTCCGACTTCAGCCAGGTCACGATCTCGCGGTCCGTGAGTTCGAGCCCCGCATCGGGCTCTGGGCTGATGGCTCAGAGCCTGGAGCCTGTTTCCGATTCTGTGTCTCCCTCTCTCTCTGCTCCTCCCCCGTTCATGCTCTGTCTCTCTCTGTCCCAAAAATAAAAATAAAAATGTTGAAAAAAAAAAAAAAAGTGAAAGGAGAAACAAATTTACAATTAGAATCAGAGATTTTAATAACTCTTTCAATAATGAATAGAACAAGTAGACAGAAAATCAGTAAGACTACAGAAAACTTGTACAACACTATCAACAAACTAGCCTAGTTCACTGGGCCTAGTTGGGTCTACTGACCCAACAATAGAAAAATACAACATATATTCTTCTCAAGTGACCACGAAAACAAGGCCAAATAAATTTAAAGCATTAAAATCATACAAGCATGTTCTCTGACCACAGTAAAATTAATTATATATCAACAGGAGAAAGATATCTGGACTAGCCAAATATCTGAAAACTAAAAAATAAACTTTTAAATAACCTCCTGAGACAAAGAAGAAATCAACAAAGATGTCATAAAATGTTCTGAACTGAATAAAAATAAAAATATGATATATCAACATTTGAGGGATACTGCTAAGGCAGTGTGTAGAGGGAAATTTCAGGTGTATACATCAAATCTCATCAAATTGCATACTTCAATTACTGTATATCAACTTTACTTCAATACAACTGTTTAAAAGCACCTTGAGCATTCAACTGTTCACTGGTCCTTCAAGCTGTAATTTTATACTTCCTCATTCCAAGCCCATTCAACAATACCTTTTTAAAGGAGGATGGGAAGTCTATCTTCATGGTGTTGGCATCCATCCATGAAATGCTATTTAAAATAAGACACATATTTTCCTCCACAAGGAAATGTAGGTGGAGGTGAAGGGGTCAGGAAATAGAGCAGATACTTCATCAGTACTAACTGGAGGGTGGAGAGAGCACTGAAAAGGGACATTTGGCACTTCCTTGCTTTTCATGCTACTCGGATACCTTCCTATCTGGAATTACTTTAGAGCTCCCAAAGTCAATCTGTCTTTCTTTGCCAAATAATGTACTGTTCCAAGAAACTGCTGGAGTTGCCTCATGGCTTTTAGCAAAAAATGTGTAATTTGGCTTGTTATCTATTGATGTACTTACATGCTATTCAGAAAACCCAATGTGAATCTGTTCTTTCCAATTCAGCTCAAGTTCCACCCTCTCCAGGCAATCAGTCTTCCCCAGCCACTCTAGGACCTGCTGACAACCCTCCTTCTCTGATCTTTGATCTCTATAGAATTTTCAGTTTGTATCATGTGATTTATCATTACAATGTTTGTTTTCTTATCTGGTACAGGGAGATTTCTTCTATTCTCCCCAAGTTTCTGGCTTTGCTATAATATGGGAATTTCTGCCCACAGTTCTGCTGTCTTAGGGAAGTAATGAGGAAAAACCTTTCACTCTGTTTTTTTTTTTAATTTTAATATTTATTTTTGAGAGAGAGAGAGAGAGAGAGAGATGGAGTATGAAGGGGGGAAGGGCAGAGAGAGATGGAGACACAGAATCCTAAGTAGGCACTGGGCTCTGAGCTGTCAGCACAGAGCCCGACATGGGGCTCGAACCCATAAACCGCAAGATCATGACCTGAGCTGAAGTCAGATGCTTAACCGACTGTGCCCCAATAAGCTTTCACTCTTAACATTACTTTTATTTCCTCCCCTCAAGAGATAAACAATCTGATTTGGGAGAAGATCAGTGCTCAGGCAGGAGTCAGCTTCTGCCTAGCCCCTTCTCAGAAAGAGCCACTTGCCCATTGGCAGAGCACAACCTCCTCTGGAAGGCAGCATGCAGTTTCCCAGCTGTTGTGCCTCCAACAGAGTAGACACTTGAAATTGAAGAGAAGGGAGAAATGTTGTAGGCCCCATTTTGGCCTTGGGTCCAAGCCACATTCCTCAATCCAGCTTGATCAGCAATATAGCTGATAATACATTTTAATCTCCACTATCAATAGAAGTTGATGATGGGTACAATTAACACCACCAACATCCAGAATGCCTTACCTTCCTTTATCTGACTGTCAAATGTCTACCTTTCCAGGATGCCTTTTTATTCGTGGAGTCTTTCCTAATTCTCAAGGTTAATCATTTCTAGCCTTTGCCCCAAAGTATATTACTGTTACTTCCACTATATTTACTCTGCTTGTCATTTTTGTAAGGTGTATATATCTCTTTCGGTACTTAAATTATAAGCTCTTTAAGAGAAGGGGCTTTGCCAAATTTATCTTTTGTGTCCATCAATTCAGCTTAATTTTTATATACATTTAATCTGGATCACCTTTGTAATTGTTTACTGCTTGTTTTTAGGCAGATTGTAAATTCCAGGAGACACGGAGTCACTTCTTACTAATGCTAAATTTCTTCCACTGGCATGGAGCTTGACACAAAACAAATTCTCTGTAAATATCTGTTGAATTGAATTACATTTTCTCTTACACATTTCTATACAAGCCTAATAAATATTTGTCTGCTGACTGAGTGATAGGGGGAGGGTGAGATGTGGAAGATGAACCTAAAACTAAAGTTCCATCTTATTAGTTCCAGAATAACTAAAATCAAAGCATCAACAACAACAAATATGTACTTCCTTTAAAGATAACGGTAAAATGATGAAAATTACTCCTTTACCCATACTTTGTCCTTTGGAGTTTTCATACTTATAAATTACTATTTAGTATACTCAATACAAAGGGTAGAAGGTAACTTGCATCATCACTGACTGCTCTTATTTCCAAATGATCACTTTGTAATGAAAAATAGGTTTTTCACATTGCAGATACAAGGAAATCTTGGAAATAGAATCCACTCAATCTAATAGAGTTCTGAAATAGTGACTCAGCAACAGCACAAGCTACAAGGGCAATCAGACCTCCAATTGCTTTCTGCTGTATTTGCTACTGCAAAATGGGTCAGATATTCAAGCTTTCTGCTATGCAGAGCCAATGACAATTGGTACATCTTGGCCTCATAGAGGTCCCTTGACTTTCCTTCAGTAGCTCAGTAGCACTGCAGCATGCATTTATTTTAGACACTCATATTTAAATTTGTTAGCTAATTGATTAGAAAGGAAAGAAAGAAAAAGCCTAAGAGCCTAATAACTTAAATTAGTATGTATTTAGTAAGTGACTACTGACAGTCCAATCTTATCACCAGGTTCTTTGGGGAAAAAATTTCTTTTTTTTAAATTTTTTTAATGTTTACTTATTTTTGATAGAGATAACACAAGTGGGGAAGGAGAAGAGAGAGAGGGAGACACAGAACCTGAAGCAGGCTCCAGGCTCTGTGCTGTCAGCACAGAGCCTTGACATGGGGCTCAAACCCACAGACCATGGGATCATGACCTGAGCTAAAGTTGGATGCTTAACTGACTGAGCCACCCAGGCACCTCTGGGGAAAAAATTTCTAACCTCTGTAGTATGACTGATTAATACTGAAACAGTATAGCCTGATTAATACAGTATAAACTGATTAATACAGAAGCCACTACAGAACAATGTGGAATGTAAGGAAGTATGAGAGTTTGCAGTATAGACAATCAGAACAGAGAAGGATAAAAGGGATGGTTCATGGATGAGCTGCATCTTGAAGGGGAAAAAATGTAGTATTAAAGTGATAGATGAATGGGAATGCTCAGGAATGAGGTCAAATCCCTAGAGTTACAATCTACTTGAAAAGTGAATACTTTCAAAAGTCCATGTTGAATCTGATCTCTCTCAGAGTAGGTAACAACCTACTGACAGATCTGGGTTGCAAAATCAAACCTAAGACTCTCCTGAGTAGCTTTTGAGTAGGTCCCAGTTTTTTAAAAGAGCCCCTGAAATTGCTGTCATCACTGAAGGTCAGGAAAAGGGCATCCCATAGTTGATACATATCTAACAGAACATTTATTACAACCATCAGATGATTACTACCTTACTGCTGCTTTTCTGGAAGATGTTAACTATTGCAAACTGCATACCCCAGCGGTAACTGGTCTACATAGAACGTCCATATCTAAGCTAATTCTCTAGTGCAGTAGTTCCAAATCTGTGGGAAACATGGAGCTATTCCAAGGATCCCAGTAAATTCATATAAGCACCTAGTATTGTCTGAACACCAAACTGTGTTTCACACACAGATACTGCCATGTTCTAAATGTATATGATTACTACTCTCTTTCATTTTTAAATACATTTTTTAGAGACAGAGACAGAGAGAGAAAGAAAGAGGACGCAAGCATGCAAACGGGGGGCAGGGTAGAGGGAAAGGCAGAGAGAGAATCCTTAGCAGGCTCCACACCCAGCACTGAACCCAACACAGGGCCAGATCTTATGACCCTAAGATCATCACCTGAGCTTAAATTAAGAGTCAGATGTTTAACTGACTAAGCCACCCAGGTGCCCCTAATTTTTAAAATATATTTTAAAATGTAATTAAATTTATAGCCAGGTTCTTCACTACTATTATCTAGGACTCCTCAAGGAGCTTAAGGATAGTTACCCAACAAATGATAAGTCCTAAGGAAAGAAGCACAGAAAAGAGGTTCATCACACAGAGTAGTCGGGAGTGGGTACAAAGGTGCCCAGAAAAGACTTTCCAGGGAAAGGCTTGAATTAGTGTTTCTTAAAAACGAAAGTTCCTCAAAAGTCAGAAATTTCAAGAATTTTTAGCTTTGTATTTTCATTTTAGTAACACTTTTTTTTTAATGCTTATTTATTTTTAAGAAAGACAGTGCAAGCAGGGGAGGAACAGAGAGAGAGGGAGACAGACGATCCAAGCAGGCTCCATGCTGTCAGAGCAGAGCCCTATGTGGGGCTCTAACTCATGAGCCGTGAGATCATGACCTGAGCCGAAGTTGGATGCTTAACTGACTGAGCCACCCAGGCATCCCTATTTTAGTAACATTCTTAAAAAATTATATAAGCACATTCTGGATCACGTGGATGCCCACTTTATAACTCAGTATAGTAGGCAAGAATGAGAGGGGGATTTGCAACTGTGAAGTGGTCAAATGCCTGATCTCCTGAGCTGAACGATATGCTAAGCCAGTGAAGAAGGGCTTAAATAAGAACGACACAAACTGATTTACATTTTTAAGATCTCATATTTGTGACTGTGTGGAGAATGGATTAGACAAGATTAGGGGCAAGAGTAGAAACAGAAACACCAGTTGGGGGGTTTTAGAGTAGTTCTGACATGTAAGAATGATTGTTTAGATTAGAGGTACTAGAACTGAGATTGAAGGAAGTGGATGGATTTTTTTAGGACATGATTGGAGTTTTGTTTCTTTAAAAAGAAAGCACATGTCTGAACTCAGGCGGAAAGGCTGAGTAACAGTGTACCCCAGCAAAGGGGCAGAGAAAGAAAGACACGAGGACAGCAAGTCCCAATGGTGAGAAAGAGCATGGTTCATTCAAAGAACCAAAAGAAGATCAGTTATTTGGGATCTTAACAGTGAGTGGAGAAATGCAGTAAGAGACACTGCTGGAGGCAAGAGGGGTCAGATGTGGCCATATTATAGAATCTGAACTTCATCCTAAAAGCAATGAGGAAATGGAGTGGTTTTAAGCAGAGAAGTGACATAATCTTTTCAAGATGTACACTGTGAGGTGTTCGAGGTGTCCTCTGGATTTAGTAACAAGGACATAGTGACCTGACAAATGCAGCTTCATGGGGTACAGTACAAGTCAAATTGGCAGAAAGCCAATTTTGTCTCAGGCAAAGAAACAGAAAACAACGGTGCAACTATTGTGCACTAACCAACAAGCAGGTAAGAAAATCAAATCAAATGAAAAGTCTTTTTTATTCTAAGCTTCCTTGGAAGTACTTAATTCTGACAGATAATATATGGATAGAAAAACAGATAAATAAAACAGAAAGATATATAGAGGAGGGGAAGGGAGGATCCAATGGATTTTGATCTTAAAAGATGTAGGGTTAAGATGGCTTAAAATCAAATTAGACTAAGAACTGGTTGATAACAATAAGAGATGAACCAGAAGGTAATTAAATATATTAAAACATTTATATTCTTTTAAATTTTTCTCTAAATAATACTCTTACATGTTGTATATTTATTATTTTTAGTAATAAGGATTTAGGGCTTTTTTTATTTGAATTTGTGATTGCAGTTTCACAGGAAAACATAAGTTATATTAGTTGCATAACTTACATAAGTAACTTATGTTCTCTCGGAATCAGTTATCAGCAAGACTACCTTCACTTTAACTTAACTCATAGTCATCTCTCAAGGGGCAACCCACATAGAAGTTCCCTTCAGGACATCTTCCATAAAATGAAGGTTAGCCCTGTTTCTGTCCCTCTGTAGCACTGTATGCATAACTTTATCACTACTGGTTTTGTGCCTTATTCATCTTTGTATCCCCGTGCACAGCACAGTGCCTGACACATAGTAAGTTCAATAAACGCTTATCAAACTAATGAATAACTGAGATGCCTTCCAGTTTGGACCATGAAGCCATTCCTAGGCATCAACATCCCCTGGTGGCAGCAGCCCCACAGTGCAGCATACCAGGGAGGAAGTGAACAGTTAACGGAGGGTTTGTCTTACAAGCCTAAAAGAAATCTGGAAAGTAACAGATCTACATAGAATCCAACACCCACCCCCCCTCACTCTCCCTCCACCACTTCCCCCAGCTAAATATCTAAATCCACAAAACAAAAACCAGTTCATAACACAGTTCTAATACTTTATCTTTGTTTCCTCAGAATCAAGCCAATAATACTTGTGATGGACATTACAAGAAAAAGTTCCATAAACAGATAAAACAATTTAGTAGTACTGCTAGATTTTTTAACAGATTCCCAAATTAACTGTGTTTGACATATATTTTCTTGGATATTGAAGAATAAATATTAGTTCAAAAACTTCTACCTCAGAAATATTTTTTCTTATTGATTCAAACAATGTTAGTCACAATAGCCAAGTTTATTATTTATTTTAAAGTGTCTTTAGCCCTTGTCCAGTGATCACAGAATATGGCCTTTCCTTTTTTAAAAAACACAGAAAAAAACATTTTATGTGGGAGGTGCAGAAACTTAAGGAATATTTTTATATCTTATTTGAACTATTATTTATCCATCTATTTCACAATAAATCAAATCAAATCACAATAAATCAAAATTGAAACACATTCCCAATTGCCTTTCTAGTTTGGGTGCATCTCAAAACAGCAGAAAATGACCTGCTCACCCTTGTCAAGAAGCATGTACAATGATGGCATGAAGGATCTGCCCAGCAAACAAATTAATTAAGCACCAGACTAAAGAATTCCAGAATCAGCAGTGACTAAGGATTCCTTTACACACAAAGAGAAACAGGAACTCTGTTTCATCCTGATTAAAGCTCTGTAATCAGAGTTCTCAGTGGTCTGTAGGTCATGCTTTGCAGACTACTTTACACCCTACAAAAACAATAAATCAAAGTCATCTATTATTTTACAGACTCTCAGTCTAGCCAGTTTGGGTTAAAATCATTCCCTGGTTTGCCTACAGGTTAAGCAGCCAGTATTTTTCCAGCATTGTTTAACTTTCAGCACCTTCTATACCATATCACACTACCCCCCCCCCCATACACTCACCAGGAAATATTAATAAGATGGGACACAGTGACAACTCCCATCTTATTTTGCTCAAATTCTAGTGGCTGCCTGTATTTCAATCAATCTTTTCCACTACAAGAAAACACTGGAGAAAAGATAGTAACATTTCCTTCTCCCACCCATTGTGATACCAAGGACAGTGTAATAGAAGCGTCCCTTTGTGCAGACAAAGCCTACAGACAGCTTCAATATGTGCTGCCTTGGAGCTGGCTTTGGCTCTCTGGAGCAAAGCCGAGATTTAATGAGGCTTTCCAGATTGAAGGTCACAATGGTGTGCTGAATAATAGGGTTTTTGCAGAGAACCATACATTAATAAAACTAAACAACTACATATGGCTAATGGACAACTGAGACATAATGATAAAAGACAATTGATGACCAATAACAATATTTCATAAAGCCAGCCACACACACCTATACTTATCTTTTGAGAGTTTAAGGTAACACAGACTATACAACAGGGAAAGCTTTGGTACATAGGTAGAAAAGTTCCATAGTTCATTTCCCAAAACATCATGTGCAGCCTCTGCCTCCAAAACTATCAGCCACTTTTCATATTAACTATCAGGGTAGAGGAAGAAAGAAAAAGGAATTCAAGAAAAGAAGATTTCAGTAACATAGATTCTATTCTTTTTAAACTGAAAAATTCAAATGCCTTGCTTCTGACTCTTGTTTATTTTAATTATTTTTTTAATGTTTATTTATTTTTGAGAGAAAGAGTGAGCGAGTGCAAGTGGGGGGAGGGGCAGAGAGAGAGAGAGAGAGAGCGACACAGAATCCGAAGCAGGCTCTAGGCTCTGAGCTGTCAGCACAGAGCCTGACACAGGCTCGAACCCACGAGCCGTGAGATCATGACCTCAGCTGAAGTCAGACACTTAACTGACTGAGCCACCCAGATGCGCCTGCTCTTGTTCTTAAAAAATAAAATCCACTCCTTTTTTCACTCCACTAAGGCCATTCTTTTTCTCTGAAGGTCCTTTTCTTACTACATTCCAGAACTTTTTATAAGATAAGAATGGAGGTAAACTAGTTATTTTATATGAGAATAAAAACCAAACAAACAAAAAATCCTAGGCTCTGGTCTTGTTTCTGGTAGTGTGTAACCTTAAGGAAGTCACGTAAACCTTCACTGATGCCACGCATCTTTATACATACAACAACAGGGGTGAAACACGACTGGGATCATAAGTGGGGTTTCATAGTGACAACTGAGTTTTACGAGTACAAGAACTCAATAAAATTCTATGTAAAAATATTTTGTGGATGAGCATTTTTCTAGGGTTAGCATTCACTTATAACAGATTTTCAAAACTGGTAAAGAAGCACTGGTAAAGACAATTTTTAAGTAAAATGTTGTGAAGAGTCTATAATTCCAAGATTCTTTAATAACAACAGAATTAAGTAAAATTTTAAGTCAACTGGAATAGAAAACAGCCTACAAATTTTCATCCTCAGAGAATGCAAAAACTGGAAATACTGTTCATTCAAGCTGTCAACAATCCTAAGGGATCTGGGAGAGACGAAGGGATTCTCTCAGCAATGTTTAAAGGCCAGATATCCTCCCTCCACCCTTAGCTGAAGACTTAGGGCCACACCAAAAAGGGCATGGAAGGAAGCAATGTATACACCTAGTGCCCAGATCTTGATTGTTAAAATACCATTCCCCTCTACAGAGGTGGGAATCCTTAAAGAAATGGCTGAGTTTTAGTCTGGGGCAGGGATAGTAAGGTGACCCTGGGACATCTTGTTGGGCTAGAAAACAAGGAAGCACTCAAAGACTAAAGGATCATGTTAAAGGTTGACAGGAACAGGTTTGAAGAGGCTCCCACTGGCAAAATTTGTGCAATACAAACCTCAAAAGTAGTAACGAAAGTAACATATCATAAACTTGAAAATTTTAAAGTCCATGAGTACAAAATGGTAAGAGAAAAAAGAGCTAGTATAATGGGAGAGCGAATAAAAGACAAGAGAGAAAACCAAGAGAAGCCTTTCTTTACGGAAGACTACCAACCAATAATATAAAAGAAACAATGAAATTAGAAAAATCATCAGGGCAGCTGGGTGGTTCAGTCAGTTGAGTGTCCAACTTCAGCTTGGATCATGAACTTGTGGTTTGTGAGTTTGAGCCCCACATCAGGGCAGAGCCCGCTCCAGATCCTCTGTTCCCCCACCCCCGCTCTCTGTCCTTCCCCAACTTGTACTCTCTCGAAAATAAATTTAAAAAAAAAATCATTTTTCAACCCCCATGTGACAGGTGATTTAGGCAAGGATCATCAATGGATGTAAAAAATCACTAGGGAGTAAGATATTCACACGGTCTCAAAGTATCACCCAACATATTCCTTACTGCCAATGTGTCCATTCCCTGAACCTGGACTTTAAGAATGAACATAGCATTGGATATTCTAATTAAATGATATCATGGTTAATGGGAATTAACTTTTTCAAACATCTGTGAACTTACCAATTTTCAAAGAATTAGAACATAACACTTAATGTATACATTCAGCATCATCTAATAATTATCTGAAGATTCAGAAGGCCTTCCTGTACCTTACTATGCCTCTTTATTATCAGATGAAAATGAAAGATAAAAGGATCACTGCACAAAAATACATTCCGACACAGCACACTAGGATTGTCAAGCTGGCTGTTGTCCTTTTCTGGTTCCCAGTGGCCAATGGTTCCACTTAGGGATATCACAGTCCACAATTGTTCTACTGTCCCCTCCTAAGCTTTAGGTAAATGAAAAACATCCCTTCCTCCCCCAAAGGTAGGTGAGATGATGCAGAAAATTCTACAAGACAAAGAACCATGTTTCTTCAACAAATGGTAAGAGAAAAAGGGGAAGAAAAGGAATGGTTATGGATTAAAAGAGACTTAAGAAACACATCAACCAAATGCAACATAAGAAACTTAGCTGGATCCTGATTCAAACCAACCAACCATCGGAGCACCTGGGTGGCTCAGCAGGTTAAACATCCGACTTCAGCTCAAGTTATAATCTCACAGTTCGTGAGTTGGAGCCTCACATTGGGCTCTGTGCTGACAGCTCAGAGCCTAGAGCCTGCTTCAGATTCTGTGTCTCCCTCTCTCTCTGCCCCTCTCTCACTCACACTCTGTCTCTCTCTCTCAAAAATAAACATTAAAAACAAATTTAAAAAAATTTGGTTTCAAATAAACCAACCATAAAAATACATTAAATAGGAAAATTTACTGAATAGATATTAGATATTAATTATTTTTAATTTTCATGTGTAATGTGGTTAAGATTACATTTTTAAAGAGTCCTTTTTGATAAGGTACATACTGAAGAATTTATGAATAAAACAGTATGATGTCTGGAATTTGCTTTCAAACATTACAACTGGGTGGTGGTAAGGGGATAGGAGCAAACGGGATTAGTTATGTGTTGATAACTGTCAAATCTGGGTGATGAATTTGCAAGCGTTCATCGAACTACTGTCTCTATTTTTGTGCATGTTTGGAAATTTCCATCACTAAAGCATTTTTTTAAAGTGAGGTGGCCCTATTAGTTATAGGTATGGAGACACTGTGGTCAGTTAAGATGTATGGTTGCCCAGCTTCTGGATCTATGAGTAACTGATTTTATTTCAGTAACCATTTACGAAATACCTGCCAGTTTCTGGTGTCTCTAGAACTCGGTGATAAGCAAGGGTACTTTTCAGTATCATCAAGAATGTAGTGATTAATAGTGTGGTCTCTGGAGTCAGATTGCCCACACTGGAATCCCAACTCTGCCACCTACTAGGTGTGTGATACACAGAAAGTTGCTTGATCTCTCTATGCCTCAGTTTCCTCATTTATAAAATAGGAATAATAAAAGCATCTATCTCAGAATACCTGTGAAGTACTTAGAACAGTGCCTCATATATAGTAAACATTCAATAAATGTCAGCTATTATTGTTGGTGTTCATCAGTCGATCATATTAAAAGGAAATTGGACTCCCATCTACTGCCATTGAAAATCTCATATAAACACTGCCTTACTTTGATAGCTATGAAACACTTTAATAGCATTCCAGATTTCCTAAAATTTAATGGTTGTGGCATTTGTCTGTGACAAATTGATGCTTATAACAGTTTGAGGAGACATTATGTTCCTTCATATTAATTGACAAAAAAAGATACCAAGATGCAGAACAGCAAGATGTCACCCCAGCTGCCCTATAGTGAACCAGTTTATTTGGAAACGCATTTTGTCTTCTGGCAATACATCACTGATTTTCGTCTGTGAATATAAGGTCACATCATCATAAGCAGGGTTAGAAGATGCAAATCAAGCTGATTCACCAATAACTGTTTCTAGTATTGATATTTTGAAATATAATAAAGCTAGAATATCATAAAGAGCAACGACCTCCGGCCTCTCTCTCTGACAGTGAGGGTTTGGTGGAATTGCTGATGCTGCTGAGGATGGGGAATGAAGGTTGGAAGGGAAAGCAGTGGTAGACTATTGAATCCAAGACAGAGTTCAGGCTCCATCTAGGCAGAAGGTATAATGCATGTGTACTGTGTAGGTTACTATAAGTAGAAAACCAAAACAACGATAACTTGAGATTGACCAGCAGCATCTCAAGAACAAGGCAGTGGGAAGTACTCTGCTCCAGGTATAGAAAATAAGGGGATGTGATGTCTGTAGAGAACACAAAAATATGGATGAACTGGCTAAAACTCATTCTGCATTTTATTATCACCATGCATTGGCAATTCAAAACATTATCTTGATCAAATATTCCTCCCCCCGAAAAATTTTTTGTCTAAATTCCAGCTACTGGAGTCACTGCTGAATTTTAATAATATACATATAAGCTTCAAATTAGAACATTTTTAAAATGTGTATCTCTATTATACATTTATGCCACATGGAATTTAGAGAATGCCCATTTTATAGTCTGTGGAAGCAGATTTCAGCTACACAGATTAATTTTCAGAGTCAGTTTATAATGATTCAAAATTGCTCAGTCTGGCGTCACAGTTCGTGAAACCCACCATTCCACATATTCCTGAACTTAAAGAGCAGATTCAAAAAAACAATGATAGTCTGATGATTGTAATATGAAGAAACAGAATTTTAGTTACTTCATTTCTATCTTTATGTGGCCATTTGAAGTTTTTAATTTGCATTTAAATCAGTGAAACAATTAGATCTACTATGTGTAATATTTTGGTTTGGTAAGTGCAGAGTTTATTTCACATAGGAGAAATTTTAATGAATATGAATAATATCTTTTAAATCAGAATTTATTATTGTTTATAACTTTTTTCAAGACTAAAGAATACAATAATTGTTCAATGAAAGAATGATTTACTGATATAATAATTATTACATAGAAAATAATGATTGCTACTGATATTAAATGGTTACTAGCAAAAATAATTATGCTGTATAGAGGAGGGGCTGTTAAAAAATGATGTGTCCCAGGTTAAATGCGCTAGGTACATCATTGTCTTTGATACTCTTCTGTTCTGCAATTAACTCCACTTAGCAGTATTAAAAAACCCAAGACCTTGAGAATAAGTATCAGAACTAGCAAAGCCGAGTAGTGCTGGGTTCCAGTTGTCAAATGCAAAAATAAACAAATCTCTGTCATTCTGTGATATTCACATATTTTAGAAGTCAAACGTGTTTCAGAACAGGCAGGACAACTTTAATCAAACAGATAATGACCTTTCACAAAAGAAACAGGAAAAAAGTCCAAATTGCTAATTGCTGGCATTAATGCTACTGAATCATGGCTCATTTATAACCATCCTCCTAGTTACTATGGCATATTATCTATCTTATTTTCACATCAGATTTTAGAATCCTTCAGTATGAAATCATAAACTGGAGCTTTCTAATCACAAGTAAAAGGATACTTGATTAGTAGATAATGCAGCCACTCAAGATTTTTAAGCAGAGAAATTGTATTCTAAGATTTAACAACTTGTATTGTGTGAATTGATGTGAAAAAGGTTAAGATTTTCTAAAACTAATTGGCTGCTTATTAGTAGAGAACAATTTGATAACTTCTTAGAAAATTAAATGATGCTTTCCTAGCCCATTTGTGGTTAATTTTCAATTTTAAAGTTATGAGACTCATTCCTCGAACTGGCAAGCATTGGTAAATGTCTTCTGTGTGTCTAGCAGTGTGCCTGTTGGTGGTGGTCGGGCCTCACCGGTCAAACCAAAGGAGCAAAGTCTCTGCTATTCAATGGAATAACAAATAAAAACAAATATTTATGAAAATGTGACCAGTGAGATCACAGAGAAACACACCAAGTGCTACAGAAGCAGGAAGAAATAGCTCGAAGTAAGTTCCAAACTTCAACTGCTTTGAAATTAAGACAGAATTCTGACATGTATGTCAGAATTAAGTATATAGGGGGGGCCTGGGTGGCTAAGCTGGTTAAGCATCCAATTTCGGCTCAGGTGATGATCTCACAGTTCGCCGTTCAAGCCCCATGTCAGGCTCTGTGCTGAGAGCTCAGAGCCTGGAGCCTGCTTCGAATTCTGTGTCTCCCTCTCTCTGCCCCTCAGCCTCTCGTGCTCTCTCTCACTCTCAAATATAAATAAATATTAAAACAAATTAAATATATAACCAGTGGAAGTTCATTTGGCATGGACTTTTTCTTCATATCCAAGCAGTCTCTTCATATTGAGTTGTTTCATCTCCAAGAGATCTACTTAATTAATTTTACCACAAAATCTTGAAATCAGAATACCTCAGATAAATGACTGGTGGCAGTGAAAATCAGAGATTAAAGTGGAGATAGCTACAGGAAGGTGGAAGAAAGGAAGGGCAACAGCTGGATGCCTGTCATTTGAGGAAGGGCATGGATGGCAAGCCACTAATGAATTCTGGAACAGAATGAGCACACACAGATGAGCAGCTCCTAAGTTTCTCTTTAGATCCACTGTGTATGAAATGTCTATGGGATACCTGTAGGCAGACGTCCAGTAGAAGTTGGAAGAGCAGTCTGGAGCAAGGTGGGGCTTGCTGATATAGCTTTAGAAGTCTCCATTTGAGAGATGGGGATTAGAATCAGGGGGCTAGATGAGATTGGCTACGAAGATGTCACAGGGAAGAAAAACAATTGAGGATGGAACTTGATTGTATACAGTTTCGCATCATTCCTTAAAATGTAACCGTGTGATAAAAAAGCATAAACTTTCCTAAACTACAGATGCCTACCTTTTACTTCTTTTACCCAGAAAAGTTAAGAACATGATGTTAGAAGGTGGAGGAGGGTCAGTAAAGTATCCTCCAGAATGAGAAGGTACTTTGAGACACAAAACTGAAGGAAGCCACTCCATACCATTTTCAGTTTTATTCAGGGTAACAAACTGATGGGGGAATCAAGAAGATGGATGATCCAGGCCCTACACAGCCATTCTCTGCCCCAGGCTACCCCCAGTCCAGACCTTAACCCACAGTTTTATGGAGCAAGGGGCACAGTGGAGAGGTCACAGGGCAATTATCTAAAGTGGCACCTTAGGTGTGCCAGGCATCTCTACTAGTTACCTTAAAGTAGGACCTCTGTGTGCCACTTTAGGAAACATTAAAACAAGCCTTTCTGCATTCTGGTCAGGGCATACATTAACCTCCAAGGCCTGGAACACGTTACCCTGAGGGAGATGGTTGCATAGGCACAAACAAGATGGAGGGCCAAAGATGGAGTCAGTGTTGTCAGCTCTCCTACCCACAGGCTCTGAGAGAGTGCTAACTCTGCCACTCAGAAGCTGGATAGTCATAGGTAAGTCACACAATCTGCAGGCTTCAATTTCCTTATCTGTACAATTAGGGTATCATAGCAACCATCACACCATGTACAATTTTTGTGAGAATTCAATGAGATGAGGGATGTAAAGTGCTTCATACAGTGAATGGCACAGAGAAGGCACTCAATAAATGTTAGCTACCATAATGGTGACAGTGATGAATCTTACTACAATTCTGGCCATATGGCAGGAACTTAATAAATAACTGTCTATATTGCTCCATATGTTTCTAAAATCTATTTCCATCTCTCAATGAATGGCCCACTTAAAGAGTATTTTGTTGAGTAAAAAATAATTCACTATACATTATAGACTGACTCATTCTCTGATTATGTACATACAATTGTCACTATACAAAGAACTTGATTGAGAAATGATTGCACTCTTATATTCCTTCCCTGTTGATATTAAGTAACCTGCTGCTTCTGATATTTTTCTATTCTACACATTTCTAAATATCTGTGAAAAAAAAAAAAACCCTAGGTTTTCTAATCATCCATTGAAACATGAAAATGTTTAGTCAGAATGAACTAATTTGTCCTCAAAGCTTCCATAATTATGGGTCCATTACTCTACTTAATAAATTGTATCATAACTAACAGTAAGTGAGTCTGTTTCTTCCCAAAGATTTATAGGCATGCTGAAGTCAAAAAATGTATTCATCCCTGTATCCTCAGGATCCAATCCAGTGTTTAGCATGTGACAGTAAGTATTCTCAATGAATCAATGAATTAAAGAATGGACGAACAAACAAATGAACAAATGAAAGAACTCAGGAGCATGTAGGACAGGGAAAGGGATAACCTGGATTGTACAAGATAAAGAGTGTGGGCCAGATGAACTCTGTAGTCCTTGTGATTCAGTTGAAGATTAGCCTATGGTTGATGTATCTTACCATAATGGCATTACATACGTCTCACTGTCATTAATGATGAAAATCTGTCAGTCAGATAGAAATAAGTTATAGTTTCAATATTCACAAAGTGTAGCCATTTTTATGGAAAAGCAATTTTAAAAATTAAAAATCCACTCAGTTGGAAAAAGCCAAAGATGTACTATGGCACTTCAAAAAAAATCATTTTTTATCCTGTACTCACCAGGCAAATAAACCAGTCCCACCTGGTGTAGGGGTGAAGATGATGGACAACCAATGAGGAAGAAAGAGGCTCAAAGTGCCATTCTGCAATACTGTCTGTGAACAGAAATTACAAGCATTAAATTTCTGGCAAAAGCAAAGTTGGCATATGTCACAGACCATATGACTCTGAATGCAATCCAATACAGTAATTTTGTACTTTGGTATATGTCACAGATCATATGACTCTGGGTGCAATAAAATATAGTGATTCTGTACTTTTGGAACACTTAGGGGTAAATACACCATGTCAGATTAAAGAGGTTTCTAAATAACTGATCTTTTGTCCATTCTAAAGATGACATATTTTAAAATGTTACCCTCTGGGGATGGACATCTCTCTCAGAGGGTATCATTACAAAAAAAAAAAAAAAAAAAAAAAAAAAGAAAGAAAGTATTATTTAAGATGTTTTGGGCCACAGGTAAAAGATTACCCAACTAACAGGGGCTTAAACAATATGTGCATTTCACTTTGTACATAACAAAAAGTCTTAAGTTTTCAGAACTGGTTTAGAGCTCAGCAATATCACTGAGGACTCAGGCTCTTTCTGTGCTTCCTTCCCTCCGTCCTCAGCATCTTGGGGAAATCTTCCTTCATGGTCACAAAATGGCTGCCACAGTTCAAGCATCTCATCGTTGCTTAAAAGCCCATTTTCCAAACAGGAAGGAAGGAGTGGTGGTTAAAAAAAAAAAAAAAAAAAAAAAAAAAAAAAGGATTTTCTAGTCATGTGGCTCCCTGCTTTATCACAGTGTAAAATCTTTCCCAGAAGCTCCCACGCTGACTTGACCTTACATCATTTTTTCCCCTAGTGCAGCAATTTTATGGTTTTTTTTAACCTTTTAATTCAATATATGTTAAAAACAACAATAAAAAACCCAGTTTAGCCATTTCTTCCACCCCACCTCCCACACCTTGCCTCCAGCACCACCATTCTGTTCTCTGTCTATAAACTTGCTTTTTATTTTTTTAAGATTCCATATATGAGAGATCATACAGTATTACAGTATTTGTCTTTCCCTATCTAACTTCGTGCAATTAGCATAATGCTCTTGAGGCCAATCTATGTTGTTGTAAATGGCAAGATTTCATTTTCTTTTATGGTTCATTAATACTCTATTGTTTATATATACCACATCTTCTTTATCTGTTTATGCATCAATGGACATTTATGCTATTTCCTTATCTTGACTATATATATAAATGATGCTGCTGCAATGAACATGAGGATGCATACATCTTCTCAAGTTAGTGTTTTTGACACATATTTTTTAATTGCATAACATTTACTTACAATAAGGAGGCTAAAAAATATAGAGCAGAGGTTTGACAAACAAACTTGATGATGAGAATTGAAATTGCTACACCAAAGCCTGTGAATACCCAGTCCTTTAAAAAAATCTACTAGGCAAAGATCCCTTTCTAATCCTATATGACCACCATGGTGCAGTACAAAGTAGAATTAGAAGGATCTGGGATTCAATTACATCTCCCATTACTTACTCTGTTAAATGAAGACAAGAATGTCTACCCCTATAGAAATGAAGACAATAATACCTATATTGATTGTGTAAGGAGTCTATCTTACCATGTCCAGGCTCTAGATAAAATATTTTTTAATTTTTTTCTTACAGAAGTTCTTTTTCCCTTATGCTATTATGGAACCAAAATATGACTGCTATGTTCCTGAGTCAAAGAGCAGGAGTCAAATCACCCAAGGAACTAGATATGATCTATATATGCACATGAGAAAGAAAATTTATTATAATCTCTTAGTGGATAGGACTGGTACACCTTATTATCACCTTCTTCTGTACCACACAGGGAAGATGACCATGCTTGCTGGTTAAAGCAATTATTCAAGAGTGCAGGCAGAAGAAAAGAAGGAGCAGCAAACACCTAACACTGACTGGCAAGGAGACAGATTGGCTGATCGTTTTGATTCTGAAAATGGGTCACTGTATCCTCAGCAGTAACCTCAGAATTTCTAATGACTGTAGAACCCAGAGAATGCTGACCAGAGGAACAGAGCAGTGGGAAGGAAACAATTTACTTTGATAGTTCTGACTATGCTAATAGCAAATAATTTTCAAAGTGTGAAATAATTTTGTATCTAGCAATAGAGAGTTCTGGAATAGCATTCTCCTGACTTCCTTACTTCCTCTTCCGTCTTAAAATTGCTAACTGGAGGTAGTGAAAAACAGCAATGGACTAAGAAGTCAGTGACCCAGGTTGGGTTCCTGGCTTATTCTTCATTACTTTGTTTATAAATCTCCATTTCCTCAGTATGAGTTAGGTGAGGTTGGACCATATATATCTGAAGCATCTTGCAACACTGAGATTTTATGAGTCCAGGGGCACTTTGATTTTTAAACAAGTTCTGTTTTGTTACCAACACCAACTTTATAGTTCCATAATAACTGGAAAAATAGAGGAGTACATCATGTATGATCAAATTTTTCCAATAATATAGGAACAGCCAATTATTACCTGAGACCTGGAGGTAAGGATGACTTAGCCAAAAGTCATCCTGATAGTCTGGGATTTAGGAAATGCAGTCATTTTTGAAAGAGGCAAAATTAATAGGTCCATCATGAAATAAAGATATTCTTTTTTAAGTCTTTTTACTTTTTTTTAATGTTTATTTATTTTTGAGGGAGAGAGGGAGAGAAAGACAGAGTGCAAGTAGGGGAGCGGCAGAGAGAGAGGGAGATACAGAATCTGAAGCAGGTTCCAGGCTCTGAGCTGTGAGCACAGAGCCCGATGTGGGGCTTGAACTCATGAATCGTGAGATCATGACCTGACCCGAAGTCGGATGCCTAACAAACGGAGCCACCCAGGTGCCACAAAATAAAGGTATTCTTAAAATTTTTATAACTCTACAAAATTTGCTTGTGTGTAGGGTTCTGAAATGAACACGATCAGCTCTGACACAGGTATAATGCCCAGTGCATTATAGGAGCAAACAAAAAATACTCAAGTCTCAGTTCAAAGGCGACTCCCTTCAAAGACCTTTCCAAACCTACTCACCACATCCTCTACCCCTGTTAGAATTACTATAAATTGAATTCCAGTGACCTTTCATAGCACTTTATTGGTATCTTTCATAGCACAGACAACTTTCTTCCTCTATTAGAAGTATTTATGCACAGGTTTATCTCCTTTATTGTAAGTTCCCCATATGCTCCAAATTGCTTATGATAGTAATAAATAAAGCAATACTTGTAAAATCAATGATTCTCCAGAACAATGCCTTTTTAGGTTGCTTTGCTTTGTTTTTTTGAAAGAGAGAGAGAGACAGAAAAAGAGTACATGCATGCATGCGCTCAAGCTGGGAATGGGCAAGAGGAAGAGAGAATCTTAAGCAGGCTCCACTCCCAGCATAGAGCCCAATACGGCGCTTGATCTCACAACCTTGAGATCATGACCTGAGTTTAAATCAAGAGTCAGACACTTAACCAGCTGAGCCACCCAGGCAACCCTCTCGATGTTTTATTTGTTATTATTATTTTTTAATGCACAGGTAAGAAATATCTTACACTGTGACCCAGTGTTTCACAAAATACTTGCCCTAACCAAGTAAGATACACTCTGATATTCTCTATTCTTTTCTATTTTACTCTATTTTATTCTTTTTAATAAAGGGAGCAAATCACTAGATGATGTTTATGAACCTCTAAGTCTCACCCTAAAGTTTAATAGTGATCCAGAAGAGTTCTTTAAAAAGAAGCAAAATGTAAAGGGAGATCTAGTTTCTGAAATTCATTTCTGAAAATGATCTACAATCTACTTACTCTTCTTCCTACAGATGCTGAAAAGCTAAATACTTATTTTCCCAGGCTCCCTTCCAGCTAGGCATAGCCATGACCCATTTCTGTCAAATGAAATGTAAGTACGAGTCACAGAGGTATCATCTAGGAAAGTTTCTAAAGGGGCCAGATTCTGCTGGCATGTCCCCTCAGCCCTTTGCCATTCTTGCTGTTCCTGCCTGAACCGTGGAGATGATACCTAGAGGTGCAACAGGCACCTACTGACAAGCACGAGCACAAGACCTACAAGAAGGGATGGGAGAACAGAAGGAGCCAGAGTCTATGGTGACATCACTGAGCCACCAGATCAGCCATGGGCTGCCTACCCCAGACATTTTACTATGTGAGACAAATAAAGTCCTTATTTGCTTAAACCACTGTTAGGTTTCTGTTTATTTATAGTTGAACATATTCCAAACTGATCCTACACTCAGTAACCATTTTTGGATTCAATGACCCTCCATGGGAGGTAAATTTTTAAAAAGGGAAGAGTGTTTTTTCTGAAATTTATTATGGAGGCTCTCTAACACTTTAATTTATACAAGAATGGCTTTGGAGAGCTCCACTATGGAGAGAACGCTTCCAGTGATCATCAGTTCATAGAAAAAAATGCTTTTTGTAGAAATTTTAATCATGTATTCATCTAACTTCATCCCCAGGCAACAATGCTAGTCACTAAGGATACCACAAAGAACACAATCCAATCTCCAAGAGGCTTATAGTCTAGTGTGAGAATCAAACATACCGTGAGATACATGCTATGACAGGATGCTGTCAGGGTACTGGGATGGAACGGAGATGAGGTAGATTCACATGCCTTTCAAAGCATCAAGGCAATAAAATACAGCAAGTTCTGTAAAACCATCTTAGCAACTTCATTTCTCCTCTAAAAATGCACTGAAAGTATAATTTTTTAATGGATTAATATAAAGAAACATGATCCCATAGTCTCCAATAAAACTCTTCTATGATCACTAAAAATGTCCCATGGAAATGTCATATGGAAAAAAAAACTTTTTTTCAAATAAATCTCCAAATAGCTTTTTACAAACTATGAAAAAGACTTAATGCCTGTCATCTCACAACACATTTATTTTGCATTTATCAGTTAAACTGGTGCAATTGTGAATGTTGATTCACTTAGCACATAGAAAAGACCAACAACCAAAAATAACTGACATTTTTATTCATCAACACACACTAGCATGGACAACAGAACAAGAAGACAGTAAATTTTGTCAAATAAAAATATAAAGACCAAAATTTTAAATAACACATCCTAGAAACAAGATTTTATTTACCACTTCTCTACCTTTTGGCTAATATCAACTACAGAAACAAGAATTTTTACTAATCCAGAGAGAGTCAATCAAATCAAGCTGTTAGAGCAAAGTCCACATTAGGATCCCGTTGACCTCAATACAGCGGTTTCACATGACAACTGGGCTGAACAGATATACAGATAAGCCTACCATCTGGGATTTTTTTTTCTTTCTCTTTTTCTTCCTTTTTTTTTTTTTTTTTGGCCTTAGATGCAACACTTTTACTTATAGTGACCATATTCCAAACCAGAAATTAATGCAGCCTAACTACTAAAATTGATACTAACCTAAAAAACCAATAACCTGATAAAAGTAACCAACATACCTGACCCCCACCGAGAAAGAAGAAATGGGGGTGAGGGAGAATAAAGGATTGTGTTAAACACAGATTTCACAAAGCAATATGGTCTAGGTGTAATTTCTATTTTAGCCCATGAGTATCTTTTTTCTCAAAGAAAACAAAAGGTTTTTGAGATAGTTCAGATAACCAGGACAATTGGCAAATTGTCACATGTACCAAGTCAGTGCTTCCTCTCACAGTAACTCCTTCAGTTACTTTTAGCTCTTTCTCTCTTCTTAAAGTTACCATGTAAGGATAAAAAAAATACACTTTCTTAGGGTAAATTCAATATTGGGGGAGGGGGTTAAACTTTTCAAATAACTTACATTTTGGGGGTTAGTTTTTACTTTAACTTAGTTAGCTTTTTTGTATTTATATTTCCTTTAATAGCACAAATATATATACTAGTAGTTTAAAGAACCAAATATTCTACGTGTCTCATTTCACAAACCAGCAGTGCCATCCCCATCCCATTTTTCCCACCTCCCAGAGGCAACCACATAAAAATCTTTTAATTGTTTCTTTTGGCATTGACCTCCATATGCAATGTTAAATTGCTGCTCTTGATTTTTTAGTTATAAAAATCTACTATCTTTTAGACTTCCCACTATGGAAGTCACCCACCCTTCTCAATCCATACCTACAAACCCATTCTTCCCATCCTCCTTCTACAGTCATCATTTTGTATGGCTCTTTATTCAATGTCTACGTTATTACTACATAAATGATATTTCCAGCTAACCATATGCTATACTAATGATTACTTCTTCCTGAACAACTCCTGTTCATACCCTAACCCAACCTCAGTGAGTCTTGTTCTTGATTTTCAAAATGTATCTAACTGCAATTATTTTGAAAATTCACAAGTTGTTTACATCTTCTCTTAATGAAGTAAATAAAAATTCTATCAATTTCACCTTGACAACATGGCCCCTGAAGATTTCACACCTGTTCAAATTTGGACTATTTTGCTCTCTAGACTAATCGCAAAGTTGTCATCTTTGAGATTTTCCTTCACCAACACCCTGCACAGTCCCTTTGTTTCACTTTTGTGTTAAAGCCACTATTTCGTGCTTTTAGGTCTGTCTCCTTTTTTTTTTTTTTTGACATCTTTACTTTGATGACGGTTATCTTCTAGTAATTTCCTTGGAAGTAAAAATTTTGAGACCTTGAATGTATGAAAATGTACTTACTGGTGCACCTGGGTGACTCACTCGGTTAAGCATCCAACTTTGGCTCAGGTCATGATCTCACAGTTTGTGAGTTTAAGCCCTGCGTTGGGCTCTGTGCTAACAGCTCAGAGCCTGGAGCCTGCTTCGAGTTCTGTGTCTCCCTCTCTCTCTGTCCCTCTCCCACTCACTGTCTCTTCTCTCTCTCCCTCAAAAAGAAATAAACATTTTTAAAATTTTTTTAAAAAGAAAATACCCTCTCATACACAGAGTGTTTAATTTTTTTTCTATTGGATTTCACTTTATTTTGTTCCCTCTCCTGTTTTGGCATAGAAAAAAATATCACTGAAAGGAAAAAGGAAACAGCAGGTGAGCAGGACTAAAGAGACGGGACAGGGGCAGGCAGGGGGCAGCATCTGAACTGATGGAAGACCTGTGCTCAGTCTGCTTCCACTACCCTAATTGGGGGTTTCAGGGAGAGGGACGAGCATACTGCAGGCAAAAGAGGATGACTAAAATACTTCCTTCAGAATTTTGAAGGCATTGCTTCATTTTCTTACTGTATTCTTTCTACTGCTTTACTGTGCCCATGTGTTTTTTAACAGTGCTGCTGAGAAGTTTGATGCCAGTTTCATTCTTAACGTTGGGTGTGTACCCTGCTCTCTCCACTTTTTCTGAAAGTGTTTAAGATCCTCTCTTTATCCCACATATTTTGCAATGTCTCATTGAAGACTTAGTGTGGGTCAACTTGCATCTCTTGTGCTGAGTTCTCAATGGGCCTTTTCAACATGTAAACTGATGTTCTCCAGTTCTGTGAAATTTTCTTGAATTGTTTGATGACCTTCTCCCTTCCATTTCTCCTTCTGTGTGGATTTCCTGTGATTGGGATGTTGGGTCTCTAGTACTAATACTCTAATTTTCTTATATTTTCTTTCTCTTTATCTTTTTTCTCTACTTTCTGGGAGTTTTCCTCAACTTTATCTTCCAAATCTTATTATATATTTTTTTTAAAACTGAGTTGAATCCTCAGCAGCTTTTTTTTTTTTTAAGTTTATTTACTTTTGAGACAAACAGACAGAGCATGAACGGGGGAGGGGCAGAGAGAGAGGGAGACACAGAATCAGAAGCAGGCTCCAGGCTCTGAGCCATCAGCCCAGAGCCCGATGCAGGGCTCGAACTCACGGACCGCGAGATCGTGACCTAAGCTGAAGTTGGGAGCTTAACTGACTAAGCCACCCAGGCGCCCCAAAAATCTTATTACATTTTTAAAATGTACCAATGTTGGGGCACCTGGGTGGCTCAGCTGGCTAAGTGTCTGACCCTTGATTTTGGCTCAGGTCATGATCTCATAGTCATGAGATTAAGTCCTACATCAGGCTCCACACTGATTGTGGAGCCCACCTGGGATTCTCTCTCTCCCTCTCTCTCTGCTCCTCCCCTATTCATTCTCTCCCTGCCTCTTTCTCAAAATAAACATTTTAAAATATATATTTAAAATTTACCCATGTGGGGCGCCTGGGTGGCGCAGTTGGTTAAGCGTCCGACTTCAGCCAGGTCACGATCTCACGGCCCGTGAGTTCGAGCCCCGCGTCAGGCTCTGGGCTGATGGCTCAGAGCCTGGAGCCTGTTTCTGATTCTGTGTCTCCCTCTCTCTCTGCCCCTCCCCCGTTCATGCTCTGTCTCTCTCTGTCCCAAAAACAAATAAACGTTGAAAAAAAAATAATAAAATAAAATAAAATTTACCCATGTTATTTTAATTTCTTTTTTATATTTAATTTTGAAATAATTTTAAATTCCTATAAAAGTTGTGCAAATTTTAGAGTTCATATTTACCTTTCACTTACCATTCCCTAATGTTAACAATCTATGTAACTACAGTACCATTTAAAAAAATTTTTTTTCAATGTTTATTTATTATTGAGAGACAGAGAGAGACAGAGCATGAGCATGGGAGGGGCAGAGAGAGGGAGACACAGAATCCGAAGAAGCCTCCAGGCTCTGAGCTGTCAGCACAGAGCCCAACGTGGGGCTCGAACTCACGGACCGCGAGATCATGACCTGAGCCGAAGTCGGACGCTTAACTGACTGAGCCACACAGGTGCCCCCATTTTTAAAACCATTTTTAAAACCAGGAAATTAGCATTGGTATAACAATATTAACTAAATTACATGCCTTACTCAAATTTTACCAGCTGTTCCCCTAATGACCTGTTTCTGTTTGAGGATCCAATCCAGGATCTCACATGGCATTTAGTTGTTATGGCTACTTGATCTTCTCTAATCTGTGACAGGTCTTCCTCAGTCTTTCCTCATCCTTCATGACCTTGATATTTTGGATGAGTACTGGTGAGTTATTTGTATTTGTATTTGTATATTCTCTCAATTTGAGTTTGTCTGATGTTTTCTCAACATTGGATTAAGGTTATGGATTTTAGGCAAAAATACCAAAGAAGTGATTTTGTGTCCTTCATTTGCATTGTATCAGGAGTACTGATATATTGTATTGTTGATGGTATTAATCTTGATCACTTAGTTAAGGTGATATCTGCAGTGTTTCTCAACTATAAATACACTTTTCCCTTTGTAATTGAAAAATGGCAGCAAGCAGGCAATTAAGCTAACTAGCCCATTTTGACCAAAAGTAACTGATCTGGATTACAGTTACTAGTTTGTCATGTACCCCAAGAAAACAAACAGAAAAGATCTCTTTTCCCGCTGAAAACTTCAAAACTTAGTACGTTTCCAGAGCAACAGGGCCCTCAGCATCTTTAGATCTAACATGGTCTAGGGATCTACATACACAGTATTTATGGTCCCTCTTGTTAAATAAGACTGAAAATTTAGCAAGTAGCAATGGCCTAATGTTTGAATCCTAACTGAGACTAAAATGTAGGAATTTCCTAAAGAGAAAAGTATTCATATACAAATGTGTGAGCCCCACGGCCTAAAACAACTTCTTCATGAGAATCAACACATTCTCTTCTTGCCTCCCAGCAGTAAGTGCCTATCTCAGATAGCACAACCAATCGTGTTCACCTTCTCTAAGGCAGAATGAATGTCTGCATTCAATGATCTAAAAAGGAAGCTCTAACTTGGAAACTTCCTAAACAGACAGAAAGACATCTCATTTCTATCAGAGTAGCCCTGAATAGACCAATGGAACTGCCAGAGCTTGTGGGCCCCAACAGGTCCAAAAGCTAAGGAAATGACAACACGGAAAACTAAAAAGAAGGAAAGAAAGTATGAAGAGGGTGTCAGGTTAGAAACAGGAGAAGAAAAGGAATGACAGTAGCTAAAATTTACTGGGTACATATGTGCCAGACTTGAATTATAAATACAACAGCCCTTTAAGGTAGACATTATCACGCCCCCATTATACACAGGGAAAAAATACAGAGGCTCACCAATTATCTCTGGGGCCACCGAAGGTGCTACTCTAACTTGCATAGCCTTAGTATGAACACAGAGAACTTGGCCTTTAATATGCCTAATGCTTTTCTAGTAAATACATACTAGTGCTTTTCCACCAGGACAACCAACATAACTCAATGGTGCTTATTAAATATTTTCATGTTCTTGTACAACCCAAATGAGATCCAATTATTAAAGACCAAGCTGTTACAGAGAAATCAAGAAAAAAGAGGAAAAAAGAATAATGATTTCCCTCACCATGTTCAGATAAGCCAGCCTGGTATTTGCTTTAGGGAACTGTATGACCTGTTCTGAGTATAAAACAGCTTTCTTATGGCTAATGAGAAAATTTCCACACAGCTAACACTGAAAAGGTGTGCAGATTGGAATAAATCAATCTTGCCAGCCTTGGAACTTTCCAAATACATTACTCATACTGACAGTGTCAGAAGGTCAAGAAATGTACAAATCTCCTTTAATAAGGATGAGTGCTTTTAAACACTAGCAGTCCAGAGTTTAGTCCTATAATTCTTCATAGAGAAGATCCACTCGTGGGACATGAACTTCCTATCTCCTCTATCATCTCTCTTGTGCTCTGTCAGTTATTTATGGTTTGTAATTCTAAGGGCCCCTAGGGCCCTTCCCAACTCCTGCACAAGTCTAAAGGACAGGGAGAATCTGGCTTGAGGAAGTGTGGCCTGGGAACAAATGGGTTTTTATGAAGAGCCTTAAAAAGACAAGAAGCCCAAGCTTGCAGGGACAGTTCTGCCTCTGCATCAAGGTATTTCAGAAAGCACACTGCCCCAGAAAAACACCCTACACAACCATTCCACCTGGGCCTGAAAGTCCTTCAATAGGAGCCCAAGCCATAACACAGTAACTTCAATACCTACCCAGCAACTTTTCAGAAAATAGGTTTCAGTGAGGACAAGAGCTTGGGGTTGGAAGATTTCTGATGAAAGGTAGAGGCCACAAAAAGCATTAGTCAGGGTACTAGCCCAAAGCTATGGAAGAAACTATTAGATTTTCCAGGGATGGAACTGCAAAGTATCAAGAACAGAAAGATGGGAGTAAGATTAGCTATAATTAATATCCAACAAACATCACAGATATTCCACATTTTAAATCATATTGTACCTAGTCTCTAGACTCAATAAATTTTGACAGAAAACAAAGGTATTACAGGTTGGAAAGGATGCTGCCTCTTCACTGAAAAAGATAACCTAAGTTTGCAATATTAAAAGGCATCAGATAATAGTGACAACAATAAATAATTAATAGCCAACACTTAACACAGAGCTTATAATGTAGGAAGCAATCTCTAAACTCATGAACTCACTTATATTTCCTCATGTTACTCTCACACAACCATATAAAACAGGTCCTTTAATTGCAGCCAAGTCCTATTATTTTATTTAAAATGGGAACAGATTTAAGTTTGTACTTTGTTCCTACCATATTAAACAACCCAAGCTCAGAGTTTCATAACTCTTAACTACCTTGAAGAGTCATTTGAAAGATCAATAATAAACTAGAGGCAAATGTCTTCTGTTTCCTAGCAAAAGACATTACACTTCTTTGGACACAGATAGTTTTGTTTACAAGCTTCCAGGTTTCTACCTGGCATTCTTGCAACATCATAGTTGTTCTCTGCTTTTAGTGAAAGCACAGAGCTCCAAGAAAACATGGAGCATGTTCCACTGAGAACCCTGAGTTCCCATCACCATGAAAAAAGACTTACAAAGGAAATTCTTAACTTCCTTCCTAAGAAAGAGATACCAAAACTAAACAGAAAATGTGACAGTTGGTTATCATCCATCCTGAAAACATGTTTGCTACCTACTGCTAGGTGAACAATCCAGAAATAACTTCTGTCTTTTGACAGTGAATTAAGAATAACATTGAAGAATTATGGCTATGTAATGTTGTAAGAATTATGCACATACTCATGAAAAGGTAAAGAGGTCTCCTCTTCTCTCCAAGGCAATGCATAGATGTACAAAAGACACAGAATAGAAAACCTAATAATAAAAGCAAGATTCTACTGGGACACAGACTCTCCACAGGACTATGACAGAAGTTCTACTATTCTTTAAGGATTAATGTAACAAAATGATTAGTAATATAAAGAACACGTATTTGTCTTGTGCAAGTGGAAGCAATAAACTTGAGGGAAGGAGCAAAACTGTTTATTCTTATAGTATACTCTCATTTTCAGTTCTTCAAACCAGAATCTTAGAAGGAAAGGCCCAGCTAAGATCTATTCAGTTTTTCCTTCTAAGTTAATGGCCCATCAAACCACTGTCCAGACTCTCTTAGATTTGGCGTTCATCCAGCCAGCTAGCTGCACTGGAAACCCTCAGAGAGTTCAAATGACCCATTCTGCAGGCTCCCCAAATCAGGCAGCTAATGATCTAGCATTCCTCCTTCCCTCCTTTTTCCTTTTTCTTTCCTTCTACCTCTCCCCTTGCCATGTCCTTTGAGTCATGAATATAAATCTTCAATACAGTCCATATAGTATCGCTCTTTCTCTGAGAACATAGTGCAGGGCTATGGTGTGAAGGAAATGGGTGACTCCAATTAGATATAGACAGTGTGCCTCCAAAGAGACAAGGTAAGATGAGCTTTTTAAAGACTAACCATTTATTCATTTACTCATTCCACAAACACTGAGCGAGTTCCAACCATATGACAGGCATATTGCTAAAAGCTAGGGATAGAATGGTAAGTAAAAACATAGTTCCTGACTTCATGGGACTTAAGGACTCATGGAGAAGAGAAACCTTAATAAGTAACTATACACTTAAATGTAAACCTGCAGCTATGATGGGTGCTATGAAACATATCAGCCTTGTGAGTACAAAGTAGGGATGTGGGTTAGTAGGAGAGTTCAGGAGGGCTTCCCCCAGGAAGTGACAATGAGAGTCCCTAACAAGGATGAGCCAGAGGGAGGAAAGGAGAAGGGGAGAGCTGCAGGCAGAGAGAGAGAACGCAAGGGCCCTGTTGAGAAAGGGAGCTGGGCAAATGTGAAGCCAAGTGTGAAGCCGAAAGAAAGCCAGTGTGGCTGGAGGACAGACAAGGAGGGACCCAGCAGAGCCTGAAGAGGCAGGAGAGGCCCAATCCAGCAGAGAGAGTTAAGCAGTTCTGACTATCCAAGGAGCAATGGGAAACCTAGAAGGCTTTTAAACAAGGAGATGATGGTCTGGGTTTTCAGAAAGTTCAAATAAAACAAAGTCACACATGTAATCCACACAGTCACTAATTAAACTCTTCTAATCGGTAGGTTTAGCCCTGGACCCTGTTCTTCACAATACCAAAAAAGGGGGTGCCTGGGTGGCTCAGTCAGTTAAGCATCTGACTTCGGCTCAGGTCATGATCTCACAGTTTGTGAGTTCGAGCCCCACATCAGGCTCTGTGCTGACAGCTTAGAGCCTGGAACCTGCTTTGGATTCTGTGTCTCCCTCTCTCTCTGCCCCTCCCTTGCTCATGCTCTGTCTGTCTGTCTCTCTCTAAGAATAAATAAACATTTTTTAAAAAATAAAAAATAAATAAAAAATAAAAAATACCAAAAAGGTAATTCATCCAAATGCATGATTTGACTATTTGGTAAAATAGAAACAACAGAGGGCTGGGAGGCATGGCCCCTTGGTTTTTGTCTGTTTGAGGACCTTGAACTAGTCACTACATTTGTCCAGCCCCTGTTTCCTCATTTCTAAAATGAGGAAGTACACAGTAGGACCACTCAGTCCATTCCCTCTCTAGGAGTCTCATTAGAAAAAAGAAAAAAAAATAGACTTTAAAAAACCCAAGTGGCCAATAAATATAAAAGAGATGCTGATATTCATTCATAATGAGAGAAATTAAAATGCATCAGACTGGCACAAAATCATGGCTGGCAAGGATGTGGAACAACAGGAACTCATACCATTAAGTAGGAATGTAAACTGGTGCAACCACTTTACAGAATAATTTGGCAGTATCTAGAAAGACTGAAAATGTACACAACCTATGACTTAGCAATTCCACCCAGAGAGACATACCCTAAATAAACTTTTACACATATGCACAGGAAAGTTAAGAGTACTCATAGCAGGATCATTTTTGAACAAACTAAAAACAGCCTACATATCAGCAAGAGAATACAGAAATAGGGTATATTCATAAAATGGAAAACTACATAGCAGTGGAAATGAGTGAAATGGAGCAATATATATAGCAACAAGGAGAAACATCATAAACAAGACTGAGTGGAATAAAAACAAATTGAGAATACATTTGACATACCTTTTACATAATGTTTAATTTTTGCACAATGACTGTTTAGTAACACTCACTTTTAATAAAAGTACAGAGATATACATAGGAGAGCTAAGTGACAAATTCAAGATAGTAGTCACCTCTACGAGATAGGGAGGGAAATATAACCAGGAAAGGGGCTTTAACTAGATTTGTAATATTTTAATAGCTTAAAGTTGGTGGCGAATGCACAAGTAATTATTATGTTATCCTTTATACCTTTTTTTACATGGAAAATATTACTAATAACAACAAAGAACAGGAAACAAAAGAAAAACAGATTGCTTCTGAAATCAAATTTGCCAAAACAGCAGAACCTGATGACATATAGATATAGCCTTGAGAAGAAAAAGGGTCTGGCCTTGAACCAGAAAGTAAGAGACATGGGTTCTGGGCATGGATATGTTAATAACTAACTATGTGCTCCTGGATGAATCTTCTAGTGCTCCAGGTGTTAGCTCCCTCCTCTGTAAGTAAGGAAGTTGCAACAGATGATGTCTAAGGTCCTTCCTGTCCATATCTAAAATCTCATGGTTTTCCACTGTGCTCCCCACTTCCCATCTCAAAATGAGCTCTGGCACTGGGCAGCAGAGGGGCTACATGATGGTTTTCCCCACTCAGATCATTTGCAATCCAAATTAAGGTTTTAAAATTTGCATTTACTTGGGATACCTGGGTGGCTCAGTCTGTTAAGTGTCTGACTTTGGCTCAGGTTATGATTTCATGGTTCGCGGGTTCGAGCCCCACATCAAGCTCTGCACTGACAGTGCAGAACTTGCTTGGGATTCTCTCTTTCCCTCTCTCTGCCCCTTCTGTGAGCTCTCAGGCTCTCTCTCTCTTTCCCTCTCAAAATAGGTAAATAGGGGAGTTCTGGGGAAGATGGCGGCATAGGAGGACGCTGGGCTCACCGCGCGTCCTGCTGATCACTTAGATTCCACCCAAACCTGCCTAAATAACCCAGAAAACCTCCAGAAGACTAGCAGAACAGAGTCTCCGGAGCCAAGCGCAGACGAGAGGCCCACAGAAGAGGGTAGGAAGGGCTGAGAGGCAGTGCGCACCACACAGACAGGTGGGAGGGAGCTGGGGCGGAGGGGCGGCCCGCCGGCCAAGCAGAGCCCCCGAGTCTGGCTTGCAAAAGCGGAGGGGCCAGACTGAGTGTTTGGACAGTGAGCGGGACTTAACATCTGGAAGGTTATAAGTTAACAGCTCTGCTCGGAAAGTGGGAAGGCTGGAGGACAGCGGGAGGGAGAGTTGCTGAGCCCCAGACCACAGAGCTCAGAGCTCAGTATGGCGGGGGGGGGGGGGGGGGGGGGCGCTCACGAGAGCCATCTCCCTCGCCCATCCCCCAGCCAAAATCCCAAAGGGAACCAGTTCCTGCCAGGGAACTTGCTGGCACCACGCAAACACCCAACGCTGTGCTTCTGCGGATCCATACCTCCAGTGGCAGGTCTGACTTCCTCCCGCTGCCACAGGGCCCCTCCCGAAGTGGATCACGAAGGAGAAGCGAGCTGAGCCTACCCTTCCCACCCCCGTGCACCTTGCCTATCCACCCCAGCTAATACACCAATCCCCAGCACCACAAGCCTGGCAGTGTGCTAGTAGCCCAGATGGACCACGCCACCCCACAGTGAATCCCGCCCCTAGGAGAGGGGAAAAGAAGGCACACACAAGTCTACCTGTGGCCCCAGCGGGGGGCTGGGGGCAGACATCAGGTCTGCGGCAGAGGAGAGAATGGGTGAACTAGAAGATAAAATAATGGAAAAAGAAGCAGCTGAGAAAAAGACAGATAAAAATATCCAGGAGTATGAGGGGAAAATTAGAGAACTAAGTGATGCACTAAAAAGAAATAATCTATGCATAATTGGTATTCCAGAGGAGGAAGAGAGAGGGAAAGGTGCTGAAGGTGTACTTGAAGAAATACTAGCTGAGAACTTCCCGGATCTGGGGAAGGAAAAAGGCATTGAAATCCAAGAGGCACAGAGAACTCCCTTCAGATGTAACTTGAATCGATCTTCTGCACGACATATCATAGTGAAACTGGCAAAATACAAGGATAAAGAGAAAATTCTGAAAGCAGTGAGGGATAAACGTGCTCTAACATATAAAGGGAGACCTATAAGACTCGTGACCGATCTCTCTTCTGAAACTTGGCAGGCGATCTTCAATGTGATGAACAGGAAAAATATGCAGCCGAGAATCCTCTATCCAGCAAATCTGTCATTTAGAATAGAAGGTGACATAAAGGTCTTCCCAAACAAACAAAAACTGAAGGAATTTGTCACCACTAAACCAACCTACAAGAGATCCTAAGGGGGATCCTGTGAGACAAAGTACCAGAGACCTACAGGCATCACAAAGACTCAAAACCCATATCTTTCTATAATAACACTGAATGTAAATGGACTAAATTCGCCAACCAAAAGACATAGGGTATCAGAATGGATAAAAAAAAACAAGACCCATCTATTTGCTGTCTACAAGAGACCCATTTTAGACCTGAGGACACCTTCAGATTGAGAGTGAGGGGATGGAGAATATATATCATGCTACTGGAAGTCAAAAGAAAGCTGGAGTAGCCATACTTATATCAGACAAACTAGACTTTAAATTAAAGGCTGTAACAAGAGATGAAGAAGGGCATTATATAATAATTACAGGGTCTATCCATCAAGAAGAACTAACAATTATAAATGTCTATGCACCGAATACAGGAGCCCCCAAATATATAAAACAATTACTCACAAACATAAGCAACCTTATTGATAAGAATGTGGTAATTGTATGGGGACTTTAACACTCCACTTACAGAAATGGATAGATCATCTAGACACACGGTCAATAAAGAAACAAGGGCCCTGAATGATACATTGGATCAGATGGACTTGACAGATGTATTTAGAACTCTGCAACCCAAAGCAACAGAATATACTTTCTTCTCGAGTGCACATGGAACATTCTCCAAGATAGATCATATACTGGGTCACAAAACAGCCTTTTATAAGTACACAAGAATTGAAATCATACCATGCATACGTTCAGACCACAATGCTATGAAGCTTGAAATCAACTACAGGAAAAAGTCTGGAAAACCTCCAGAAGCATGGAGGTTAAAGAACACCCTACTAAAGAATGAGTGGGTCAACCAGGCAATTAGAGAAGATATTAAAAAATATATGGAAACAAACGAAAATGAAAATACAACAATCCAAACGCTTTGGGATGCAGTAAAGGCAGTCCTGAGAGGAAAATACATTGCAATCCAGGCCTATCTCAAGAATCAAGAAAAATCCCAAATACAAAATCTAACAGCATACCTAAAGGAAATAGAAGCAGAACAGCAAAGACAGCCTAAACCCAGCAGAAGAAGAGAAATAATAAAGATCAGAGCAGAAATAAACAATATAGAATCTAAAAAAACTGTAGAGCAGATCAACGAAACCAAGAGTTGGTTTTTTGAAAAAATAAACAAATTGATAAACCTCTAGCCAGGCTTCTCAAAAGAAAAGGGAGATGACCCAAATAGATAAAATCATGAATGAAAATGGAATTATTACAACCAATCCCTCAGAGATACAAGCAATTATCAGGGAATACTATGAAAAATTTTATGCCAACAAACTGGACAACCTGGAAGAAATGGGACAAATTCCTCAACACCCACACACTTCCAAAACTCAAACAGGAGGAAATAGAAACCTTGAACAGACCCATAACCAGCGAAGAAATTGAATCCATCATCAAAAATCTCCCAAAAAATAAGAGTCCAGGACCAGATGGCTTCCCAGAGGAGTTCTACCAGACGTTTAAAGCAGAAATAATACCTATCCTTCTCAAGCTATTCCAAAAAATAGAAGGGAAGGAAAACTTCCAGACTCATTCTATGAAGCCAGTATTACTTTGATTCCTAAACCAGACAGAGACCCAGTAAAAAAAGAGAACTACAGGCCAATATCCCTGATGAATATGGATGCAAAAATTCTCAATAAGATACTAGCAAATCGAATTCAACAGCATATAAAAAGATTTATTCACCATGATCAAGGGGGATTCATTCCTGGGATGCAGGGCTGGTTCAACATTCACAAATCAATCAACGTGATACATCACATTAATAAAAGAAAAGAACCATATGATCCTGTCAATCGATGCAGAAAAGGTATTTGGCAAAATTCAGCAACCTTTCTTAATAAAAACGCTCGAGAAAGTCGGGATAGAAGGAACATACTTAAACATCATAAAAGCCATTTATGAAAAGCCGACAGCTAACATCATCCTCAATGAGGAAAAACTGAGAGCGTTTTCCCTGAGATCAGGAACACGACAACGATGTCCACTCTCACCACTGTTGTTTAACATAGTGTTGGAAGTGCTAGCATCAGCAATCAGACAACAAAAGGAAATCAAAGGCATCAAAATTGGCAAAGATGAAATCAACCTTTCACTTTTTGCAGATGACATGATATTATACATGGAAAATCCAATAGACTCCACCAAAAGTCTGCTAGAACTGATACATGAATTCAGCAAAGTTGCGGGATACAAAATCAATGTACAGAAATCAGTTGCATTCTTATACGCTAACAATGAAGCAACAGAAAGACAAATAAAGAAACTGATCCCATTCACAACTGCACCAAGAAGCATAAAATACCTAGGAATAAATCTAACCAAAGATGTACAAGATCTATATGCTGAAAACTATAGAAAGCTTATGAAAGAAATTGAAGAAGATATAAACAAATGGAAAAACATTCCGTGCTCATGGATTGGAAGAATAAATATTGTTAAAATGTCAATACTACCCAAAGCTATCTACACATTCAATGCAATCCCAATCAAAATTGCACCAGCATTCCTCTGGAAACTAGAACAAGCAATCCTAAAATTCATATGGAACCACAAAAGGTCCCGAATAGCCAAAGTAATTTTGAAGAAGAAGACCAAAGCAGGAGGCATCACAATCCCAGACTTTAGCCTCTACTACAAAGCTGTCATCATCAAGACAGCATGGTATTGGCACAAAAACAGACACATAGACCAATGGAATACAATAGAAACCCCAGAACTAGACCCACAAACGTATGGCCAACTCATCTTTGACAAAGCAGGAAAGAACATCCAATGGAAAAAAAGACAGTCTCTTTAACAAATGGTGCTGGGAGAACTGGACAGCAACATGCAGAAGATTGAAACTAGACCATTTTCTCACACCATTCACAAAAATAAACTCAAAATGGATAAAAGACGTGAATGTGAGACAGGAAACCATCAAAACACTGGAGGAGAAAGCAGGAAAAGACCTCTCTGACCTCAGCCGCAGCAATATCTTACTTGACACATCCCCAAAGGCAAGGGAATTAAAAGCAAAAATGAACTACTGGGACCTTATGAAGATAAAAAGTTTCTGCACAGCAAAGGAAACAACCAACAAAACTAAAAGGCAACCAACAGAATGGGAAAAGATATTTACAAATGACATATCGGACAAAGGACTAGTATCCAAAATCTATAAAGAGCTCACCAAACTCCACACCCGAAAAACAAATAACCCAGTGAAGAAATGGGCAGAAAACATGAATAGACACTTCTCTAAAGAAGACATCCGGATGGCCAACAGGCACATGAAAAGATGCTCAACGTCACTCCTCATCAGGGAAATACAAATCAAAACCACACTCAGATATCACCTCACGCCAGTCAGAGTGGCCAAAATGAACAAATCAGGAGACTATAGATGCTGGAGAGGATGTGGAGAAACGGGAACCCTCTTGCACTGTTGGTGGGAATGCAAATTGGTGCAGCCACTCTGTAAAACAGTGTGGAGGTTCCTCAGAAAATTAAAAATAGACCTACCCTATGACCCAGCAATAGCACTGCTAGGAATTTATCCAAGGGATACAGGAGTACTGATGCATAGGGGCACTTGTACCCCAATGTTTATAGCAGCACTCTCAACAATAGCCAAATTATGGAAAGAGCCTAAATGTCCATCAACTGATGAATGGATAAAGAAATTGTGGTTTATATACACAATGGAGTACTATGTGGCAATGAGAAAGAACGAAATATGGCCCTTTGTAGCAACGTGGATGGAACTGGAGAGTGTGATGCTAAGTGGATGGAACTGGAGAGTGTGATGCTAAGTGAAATAAGCCATACAGAGAAAGACAGATACCATATGTTTTCACTCTTATGTGGATCCTGAGAAACTTAACAGAAACCATGGGGGAGGGGAAGGAAAAAAAAAAAAAAAAGAGGTTAGAGTGGAAGAGAGCCAAAGCATAAGAGACTCTTAAAAACTGAGAACAAACTGAGGGTTGATGGGGGGTGGGAGGGAGGGGAGGGTGGGTGATGGGTATTGAGGAGGGCACCTTTTGGGATGAGCACTGGGTGTTGTATGGAAACCAATTTGACAATAAATTTCATATACTGGGAAAAAAAAACAAAAACAAATAGGTAAATAAACTTAAAAATATATATAAATAAGGGGCGCTGGGTTGGCTTAGTCAGTTAAGCGGCCGACTTCAGCTCAGGTCATGATCTCACAGGTGGTGAGTTTGAGCCACGTGTGGGGCTTTGTGCTGACAGCTCAGAGCCTGGAGACTGCTTCCGATTCTCTGTCTCCCTCTCTCTCTGCCCCTCCCTCATTCATACTCTCTCTCTCTTTCTCTCTCTCAAGAGTAAGTAAACATTCACATATATATATATATATATATATATATATATATATATACACACACACACACATGAAAGAATGAATGAATAAAATTTGCATTTATTTATTTACCTATAAAATATTTTGTGTTTATTATTTTGCTCACACTTGATTCATGTATTAGTTTGCTAAAGTTCCTATAACTGAGTACCACCAGACTGGGTGGCTTAAATGATAGAACTTTATTTTCTCACGTTTGTAGATGCTAGAAGTCCAAGATCAAGGTGTCAGCAGGATTGGTTTCTTCTGAAAGCCTCTCTCCTTGGCTTATCTTTTCCTCGTGTCTTCATGTGGTCTCTCATCTGTGTATGTCTGTGTCCAGCTTTCCTTTTCTTACAAGGATACCAGTCACATTGGATTAGGGCCCACCAAAATATCCTCATTTAACTTAATTATCTCTATAAAGATCTCGTCTCTGAATAGTCATATTCTAAGATACTAGGACTTAGGATTTCAACATATGAACTTTGTTGGGGAACACAACTGAACCCATAAAAATAGGAAAGCTTTAAATCTTCACACTGACAGGTTTGTGGGAAGAGACGGCAAAATTACTAACTTACGAATTTAAATTTGCTAACCACTCCAGTTCTATAACTGTCTGCTTTTGGTCACTAAAATGTCACACTTTTTCATAACTAACTTGGGATAATTTTTATGTAGGGCTGCTTAAAACTGGGTAAATCAATTACTAGATTTATCTATGCATGCTATTCAAGCAAGGTTAATTCTTTCTGACATGAAAAATAATTGTCTTTTAACAAAAACTCATTCATTGTCTAGAAATAACCTGATTGGAAAAATACCACACAACTGGTTTCCAAGGACTAACATCTGGTGCCATAAATGACATACATATGATTTCTCCAGCATATTATTTCAATAGGCTCTGCTAATCAACAGACATCACCATTCCATAGTCTATATCAACACATACAGCATTGTATGATGCACAGTTGGCCAGTTTGTCCCACTTCCAGCATGTTGCTCACTTAATTTAGCCCAGTGAGTGACAAATTGGAACTCTCTTGGCTTGGCCTGCAAAAGTCTCAATGTCTGCTAACCCACACAGAGCCTCTTTTCTTGAGCCTGTAAGTCATAGGAAAGAGAGCCAGGTCTCATTAGGGCAAAACCATCAAAGGACACTGAGGATCATGGAAACTGGCCATTTCAGAACAGTTAATATGCCAAAACCTAAAATGTCCAATGTGGGCAGCTGAAGGACACTGTTCCTTAAGCCATAGACGTGTCTTATTTTTAACTTGGGTAAATTGTAGTTTTGACCAAGTCTTACCAAAGGCAGGTGAATAAAAGCAGGTCCATCAAAGCATGTCATCAAAGCAGTCCCAAAAGAACAGTTATTATAAGATCCAAATTCATTTAAGAAAATAAAGGAGCAAGAGGAAATAGAGAACATCAAATACTAATGCCAGATCCTGGCCCTAAAAAACAGCACTTGAATAAGGTAGTCATTAGCAGATGGATACAAATACAGCCTACCTAGTCTTCCATTCGACTTAAAGTATCTACAAGATCCAAGTTCTCACACACACACACATAAAAAATCCAAGTTCTCAAAACAAACTTTGATGATTCAGTCAGAGGGCCACAATTACACACACTGTCAAGTGAAAGTAAACAGCCACCTGCTCCTTAATCAATGCTCACCAAATCCACACAAATGATGTTTTTAATGTAATTAACAGAGCAGGGATTCAGCAGAGAGCTCAAGGTGTTTTTACCTTTGTAAGGAATAGGCATTGGTACTGTCATCAAGTTTAAATATGGAGGTCTCCTAGGAACTAGCTGTTGACCCCTGGGAATTATCCTGCTGACACCTTAGTTTTTGTTATTATTAAGTGGAAAAGGTGTTAATTATATCAGTTATTAAAAATGAAGCTGTAGTGCTCTAAATCTGTTACAATTAAAATTATTCTTAAAGAGTAGGTCAGAATAGTAATTAATATTCTTTTTTGAGGTTGATCACACTTTGTAGAATTTCCCAAGACCATAATACTTACTTACATTTTTTTTTTCAACGTTTATTTATTTTTGGGACAGAGAGAGACAGAGCATGAACGGGGGAGGGGCAGAGAGAGAGGGAGACACAGAATCGGAAACAGGCTCCAGGCTCTGAGCCATCAGCCCAGAGCCCGACGCGGGGCTCGAACTCCCGGACCGCGAGATCGTGACCTGGCTGAAGTCGGACGCTTAACCAACTGCGCCACCCAGGCGCCCCTACTTACTTACATTTTTACCAAAGTAGTATAAGTATATGCAAATATAAAGAGTTAACATTAAAATTATGCAATCATATATAAAAATTAAAAACTTCCAAAATTTTTCAAAAGTTCATGTATGAAAATAGGAAAAATCAGGGCAGATTTTACAACCTGTCCATAACAGAATCTATCAGGCTGCTCCACCAGAAAACCTTAAGCCCTTCATGTTTCTCCCAGAAAACCTTAAGTCCCTCATATTTCTCACATTTTTTTCACATAGGTGACAGCTAATTTTACTTCAGTTTCAAAGTAACTTTACTACAGGCTCTACTATGTGTGCAACAGTAAAACATTCATCAAGTCAATGTGCAGACAGCTTAAAGTACCAGAACTTCAAACTGGAAAGTCTAAATTCACTAGATTTGCCAAAGAGCACTTTTTTTTTTTTATTTAAAATGTGAGAAACATGAAGGACTTAAAATTTTCTGGTAGAACAGCTCTTATATTAACTAATTTGAATTTAAATTTAAAAAAATAAATCCAAGTTAGTTAACATATAGTATGTTATTAATATATAATATACATATATTATATATATGTAATAATATTATATAATATATAATATTAATATATAATATAATATAGTATAATAATGGTTTCAGGAGTAGAATTTAGTGATGCATCACTTACATATAACACCCAGTGCCAAAGGGCATTTAAAAAAATATTTTAAAGGACCAGCAAAACCCAGCAAGACATTCATGGTTTGAAAACTAAACATACATTTTTAAAACTTTAAGGTTCCTTTAGAGAAATTTAAGTGTTGATATATATAATATTAACAACCGAGGGAATAACAGGTCAAAGATCATTCCTTAAAACAACTGCCAACTAAAAATCATATCAAAAATGAAAATGCCACTTCTCTAAAATTATCAATAATAGCAACCCTTCCATCTAATTCTCTATCACTTCCTTTTCTCCCTCCAAGTATCTCTAACAATTCCTTGACTACCCCTGTACCAATAAGCCATGGATCCCATACCTTTTTTACAATCATTCATTGCTTTTTTAAAAAGTTTATTTATTTAGGGGCACCTGGGTGGCTCAGTCAGTTGAGCATCCAACTTCGGCTCTGGTCATGATCTCGTGGCTCCTGAGTTTGAGCCCCTCGTTGGGCTCTGTGCTGACAGCTCGGAGCCTGGAGCCTGTTTCGGATTCTATGTCTCCCTCTCTCTCTGCCCCTCCCCAACTCACACTCTCTCTCTCAAAAATAAATAAAAATAAAACGTTAAAAAAATTTTGTTTAGTTTATTTATTTTGAACCCAATGGAGGGCTTGATCTCATGAACCGTGAGATCATGACCTAAACTGAAACCAAGTGTTGGGTATTTTATTGACTGAGCCACACAGGTGCCCCACCATCACTCACTATTGTCTTGCCCTCTAATTCCTTGTGAGCCAGCTTTAGATCCATGGCCCATTGTAATAATCACTTCCTTGCACACACCTTCACCTCCCTAACCCCACTTCTCATTTCATCCTATTCACCTGTCAAAATACTAAACTAGCTAATGCCAATCCTTACCTCTCCCACAACTGCACCAGTGTTTCTAAACATGGCCACAGGAACACACTCAACCAGATGAGTCACATTTCCAATTCATGACCACAAAGCTCAACCAACAGAGCCCCTAGTGGAATCAGACAATCCTAGCATACTACTGTATTACCCATTCTTCCACTCTCTGAGACAACTATTCCATATCTTACTCTCTTTCCCCAAATCTCCAACAGGACCTCCCCTGAACACTCCTTCTCAGCTGATGGAATAGAGGCAATCAGAGGAGAACTTCCACAAGCTCTCACCACTGCCACCACTTATCTACCTATAGCTGGGCCCATGTACGGTATTCTCTCTTCCCTCCTACCACTATGGATTTTTTTTTTCCATTTTACTAAGGCCAACTCCTCCCGTAGAGTTGTACATCAGACTTCATCCACTCTTACCCACTCAAGAGGAAGGCTCCAGCAATTCTTCCCCATTTTCCTACATCATTAATTTTCCCCCTCTGATTAAGCATCCATTGACATGTTAGAACATATAAACATGCTATTTTTCCCATATTAAAAAATGTTTGCTTCCATTTATAGCTTCCATTCCATTTCTCTGTTCTATTATTACAGCAAAACACAAAAACCTGTCTCTATTTGCTCTCTCCAATTCAACTCCTTCTACTGTCCCTTAAGTCTATTCCAATCGGTCTGTCTCTACCATCATTCCACTGAACTGCTCTTGTCTGTGTCACTGATGACCTTCACATGGCTAATAACTCCAATGGTCAATTCTCAGACATCATCATCATGATCTGTCGGCAGCATCACACACAGTGGATGGTTTCCTCCGCACTATTTCTCTTGGCCCCAGAACTTCATCATCACTATCTCACTGAAGACTTTCTTGGTCTCTGACAAGTCCTCCTCCTACCTTCAGGCCTCAAACACTGAAGTACTCTAGGGCTCAGTCATTGAGTCTCTTCCCATAACTTATATTCATTCTCTGGGTAACTTCATCCAATCTCATAGCTTTAAATAACAACTATATGCTGAAACTTCCCAAATGTATATTTTTAACCTGGATCTCTCCCCTGAACATGAGCTTCATATATTCTTCTGCATCCTCTCCTCTATCAACTCTACTTGAATGTCTAATAGACACCTCAAACATAGTATGTCCAAAGCTGAACCTCTGACCTCCTGCTCCAAACTTGCTTTCCACAATCTTCCCCATCTCAATAAATATCAACTCCAGCCTTACAATGGCTCAGACAGAAAACTTTAGCATCATCCTTGACCCTTCTCTTCCTCTCACCTTCCACATCTAATCCATCACCAAATTTTGTTGGTTCTACTTTTGAAATATATGAAACATATAAAAAACGTATCTAAAATCTGACTGCCTCTCACTACTCCATAACACCATTATATTTCAACTGTATAAGCAAGAGCCTCCTACCTGGTCTCTGTGCCCTCACTATTCTCCACACAGGCATCAAAGTGACCCTTATAATTTAGTTTATATCTTCCTCTGTCAGAATTGTCCAATGACTTTCCATCCCATTGAGGTAATAGCCAAACAAAGTCTTTGCAGTGGCCTCCAAGGCCTCACATGAGGGTACGGGGTTACTTCATCTCCCACTACGTTTCCCCCACCTGACTCCACTCCAGCCACATACAAACCAGGCACATCCTCACCTCAGAGCCTTTCCACATGCTTTGTCCTCAGCTTGGTTCACTCTTTCCCATTACAATCGCATGCTACCACCTCAATTTCTTCAGATCTTCGCCCAAATGTTACTTCTGAGTGAGACCTCCCTAACAATTCTGTTTATAACTGTAACACTCCCTATTCCCTTTCCCTACTGTTTCTCTATGGCAGTCATTGATATTTCTCCACGGTGACAATGATAGTGTTGATAAACTGCATGTTCTTGATTTTTTATTTATTTTTGTCTCCCTGACCAAAATGGAAGTGCAAGAGAACAGGGATTTTTGTACACAGCTATATCCTCAGAGGCCAGAACAGTTCCTGACACACTGCAAGCAATAAGTACTTGTTGAATGAATGAAAGAATGAACATATTATATGATTTAAACTACACGTTTTAAATTTTGATGTAGTCTAATTTATCAATATTTTTATTAGTTATGCATTTTAACATATTGTTTAAAACATCATTCTCAACTCACGTATAGCTTTATGCCATTTCTTTAAAAAGAAACTAAAAGTACTAATCACAAAGGAAGAAATTGTTAAGTTTCCTTACTTCTTCCTGGCTGAAGACAACATAAACAAAACTAAATGACAAAGAATTGATAGAAGATCCAGAATCTATAAAGACTTCCTTGAAACTTGAAAGGAAAAAAACAAAAACAAAACACAACAACTGGAAAATGAACAACACTGATGACTAGGCAATTCACAGGGGGGAGATTACACAGGTTGATAATCCTAAAAAATACCATTTTATACTCATGAAATGGGCAACATTCAAGCTGTCAATAATGAGGGGTGGTAAGGATTAGATAAATTGTATTTCTTCCTTTTCTAGTGGATATATAAATTGGTATACAAAATAAATTACATTTCTTTGCTTTTATTATAAGAAATGTAATTTTTAAGGTTTCAGATAATTCTGTTAAATGTATATGAATTACAGAATACGTATAGATGAATACATATATATGAGTATATAAATTTCTTCTATATTTTCCTATGCCTACATTTCTAACCAAAAGACTGCAGTAGCCAATGGAGTGGAGTCACAAACACTATTATGACCCATTAAGGAAGAGAGCAAAAGCAACTTGAGACACAAGGATTCAAAAGAAGCAAGTAATTATGGGAAGAAAAGACATATGTATAAATCAACCCAGTTTTCACTGCATTTCAAATAGTTTTCTTTCAAATGCAATTTTCAAATCCCTCACATATTTTTTTTTAATTTTTTTTTCAATGTTTATTTATTTTTGGGACAGAGAGAGACAGAGCATGAACGGGGGAGGGGCAGAGAGAGAGGGAGACACAGAATCGGAAACAGGCTCCAGGCTCTGAGCCATCAGCCCAGAGCCCGACGCGGGGCTCGAACTCCCGGACCGCGAGATCGTGACCTGGCTGAAGTCGGACGCTTAACCGACTGCGCCACCCAGGCGCCCCTAATCCCTCACATATTTAATAAGATAGCAAACCATTTTTCTAACATTGGAGTCAACAAATAATACTTCAACTAAAATTCAAGCAACCTTTCCAGGCTATGCAATTGACTTCTCATCTGAACAAGGAGCCAAATGCAGTGCTCCAAATGATACAATTTTAAAGCTTCCTTATTCAGACCAAATCATCTTGATTGCCAGTGTCCCCAACCTGAAGCCCAGGAACTGCCAGCTGTGGTGTATACATTAATGACAGAGAAATAGAGACCACCTGGGCAGGAAAGGCCTTTGTGTTTCTGCCAAAATAAAAGTCATCAGCATTTTCTTCCAACCAATCACTATCTTAAATGGCCTTGGGCCAGAAGGGCTTCTGGTTACCTAATCTCTTGAGGCATAAACAAGGTCTTCAGGATTCTGGTATTGTCACTTTTGTAGAACAAGAGTATCAAAAACATTCAGAAGATAAGGCATCACTTTGGCATGGAATCTGGCACCAGAATTCCTATTCAGGGCTTCCAGTGGAAGAACTCACCTACCTTGTAGAGAAAAACAGCCATTTAAAGGAAGGTTAGCCTGGAGGCAGGAAACATGAGGCCAGGTTCTAGGCGCCTAGGGAACTCTCAGGGCCAACCTGGCTATAATGTAATCTCTGTATTTGTAGGATGAGAATAATTATAAGACAAAAATGCAAAGTGTCATTAATATGTGACATTAATATAGTGTCATGAGTCTGCACAGCAATTTCTCAACACAGTACTCCTGAGTTCCAAACACATTCAAGTACCCACAGGCAAGCATGACTAACTTATGTCACATCACAGAATCAAGGAAGGAATGAACATTTGTAAATTAGAGGCTAACATGATTCCCCAGTGCCTAGCACACAGGAGGCACTCTACCAAATCTGATTTAATCCTCAAAACAATTCTACAAGAGAGTATGATCAGCTCCACTGAATAGAGGAAAACAGACTGAGGAGAATTAAGTAAACTGTCCACAATAAAATAAACAAATACAGAAACTACTAATAACCCTAGTAAGCACTCAAACCCAAATCAGTCTAAGTCCAAAGCACTGGCTAATTCATCTATACCAGTGCTGTTCAACAGAAAAACAACACGAGTCGTTGTTGGAAATTTGAATTGTCTAGTAGTCACATTCAAAAAGTAAAAAGAAACCAATGAAATTTATTTTAATCACATATATTTTTAAGATTTTATTTTTAAGTAAGCTCCACACCCAACGTGGCTCAAACACAACCCTGAGATCAAGAGTTGCATGCTCTACCGATCGAGCCAGCCAGGTGCCCCTTAATCATATATTTTATACAAGAATAGTGTCAAAATATTATCAACTCATTGTGTAATCAATATTAAAAAATTGAAAATTTTTACATTCTTTTTTTTCATACTAAGCCTTCAGAATCCAGTGTACATTTTACCCTTACCGAACATTTTTCTTTAGACCAGTCACGTTTACTGCTCAATTGCCTGTAGCTACTGGCCAGTCCAGGCCTATTTCTGGGACAGTCCAGGCCTATCCCACACTGACTCCAGCAAGCAAAGAAACTATTCCTCCGGGCCCAAGACTAACAAGTACTTCCCATCTCACAGCTGGTGGTATGGAGGGGCACAGTCCTGGAAATACCCTGAGTCAGGTGCTATTACCTGAAAAATTCCCTCTATAGTGATGCCTTCCCTGACCCTAATGTCACTCTCCACCACCCCTTTCCCCCATTCACCCTCCTCCACAGCATCCTCTTTTATTTTTCTTCTTATACTGTGTAAACCTATGTTGCAAGTGGCTTTCCCTGATTCCCTAATTTGGGTTAGGTTCCCATGCTATACATGTCTATATCAGAAAAAAACTGCTCTGGTGTCATACAACAGAAATTCAGCCCAAACTACCTTAAGCAAAATAAATAACTAAATGGAAATTTATTATAAAAATTCTGGGTGCCCAGGTTGGATCTCACACAAAGAACTCTAATCAGAAACCCACATTTCTCTCCATCTCTGGTTTCCACACCTCTGAGTTTCAGGTTCATTTCCTCCCATTTTCTTACAGGGGCTTCCTCCCCTCCTCTAGGACTTATGGTGACCCTAAGAGCTTCCATGGTTTCACATTACTATTTAGACATCCAAAAGTTCCTTGATCTTCCTGCCTCTGTTCCATTTCAAAAATTCCAGGGAAAGAAGTTATTGGCCTGGCTTAACAGGTCTCACTTTTGAACCAATCAACCATGACCCCATCATTGGGTCAGCTCTAACAATAAGTAGGTAGATAACTGGGTATAAGCAGTGATTCCTAGAAATGGCCGGCGGGGGGGAGGTGGGGGGGGGGTACAGTCCATTACAGTTTCTCTAAACCCTGCATTTTCCTTGTCATTATAGTCATTACATGCAAAGATAACTACCTATTTAAAGTATAACTTCCAGATTAAGCCATAAACTCAAGGAAGGTGGAATACATGTCTCTCTTGGTCTCCACTCTATCCCCTTATTAGAGTAGTTTCTGGCACACAGATGGTTGTTTAACATAATTTTGTTAAATGAATGAAACTATTTTTAAATGAAATTTTAAGGTAAAGACATATAGTAAATGTAAAACAATTCATTAAAAAAATTTTATACAAATTAATATCTTGAAACTCTATCAGCCCATGAATAAAACCTCCTCCTATACAGGTAGGCACTTGCAGCAATTCAATTGGTACTCCAGTGTTGCAGACCATAAAATCCTATAATCCCCTCACCAAGACGACTTTGTCTGAATGACTCTTGTACACACACTAGCTAGGTTCCCTACAGGAAACAATGCCCATAGGTGGCAACTTAACAGTGGACATTCTAGCAAGAAAAGTGATAGGGCTCAGAAAAAAAAAAAAAAAATCTGCAAAGTGAACCCTCTGGTAACAAAAGCAGCAACAGAGCAGAGAGGCAGAGTGAAGCATCATGTTTACTGCTAACAAAAGGAAGGATACGAAGCCCTGTGGCTGAAGCAACACAAGCTCCTTTCACTGACCCAATTTATCTGGCACATGAAATCCTACTTCAAGTTAAGGTATGAGCTTTTCAAGGCATGGACATTTGTACTCCCAAACTTGTACAGGGCATTCTCAATGTTGCACTCACCTGGTGATACTAAACATTCATTCATTTATTCCTCAAAACTGAAGGAAAATATCTCTAATTTGTAAGTGAAGAGGTTGAGGCACAATACTGTGAAAAAAAAAAAATAGTAACTTGCCAGAATCTGTTCTCTGAGGTGTATCCATATAGGTAAACTCAAGTGAAAAACTAAGTAATGAGTCATATTTGTACCTATTGTACAGTCTTGACAAAGCACTTGACCTCCAGTACTTGTTCAATTATTATTACGCCCACTTTAAAGATGAGGTAAAGCTCAGAGGAGATAACTTGGCATGAATCGGTTTGGCTAGAAATGGCTAAAACAATATTTTAACCTAGGCCTTTATACTAAATCTACTGTTCTTTCTATTGTCCCCAAAAGCACAAAATAATGTTGATAAAAGTGAGTATTTCTCAAATTTACAATTACTGCAAGCTACTATTTCACTCTGAATGTGTAACTAATCTGTGTAAATACTGACAAAACCCCAGCTCTCCTGCTACATTAGCTACGTGATATTGAGCAAGATATTTATTTCGCTTCTTTTGATCTTTAGTCTCCTCATCCATAGAATAAGTATAATAATGTCAACTGCACAGGGTTGTCATAGGGGTTAAATGAGAGGAAGGCTTTGGGATTCAATGCGGGAAAAACAGGATCCCTTGGTCTTGGAGGAGTACCCAGTCCATAGAGACATACAGATCAACAAATAACTTCAATAAAAGCGGTATAAAGAGGGATGCAAAACGTATGGGGACAAATCAAAGTTCAGTTTTGAAGTGCACACAGAATTAGCCAGGACAGAAGGTGCAGCACAAGACATGGAAATATGCAAGTGCATGTACTGCTCCAGAAAACTCCAAGAATGTGGTGTTACTAGAAGGGAAAGTGGACAAAGAATAACAAGAAACAGGTCTGAAGAGGTGGAGGAATCAGATCATAAAGATTCATGTAGGCACGCTAAGGAGTTTGGGTTTTATTCTGTTAGGCACTGAAGAATTTTAAGGAGTATGACATGGCAACAAGTTTAAATTTTAGATATGGCTACATGGGGAAGGATGGATTTAAGAAAAACAAAACTGGAGAAAAAGCAGAGAGGGGTGATGAGAACCTAAATTAGTGACATGGTAGCAGAAAAGGAAGGCTACAGAGGAGAAATAGCTATGAGATAAATCAGAATTTGCTAAATGAGTAGGTGGGGAAGGAAGTAGAGAAAAGAGAAACATGTAGGTCTAGGAAGATGTTCATATTTCTGGTTTGAGTGACTTGGGGAACTCAGATGGGGAATATAAGAGGAGCTTCATGTTTTAAGAGAAGGTATTGGGGGGTAAGTTTGATGTGAGCTGAATTCTGTGATGTCTGGCAAGCATCTGCATAAAGGAGAGTGAAGTTTGGGAAAAAAGAATGAAATGCACATGCAACAGCCACAAGCATGGAGGGGACAGTTAACACCTGAGAAATAAATGAATCCAGCTCAAGGGAGCATTTAGGAGAAGAGGGTTTTGGAAAGAACCCAGGGAAACTGCAACATTACAGGGGTGGATGGGGGGGGTGTGGAACAGGGGCTGTGCTGCATGAGAAGGAGCAGCAAGAAGCATGAAAACGATCCAAGAAACCTGGTAATAAAGCATTTCAGTGTGTGCCAATGGCCAACAGTGTCTCTGCAACAAAGATGTTCAGTTAGGAAAGGGCTGAAATAGTGTCCATTCCATGTGTCAATGCCAAAATCACTAGTGAGCCTTCCAAAAGAAAAAAGAGGCAGAGAGAGCATTTCTGTGGAGTGGAGGGACCATTAGCAAATTACTGTGGTGGAGAAGTAAACATAAGGTGAAAAAATAGAGCTTGGTATAGGCTTTCTTGCCAAATGCGCCCACCTGATAGGAGGAAAATGTTCAAAGTGGTTGTGGAATCAAAGCACCAAAAGTCAGTAACTGGACCACACGACATTACTGGGGGCCAGGCCAATTTACCAACTGCACCTGCCAACAGCAACAGTGGAGAAACTCACTGGGCCATGTAGGGAAAGTGATGTGGCTGGACAGCTCCTGACTACTGCTGGAAATCATATAAGAGAGGCAGAGAAGAGGAAGGAGGAGGCACAGGACTCGGGTGTGTTGACGGGGTAAGAGGTAGAGAGAAATTGGGGAGTTTGGGGTGTGTGGTCCATAGCACCCTCTTCAGAGTCTTAACTTCCAGGAAACCAAAATGTGATTACATTCCAAAATGGGCTAAGAGGACTCTAAACAGAGCTTTGGACAGTTGGTTAAGTGTGAGTAACAACATTCAACATTATCAGGAAGGAAGAACTGGAGTGTTTTTCTTAACTCACTCGCTGCCTCCCCCTGCATTCCCAGGTCCCTCCCAGCATTCAGAGTTGCTGGGGTCTGCCTGTTTAATACTCATGTCTTTCTTTGCTCAGGCAACAAAATGGCTGCTGCCCTTTTTGTAAGTGAAATGTCACATCTCCATCTGCAAAGAAAGTCATTCCTCTAACCTGTTTCCTTCTCCCAGCAATCTGCATGCAGTAAGAAATCTGGGGAATACTACTGAATGGTAAATAATAATATGTGGAGAATAAGTAGGAATTCCCTGAGCTTGCACCAATGGGTTAACAAGGTTTAGGATGAAAGTATCCAAGATTAGGTAAACAGGGTGAAAGTGCCCCCAATATAGAACAAAGGTATAGGAATAGGAAGCCATAGGATGAAAGCATCCAGGATATGGTAAACAGGGTAGAACTGCTCCCAACATAGTACAAAAGCAGAAAGCTGCTTTCACAGGATAGAAGGTCTAAAATAGGTAAACAGGTAAACAGGGCTATAGACCCCACCCCCCACCCTACCCCCACCCCAGCAGGGTGAAATTGCCCACAGGGCTGAAGCAGAGCTAATTAGTAAAAGAAAGGTGCCTGTTGACCCTGAGGTAGCATGCTCTATCTGTCTTATCCCCTAGGCAAGTTAAGATAAACAGACATGGCACCTCATGCCTACAGTAAACAGCCATCTGCTCAGTGCCAGGATTTTGTTTTTACCCAAACCCCTAACACTGGATATCTTCGAAATGTTTCTCTCACACACGTGAGTTAATGTTCACAGTTTCACTGTCTCTTTCTGCACGTCCATCATATTTGTAAGCCTTCTGATCCTAATAAATACGGAGCAAGAACCCTTACTCGGGGCTCTTGTCTCCTCCCGGACATTAGCCTCTCTTGCATTTTAATTCTGTATCCTTGCTGGACAAGAGAGAACTCCAGACTCGAAGTCTGCGACAATAGTATGTTTGGAGAGCTGAAGAAGAATAGGAGATAAGGAAATAGGAATCAAATTTAACCCAGGAAATTACAGGAGAAATTATGTCATGAAAATATATAATATTTAAAACAAAAAACAAGCAAACAAAAACCCTGACTCCAGAATCTACTCTTTAGCCTGGTTTTCCTCACAGTCCTGTAGGATCACATACATCTAGAAACTGCCAGCTCAAACTCTTTCTTTTTACTTTTTCCCCTCTCCTTTTCTATTGTTTAGATCAGACTTATATTATATCTATATAATATTTCTATTATATAGCTCTTACATATATATAGATCTATATATAATTATGCAGTTGCCAAACTAAGGCAAGGAAACCAAATCCAGCCTATAACCTGCTTTGTATGGTTAGCTTTGTATGGTTGGCTCCGGGTCCCGGGCGCTCTCCCAATCACCACAGTTCGTGCTGACATGACCATCAGCCAAACACAGACTAGCAATAATTCCCACTTGAAGGTACAAAGGGAGTTGTTAGGGTATCCGTGAGAACCACATAAATAAGCTTTAAAATAACAATACTACTAATATTTTTTAAAGAACTCCTGGCTACGTAATATCAAATGGGAGGGAAATAACTTAGTGATGGGCAACACATCTCAGACTCCCCCTCTCTACTCTCATCTCTTCCTCTTAAGTGTCTCCTGAAATCTCTTCTAATCTCTGTCACCTGGGTAAGAATGTTTGTAGAGAAGGTATGTCAGGAAGCATGCCTTGTTCTTGGCCAAGAAAGCACTGCACTCTACCCACCCACATTCTCACATAAAACCAACTGCACAGCCATGTGGCAAACTATAGGGGGCACCAGTGGCTCTGTGGCTTAAATGATAACTCCTGTCAAGATGTCTCTCATTACTTAAAACACTTTCATCATACGTAATCCATTCACATAACCTTTCAAGTTATATGTAATAATCAAAACTCACCTTGAAACTTCCAAGAAAAATTCCAATGGTAATACTTCCTGCACAAAACTCCATACAAAGCAGACTATTTTGTGTTGTGGCTCCCTATCTTGAATGACCATTCATTCAGAACTCCTCTGTGGCAGATATTTAATATCATTCACTAACAAGAGGTAATTATAATTTGTCCATCTTTATAAATCATAACACACCCCCAGTCATCTCCTCGGACATTTCTCAGTGCCCATAGCCTCGTTCTGTCCTGGAGCCAGCAGAGCTCATCCTGATGGTAACAATATTATGAACAGCATCATAAATATCCTAAAAGGCAAGAAGCCAGGAAAAGAGAATAAATGCTCTATTTATCCTCTATTTAAATGCTCTATTTTAAGTTTCATAGTATTATTTTAGAATGTTAAAATAGATTTTAAGGAATCTAGTCCAGTTTTTTCACAGAGACATATTCACAAATAACAGAACTCATGTTTAATGTCTTAATTAAATGTTCTCTCCATGTCCTCTTGAAGAAATATATGAATTCAAAAAAAAAAAAAAAAAAGAGAGAGAGAGAGAAGGAAAGAGAGGAGGAGGAAAAGGGGGAGATAAAGAGAAAACTCCTAGGGCACCTGGCTGGCTCTATCGGTGGAACAGGCAACTCTTGATCTCGGGATTGTAAATTCAAGGGTAAGTAATCTCTATACCCAATGTGTATAAAGGAAGGAAGGAAGGAAGGAAGGAAGGAAGGAAGGAAGGAAGGAAGGAAGGAAGGAAGGAAGGAGAAAAGAGAAAGGAGAGGGAGGGAAAGGAGAGGGGAGGGGAGGGGAAGGGGAGGGGAGGGGAGGGGAGGGGAGGGGAGGGAAAAGGAAAAAGAAAGGAAAGGAAAGGAAAAAATGATCCTCAGTCATATATAGTTCCTGATTTTTCAGCCCAATGTAGCTCCATGGCTTAAACTCTCTCAAATATTTTTATTATTTGTGATAGAGTTTCACTAGCCTTTTAAGAGTGAAGCAAAGAGGAGGGCCTGATAATATACCTCCTCTTACAGTATGCATAGCATGTTTCCTGGTCTTCTGATAATGCCCTTATCTAAAATCTTGTACTCATATCTCGCTGTTGAAATGATTCATTTGTAAGTTCTTGTGGATTTCTAATCAACACATTTTTAACCAATAACCAATTTTTAAGAAAATAAACAATGGGTCCAGGATGAACATAGATCCTATTTACAATAATCAAACAAAAATATCAAAGTGTTTTTTTATTCTAAATGGAGACTATTACATCATGAAATAGGTGGGGTTAGGGTATGGTATGCTGTGGAATGTATATATATATTCACCGCATATTTGTTTATGTGTTTATTCTCGTAGTTCAATTTAACCTATTAATTGAAAGTTAATTTGTCACTTTTTCCATTAAGGAGAAAGAACCCCCTTTTGGGTGTCCCTTTTATTCACAAAAGTGAATAATTGTGCTCTGCTACTGATACATTTTTCAGATCATTATTTAACCTGCCACTTAGCTAATAACAAGTTGTAAAAACCATTTTCATCCTGGAAATATTTCAGGGTGCAAGATCCTCTCTAATAACAAAAAATGGAATAAAGGCAATTTTTCTACTTTTGAAAAAGTTCTGGTTTCATATGCTTTTGGTCAGTATCTTGGTATCACTTCTGTAGTCAATTAGAATAAAGGAAAAATGTTCTGAACTCCTTTACAACCGCGTCCTTCATCTCTCTTTAGCTCTAAGTGTGGAATACAGGAAAATTCAGAATCCATGTGGATAACATGTCCTTTGTGTCAGTTTTCAGTGTCTGTCTTTCTTTTGTCTATAATTTTTCTTTCTGTACCTCTCTGTCTCTGTGTCTTTCTCTGATTTGCTTATTCCCCTTGTTTCTATTTTCCACTCTTTATTTCCCCAACCTTCCTGACCTGCTACTTCTCCTGACAACCCATGATGTAGAAGAAAAACTATACATTTATAATTGTTTTTAATTTATCAAGTAGAATTTGATATCCTCTGTTCTTGGAAGCATTGAGTAAAAACTGTTTTTTACCCAATCTTAAAAACCTACTCCATAAGCCATGTCTATTGCTACCTCCATAACTGAAATTCCTGGATCGTTCCCTCCAAATTCAACCCTTTCTTCAAAGTTTACCATCATTTACCCAGTTGCTTAGCCAGAAACCTGGTAGTCATCTTTGATTTCTATTTCCCCCATGTTCCATTTCAAATCCATTAGCAGGTCCTGTAGGCTCTAAACCCAGAACACACCCCAAATTTATCCATTTCACCACATCCCCCCCACTACTCTCCTTGTAAAAGACACCATAGTCAGACTTCTACAGTCACCCCCTCATTAGTAGCCCTGCTTCTGTTCCTGCCTTCCTTAAATCCATTATTTACATAGCATCCAGAATGAAATTTTTAAAAAATTAACCAGCTCATGACCTTTCTTTGCTTAAAGCCCTCCCACAGCTTACCACACAGCAATTAGCATTTAATCCAAACTCATCAAAAAAACCTACAAGTCCTACATGATGTAGTTCCTACCAACATTTCTGATCTCATCTTTTTGTCCCTCCCACATATCAAGCTCCTTTCTGCCTAAGGGTCTGGGCACTGGCTGCCCCTCTGCCTGTAAGGTCCAGATCACAGGATGGCTGGTTCCTTCTTGTCATACAGGTCTTAGCTTAAATGTCACCCCTTCAAAGCAGCCTATACTGGCCAACAATCTACAGTATCTTCTCAAGGCACTCTATCATAGCACCTATAGTATTTAAGTTCTGTAGGGCAATTTTCAGATATTTCTTGTTAAATTGATTTTTTTTCTCTTTATGTCTTGTTCTCCCACCAGAATGTAAACACTTCAAGAGCAGAGAACTACTGAATCCTATCCATTGCTATATGCCCAACATTTAGAGAAGTTCCAAGAAAGAACTCAGTAAGCTCTCAATAAATATGTGATAAATGAATAGATGAACAAAAATCCCACAGTCCTCCCAAAGCCTTCCCTTACCACTCTAACCAACAACAATATTTTTCCTTAACAACTTCATAGCATTAATTTGACTCTCAATGTCTTGTTACATCTGTTATATTGATGCTTTAAATTAACATATTATTTAACTTCTCATGATGTCATCATTATACCACAAATATTAAATATGTACCTCCTACAGCTGAATGAATAAAGGTAGGAAACAAAAATGCTTTTATTGGAAAATCAATTAGCCCTTTCACATGAGCATTCTACTTCAATGAGATCTTCGTATTTCTAGTTGTCAACCTGCACAGGTGCCTTGATCATTAAAAATAAAACTCTATGCAATACATTCTCCATGGAACACCTAACTGGGTCTTAGGCAAAACAGTGCTAACTACAGAATGTTGTTATTGGAGAATTTAAACAAAAGGCACCATGCAGCATTTAATTTGACCTAAGGAAATAAGGTAAATGGGGTAAGAAAGAATATGATGTACAGACCTAATGTAGCTTAAGAAATGACACATTTTAGGATTTTTTTTTTTTTTTTCCAGAAAAGGGCATCTCTACTCTACACGTATCAGTTGTCTTTGTTAAAAAAGGGTGTGGTATCCTGGTTGCTGGTCACTAAAGGATGGGTGCTTTCAAAAGTAATAAATATTTTAAGTCTTATCACTTTGACTTTGCCACTGAAACTATCTGTTGATGAGAGAAGGGCCTGTATTTTGTAACTATATCATCTAGAAAACTAACCTTACTAATGAGTTGGCAAGCTACCACCGTTTACCACAGCATGCACCATACTCGAATTCAAAGGAGGTTCTATGAAAGTAGAAGCCACTCTTCAGTTTATAATCAAAGAGGATCCGACAAAAAAGAATTTTTACTCACCCATGTAGTAAAGAGTGAGTGCTATAATACTACTGTAAAAAAATTAAAAATGATGTAGGACTTCTCAGGCAGAGGTGACATCTGATCTTTGGACCTATGCCATAGCAAGGCAGGCCCTTAAGACAAGTGAAAATCCGCTGCAATTTAATATCTGATCCAATGTACTTGGTTGCCTACAAATAATGTAAGATGATTTAGAATTGTTTAAACCATCTCTGAAAAAAGTAGCATTTTATGGGCAAAAGAAATGATCATATATCCAGCAAATACTACCATTCTGAGGTAATTCCTTACTTACTACTATTTATTTTAATATAGTTCTTTTTTAAGTTTTTTTAATGTTTATTTTTGAGAGAGAGAGAGAGACAGAGAGAGACAGAGAGACAGAGAGAAGACGCGAGCAAGCAGGGAAGGGGCAGAGAGAGAGGAAGACACAGAATCTGAAGCAGGCTCCAGGCTCTGAGCTGTCAGCACAGAGCCCAATGCGCGGCTTGAAGTCACAAACTGTGAGATCATGATCTGAGCCGAAGTCAGACGTTTAACCATCTAAGCCACCCAGCCACCCCTAAAGTAGTTCTGAAAGATATTTTAATACATTAAATACTTATCTAATAACACAAATTATAAGCCATTAGAAAACAGTGCTTCAAGGTTGCAATTTTCCTTACCTTGCCTCTCCTGCCTCCATTCATGACACACTTCTAGCACTCATGACTTGATCATTCAAATTATTAAACTATTCAAATGGTAAAGCTACACTTGTCTTCTGTTGCTGGGAAAAAGACAACTCTGCAATTGCCTGCTAAAGTTGAAGCTTTACATTTTTAAAGAAGAGAAAGAAGATTAAAGATTATTAAAAGGACATTAGTGGGGCACCTAGCTGGCTCAGTCAATAGAGCGTGCGACTCTTGATCTTGGGGTTGTGAGTTTGAGCCCCACGCTGAACCCAGAGCTTACTCTAAAAAAAATGCAAAAAAAAAAAAAAAAAAAGGACGTTGGATAAGTTTGGTTTTGACTCCAATGAAATAAATAACTATTAGGCAAAAGGGACAGGAAAAAATATCCTCTGAAGGGGAAAACAAAAAAGTGTGATGATTCAAATATGAAGTAATTAAAGTCTTTTTTAAAAATCCTCCTTCCACAAATAAAATCAGGAAACAGACATCTTCGAGTCTGTTGTAATCGTCATTAAACTGAGACGTCTAGCCAGCCTCAGTCTACAGTTGCTTTGGGAACACCTCCAGGGCCGGGTGCTGGATTCGGCACAGTGCCTGTAAACGGCTTCCTCTGTCCTGGCAAGACTCGCTGGACTGCACATAAAAGAACCTTCCACCACCAGCCAAGTGTCTGTAGACATCGTTTCCTGTACAGCCTGACTTCACCTGCTCAGTGTTTCTCGCTCCACTCTCTGGACCTGCAGTGTCTCTGAAAGTTCCATCTGTGGATTCTTCCCTTGTAACTAAAATTATCTGCTCTCTCCCAGATCCCTCACAGCCAGACCTTTCTGTCTCACCTTCTAGGTTGAACACATTCTACTAATTGCAGCCAGGGCAAACTCTCTATGCTCAACAAAGCTAAAGACATCTTTTCCTCATATACTTCTGTAAAGGGTAACCCCTGCCCACCACCACCAGGCCTATCCTGGCCTCCCAGATGAGGCCCAGTCAATGGAAACTCAAGGGAAAAGGAAACTTGTGGTCTATTTATCAAAAAAGGAACCAAATGGTATCCTATTCTGTACCCTTTCCTAAAAACCTAATAACAATGTAATCAATTGGGCATTACTAGTTTTTTTAATCTGATGTTAAACATTAAGTACAAATACAAGCAATAAGAAATAAACTAATTCACTCTAATATCCTGCTACAACAGTCATAGGCTGCTATTTCATTTTGTTATAAACACAACATAACAACAATATTACAGGAAAAAGAAAGACAGAAACCTACCCATAATTCCACAACCATGAAACACCAACTACTGATTTGGGGATATTCTTTTTTCAGTTATTTGCCATACAGATATTCATTTTTAGACCAAATATTTCCATAGATTAGTGCCTTTGTATATTTCTTTCCCACATTTCATCTGACAAATTCCTATTCTCCTTTCAAAACCCAGCTCATATATGATGACTTCCCAAAATATCTCCACGAAGAGCAGCTGCTGAGGTTGTCAGGCCTCACAGCATTCTGTCCCTATCTCTGCTCCAGCACTACCCTGCTGCAATAGAATTCATCTGCTTTTGTAACTCGCCTTCAATAAATTGTATGCTCCATGTGAGTAGAGGCCTTTCTTATTTACTCTTGTATCCCAGGACCCAACACTATCAGAGTCTATGTGAAAAAAAGAAATGAAACAATTATGATCCTGGTATACATACAATTTGGTTTCAACTTTGTTAACTTTATGTTATACCATAGTTATTGTCCAATACCCATCTCCAGCAACTGCTGGAAGGAAGAAGGAATCTGTATGCATCACAATCTCTAACAGGACTGGAAAACTACAAAAGGACTTCCAGGAGGCTTTCTCACTGTAGTAGGTAATATGAAATCCTTTGGGGAACAAGTGAAGGTATACTTTACACCCATTACTTACACACACACACACACACACACACACACACACACACACACACACACTCCAAACTGTCAGAATGTGAAAGAGGCCTCTAGCATAGCACAGAGAGCAGAACCCACCAGCATTCTTCTGTATTCAGAGAGAAAACCACACCCATTATGACAAATAACTCAGATTAATTATTAGAGAAGCAGCATGGTATAGTTGAGAAAGAACTGAATTTAGATGCTAAAGAAACTAGTTCAAGTTATTAGCTCTATGACCTGATTCCTCAATCAATAAAATATCCTGCCATTCTGCTGGATGCTGGAAATTGAGTGATGAAAGACAGAGTTCCCACTCACAGGACTGCCAGCCTGGTAGAAGAAACAGATAATAAACAGGCAATCACAGCACAGTATGGTTGGCACCATGGTGGGAAATACAGAGTGCCAAGGAAGCATGGTGGGGGGTCAAGGAAAGGCTCCTAGAGGAAGCTACATCTGGAAAGATTTTAACAGAGAAAAGAGGTAGGTGGGAAGGAAGTGTCTTTCTAGGCAGAGGGAACAACGTGATAAAGGCTCAGAGGCATCTATAAAATAGGAATCTTAATACCTAATCACCGTAGAGAGCAATTTTGAGGTTCAAATTGGATGCTGATAAGGAAGAGTAAATTTCTTGTAAATGGTGCTTACTAATAAGATTATAAAATTGAAGGGTGAATAAGAAAGGCATCTGCTCATGTGGAACATACAATTTATTGAAGACTACTGCCTTCACATGGTCTTTCCTTTTGATAAAGACACCAGTCATATTGGATTAGGACCTATCCTAAGGACCTCATTTTTGCCTAATTATCTCTAGAAGGCTCTATCTCCAAATACAGTAACATGCTGAGGTGTGAAGGTTAGGACTTCGACAACGTGAACTTGAGGAGGAAGAACTACCCCCACTCAATGAGGGTTTTTAGACATGTTTTCCTAATCATCCTTCCCCTATAAAATGTAAATATCTCTTTATATACTGTGTTATATATATGTACAATTTTAGCACCCCCCTGCAAAGAAAACAATTTTTTCTCCTTGGAGGCAACATCACCCTTGCTGACAACGCACATTTTACCTTTTGTTAATACTTTTCTGGGTCTCCTACATTTTTTTATAATGATTAGGTCATATTCTTTTAATCAGGAAAATAAGCAAACTATGTTTCTTATCATCTATTTGTTCTTCCATCTCCCACTGGCCAGTGATCTTCTTGAAGATCTTGGTAATCTGATGGCAGCACAGTAAATGCTGACAGAATGGAATTAAACTCTAGAAAAAATGTTAAAGTATGGAAAATTGCTTAATAGTTTTTCCTAAGGGCTGTGTTGAGAGGTCACACTGTGCACTATCTTGCCCCTACCCTTCCCCACTCAAAAGAGCAACATTTTGGTGAAATCATGATAAATGAACAAGGTCATTCACTAGAAAAGAAGTCACCAAAAGGCAGACTGGGAGATGTGTGTGGGATTGGAGAAGGGTAGGCAAGCCCTTACTGGTTAATTGTGTGCATACTAGTCTTAGGGGTTATTTCTTTAAGAGTACTAGATAGCTAGGGCTCCTGGCTGGCTCAGTCCATGGAGCTGTGGCTCTTAATCTCAGGGTTGCAAGTTCAAGTCCCACATTGGGCACAGAGATTACTTAAAAATGAAATTTTTTTTTTTTTTTTTAATGAGTACTAGATAGTTAAAACATCACCTCCACTGCCTGGCCACCAGGAGCCAAAACCCTTGGAAATATTTACCAAAGCCTAAAATTTGCTTGCCAAAGAGTTACTTTAACTGCTAAAATCAGAACTATAAGAGACAGAGTTGGCTCATTTTGTACACATTTTAAGTTGGGGTGATAATAAGTCACATTACAGCCATATGAAGATACAGAAATTCAGCAAAGTGGGCTGGAGGATTGAGAGGGGAGCTAAAGAAAGAAAGAAACGAGAAGGGAGAAGAAAAGAAGAAGGAAAGAGAAAGAAGAAAGGGAAAGAGGGAGAGAGAGAAGTAGAGAGAGAGAGACGGTAAAGGGAGAGTAGATGAGAGAGGGAAAAAGGAACAACTGAAATGAGTAATGTCAGCAATTCAGCTGGCCATCCAGTCCATGAGAATACATGTTCAGTGAGGGCTTGGGAAAGGAGAGGTGAACCCGCTTTGGACCCAATTTCTATGTGTACCGAAATTCTAGTGTTTAAAGGTAAGTATTTTTCAAATAGCAGAGCCCCTAAATGGAAGCCAATTCCTTCAGCTGGTGCTCAACTAAGGAAACAACTACTTGAAAAACTGGCTGTGTTGACCCAATGAAAAATGGCACCTGATCTCCAACACTGCATCTTCCTAAGTATTTGCAAGGGTAATAGCACCTGTGTTTGTTTTGTGCCTTTCCCACAAGCTTTATTACCTAATCCAATAAGAGACAACTCCACTATATACAATTTAAATCTCCTTTTTGTAACGTGAGTATTAGAAGAGTAAAGCCACATTAATCAAGACAGTGTGGCACTGGCATAAGAATAAACATACAGAAGAATGGAACAATGGAATGGAACTGACAGTCCAGAAATAAACCCTCACATTTATGGTCAATTGATTTTCAAAAAGGTGTCAAGACAATTCACTGAGAAACAGAATAGGCTTTTCAACAAATGGTGTCAGGACAACTGCATATCCACATGCAAAGAATGAAGTTGAAGCCCTACCTTACACCATACACAAAAATTAACTAAAGTTGATCAAAGACCTAAGTTTAAGAGCTAAAACTATAAAGTTCTTAGAAGAAAATATAGGAATAAATCTTTGTGACCATGATTAGGTAAAGCTTTCTTAACTCTGACACCAAAAGAAAATGACAAAAGAAAAAATAGATAAACTATATCACAATTTAAAATGTTTGTGCTTCAAAGGACAAGAAAGTGAGAAGACAATCTACAGCATAGCAGAAAATGTTTGCAAATCGTCATCTGCCAAGGGACTTGTATCTAGAATAAAGAACTCCTGGGGCGCCTGGGTGGCTCAGTCAGTTAAGCATCTGACTTCAGCTCATGACATGATCTCATAGTTCATGAGTTAGAGCCGCATGTCAGGCTCTGTGCTGTCAGCCAGAGCTTGCTTCAGATCCTCTGTGTTCCTCTCTCTCTCTTTTTCTCTCTCAAAAATGAATGAACATTTAAAAAAATAGAATAAAGAACTCTTACAAAACAACTTTTGAAAAATCAAACATAAAATTGCCAAAGAATCTCGTTAGATATTTCTCCAAAGAAGATAGAAAAATGGTCCATAAGCATATCGAATATTGCTCAGCATCACTGGCCATCAGGCATGTTGAGCTACCACTTCATAGGATGGTTATAATAAAAAATATATAAAGAACATACATATAAACATAATAAGTGTTAACAAGGATGTAGAGAAATTAGAACCTTTGTACACCACTAGTGGGAATGTAAAATGATACAGCTACTGTGGAAAAAAGGGAGTTCCTCAAAACATAAAAATGGTTATCATATGGTGCAAGTACACTCTCAAGAATATCCCCAAAGGACAGAAAACATAAGCCCACACAAAAACTTGTACACACGTGTTCGCTGCATCATTATTTGTAATAGCTACAAAGTAGAAACAACTCAAATATCCATCAACTGGTGGATGGATAAATACAACGTAGTATATACACATGATAGAATATTATTCAGTAATAAAACAGAATGGAGCACTGATGTATGCTATGATATGGATAAAACTTGAAAATATTATGTTAAGTGAAAGCCAGTAGTCACAAAAGACCACATATTGTATGATTCCATTTGTATGAAATGCCCAGAATAGGTAAAACCATAGAGACATTGGCTGCCAGGGGTGCAGGGAGAAAGCAACAAAGAGTGACTGCCAAAGGTTTCTTTTTAGAGGGATGAAGATATTCTGCAATTAGGTAGTGGTAATAGCTGCACAACTCTGCATACACACTGAAAACCACAGAACTGTGCTCTTCAAAAGGGTGAATGTTATGGTATGTGAATTAAATCTTTAAAAGCTGGATTTTTTAAAAAAGGGATAAAAGTAGAAATTATATGATGCAACGTAAGCAAATTTTCTTTTCTACTCTTGCTTGCTACCAGATATGAAGCAATGCTGACATTAAAGCAAGTAAGTCTCCATTTCTATAAACCATCTTTCATTAATGTCAAGAGCTTCGAATGAATTAACCTTCAAGTTAAAAACTATGAGGAAATACAATTCTGCTATACTATCAAATATAAAGGATCCACTCACTCAGAGTTTAAATGAACATCTTTATGGTACACAAGATAGAAAGCCTTAAATAAAAATAATTTATGGGAGTGAAAGTATAGACAGAAGCAATAATTTATGTTTCTTATACTATGTACCTTAGCCAGAGTTCATACTTTATCTGGACCCAGACATTCCAATTCTGAAACTTCTGTAAGAATTAAAGAAAGAAAGAAATGTGGACTAAAAGTAATTGTTACAATCACAAAATATTAAGGTAGAAGAAAACAACTTAGGTTATCTATTGACACGCTAAATACAATTTTAGACAGAGGAGCAAAGGTAAATACAAGACAACTGATTCGTCATTACTGTCACCAAGGAAGCTCTGGTATCTGTCTGCCTTTGAAGCAAGAAAGTGTCTATCTTCTTTGTAAGGAATCAAGTTTTCCTTTTTCTGGGTCACCCTAAGTTTATCCTAGTGCAAAAACCTTAGAAGAATAAAAGTCTTACCAAAAGAAGTAACCTATCTGATTCTTAGAAGTTGTCTGTTCAAATAGGGCTATTACACTATTTCAATTCAGATAATATTATGAGAGGGATCCAACTTTAAAGCCTCACAAGGTCTTTTTACAAGGTAATAACTGATGGCAAAATGTCACACAGGCCATGCCAGACACAATACATAACTTCTGTTAGCAGGGCTTCTGCAGAGCAGCTACCAAGCAAAAAAAGGCCTTTCTTTTCCTCAAGAACCCAAAGGTACACAAACATATACACATGTGTACACACACACACACACACACACACACACACACACACTGCACAGTCCCTGGGCTGCTTCCCTCAGTATTTATGCAGCAAGATCTGCTATGCAACACAGGCTGGAAATGTCTGCAGGAGAGGCAAGAGGGACTAGAGGCTAAGCAGCATCCAGGTAGTGCCCTGGGAATCCTGCCAAAGAATTCCAAAGAGGAACAGTAGTTAGTGTGGCTAGATAGGTCAGGAAAGAATTCACAGGTATTGTTAGAGCCATAAAAATGGGTAAGGAACTGGAAAGGAAGAGAGGAAGTGGAAGGGATTGAAGGCGTGGAATCAAGAGGCAAGGACAGGTGCACAAAGGAGAGGGAGGTGACTGGAGGCACTGAGTTGAGGGTGAGGAGACAGTGGTAGGTGAGGACTTGAATACAAATGGAGTTGGAACCAGAAAGCAGAGGGCCTTGGATCCCACGCTAAGGACTTTTTGCTAATTTCTCCTTTCTATGTAGATTAAGGACATTGCTGTTGGTTCCTGAACATCTGAGTCCCAATTTCCTTATCTGCAAAATGAAAGTTTGGGATTAAAAAATAGCTATTAACTAATAATAGTTTCATACGTTGCTCAACCATTATATGTCAAGCTGTACACTAAGTTTGTACACATATTACCACATTAATTAAGCCCCTTCTAGTCTCAACCTGTTCTGATTACTTGAAAGAGTCTATCTCTCTAATTGATTCTAATTCCTCCTTTGATCGGGTACATTCTTTTAGAAGAGGAGAGAAGAACTGAAGACACAACTTCCCACCAGTATTCTGGCAGCTTTCTACTCAAGTTCCTTCTTGAATAGGATTATAGGGTCCTCCAGATCCTTTCCGCCTCCCATAATATAAAATGTTCCCTGGTGGAAGATATCTGAGGTTGGTACAGAACAAAAGCTCATAAAATGTCTTAAAAGTAGGAGGGCTCTAATGCAATCCATCATTTTCCCCCTTGGTATTGAGAAAGAGAGAAAAAGTCAGGGCTTCCACCCCCAGACTTCTGCCCTAATGAGCTCACCGGCTGATGTTCCTAAACCCTCTTCACCTGCCCAACTTCTTAACAGAGGAGCATCCAGGGGCTCAATCCTTGAACCTACTCTCTTCTGGAGACACTTTCTCCCTGGGAGTCTCATCTGTTCTCATTGCTTTATTTTTTTTAAGATTTTATTTTTACGTAATCTCCACACCCAACACGGGTCTTGAACTCACAACCCTGAGATCAAGAGTCAAACACTCCACTGACTGAGCCAACCAGGTACCCCTGCTCTCATTGTTTTAAACGTCAGCTCTATACTGAGGAATAGCAATTTTACATCTCCAACCCAGATTTTTTTCCCTGAAATTCAAACACATTTGTCATTTCAACATCACCACGTTGATGACTAATAGACACCTGTATTAGTTTCCTAGGGCTGCAGTAACAAATTTCCACAAACCTGATGGTTTAAAACAACAGAAACTTATTCTCTCACAGTTCTGGAGGCCAGAAGTATGAAACCAAGATGTCGTGGGACCATACTTCCTCCAAAGGCTCTAGGGGAGGACCGTTCTTTACTTCTTCAGCTTCTGGTGGCTCCAAACATTCCCTGGCATGGGGTGGTACAACTCTAATTGCTACCTCCATCTTCATGTGGCCTTCTCTCTGTCCTCTCCTTCCCAAAACATATCCAGAACTTAACACTCCTTCATCACTATTCTTCCAGTCCAAGCTATGAATAACCTTCTAAATGGACTCCACGATGACACCCTTGCTTCCCTAAAGTCATGCCACTCTGATGCTTACACCCCTCCAATGTCTTCCTGTCTTATTTGGAGTAAAAGCCAAAGCCCTTCCAATGGCCCACAAGACCCACAGTGTCTGCTCCTGCATTCCTCTGACCTTTTCTCCTTCTGCTCTCTCCCTTTCATCAGCGAGGGCTGCAGCAGCTCCTCACTGTCCCTTAGACACAGGACCCAGTCTCTGCCTCAAGCCCATGGTACTTGCTATTCCCTCTGCCTGAAATGCTTCTCCTCAGATAAGCACAAGACTTTTAGCTCCCTCACCTCCTTCAAACATCAACTTTTCAGAGAGGCTGTCCCTGACCACCCTACCTAAAATTGCCAACACCACCATCTTCCCACGCTCACATGTCCCATCCTCCTTCCCCTGGTTGTTTGTTTGCCTGCCCCCCCCCCCCCCGCTCCATACACACAGACTGTGAGCTCTACAAGGGCAGGATGTTTACTCAGTTTTATTCACTGTTGTTTATCCAGGATCTAGAACAATCTCTAGCACATAGTTGTCATTCAATAAGCACTTCTGAATAAATGACAGAATCTAGTACAACCATCTGATCTGAAAAATGAGGTAGAGAGATTTAACCCTGTCATACAATGAGCTGTAGAACAAGGAACTGTTTTTGTGTTACATGATTTATGCTAATTAAAGACATGAATCCATGCTAATAACAAGTTATATCTCCAAGCAAAGAACTGCACTTTTAAGAGGAACCCTTTAGAGACAGGTATCCAGATCTAAAGAAGTAAAGCAAATGATGAAAAGTTGAGATATTATGTGGTACATTCTGGGACAGGCCAGATTCTTCAGAAAATCAAGTCACACCAATAGCCCACTGTAGGCCTAAGCAAGGGCAGGGAATTGGCTCCTATTCCATAACACTCATCCTCTTTCACCTAATAAACACTGTTTCTGGTCATTCTCTAAAGTAGAACTATTTATCTGAGTTTAAAAAAAAATACCTTTCCCTTTTCTGAATTCCCATTTTCTACTCCTAATAGCCTATGAGAAACAGAGGCTCCTGGATAAAGACTTCTATTCTTTCCTCTAAAGACAAGCATCTTATATAATCTTAAATAACAGAACAGGCAAATTCTCTATTCTATTGTGCAAATTTCCATCTGAACGATCTTGACTAATTCTAACTTACTCATTAAGTTTCTTCTGAATCTAACTTTTTACTCTTCTGTCTTACCCATTTACACTTTTCTCTATTTTCTCCTATCACCATCTTCTTTCCTCCTCTATGCTATTTTCCAGTCACCTATAACACCCAGGAACCCCTGGTCCTCATGTGTTCATTTATTTTTTCATGAAATAATTCAATAAGCTATTTATGTGGGTTCTGCAGTGTACACGGCACTGTAACAGACCTTCCTTATACTGTGTCTGTGAGTGTGTGCGTTTGTGCGTGCATGTGTATACCAGATAGGGCCAAAGCAAAATAATTCTGTCTACCAAGGAGAGTCACTACCACTGTTCTACACCTGCTTCTTAGCCACATTGTTGGGAATCATGACTGCAATTCAAATGTTAGATACACTACTGATCTCCAAATGAAGTAGAAGATTTCCATGCAGAATCTTGGAGATTTGACATGTTTAACAATGCTCCCAAAAAAGCTTAAAGATGGAGGTAACAATACAATATCTTGTCTGATTTCTTAACTCTTGAGAGGGTATTCAAAACTAACCAAGTGCCATCGCTGCCTTCTGGTGTTTGGAAACCAAAGCCCCTGCTCTGCATTGTATGGCACCCTGAGGGTACCTTCAGAACTATGAGCCCAACAAGTCAACCAAGACAGCACACACTCAGTTTCCAGATGAACCAGTCTGCACTTTATCTCACTAGAAGTTATAGGTATTACAGAGGAGTTGGGTCTCACCTGTAGGGACATGAGGTCTCACCTGTAGGGACATACCAAGCAGAGGTATGTTTGTCACGGCCTCATTCCACAAATGCATAACTACAGAAGCAAAGTGATGAACCATAGAAAATAATGGTCTCCTGTCACCTGTGTGAACATAAAGTCTCACAACAAGGAGTTCCAGAGGTACTTCATCATCTTCCTCAAGGACTGAGAGCTCTGAATAGACTTCTTTTGGCTTGTCCTTTACCTGTTGCCCAACAACCACAGCTCGTGGTTCTGAGCCACACTGCCAAACCTCAGATGACTTCAGTTGTCTCAAAGGGTGAAGAATCACTTCAGACATCTGTGACCAGCCTGTGTCCAGACAAAGAATGCAGAAAGGGCATTTCATTTTTTGGTTGTGGGTGAAATTTTTGGTGACTCTGTAAAAAGTAGTTTCAGTTCAAGATAAGGATAGGAAGCCAGATGCATAATGTGAGGCATTAGTAAGGTTAAGGTAGATACTAGAGGCTATACTTGTGAAAAACCTGTGAGTGAGTGAGTGAGCAAGTAAGTGGGAGAGAAAAGATTGAATGGCATCATTAAGAGGGATTAAGCACCAGTAGTTGTTTGTTTTTTAATAATAGGCCAGGCTTAAGGACATTTTTATCAAGAAGGGAAAGAACTAATAGGAGAAAGGAGTTAACCTAAGACCAAAGTTTCTGAAAAGATGGGAGATAATAAGGATAAAAGAACAAAGAGGAAGTTTAGCTGTGGAAAAGGGAAGTTTTTCTACTAAAACACTAAGAAAAGGAGCTTAGATAATGGTTAAATGAGATAATGTATATGCAAGTACCTTACAAAGTGTACTCATCCATACTAATGTAAGTTATTAATATGCAGCATCTACCAAATGTCAAAAGAGCAGGCACTCAAAAAATGTCTGTTAAAAGAACTGGGATCTTAAGGGAATTGAAATACCTGAGAAGGGGTTGAAAGACAAGAAGGCTATGGGCAGAGAGGGGAGCTCCAGTCTGTAGAGTTTACAGCAAAAAGTCCACAGCACACTGGTAGGTAGAGAGGTGTCCTGCAAGTTCATATCTCAGTCCTGAATCCTGATTATCTAAATATATGTTGTTTCTACCCTGTAAATAGTACAGAGATATTTAGAGATATTGGATGAAATAAGATCTGTTAAAGCCAGGGTCTGGAAGTTTCAATCTGAGAATGGGGAGACCTTGTTTATTTCTTCTCTTGTTACAAATATAGTGGGTGGTATGGAATTTATATTAAACTATTCTTAGCTCTAAGACAGATGCTAACACATTTGTCGTAGCTGAAGGAAGGAGGCCAAACAATACTGCAAGACTTGATAACCTGAGGCGAGATACAAAAATGGCTCACTGTCCTATACTGAAACATTACTCAGTGCAATAAAACTCTGAAATATCCTCTGAAAAAATACTTGTTTCCTTATTATCTTTTTGAAGATACTGGCTCTCTAATCAATCAAATACAAACATTAAATCTTGAGAAACCATTCATGAATAAGACTGCACAAAAACAAAGTCATATGTATATGTATACATATACATTTATACATACAGAAATTCAGTAACTATAAAATTATTCCAGCAAAGCAGTTTTATGATATTATTATTTCATTAACTAAAAATGAACACTTGACTGCTTCTGAGAACTGGTGTTCTCTAATAAAAAGACAAACCTGCCAAAAAAATATCTATACTTGTTGAATCTATTTGTGTATTACTGGGGTCATGAAATTTATCCATTCTTAAGAACTGAGATGGAATCCTGGGAGTGGAAACATGTGATTAATAGTACCTGCTTTGATATCAACCTATTTGTCAACACTAATTCTATAGCAGACCACGCCTGGAGTTGATCAGATGCACAAAAAGTGGGCTCTTGTATGCACCCATCTTATCAATTAAAGACAGAATTATAGAGGTTAGGTTTCCCCCTTCCATCTTTGCACCTCTACAGAGACATGTCAGGAAACATGGATATTTCTAAACTTCTTAATGACCTTCACTCTCCTTGAGAATTTGTTCTGTTTTCTTCTGGCTTTCCTTCTAGAATTAGACACAGGATCATACACTGAAACCATATTCTCATGCTATTTCTCCATCTATCACATTGTAAAGACCATTTCCTGAAAAATCTGTGCTGCATATTTTTACTCCGTTTCCCATAATTACCAGTCTTAGCCAGACTGAAAGAGCCAATAAGTGTACCTTGGTGTTTTCTTCCCATTGTCCTAACTATGGGTTTGGAGAAAACAGTAAAGGCAATTTTCTTTATTTTAACAATGAAAACTATAAGCACACTACTGCAGTTTCAATTTGTAAACAACAACAATTCAGGTCAAAAGGGCAAGTTTCTTGAGAAAGCTGGATATAGCAGTTGCAAAAAGAACACTTAATGAAAAACATCTTGTAGATGGAATTGTAGTGCATAACCATGTCCCCAAAAGAAATAACCAGAGGAAAAGCTTATCTGGTTACCCACTGAACCAGTGGGTAGCTTTTCTTTCACCAATATGAACTATGGGCATACCAGGGCAAATGTACAAATTAGCAAAATGTACAATTAACACAGATGAAGATATGACAGGGAAAAGGATGAATACCACAGGCATAATATTAGTGCTGAATCAAAGTGGATAGTGATATGGGAGAAAACCAGAAATATGAGGGTTATCAGCAAAGTTCTGGGAAGCAACACAGAAGAAAAAAAATACCTGAATGACCTTACTCAACCCCAGTCCACATCAGATGGCTGGACTGTAGGCAGCCCTCCATCTCTCCAGCTTCACTCCCGGCCTTCCACACTGGCTTCCCAGAAGGAGCACTTGTAAACTCTAAGGGAATATGAATCCAGACTGTGACTCAAAAACTTTAGTCATCTTGTCTTCTCCTGGGAGCCTTCATCAAACAGCAGCAATACTATTATCTACTTGGATAGCTAAGTTTGTGCTTGCTGCTTGTTTTTTATATTAATCCCTTTTCACCTTCAAGTATAACTGTTATAGTTAAGAAAACATGTAAATACTATCAAGAGAGTGAAATGACAACTCACACAATGAGAGAAAATACTTGCAAATCATGTATCTGATAAGTAATTAATATTTAGAATATATAAAGAATTCCTACAAGTCAACACGAAAAAAGCAAACAACCCAATTCAAAATTGGGCAAAGGGAGGAGGATTCTGGGAGAATGGTGGAGTAGGAAACAACCCCACCTAGAAAACAACTCACTGGGAAAAGCTGTCTGATGCAACTATTTTGGATCTCTGGAGTTTGTTGAAGGCTTGCAATTTCCAGGGGTACACCTGCACTGCAAAATGTAGTTAATTTTGGTCAATTTCAGTTCTTAGCACTGTAGCAGCTACCCATCCTCCACCCCCAGCCAGTAAGTAGCAGGCAACTGTGCATGCATGTGTTCCTAGAATAATTTGCACAACTGTGAGAGCTAGGGTGAGTAACAATGACTTTTTCCTACAAATATTGGGGATCTATGCTCTGCTAACTGCTGCTTCTGACACATCCACATATGTGCTGACAAACAGGCAAGGAAGCAATGTTGTCATACCTCCCCCTAGTTCTACAAGTCTCTCCCTGCTCTTGCTGAAATGACTTCCAGAGGATTAAAAGGGCTAGTGTCTCCACCGCTCCTCCACTTCATTTTTCACCTTTTCCCCTTTCTGGAGCTAGACATTAAAGACTAAGACATTCAAAAACAAGTGCATATAAGAAATATTAGAAAATGATCATGCATGCTCAGAAAAGACCTGAGAAGACATTAAATTTATTATTTTAGGCTAATCCTCAGCACAGACACAGCCTCCAACAATCAAAAAAAACAAAAACGATACGAAAAAAAAGCAAACCCTGGGTAAGGGGTATAATCTGATTTCCAAATTTACCACATTATTAGATTAAAATGCCCAGTGTTCAACCAAAAAAACAAAACAAAAAAGTCACAAGTCATACAAAGGAACAGAAAAGTATGATACATTCAACAGACAAAACAAATCAACAGAAACTGTCCCTGAGAAAAGACCTAATGGCAGATATACTAGACAAAGACTTTAAAGCAAGTGTCTTAAAGATGCTAAAAGAACTAAAGAGAGATGCAGGTCAAGAAAATGATGTACAAACAAAATGGAAATATCAATAAAGAGAGAGAAAACCTAAAAAGAAACAAACAAACAAAAAACCTTCTGGAGCTGAAAAAGTATAGTAACAGAAATGAAAACTTCACTAGATGTATTCAAAGGCAAATGTGAGGAAGCAGAAAAAAGAATCAGTGGACTTGAAGATAGAACAATGGAAATTACTGACGCTGAAAAACAGAAAAAAGAGAGAGAGAGAGAGAGAGAGAGAGAGATCAAAGAAAAGCAAACAGATTAAGGGACCTGTGTGTGGAACACCATCAAACAGAACAACATATACATCATGAGAGTCCCAGAAGAAGGAGACAGACAGAAATGAGCAGAAAGAATATTTGAAAAAATAATGGCTGAAATTTCCCAAATTTGATGAAAGACATAAACCTAAACATCCAAGAATTTCAATGAACTCCCAAGTAATTTGAACACTCACAGAAACCCACCAAGACACATTATAATGAAACTTTCAAAAGACAAAGAAAGAATCTTGAAAACAGCAAGAGAGAAGTCAGTCATTACATATAAAGGATCCTCAATAAGGTAGCTAGCTATCTCACCAGAAGCTTTGGAAGCAAGAAGACAGTGGATTGATATATTCAGAGTGCTGAAAGAAAAAAATTGTCAACTAAGAATCCTATTTCTGGCAAATCTGTCCTTCAAAGGTGAGAGAGAAATTAAGATGTTTCCAAATTTAAAAAAAGTTGAGGGAATTTGTCACCACTAGACCTGCCCTTCAAGAAATGCTCATGGGAAGGGGAGCCTGGGTGGCTTAGTCAGTTAAGCATCTGACTTCGGCTGGGGTCATGATCTCGTGGTTTGTGGGTTCAAGCCCCACGTTGGACTCTGTGCTGACAGCTCAGAGCCTGCAACCCGCTTCAGATTCTGTGTCTCCCTCTCTCTCTGCCCCTCCCCCACTCGCACTCTGTCTCTCTCTCAAAAATAAATAAATGTTAAAAAAATTTTTTAAATAAATTAAAAAAAAAATTTTTTTAAAGAAATGCTCAAGGGAGTCCTGCAAGGTGAAATGAAAAGATACTAGGCAGTAACTCAAAACTGTATGGAAAAATAAAGATCTCAATAAAGATAAATACATGGGCAATTATAAAAGCTATTGTTATTGTAACAATGGTTTGTAACTGTATTCTTTGTTTTCTACATGATTTAAAGACCAATACATTTAAAGAAAAAAGACAGTACTAGTGTGAGAGCTGGTATTACTATAACTTTAGTATGTAACTCCCAATCTTGTTTTCTACATAATTTAAGAAACTCATGCATTTAAAAAGGATTATTCGTTTAGGATTTGGGGCACACAATGTATGAATGTAATTTTGTGACAACTACCAAAAGGGGTGGGAATGAAGCTATAAAAAAGAGTTTTTGTATGTCATTAAAGTTAAGCTGCTATAAAAATCATGTAAGAGTGTTTTGACTTTAGGATGTTAAGTGAAATTCTCATAGTAATCACAAAGAAAATAGCTATAAAGAAAACGAGAAAGGGATTTATAAACGTATTACTACAAAAAAATCAACTAAACACAAAAGAAGACTGTAATATATGAAATGAAGAACAAAAAAGCTATAGGACATATAGAAAACAAACAGTACAATAACAGACGACCTTCCTTATCAGTAATTACTTCAAATATAATTGGATTAAACTCACCAATTAAAAGGCAGAGATTGGCAGAGTGGATAAAAATACATGACCTAACTATAAACTGTCTACAAGAGACTCACTTGAGATCCAAAGACACAAACAGGTTAAAAGTGAAAGGATGGAAGAGATATTCCATACAGAAAGTAACCAAAAGAGAGCCAAAGTGGCTATTCTGGTATCAGACAAAACAGACTTTAAATCAAAAAATATTACAAGACACAAAAAAGAATACTCAATATTAATAATAGATTCAATACAGCAAGAAGATACAACAATCATAAACACACATCTAATGATAGATCACCAAAATATATGAAGCAAAAACTTCACATGGGACATCTTCCAGGACAGACCATATGCTGGGCCACAAACTAAGTCTCAATAGATTCAAACAACCAATGGACTTAAACAACCAACAGACCAAAGAAAAAAGCACAAGAAAAATTAGAAAATACTTACGAGATAAAATGAAAACACAAGAAACCAAAACTAATGGGATACAGCAAAAAGTGCTGAGAGAAATTTATAGCTATGAACACTTACATTAAAAAAAAAAATAGAGCTCAAATCAACAACTTAACTCTACAACTTAAGGAATTGTTAAAAGAACAAACTAAACCCAAAGCTAGCAGAAGGTAGAAAATAAAAATTAAAGCAGAGATAATTTTTTGATAATTACTGAATGATAATTAATGAAATGGAGAAGAGGGGCACTTGGGTGGCTCAGTCAGTTGAGTGTCTGATTTCAGCTCAGGTTATAGTCTTAAGTTTTGTAGTTTTGAACCCAGCATCAGGATCTCTGCTGACAGTGCAGAGCCTGCTTTTGATCCTCTGTCTCTGTCTCTGTCTCTCTCTTTCTGCCTCACCCCCTCCCCCACAATCTCTCTCTCAAAAATAAATAAACATTTTTAAAAAAAGAACATAAAAATTGAAAAAAATCAATGAAACCAAAATTTGGTTCTTTTAAAAGATGAATAAAATTGACAAACTTTTAGTCAGACGAACCAAAAGAAAAAAAAAAAAAAAGAAAGGACTCAAATTACTAAAATCAGAAGTGAAAGTGGGGACATCACTACTGATTCCACAAAACAAAAAGGATTATAAGTACTATGGACAACTGTATGCCAAAAAGTTCAATAACCTAGACAAAATGGGCAAATTCCTTAAAACACAAAACCTACTAAGATTAAATCATGAAGAAAGAGAAAATCTAAATATACCTATAACAAATAAAGAAAATAGAATCATTAACCCAAAATCTCCCAAAAAAGAAGAGTCGTGGGCCTGAGAGTTTCACTATGAATTCTACCTAACATTTAAAGAATAATACCAATCCTTCTCAAACATTTCAAAAGAATTAAAGAGGTGGAAACACTTCCTAACCCATTCTATGAGGCCAGCATAACCCTGATGATACCAAAGCCAAAGACATTAAAAGAAAACTACAGACTAATATCTCTTAGAATTATTGATGCAAAAATCTTCAGCAAAAGGGGTGCCAGGGTGGCTCAGTCAGTAAAGCATCTACCTCTTGATTTCAGCTCAGGTCATGATCTCACGGTTCATGAGATTGAGCCCCGCATCAGGCTGACAGTGTGGAGCCTACTTGGGATTCTCTCTCCCCCTCTCTCTGCCCCTCCCCCACTTGCATGCATGCTCTTTCTCTCTTTTTCTCTTTCTCTCAAAATAAACATTTTTTTAAAAATCTTCAACAAAATACTAGCAAACAGAATTCAGCAGCATATTAAAAAGATTATACACCTTGATCAAGTAGGATTTATTCCTAGAATGCAAGGATGGTTCACCATATAAAAACTGAGCAATGTAATATGTCACATCAATAAAATGAAGAAAAAAATACCACATGATCATCTCAATTGATGCAGGAAAAAAATATCTAACAAAACTCAACATCTTTTCATGATAAAAACACTCAACAAAATAGAAATAGAAGGAAACTATCTCAAATTAATAAAAGTCATATATTAAAAAAAAAAAAAACTCACAGCCGAGTTTTTTGTTCCACAGAAACAGAGATCACCAATAGTACTGGACTACTCCTCAGCTGGCCCCTCCATGAAAGTTTGGGAAAGGAAGGGAGAATTCTTATGTTCTGATTTTAGAATTCCAAATTTAGAGTGATTAGAAAAATAAAGCAGTGTTTTTATTTCCACTAAAAAAAACCTCATAGCAAACATCATACTCAATGGTGAAAGACTGAAAGTCTTTCCTCTAAAATCAGGAACAAAGTAAGATATTTGTTTTTATTAAGTCTATTCAACATAGTACTGGAAATTCTAGCCAGAGCAATTAGGCAAGAAAAAGAAATAAAAAGTATCCAAATTGAAAAGGAAGGAGTGAAATTATTTCTGTTTGCAGACGATGTGATCTTATATGTAGAAAATCCCAAAGACTCCAAACACTCACACACACACACACACACACACACACACACACAAACACACACACACAAAGGTGTTAAGATAGATGAATTCAGCAGAGTAACAGGATACAAAGTCAACACAAAATTATAAGTTGTGTTTCTACACATAAACAATTAGCCATGTGGAAAGGAAATTACAAAAACAAATCCATTTACAATAGCACCAGAAAGAATAAAATACTTAGGAATTAACCAAAGAGGTAAAAGACTTATACAGTTAAAACTACAGAACAAGCGCACCTGGCTGGCTCAGTCATTACAGCATGTGACTTGATCTCACAGTTATGGGTTCAAGCCCCACGATGGGCATAGATTTTACTTTAAATAAATAAATAAGTAACTACAAAACATTACTTAAAGAAATTAAGGAAGACATAAACAAATGGAAACACGTCACATGTTCATGGGTTGGAAGACTTGGTATTATTAAAAAAAACGTCAGTACTACCCAAAGTAATCTACAGATTCAATGTAATCCCCATTAAAATCCTGAAGGTGTTTTTAGACAGAAATAGAAGAACTCATCCTAAAATTCACATGGAATCTCTGGGGCTGATAATAATCAAAACAATCTTGAAAAAGAAGAACAAAACTGGAGGACACATACTTCCTAATTTCTAAACTTACTACAAAGCTATAGTAATCAAAACAGTGTAGTACTGGCATAAAGAGAGACCTACAAACCAATACAATAAAGTAGAAAGCCCAGAAATAGACTCCTACATATATGGTCAAATGATTCTGACAAGGGTGCTAAGACCAGTCAATGTGGAAAAAAAAAGTCTCAACAAATGGTGCTAGGAAAATTTAACATTCACATGCAAAAGAAGGAAACTAGGTCATTACCTAACACCATATACAAAAATTAACTCAAAACGGATCAAGGACCAAAAAGTAAGAACTAAAACAATAAAACTCTTAAAGAAAACATGGGACAAAAGCTTCAACACGTTGGATTTGGCAACAACTTCAACACCAAAGGCACAGATAACAAAAGACAAAATAGATAAATTGGACTTTGCAAAAATTTTTAAATTCTATACATTGAAAGATACTATCCATAGAATAAAAAGGCAACCCACAGAATAGAAAAAAATTTGCAAATCATATAATGGATAAGGGATTAATACATAGAATACATAGAGAACTTCTAAAATTTAACAACAAAAAGGCAAACAACCCATATAAAAAGCAGACAAAGGACTCTTCTCCAAAAAAGATATAGAAATGGCCAATGAGCACACAAGAAGATGCTCAACATCACTAATCATTAGAGAAATGAAAATCAATCAAAATGACAATTGGACATCACCTCACACTCAGGATGGTTATTATCAAAAAACAAACAAATGAAAAACAAAACAAAACAAAACAGGGGCACCTGGGTGGCTCAGTCGGTTAAGCATCTGACTTTTGATTTCGGCTCAGGTCGTAATCTCACGGTTTGTGGGTTTGAGACCCATGTTGGACTCTGCACTGTCTACACGGAGCCTGCTTGGAATTCTCTCTCTCTCCCTCTCTCTGCCCCTCCCAGACTCATACTTTCTCGCTCTCGCTCTCTCTTACTCTCTCAGGAAAAAAAAAAAAGTGTTGGCAAGGATGTGGAGAAATTGGAACCACTGTGCACTGTTGGCAGTGATGTAAAATGGTAAAGCCACTGCAGAAAACATTATGGCGGCTCCTCAAAAAATTAAAAATGGAATTACCACATGATCCAGCAACTCCACTTCTAGGTCTACACCCACAAGAACTGAAAGCAGGATCTCGAAGAGATATTTGTACACCCATGTTCACAATAGCATTATATACAATAGCTAGGATATGGAAGCAACCCAAGCATCGATCGACAGATGAATGGATAAGCACAATGTGGTACATACGTTGAGTGATACTTCCCTGCTTTTCAAAAGTTTATGTGCCACTTCGCTTTTACAAAAGACCCACATTAATACTTAGTTTCACTAACTTAAAGAAATCTGAAGAGGATTTTTAATTTTACAAAAAAAAAAAAAGGCAAAAAGTAAAAACAGCATTCAGCATTTGTTTTACAGCAAGTGATTATAGAGGCAGCACCCATTCTGAACAGTGAGAGTGGCCCTGCCAAGCTCCTTCCCCAGGAAATACACTCAGCATCTCAGCATCAAGCCTCCATAGCTCTGAACTGTGTCTGTGAACACCCGTGCTTTATTGTAACTTATTTTGTGCATCCATTAGCAAGAGATGTCATAAATCCATGATCAGTAAAGCGTAAGAGGTTATTTTTGGGGTCTGGGAATGCTCAAAATATTTTTCATGTAAATTAATTGTAATTGTTTCTTCACTTTCTGACATTTCAGCTTACAAAGGGTTTCCTAGGAATGCTCTACTTCAGGCAGGAGGAGAAACTTGTATTACCTATTGTAACAAGTAATAACCAGTGAGGATGTGGAGAAATCAGAACGCTTGTGCACTGCTGGTGAAATTTTAAAATGGTATGGTCAGGGACATCTGGGTGGCTCAGTCAGTTTAGCAACTGAGTCTTGATTTCGGCTCAGGTCATGATCCAGCAGTTTGTGGGATTGAGCTCCCCTTCAGGCTTGCACTGACAACACAGAGACTTCCTGGGATTCTCTCCATCCTCTCTCTCTGCCCTCTCCTTCTCTCTCTCTCAAAATAAATAAATAAATAAATAAATAAATAAATAAATAAATAAATAAATAAATAAATAAATAAACATTTTTAAAAAATGGTATGTGAGAATGCAAGCTGGTGCAGCCACTCTGGAAAACAGTATGGAGGTTTCTCAAAAAACTAAAAGTAGAAGTACCCTATGATCCAGCAATGGCACTACTAGGTATTTATCCACGGGATACAGGTGTGCTGTTTCAAAGGGACACATGCACCCCCATGTTTATAGCAGCACTATCAACAATAGCCAAAGTACGGAAAGAGCCCAAATGTCCATCGATGGATGAATGGATAAAGAAGATGTGGTGTATATATATAATGCAGTACTACTCAGCAATCAAAAAGAATGAAATCTTGCCATTTGCAACTACGTGGATGGAACTGGAGGGTATTATGCTAAGCAAAATTAGCCAGTCAGAGAAAGACAAAAATCATATGACTTTACTCATATGAGAACTTTAAGAGACAAAACAGATGAACATAAGGGAAGGGAAATAAAAATAATATAAAAACAGGGAGGGGGACAAAACAGAAGAGACTCATAAATATGGAGAACAAACTGAGGGTTACTGGAGGGGTTGTGGGAGGGGGGATGGGCTAAATGGGTAAGGGGCATTAAGGAACCTGCGCCTGAAATCATTATTGCACTATATGCTAACTAACTTGGATGTAAATTTTAAAAAATAAAAAACAAAATTAAGAATTAAAAAAAAAGAAACCCCCCCAAAAATGGTATGGTCACTGCAGAAAATGATATATGGCAGGACCTCAAAAAGTTAAACACAAAATTACCATATGATTCCAGCAATTTTACTGGCAGGTATATATGCAAAAGAATAGAAAGCAGCCACTCAAAAAGATACTTATTCAAAAAAGTTCATGGCAGTATTATTCACAATTGCCAAAAGGCAGACAACCCAAATGTCCATCAATAGATGAATAAATTTTTTTAAGATGTTATATACATACAATTTTATTCTGCCAAAAAAAGGAATAAGGTCTAATATATGCTACAACATGGATGAATCTTTCAAATATTACACTAAGTGAAGTAAATCAGCCACAAAAGGACAAATATTGTGTGATTCCATTTATATGCAGAACCTATGACAGGCAAATTTCATAGAGACAGAAAGTAAAGTAGAGGTTACCAGGGGATGGGGGGAATGAGGAGTTACTGTGTAACAGGTCAAGAGTTTCTGTTTGGGATGATGAAAAAGTTCTGGAAATGAACAGTGGAGATGGTTGTGTGACATTCTCAGTGTACTTAATACTAATGAACTATACACTTCAAATGGTTAAAATCGTAAACTCATGTTATATATATTTTGCCATAATAAAAATACTTTTTGGGGCACCAGTGGCTCAGTGAATTAAGCATTTGATTTCAACTCAGGGTCATGATCTCATGGTTGTGAGATCAAGCCTCAAGTTGGGCTCCAAGCTGCTTGAGACTCTCTCTCTCTCTCTCTGTCCCTCCCTACTCCCATGTGCACACATGCTCACTCTCTCTCTCTCAAAATAAATAAACATTAAAAAAAAAATAAAACAGGGGCACCTCGGTGGCTCAGTCAGTTAAGCATCTGACTTCGGCTCAGGTCATGATCTCACAGTTTGTAAGAGCCCCACATCAGGCTCTCTGCTGTTAGCACAGAGCCCACTGCAGATCCTGGTTCCCTCTCTCTATGCCCCTTCCCCTCTTGTGCTCTCTCTCTCTCTCTCAAAAATAAACATTCATAAATAAATAAATAATAAAATAAATATATTTTTAACCATTTGAGGGAAAAACCAAGAATACTGAAAATTCAAATATAATAATCAAATACTAGCATGACCTGGTTAGTACAGTGTCCAAACAGAATTCCCCTTTCTCTCTCCCTCCTCCCCTTCCTTCCTTCCTTCCTTCCTTCTTTCCTTTCTTTTTTAGGTCTTTCCTTCTTTCTCAGGTTTTACAGCAAATAACTAAACATTTTGAGGAAGACAGATGCATGAGGGAATTTTAATGAGACTTTCGTTTTAAAAGGATAAATCATATTACAACAGAGACTGGCAGAATGAGGTAATCTATAGCAGGGATTATAAACAACCAGCAGGCAAAACCAAAACCCCAGAAGGTACTTCTATCTTCAGTCAAAGGGAAAATGAAGAAAGAACAAAAATACATGTGCAAGCCCCAAATTTTAAGTCCCTCAGTTCTAGGACAACTCCTTGTAACTATCTTAAAGGATAAGATGAGTTAAATAATTCAGGCAGAGCCAGTTTCACTGGCTGTGAACTACTAGGCAAGGAAACAAAGAAACATAGCCTGGATTCCATGCCAGCAAAGGTCAAGGATCACATCTTACACCATCTCTAAATGTACAGCCTACCACTCTAGCTTCCCAACGCTGCAGACACACTTTGTGGGAAATCAGTTTAAAACTCTCATGGTCCTCAATAGGTAGTTAAGTTCAGATTTCCCAGCCTAATATCTCATAGAAAGAACAAGCCAGTTTCATCCATGTTCTTCTGCTGATTACTGCTCAACTATTTCACATCTCCAAGAAAAAGGTTATGGCCAAAGAAAAATGTTTGCATTCTTTAGCCTTTCACTTGATTTGACAAGGATCATCTATAAACCAAACTTTAAGAAATCAGGATAGACCTAACTTACTAATGATTCTTTAAAAAAAAAAAATCATAATGTCACCGTTATGATTATAACTGGCAGAAATGGTCTCCTAAGATGCATTCCAGCTCTAATTAAAACAGGGCTGTCCCAGAGCTCCCACTTAATTTTAATTTATATTAAAATAACTCAGAAGAGCTATTCGATATATTGAACAACCACCTTAAATCCAGTTGGTTAAATGTTAGCATCTTCCCTTTCCATTAGCCATAGGTTTAAGATGGATAATGTGCTGAGGGAGAGAGGCAGCCCAAGTTACCAACACAAGTGGCCTTTTTTCAGGCCAAAGAAATTGTTTTCTAAAAATGAAATTATGCTGTACTTAGTCAAGCTATTTAAAAGATGGAGTGCTAAAAAGATTCTGTCTATCAATAACCGTATCAGTGGAACTAATCAAAACTGTAAGAACAGCATCTAAAAACTGATTTTAATCAATGTTGAAGAGATTGAACTCCCACAGCTTTTCACTTAATTATACCGAGGATCTGAAAGCTGGAAGAGATTCCAAATATTCTGACAGCTCTTCCACTTCATTCAGAGTTCTCTGGACTACTCTATGCAGAAACAGGACCACTGTTTCACTCCGCTCACTCAGCTTTACTTTTGTTAAAGCACTTACTACAACCTGACATTACATGATATAGTCACATGTTTACTAGTTACTATCCCTCTCCCACCAGAATATCACCTCCATAGCAAGAGGCCCTGTGTGTTTGCTCTTATATCCCACCGCATCAACAACAGCACTTGGCACAGACCAAGCCTTTAGTAACTACTGTATCTGTTTACTGACTGACTGAATAATTCTTGCCCAATACCCTTTTATTTGATAATTTGAGGCCCAGAGGAGTAAAATGACTTGTGCAAGGTCATTAGGCTAACTAGAGGGAAAGCCACACTTAGAACCAGGCCTCTCAAATCCCAGTCATCCCTCCAATGTCAATGCAATTATGCCACTTTGCTTTTGATGGCTTTCCATTACCTTACAAAAAAAAAAAAGTCAGCACTCCTTACCTTTTTCAAATCTCTCCAAATTGTGCCTGACCCACTTTTCTAGTGCTATTTCTGCCACTCCTTTTCACGCCATATGTTCCTGCTACCTCAATATACCATGGCTTCCATGCTTACCTTTCCATCTCCTCCCCATCTATCCAAATTCTCCCCACCCTTCAAGACCCAGCTCAATTATCACTTCCTCTGTAAGCTTCCTCCTTATCTTTCTTTATCCTTCGTCACCAGAATATTCACTTCTTCTTCTCAGTTCCCATGGCATTTTGACCTATTGGAGCACACTTTACATTCTGCATTGTCTTTCTTCTTTATTAGACTGTGAGTTCTTCATTTTTTAAAATATTTTTTTAATTTTATTTTGAGAGAGAGTATGAGCAGGGGAGGGGCAGAGAGAGAAGGAGAGAGAGAGATCCCAAGCAGGCTAAGGTGAAGTACATGTAACCGACTAAGCCATCCAAGCACCCAGCGAGTTCTTCATTTTTATATTTACTAGCAACTCCATAGTGCCTGATATAAACAGCTGATCAAGGGGAAAAGGAAGGAATACAGGGGAGGTGTGCTACCCTTCTATGCTCAGTATGACTCCCAATGTAACAACACCCTCCCAGCATCCCAACTGGCTGCCCCAACGACAAAGGACAAAAGTTAGCTACAGGTAAAAAAAGGGAGGTGACATTAAACAAGACAGCACATGGGAGTGCCTGGGTGTCTCAGTCAGTTGGGTGTCTGACTCTTGGTTTTAGCTCAGGTCATGATCTCATGGTTTGTGAGTTCGAGCCCCGTATTGGGCTCACACTGGCAGTGCAAAAGCCTGCTTGGAATTCTCTCCTCTTCTTTCTGCCCCTCCCCTGCTCATGCACACATGGGCGCTGTACTCTATCAAATAAATAAATAAATAAAATAAACAAACAAACTTTAAAACAATGACAGCACATGAAATCAGCTAGTGAAATGTAGAACACAAATTATATTACATTGTTCTGCAATAATGTAAAAAATGCTACCTTCTTTTCTTAAGTTAACTCTGCAACAAAGTTATTAATACTTTTGCATTCAAGTAATCTGCACTCCCCCAACCTTTGTTCTTTTCATGCTTTACCCATGGTGCCCAGCCCAGGGTGTGTATTCAAGGCATGTCTGCTGACTAAAGATAAACTGGGTTTCCAATGACTCAGGCTGGATGGGATGTGGGTGGTCATGGTGCTTGTAAAAATTAATGATAGGATACTTCATTTAGAATGAAGTAGAGGGACAGGAGGGGGGTGGGTACTTTTCACACCCAGCACTCAGGTCAATTTCAGACCCAAAGGGAAGTGGCACATTGCATGCAGGTGGATACTACCTTACTATCAAAGCTGGAGGAAGGAATGTTTCCTCCTCCCCCTCCCCAACAGCCCAGCCACAGACGGGTAGTCACAATTCAGCCGATGAGAAGCCACTATACTTCCAACTCCCAGTTTACTCCAGTGGACTTTTACTTCATAATTGTCCCTCCCAACACCTCCCTTTCCTCTATGAAAGAGCAGTCCTCTGCTTTGTTCTCCAGTCTTGCCCATGGTACTGCCATAGCTTCCATGTCCCAGACTACAATTCTCTGCTATTGCCAAATAAACACATCCTTTGTTGGTAAAATAAATGGCAGTTTTATTTTTTAAGGTCAACTAATTTTTCATTAAACTTCATACCAGAAGGCATTGTTACTTATTTTGGCCTACTCAAAGGTAACCATTAACAGATTGCGATCTTGTTTTGTTTCTTTATATCTAGGATCAACCGTTTTTTTTTTTTTTTAACAGACAAAATGCATAGAAAGATGGTAATTGGGAAATATTTTTATAAGCCAACCCTCTGGAAGTAAACCTGTATCTTCTTTCAACCTCCACACCACCCCTACTAGCTAGTATGGATGATGAGATTAATTGAAATGTCAGGGGTTCCCTGACAGTCATTGTTCACTAGTTGTCATTAGGTCACTGGTAACAAACTGATAGTGACTTAGAACTGTGTGGGCCAAAAAGAAAGACTAGACCTGAAGGTGCATAAAGTGAACATCTTTAGGATGTTAATTTGAGCTGCCCATGCTGATCAAGAAACAAAAATCTTAACTAGAAATAATAAAGACAACAAATTTGGTCCCAAGGTTTTCTTCTTTTTTATTGCTGCCAATTAAAGACCAGTATGTTTGATTCATCACATCAATAAAAGAAAGGACAAGAACCATATGATTCTCTCAATAGATGCAGAGAAAGCATTAGACAAAATACAGCATCCTTTCTTGATAAAAACCCTGAAGAAAGTAGGGATAGAAGGAGCATACCTCGAGATCATAAAAGTCATATATGAATGACCCAACGCTAATATCATCCTCAATGGGGAAAAACTGAGAGCTTTCCCGCTAAAGTCAGGAACAAGACAGGGATGTTCACTCTCGCCACTGTTATTCAACATAGTATTGGAAGTCTTAGCCTCTGCAATCAGACAACACAAAGAAATAAAAGGCATCCAAATCGGCCAGGAGGAGGTCAAACTTTCACTCTTCGCAGATGACATGATACTCTATATGGAAAACCCAAAAGATTCCACCAAAAAACTGCTAGAATTGATTCACGAATTCAGCAAAGTTGCAGGATATAAAATCAACACACAGAAATTGGTTGCATTTCCATACACCAACAATGAATCAACAGAAAGAGAAATCAAGGAATCAAACCCATTTACAGTTGCACAAAAAAACATAAAATACCTAGGAATAAATCTAACCAAAGAGGTGAAAAATCTATACACTGAAAACTATAGAAAGCTTATGAAAGAAATTGAAGAAGACACCAAAAAAATGGAAAAAGATTCCATGCTCCTGGGTAGGAAGAACAAATATTGTTAAAATGCCAATACTACCCAAAGCAATCTACATATTCAACACAATCCTTATCAACATAACACCAGCATTCTTCACAGAGCTAGAACAAATAATCCTAAAATTTGTATGGAACTAGAAAAGACCCCAAATAGCCAAAGCAATCTTGAAAAAGAAAACCAAAGCAGGAGGCATCACAATTCCAGACTTCAAGCTATACTACAGAGCTGTAATCGTCAAGACAGTATGGTAGTGGCACACAAACAGACACTCAGATCAATGGAACAGAATAGAGAACCCAGAAATGGACCCACAAATGTATAGCCAACTAATCTTTGACAAAGCAGGAAAGAATATCCAATGGAATAAAGACAGCCTCTTCAGCAAGTGGTGCTGGGAAAACTGGACAGCGACATGCAGAAGAATGAACCTGGACCACTTTCTTACACCATACACAAAAATAAACTCAAAATGGATGAAAGACCTCAATGTAAGACAGGAAGGCATCAAAATCCTCGAGGAGAAAGCAGGCAAAAACCTCTTTGATCTTGCCCGCAGCAATTTCTTACTCAACACGAGTCCAGAGGCAAGGGAAACAAAAGCAAAAATGAACTACTGGGACCTCATCAAAATAAAAAGCTTCTGCACGGCGAAGGAAACAATCAGCAAAACTAAAAGGCAACTGATAGAATGGGAGAAGATATTTGCAAATGATATATCAAATAAAGGGTTAGTATCAAAAATCTACAAAGAACTGATCAAACTCAACACCCAAAAAACAAATAATCCAGTGAAGAAATGGGCAAAAGACATGAATAGACACTTCTCCAAAGAAGACATCCAAACAGCCAACCGACACATGAAAAAATGCTCAATATCACTCATCATCAGAGAAATACAAATCAAAACCACAATGATGGCTCACCTCACACCTGTCAGAATGGCTAACATTAACAACTCAGGCAACAATAGATGTTGGCGAGGATGCGGAGAAAGAGGATCTCTTTTGCATTGTTGGTAGCAATGCAAGTTGGTGCAGCCACTCTGGAAAACATATGGACGTTCCTCAAAAAACTAAAAATAGAACTACCCTATGACCCAGCAATTGCACCACTAGGCATTTATCCACGGGATACAGGTGTGCTGTTTCAAAGGGACACATGGACCCCCATGTTTACAGCAGCACTATCGACAATAGCCAAAGTATGGAAAGAGCCCAAATGTCCATCGATGGATGAATGGATAAAGAAGATGTGGTATATATATACAATGGAATATTACTCGGCAATCAAAAAGAGTGAAATTTTGCCATTTGCAACTACGTGGAGGGAAATGAAAGGTATTATGCTAAGTGAAATTAGTCAGAGAAAGAACAAAAATCATGACTTCACTCCTACGAGGACTTTAAGAGACAAAACAGATGAACATAAGGGAAGGGAAACAAAAATAATATAAAAATAGGGAGGGGGACAAAACAGAAGAGACTCATAAATATGGAGAACAAACTGAGGGTTATTGGAGAGGTTGTGGGAGCGGGGGTGGTCTAAATGGGTAAGGGGACTAAGGAATCTACTCCTGAAATCATTATTGCACTATATGCTAATTTGGATGTAAATTTTAAAGAAATTAAATTAAATTTTTAAAAAAAGAGGAAGTCAGGAAGATTCAAAGCATGATAAGGATTCAACACACCATTGGTGACTTGAAGATGTGTGGGTGTGGGGAAGGCACATGATGAAGACACTCTAGAAGCTGAGAAAGGCCCTGAATGACAGCCAACAAAGAAACAGGAACCTCAGTACCACAACCAGTAGGACTAGATTCTACCAGAAATGTGAATGAGCTTGGAAGTATATTATTCCCTAGACTCTCCATCTAAGAGCCCAAAGTGGCTAATATCATCATTTTTGGCTTTGTGAGGCGCTAAGCAGCGAATCCAATTGAGCCTGCTCAGACATCTAACTTACAGAACTCTGAGATAATAAATGAGTGCTGTTTTAAGTTTGAAAAAAAAAAAAGACCAATATGTTCATAAAACTGACAAGAAACCCACATTCTGGGGCCATGGCTTTGTACCAGCCAACTCTGGCTACTTCTTCCTCAACTGGAACATCAGGAGCTTTCAGGGTTAGAAGAGAAAAACTAACACCTCATAGCTATTTCTTCAAAACATAGGCTAAGTAAGCACTTTCTCTTCATTTTAGCTCTTTTCCTCCCCAAAAGTATACAGCCTCAAAATCTTGCTGCTTTGCCCATCAAGGTTTATTCAACACTATCTGAAATTTTTGTAATAAGTACATTTTAAAAGGCCTTTTTAATGAGCACCGTCTTATTTATCTGAGTTACAATGGTTAATGTCTAATATCTTAATGTGTTTTTCTCAGAAGTAAATAAAGCTATAAGGCCTCTGACCTATAGAGGAAGCTAAAACTGAGTCTAAAAATCAACATTATAAGCAAAACAAACTCTCCCGCCTATGTATGTATGCATGTGCATACAATCACACACAAATTGGCATTAACACCTAATATATAATAACTCAAGAACAGATCTTGCAACTTAATGATAATTGCAAGCACTAAATGGTCCTCTAACAGTTCAAAGAGCTCCATCTTCCAGAGCACCTAACCTATTAGCAAGAAGAGATTACAGACAACGGAAAGAACTCAGCTCAGTTACTTAACCTCTGAACCTTAGCCTTCTCATCTGTAAAATGAGGGGCTGGTCTAGAACAGTGCTGAGCAGTAGAATGCAAGCCACAAATGTGAACTGGATATACACTTTTTAATTTTCTAGTAGGCACATTTAAAAAAGCAAAAAGAAACAGGTAGAATTAATTTTAATAATGTTTTATTCAATCTAACATAGCTAAAACTTTCCTTCAACATATAATCAACATTTTGAAAGTATTAATGATGTATTTTACATTCATTTTTCATACCAAGTATTTGAAACCTACCCCACATCTCAATTTGGACAAGCCACATTTCAAAGGCTCAACAGCCACATGGGACCAGTGGCACCATATGAGACAGCACAAATCTAGATGATCTTTGAATTCCTCTCAATACTGGACGTAATTTTAACAAAGGGGAGAAGAGATGTATACATCAAAGTAGACCTAGAAAAACTGTAAGTTTTTAAATTCAGTGAAGTTGGATCTGTAAACAACTGAGTAGGTGGTGTGATCTACTACTTGCAGACTTAACCTGTTCACGTTACCATAGCCACCATCCTACAAACCTACAGAGAGATTAAGCACATTCAGGACAGCGTACAACTGCTTAATGAATGAGACTTCTAGAAAATCCTAACTATGAAAAAACAACTGTTAAAATGAGACTTCAACAGAAACAACACAAGAAAAATAACTGACAACCATGTTATCTTCCACATATTAAGATAATGCTATGAAACACAATTTGCACATGCTTTTGGAATTATTTCTCTAATTACTCAACATCCACTGTTCTAGAAAGAGTCACGCTGCAACTCTCACACTGCCTTGCTTATTAGTCCCTTTGTGATCAATGATCTGCCTTCGCCAGATGGCCAGTCTGGGTTAAGACTACAATATGAGATCAGAGAACAAAGCAAAGCTAACTGGCCTTCCCAGGAACTGAACCTGTGACCCTGACCTCATTATCTCTAGAAAATAGTTAACCCCTCACAAACGTGCCTGGGCAGCTGCATCATAAATAGTGCCAACAAAGTCCACTGCGGCGTCTGTCACAATACTCTGGTAGAGAAAAAGTCGCTCTAAATTTATGAAGAACTTTGCAAAATGAAGAAAATCCTGCATGCTTCCTTTAAAGTAGTCTGGAGTTCAGCAGCAGTGTCTTACTAGCTCTGCTGGATCAGTCATGAGCTTCCCTGAGAACATCAGCTGCGGCCCCCACGTAAGACCACACATGGCTCTATTAAGGGGGTTCAGTTGTACTGATGTTTCCTCTCCCAAAATCAGTGAGCTTGTCCTTTCCTTTCTATGTCTCCTATGTGAGGAAACCATGGGTTAACAACTATATACAAGAATTTTCACAGATTATTTATTGAATCCAGCTTATCTCAGATTTAAATAATAACCAAATTTCTCTATTGCATCCCCTCCCTGCCTGCTCCCCTTTCCCTCTTAGTGCCAGCCAATCCCTCACCAGGTGAGTGGGGTGAGGCCAGTGGACTTCTGGGTGCATTGTTCTTACCTTCCCTGGTAAAAGCCCAACACCTTTTTAGTAAATTGTCCTTCCTTTCTTGTTATTGAGAATAATAACTCTTAGCAGCTGCTTCTTGCTCTTAAATTCTAACAACCTGTCTCTAACGAGCTCAGTACTTACTTCTGATTTAAATATTTCCCTGAAGTGTTTCAGGGACGCTGTTTCTGTATCTTTTCCTTAAACATTTAATATTTAACACAGTACCAGTTTCAGAAGCAAGTTTATCGAAATTTCCACTTAAGCTTCATAGCAGGCTTTTGAAAAATTCTACAAACATCTGGAAGAGCCGGTGAAGATTTTTAAATCTGACTGAAAATATTCATTGTCACATTTCAAATGGAATCACCTTTCCACATGCAAACTTACTACAATATAAAAGCTATGACATATGGTTGGGCTATTTGGCTTCTTAAATGTTTCTGATAACATGTCTCTAGAAGACATTCAACATCTTTTAAAGGTTTTTTCTCCATTTGTTTTATTTCCACAAAGTTACTTCAGAATTTTTTTAATTTATGGATTAAGAGTCTATAATCCTGCACTTCTCATACATCTGTGGAAATCACACATATATGTAAATCTAATATATGCATATGTATCTGCCTCAAAGCTACTAGTATAAATAGTAAATAGTATAAATAAGTTGATTTTGCTCTTCTTATCTCCAAGGATTTTCACATCAAGAATAATAGTACTATCAAAATGTTGTACACCTAAAACTAATAACATTGTATGTCAATTATACTTAAAAAAAACAAAAACAAAAACATAGAACAGTGCAAAATATAATGGTAACCAAGTTTAGTATCGAATTACAACAACCATTCAATAGCTGGAATGTTTCTTGATGCTCACAGAAACTATACCAATTCACTGAAGGGTCAAGTGTTAGACAATAGGAATAACTTAATAAATTAAACATAAGACATAAACTTACTAAATATGGACACATTTCATTAGGGGAAAAACCATTTCTTGAGGGCTAACCTAAGGATGAAATCTGATACTGAACAATAAATAAAATAATATATTCACTTTTATCTCATCTTAACAGAAAATGAAGACTGAGGAACAGAAATGTATGGATTTTCAAACCACATAAATAAACCATGAAACTGCTGTTCTTTGTCTAATATATCAACATGATCTACACAAACTCTGATTTTAAAATTATCAGATCTGAATAGACTAACATCAATTCAACAAATAAACTATTTAAACATACAGTTAAAAGTTTAAAGCTCCATGTACACAGACACTAAAATGCAAAAGGAACATAATTTTATATACCTTTAAGTACCTGGTAGTCATCTTATTTATAAAAGACACTCCTACATGTCAACAGCAGTAGGCAAACCAGACCCTACAAGAGTCTGAATCTGTAAGATGTAAATGTGAAAGAAATAGTGAAATCTGCTTTTCTATTGTCATTTAAAATCATCTATTCGTAAATTCTCAGTACTACTTATAAAACATATTCCCTTATGGCATTCTTTCTTTCTGACAATATTTTTAAAAGAGGAAATTTCCAGAAATAAAATAAAATACTGCTAAAAATTAAGAAGCACTTGCAAAGAACTAAAATAAAAAAAAATTAATAGGGCATTTAGTTGTGCTTCCTTTCAAGTACTTTACAAAATAAATACTTTAACTGCCCAGTGATTTTGAGACAAATCAATATACTATAAAATACTCTTGCAGCTCTTAAGTCTTCATTCTGTGCCTTAACAAAAGCTGGCATTCATTCGTAATGAAGTCTTTTTATAGTTGCACAGCTATTTCATGTCTCTTTTGAAGACATATTAAACCTTTGGGTGCTCAATAAAACTGACCAATTAATTGACTTTATCGTAAAAACCTGAGAAGCTATTCCCAAATATTTACATCAAAGAGCAGACAAAGTCAAAATGAATTACTAGTCTATCCAATGTTTTCTTACTTGACTAAGTTGAAAATTTTCTTCAAGTGGGTCCTTTCAAAGGAAACCACAAAAGATGTACCACAAGGGGTAAATTCTCGATACTGACATTCAAATTTACATAAAAGGAATGATGTATCTACAGAAATCATTGTGACATATCAGAACAGAGTGTGAGGGGCAAGGCAGCAGAGAACTTTGGGGTCAAACAGAACTCAGTGTGAATTCTTGCTTCATCTCTACTAACCTTATGACCTTGGGCAAATTAATAAAACCTCTCTGAGTCTTAATCTCAATTATCAAATGGAAACACAAGGCCAAATTACAGGCTGCTCTGAGCACTAAATTAGATAACATATATAAATAGACTGCTTACCACAGTACCTAAATCATAATAAATACTCAATAAATAAATGCAATTACTAAGAAATGTTTAAGAATCTATTTTCAGTGTAATTTAATATTCAAATTCCAACTGGTGTAAATTATTAAAAGGAAAAATACAAAGATTCATTAGCAGATTTTTCTTTCATTTAACCTGATCATCCATTACGTTAGTGCTTTTCAAACTGCAGGTCCTAGCCCATTAATGGAATCTAAAATCATTTAGTGGTTCTTAACTAGCATCTTTAAATAAGATAGAATAAAAATATAAGAATGCATTGCACATCAGAAGTCTAAGCATTGATTCATGAGGTCCTTTAAACATACTTGTAATGTGTCTGTATACTAGATGGCAATATAAAATTCACCTCTTACTGTACAAAAAACATTAAAATCCACTGCTTTATAATAATGAAAATAAAAATAAGTCGAAGCTGAATGCTTCGTGTGTTCTAGACCTTGTGCTAAACACATACATGATTTCATGTGATCCTTCCAAAAACCCAATAAGGTAGGTACTATTACTTCCACCATTCTACCGATGAGGAAACTGAGACTTAGAGACATTAAGTCACTTGTCAAAGATGCAGTGCTATTAACTGGTAAATCGAGGGTTCAAATTTAGTCACCTGACTCCAGAACCTTCAGTAAGTACTAGGTTGTGAAACATAGGTTTTCCTAATATAAAAGTTATTCAAAAAGTAGATTTTTTCATGAAGCCTAATTTGATAGTGATTTTCTGGAGTACAGTATATCCTGAAAAAGGCAGTGTGACTCAGAGGTGAAAACACTAGGCATGAGATCCAGCTTCTGTCCCTGGCATTGCTGCTTCAGTGGCAAGGAGTTGGCAAGTCATTTAATCTCGCTGTGTCTGGATTTCCTCACCTACAAAACGGGAATGATAATATCTGGCCTGCCTCCCCATAGGCCACTGTGAGAAAGTATATGTACATACAACAAGTGAAATACTCTATGGTGCTACTCAGTTATCTGAGATGATCACTGATACCACCCAAGGGGCCTCACTCTTCATGGAAACATACATCAAATATGATCAAAAAAGGAAGGTTACCAGGCTTTTATAAACTGTATGTGGAAACATTCTGCACAGTTTTGACACATAGCAAGCCTTCAGTAACTGTTCATTAAACTAAAAGAACTAATTCAATCTGTATACATATTTTATCCATTTGTATTTTATTTTTCATCGATTCATTCTTTCCATAACTATTTAAGTTTATTTATTGAGAGACAGAGACAGCACCAGCAGGGAATGGGCACAGAGAGAGGGAGAGAGAGAATCCCAAGCAGGTCCCGCATCTTCAGCGTGGAGCCCAACCTGCGGCTCGAACCCATGAACTGTGAGATCATGACCTGAGCTGAAACCAAGAGCTGGCTGTTTAACCAACTGAGCCACACAGGCACCCCTCTTTCCATAACTATTTATTGAACACCTACTCTATGCCAAATTCGAAATGTGGACTACAAACAAAGACTATAAACTGTCCCTTGCACTGGAGAATTTCACATTAATTTCAATTAATTTTTGTAAAATACAATTTCTTCATCTAGCAATAATAATAGCTTATAGTTATTGTAGTGCTTGATAGTTTAGAAAGAATTATGTGAGCTTTTGTTTCCTGCACCAACTGCCTAAGTATGTCAAGTCAGTATTACTATTTACTGACTCCAAATTCAGTGCTAAGTACGGTCTTTAGAGTGAAAGTTTCTCGATGTCAGAAGTGACCATAAAAATAAGCTTTTGAAGAAAATACATTTTAATACGGGAAAGGGGCAATCTAGTAGCATGATTTTTCTTTCCTTCACATTTGAGAGTTGAAGTAATCTATAGTGCAAACATATCACCTACAGAAGATGCATTTTTCAAAATGTTTCTTTAAAAACTGTGGCTTTGAAATTTCTTCTACAATTTTCTGTTGAATATATTGAACCAGGATTCAGTTTCCTCATAGAATAAAGGAAGCAATAGTGTAGGTGTGTTTCCTTTGTTGACATTTTAAAATTACTCAAAATTGTTGTATTCAGATTTCAAAGTCACATACAATACCAAATAATTGTTAGCCATTTTATACACAATTTAACAACTAGGATAGGTAATTTTTACAGGTGAACACCAATTTACTGACAACTTAATGAACTGAAATTTGCTACACGGTATTTACTAAGACCCGTTTACTAAAATTGCCTTATTCTTTGTATTCTAACCACTCCCTCTTCATCACCACCACCCCCAACATACTCACACTCCCTCACCTACACCAGATCAGTTTCTGGGCCATTATTCGTAAAACCATATTAAAATTTCACAACACATGGTCCTAGTTACTAGGTTCCCCCCCCCACACCCCCCTCCACCTGAGCCAATGTGTCTTTATATACACATTCTCTCTGAAAATCCAGAATTCAGACAATATTACGATGCCTCTTTTCTGAGAACAACAAACATAAAATGTAAACGTTTGCCTTTCTGTTTACTGATAACCATGAATAAAAACCCATACCCCACCTACCGTATCCGTAGGGTTAGGAGGTCCAATCTCACCACTACAGAGCTCTGCAAGAAATGACGGTTACAGGACCAGGAAAACCATCTCAAGAACGCCTGGGAGAAGATAAGGAAAACACATTTTACACCACTGGCACTGTGCAGTCTCCCGGCTCCAGCCCTTGGTAAACAGGGAGAACCTTTGTCTTGCCTCAGCCATCAAACTGGTGGCTCATCAGAATTGGGGCAACAAGAGTTTGTGCGAAATGGCTTGGCAGAGGTTAAACAAAGCAATGCAGCTCCGGCGTGGGGAGAGGGCTGAGCACGGTCAGCGTCCGAGATCGCAGACGGCGAGGTCTCGCTGTGCCCCCTTCGCAGCTGGGACCCGACCCTGGGACCCCGGGACCCCGGGACAGGATGCCGCGGCGCGGGAAGGAGAGAGGGAATTAGAAGATCCCACGCTCTCGGCAAGTTCCCGGGGCGCAGCCCGTCCGCAGGTTCCCTCGCGTGAGATCCAAAGCGGCGCACACCCTGCGCCGGTTCCTTGGGGAGGGTCCGCATCGTACACGCGGGGACACCGCCCCAAATTCCACCGGCCGGCCACACCGAGCCCACGCCCCCAGGGCAAGAGCAAGGTCGGGAATCCCGGGGCGTCGCGGGGGTGCAGCCCGGGGGGTCGCGAGTGCAGGGGGAGAAGCCCGCCCGCTGCCCCCATTGTCTGGCTCTGGCCGCGGGCCGACAGGGCGCTCACCTGAGTCCCCGCCTGGCTCCGTGGCTGGCAGAGCGATTGGACGGCGACCGGCGGTCCCGCGCGGGCGGCGGACGCGACCCAGCCAGCGGCTGCCCCGCAGCACGGGCAACCTCCGCAGCAGCACCAGCAGCGCACCCGCCCCTCAGGCGGCCGCGGCCTCCATTGCTCTCCCCGCCGCCGCCACCGCGCGGCACTGCGCGCCCGGCCCCGCGCGGCGTGGTCACGTGCTCCGCCGGCGCCTCGGGCGCTCGGACCCGCGCCGCCGCCCCGCCCGGTTTCGCCCTGGACCGCCGGCCGCCGCCGGGCACCCGGCGCCCGAGTTCTCGCCCCCGCAGGGAAAGGCGCGCGCGGGACAGCTCCTCTCCCTGGAGGTGCCCAGACAGCGGGAGCCGGCCAAGGGAAGGGTTTGGGATTGGTGAACGCCTTGCCTTCCCAGCACTGCAGGGGATGGCTCGAGGGGCCGCTGAACGCGTGGGGGTCTGAGGTTGCTGTTGGGGGCTCACAGGGAAGCTCGCGTGGGGTGAGAGCCCGGGACCATCAGTCACCACCCCGCCGCGGGCAAAGCAGGCCCCTGGTTAACTGGGTGAGCCGGAGACTAATGCGAGCCACCTGGATTCCAGAGGGAGTTTACCACTACCCCCAACACCGCCCCCGCCCCCGCCGCAGAGGCCCAACCGTGAGAGAGAGCACTGGGACTCCTGAAAGTCAAGCAAGTTGAAAGATGCCACACGAAATAGAAAGGTTCAAAATTGCTTTGCTGAGCCTCTGTACATCAGAACAGAGTGACATTGATTTTAGTTATTGTCCCCAGCCATAATGAAATTAAATCTTGAATTTGATATTTTAAGGAAGCTATGTTAACTTTTCGTCTTGTGTCGTAACTGGGAACACAGACTTTTTCTCCATACTTTTTTTTTTTTTTAGTTTATTTATTTTGAAAGAGACAGAGAGAGAACGAGCAGAGGAGGAGCAGAGAGAAGGGGGACAGAGGAGCCAAAGTGGAATCTGAAGCAGGCTCTGTGCTGACAGCGAGAGCCAGATGTGGGGCTCCAACTCATGAACAATGAGATCATGACCTGAGCCAAATTTGGATGCTTAACTAACTGAACCACCCAGGCGTCCTTCTCCATACTTTTTGCTTTAACTTTAAGTGGAACCCGGAAAGCATTTTCTAGTGATCTTTTCCTTCACTATACATGCAAAGATGCTAAAAATAATTTAGTATCATTATAAATCAGGAAATTGGAAACAAAGCAAAAAAAAAAAAAAAATCCTCTGTGACAAAAGATGACAGGTAACCCTAATCAGGTACTTGATATTGAGTGAGATGTCCCAATGCCAAAAACAGGACTATTGATTGTAATGTATGTGCATAGCTTTGAAGAATAAATCTGCATGTTGCTTTATCGACTGGGTTTTTCTAAACTTTTTAATTACCAGCATGAAATATAGTTGTGTATTTTTGTGAATATAGGTTTCACTCAGTTGTTCAATGTTTGCATATTCCAAATGATGCCTGCTTAATTCCAAATAAACATAATGAAGAATTTTACAAAGGACTCAGCAAGTTTCTTCTGATTTGAGGATCACCATAGTGTACACCTGAAACTAACACTGTTAACTAAACTGGAATAAAAAAAAAATCCAATTTGATCCAAGAGCACTAGGAGTTCTCAGCCAAAAATTTGTGCTGGACATATAACTGAGGCCTTTTTCTAGACATATTTAGTCTCGCCAACTACCTGAAAACATAATCTATAAAAATTCATATTTACATAAGCCAAGTGTAGATCTACTGTCTTTTAATTTTACAGGGCAAGTTACCCAAATTATACAGCCTTCAAATATTGAAAGAGTTCTAGAGAATTTATGCTCATGATAGAACTTTCCAGTTGGACTTTGTGTCTCATGGCCTCAGAAATCAGAAGCTATCATGGCACCACTTTTGACAGATGCTTTTTTTTCCCTCAGTATTCCTTTGTTTCAAGTTTCTGTTTAAATTTTAGTTAGTTAACATATAGTTAGTTAATGTTGGTTTCCAGAGTAGAATTTAAGTGATTCATCACCTACCTATAACACCCAATGCTCATGACAAGTGCCCTCCCATCACCCATTTAGCCCATCCCCCATGCACCTCCCATTCAGCAATCTTCAGTTTGTTCTCCGTATAGTCTTTTATACTTTGCCTCCCCCTCTTTTTTTCTTCCTCCCCCTATGTCCAACTGTTTTGTTTCTTAAAATCTACATATGAGTGAAATCATATGGTATTTGTCTTCCTCTGATTTATTTCACTTAGCATAATACACTCTAGCTCCATCTATGTCATTGCAAATGGCAAGATTTCACTCTTTTTGATGGCTGAGTAATATTATATGTATTTACCACATCTTCTTTATTCATCAGTTGATGGACATTTAGGCTCTTTCCATAATTTGGCAATTGTTGATGGCACTGCTATAAATATTGGGTGCATGTGCCCCTTAGAATCAGTATTTTTTTTTAATTTTTTAATGTTTATTTATTTTTGAGAGAGAGACAGTGTGGGAGCGGGCAAGGGGCAGAGAGAGAGGGAGGCACAGAATCTAAGCAGGCTCCAGGCTCTGAGCTATTGGCACAGAGCCTGATGCGGGGCTCAAACTCACAGACCGTGAGATCATGACCTGAGCTCGAGTTGGACGCCCAACTGACTGAGCCACCCAGGTGCCCCAGAATCAATATTTTTGTATCCTTTGGGTAAATACCTAGTAGTGCAATAGGTGAGTCATAAGGTAGTTCTATATTTAACTTTTTGAGGAACCTCCATACTGTATTCCAGGGTGGTTCCCTCACTTTTCAAACACATTGTTTGAAAATCATAGTTCGTACATATGGGGCTAATAATATTGTGACACGTCAAACCAAGTATTAGCCCACTCTTCCACTTTTGAAATAGCTGCCTGTCAGTTAAGACATAGATTTTCAGAGACCCTAATACAATACAAAAGATGCAGAACATTTGGAAATTTTTAAACATTTAACCACTTAACTGCTATATTAGAGGTTATGGAAAGGATGTGCAAAAGAGATTATATGGTTAAATCAGTAATTCTTGGCTGTGAGTAATTTTGCCCTCTAGGAGACATTGGCAGTGTCTGGAGACATTTTTGGTTGCCAGAACCTAGTGGGGAGAGGCCAGGGATGCAGCTAAGCCTCCTACAATGCACAGGACAGCCCCCACAATCAAGATTTATCTAGTCCAAAATGTCAATAGCACCAAGGTTAAGAACCCCTAAGTTAAGACGATTGACTTCCAAAGCCTCTTGATTCTATACTCCATCATGTTTGCTTATCAACCCTTTCCATGTACATTAACATCAAATTTTCTTAGTGCTCAGTAAAGAAGTACCATAACAAAGTCTTTCACTGAGTGAAGAGACTAATGAGCTGAGTGGGACAAAAGCAGTTATGCAAATAAAAGTCATTTGGATAATAAATAAAGAAAAAAGATAGGAAAAAACTAAAGTAGTAGAAATATTGTGGTGTGGGAGGATCTTAACTGTCCTTGTGACTTTTTTAGAGCCCTGTTGGATCTTCCCAATAGCCTTGACCTCCAAAATGAAAAAACTGAAGTATACCATCATTTTGAAAGTTTCCATTAAACAGGAATAAGGTTAGTAATTCCTTCCTGACCACTCCAGGGGATGAGCTGTTGTGAATATTTAGAATTCAATGTGAGTGAGATGGACTTATTTAGATGGCTCAGAGGGGTGCCTGGGTGGCTCAGTTGGTTGGGCAACCGACTCTGCTCAGGTCATGATCTCACAGTTGATGAATTCAAGCCCCTTGTCGAGCTCTGTGTTGACAGCTCAGAGCCTGGAGCCTACTTCAGATTCTGTGTCTCCCCTCTCTCTACCCCTCCCCTGCTCACGCTCTGTGTCTCTCTGTCTCTCAATAATAAATAAACATTTTAAAAAATTTTAAATGGTTCAGAAGTCAGAAAATAGCTTCCGGGTTGAGGTGAGAAATCAGAACACCTATCCTATCTATTGTGCCTATTTCCTGCCTCTATGCATGGGTCTGTCATTCAAACTTCAAACACTTCATTAAATCTGTGAAATGGGGATTACTGTTGAATCTCACATAGCAAACATCTAAATTACAAAGTTATGATGATATGTAAAAGTAAAGGAACAGGAAGGTATAGTAGGTAAATACTAATTAAAAAAAAAAAAGCATGTGGGACAACTGGATATCCAGATGCAAAAGGATGAAGCTGAACAACTATCTCACACCACTTACAAAAATTAATTCAAAATGGATCATAGATCTAAAGGAAAGGGCTAAAACTATAAAACTCTTAGATGAAAACATAAGAGTAAATCTTTACATCCTTGAGTTAGACAATGGTTTCTTAGATGACACCCAAACGCACAAGCAACAATAACAAAAAATAAATAAAAGTAAACTACATCAAAATTAAAAACCTTTGAAATGATACCAGCGAGAGAGTGAAAATATGACCCACAGAATGAAAAAAATAGATTTGAAAATCATGTCTGATACATATGATTTGTATATGTATTTGTATTTGTATACATATACATTTGTATACATATACATATGTATATGTATTTGTATTTGTATATGACTTGTATTCAGAACATATAAAGAACTTATACAACTCAATAATTAAAAAGGCAGACATCCCAGTTTTAAGATGAGCAAAGGACTGGGGTGCCTGGGTGGCTCAGTCGATTAAGCATCCGACCTCAGCTCATGTCATGAACTCGTGGTTTGTGGGTTCGAGCCCCATGTCAGTCTGTGTGCTGACAGCTCAAAGCCTGAAGCCTGCTTCAGATGCTGTGTCTCCCTCTCTCTCTGCCGCTGCCCCGCTTGCACTTTGTCTCTCTGTCTCTCAAAAATGAATAAACATTAAAAAAAATTTTAATGAGCAAAGGATCTAAATAGATACACAAATAGCCAGTAAGCAAAGGAAAAGATGAGTAACACCATTAACTATCAGGGATACACAAATCAAAATCACAATGAAATACCCGCTAGATAAGAACATGTGTTGGTGAGAATGTAGAATAATTAGAACACTCATACATTGCTAGTAATGTTGTGAAATGGTGCAGCCACTTTAGGAAACAATTGGCAGTTCCTTAAAATGTTGAATATGAAGTTGTCATGTGACCCAGAATTCTACTCCAAGGTATATACTCAAGAGAAATGAAAACATGTCAGTGCAAAACATGTACATGAATGTTTACAGTAGCATTACTCATAATGGCCAAAAAGTGGAAACAATCCAAATATCCATCAACTGATGAATGAATTGAACAAAAATGTGTTATTATCCATACAGTGGAATACTATTTGGCAATAAAAAGAAATGAAATATTGATAAATCACACTGTATGGGTGAACCTTGGAAATCTTATGCTAAGAAAAAGAAGCCAGACATAAAGACCACATATTGTATGATTCTATTTATACCAAATGTCCAGACAGGCAAATGTATCTATAGAGACAGTAGTAGCTTCATGGTTGGAGGAAGAAAGTTGGGGGAAAATGGTGAGTAGCTCTTAGTATGAGGTTTCTTTTGGGGATGATGAAAATGTTCTAAAATTTATTGTGGTAATGGTTGCAGAATTCTGTGAATATAATAAAAATCATTAAATCATACAATTTAAATGGATGAATTGTATGAATAAATATAAATTATATTTCAATAAAGCTGTAGCAATATTAATACCTAATAAAAGAGATGTCAAGATAAAAGTTATCAAATGCTAAAAGGTACAAGCCAAGAAAGTAAAAAATTACAAAAAGGTACAAGCCAACAAAAAAACACAACAGTCCTGAAACTTTACATATCAAACAATAGAGCTTTTGAATTATTTAATCCAAAAACTGAGAAAAAAGGAAAAGTTAAAAATTTGCTCTTATAGTGGGAGACTTTTAACTTTTCTTAGAAATTCACAAATCACACAACAATAACCATACAGAATTAACAAGCTTGATCCAAAAGATAACAGGTAACCATACAGAATTAACAAGCTTGATCCAAAAGATAACAGGTATTGTGTCCTAGACAAACAGAAAATAATGTATTCTGGGGCACCTGGGTGGCTCAGTCGGTTAGGCATCCAACTTCAGCTCAGGTCATGATATCACGGGTTCCTGAGTTTGAGCCCCATGTCAGGCTCGGTGCTAACAGCTCAGAGCCTGGATCCTGCTTGGGATTCTGTGACTCCCTCTCTCTCTGCCCTTCCCTGCTCATGCTCTCTCTCTCTCTCTCTCTCTCTCTCTCAAAAATAAAATAAGCATTAAATTTTTTAAAAAAAAATACATTCTGTACAAAACTATTGGGAACAGTCACAAAAACTAACCAAGTTTTAGACCAAAAAACCGAAACCTCAATAAATTTCAAAAAACAAAATCCATGCAGGCAGGATTCTTTGATCAAAATTCAATAAAATGGGGGCATCTGAGTGGCTCAGTCGGTTAAGCATCCAACTCTTGTTTTTGGCTCAGGTCATGATCTCACGGCTCATGAGATAGAGTCCTACATGGAACTCTGCACTGATGGTGTGGAGCCTGCTTGGGATTCTCTGTCTCCCTCTCTCTCTGCCCCTCCCTCACTCTCTCTCTCTCAAAAATAAATAACCATTTTTTTAAAAAACTCAATATAATGGAAATTTGTAATACCTATGTGAAAAAGTTAATATTTCCTTTTAAATAAGACCTGTGTTGGGGCGCCTGAGTGGCTCAGTCTGTTGAGCTTCTGACTTCGGTTCTGGCCATGATCTCATGGTTCATGGTTCAAATCCTGCCTCAGGCTCTGTGCTGACAGCTCAGAGCCTGGAGCCTGCTTCAGATTCTGTGCCTCCCTCTCTCTCTGCTCCTCCCCCCGTCACACTCTGTCTCTCTCTCCCCCTCTCAAAAATAAATAAACATTAAAAAAAATTTTTTTAAATAAACAAGTCCTATGTTAAAAATAGGGTGACCATATTTTCCAGTTAACCCGGAACAGTCCTGACTTATACTTATTGTTCTGATATAATCTTTATATTTCATTGTCAAAAGTGTCCCAATTTGGATGATAAGTTATATAATGCCTCAGTTAAGAAATAATCCAGAACTGAAATTGGAATTTATTTAGAAAGCAATGACAAATAATGATGAAACACCTGTTGGGATACAGCCAGAGGTTCTCAGAGGAAATTTTGTAGCTTTTAATTAATATGTTAGAAAATAAGAAAGATTAAAAATAAACTAAGCATATAACTCAAAAATGAAAACAAATAAAAATAAAAAAGCAGAAAGAAGGAAGGAATGAAAAGAGAAGTCAATGAAATAGAAAACAAATCAAATAGTAGATTTGATCAATAAAATAGAAAGTTGATTCTTAGGGAAAAATTGGCCAGTGTCTGGTCAATCAGTAAAGAGACACACAAAAAAAGAAACACTGTACAAGAAAAGAGACATTACTAACATACAGATTTTTGAAAACTCTATATAAAATAGATGTTTCTGAAAAACTGAATTATCAAAACTGATTTGAGAAAGGGGAGAATATCTGAATAGATCAATATTTGTTGAAGAAATTGAAAAGGTGGTCAAATGTTTTCCTCAAAAATAGATGTCTACCCAGGTGATTTCATGAGTCAGCTCTAACAAACTTTTAAGGAGCCATCAATTCCCATGTAATGCACAGGATTCCAGAGCATGGGAAAAGAGACATTTCATAACTTATTCTAGGAGGCCGACATAACTATGACATCAAACTAGACAGTTCTGCTTTCACACAAAAGATGACTATGGGTCAGTCCTACTGACAGGCACAGATAAAAGATCTGAATAAAATACTAGAAAATCAAAACCAGCAGTGCATTAAAAATAATAACACAGTTCGAATTATACACTTAAAAATTGTTAATATGGTAGGGGGCGCCTAGGTGGCTCAGTCAGTTAACCGTCCAACTCTTGGTTTAGGCTCAGGTCATGATCTTGCAGTTCATGAGATTGAACCCTGCATCTGGCTCTGTGCTTACAGCGTGGAACCTGCTTGAGACTCTCTCTCCCTCTCTCTCTGCCCCTCCCTCACTCACATTCTCTCTCTCAAAATCAATAAATAAACTTAAAAAAATTGTTACTGTGGTAAGTTGTATATATATTTTACCACAATAAATTAACATTACAAGTATTGGGAGTTATTTCCCACTCCCAACTGAGCTCTTATTCTGCCATTTTAGAACAGAGGCCCTGACAGTTTTTGCTCTGGACTATCTTTCAAGAATGTTTGTCTAGCTTTGGAGGACATAGATAGTGTCACTCTAGCCCAGGGGGACAGATTTGTTTGCTGTCCAATATAAAAAGATAATGTCTCCCCTCCTCCCTTTCCCCGGGGAAAGGTTGGGCAGGTTTGCTTGAAGCTGCTTATAAAAGATGGAAGTTTCTTAATTTCTGGTTTCTCAGCTGTGATATAAACCCACTCTATGTGCAGCATCCATCTACGCCTACTTGTGTGATCCCCGTGGGATTTGGGGACATGAGGAATTGGTGTAAAACACATGTTGCCCACTGTGTGTGCAGTAATAAAGAGCTTTGTCTCTGATCCAGAAGTCTCGTATCTTCTGCTGGCACTTAAGAACCTGTGACAGGCTAACCTGCCAGGTTGGAATAGGTGAAAAATCTCAGACCACTCACAGTTCTTCACAGTTTGGGCAACAAGGATAGGCTGCTGACAGATGTGGAAGAGAAAGGATGAGGTTAGGGGATATAGGAAGATTACACAGAAACTGGTGGTGAATATTCTCACCCAATAGTCCGCAACACTCCTACAGTATTTTATTCAGTCCTGTTCATGAATATTTAGAATCTGAGCAATGAGAGGTGGGTTTGAGACAAATTGTCTGAATGGTGTTCTCTTCAGGTAGGATAGGAGATGCAAGCCTGTGGGGGCCCCAGATAAAAGGCAGTATGACTATGGCTGCTAGATCAAGAGATCTCTAAAGCTGAAATAAACGATGTCAGCAGGAAGGGTACAGAATTTTGGTTTTGTTGAGACTGGGCCACCATCAGCCACTTGAAAGTAAAAATCAGCACAAAGCTTTGCTTTCTGAGGAGAGCTATTCTCTGCCTCTGTGCCCTCTGATCTCTCCTTCCTTCTCTTTCCTGACCTCAGGAATGTCCTGCTACTTTAAGGGAGCAAATGATTGGGTCAAGGTCTCCCTGTTCCCATGGAAGACTGAAGGCCATACACACTCTGTACAAATATACTGAGGAACTTCAGGGAAGGAAGGGACTCAAATTCCTACAGCTCCTTTGGGTATAGACATCCAAGTCACCATCCTACCTGGTCCAAGGATGTTCAGATTTAACTGATGGTATTTGGACAGGGTTCTGAATGGGGACCAGAAGCTAATATGACTTTACTGGTAGGACTTTTTGGACTAATTCAATGCACTGTTGTCGCTTGCATGAATAGTAGGAATTGAGGTGTTATATGTTTATATTTCCATCTTGTGTCAGAGGGGATTAGCTCCATCCAGGAAGAGCAGAAAGTAGATATGCTTGTGGGACAAACTCACTGCCATTTGTCACTAGATGGTGAGCCAGGAGTTAGCATGCGTGCCTCTACTTCTGATTTCAAAGTTTTTACCCTGAAGATGATATCCTGTTGGTTGGCAAGTCAGAAGTTTCCATTTCAAGGCCCCAGACACTCACACTTAGCACTGGCAGGGCTGGCTGATAACTCTCAACAAAATTCAGAGGCGTGCTTGCCAACTAAAGTTTCTTGGGACTGTATGGGCAGATTCACAATGTTCAATTCTTCTGGCTGTATCTCCAGCCACGCCCCAACAAAAAGGAGGTTGAGCATCTTGTGGGACTTTGGGGGAACAGGAGATAGTGTGTGCCTCTACTGGGCATTCTATTTGGTCCTTTAATCAGCTAATTCACAAATCAGCATTCTTTGAGCGGGGCCCAAACCAATAGCAATGAATGCTTTCTTTGTCCCCTACAAAGAACCTACATTGCAGCCTGGCAAAAAAAATCATATGGTCTGCCTAAATCAAGAAACTGCAGTGGCTGGCAATCTAACCTGCTTCTATATCTGTCATCCCTGTCCATGTGCTATGAGAACATAAACATTCATGTGGGCATGGCTGCTCTTGAGCCATTTTGTCATGCCTAATTGCCATCAGTGGCCACTCCCAAACATGGACTCTGCCTTGTATATGTACAAACACACAGATAGGCACAATCTTTTTTTTTTTTTAGTACAATCTTTTAAAAATCTGATTGCTACAAATTCATAGGCTTCTCCTGACTGCTGAGCCACTTATGTATGCCTATCAAGGCTGCAACTACTCAGTGACATGGCTCATGTTTCTTAAACAAACCAGTGTAATGATGATCTAAATCAAGTTTCAAAAGAACCCCTAAACTAGAGTGACTAAGTGACTCTTTGGGCTGTCTGTAGAGGGGGAGAGATGGCCACAGCCTGTCTCTCTATTGTGGATGAGGGTTACTTTTTGGCTCATCTATTGCCCCATTAACAATATTACCAGAGATTAGCAGATCAGTCTACATTGCAGGACTCATAATGAATAACAGATTGACTTTAGACTACATCCTGGATGTCTAAAATAACACCCACTGATGCCCATATTTACTCAGAATCAGCTGTGTATAATCCTGGGAAGCATGATTGAGGTCAGTACTGCTGGTCAGCATCTTCCTGCTGCCTAGAATCTTATTGATATTAGCCTTAACTAATACTTCATGAGACAAATTGAACAGTTCTGGTCCCAGCCTCTTTTGGTCAGATTAAGCAGTGTGGCCATGGAGTGGCATGCTTATATAAGAACTTAAGTTTGGCCAAGAAGATATTGGGTCAAGGTGTAGATTATTTTTGGGAGAGGCTGCCATGGACTCAGAATATCCCTGTATATTCTTGTGGTGGGTATGCCAAGAATGCAAGGCCCTAACTGATCTTTACCCTGGACATTTTTCAGTATTGTGTTTGCAGTGAGCATTGTGTTTGCAGTGAGCAACATGGAGGGGTGTGGCAATGTCTCCTTCTGGGACACAGAGCAGGATTACTTATTGCTTGTTATCAAGGAAATGGATTCCCTAAACTTAGTGTTCCTAGGCTGTGACATGAACCTCTGCATGTTGGTATTCGTCTGGGCCCCGCCACACTTTCCCCTTGGTGTTTGGGGGGCTAAGGAGAACCAGATCAGACATGATGCTTATGCTGCTTGCTGTGCTGTGAGTAATAAAGGCCTCAGTCTCTGACCCAGGAGTCTCCTATTTTCTACCAGCATCTAGTAAACTGGGATATGTTAGCTTATTAGCTAATAATTAAGGAAAAATATGATCCCACACACTTATATTTGACTGTCTTTCAATTTCTTTAACACACATTGTTCTAGTTGAGCTCTATGTTATTTCTTGTACCAAATTTCAGCTTTTTTTTTATTTTCATGCACTAATTTCATACATTATATTAGCATATAACCATTCTTCATTCTTTTATTTTCTTGGACCTGATGTATTTGTAATTATTTTTCCCTTTTGTTTTGAATTTTGTATATTTTTCTTGGTAAGTTTTATTTCAAATAAAGTTTATTAATCAGTCCTTTTATAGATCCAACTCTTGGCTTGTTAATCTCAACTTTTGCAGTTGACATTACTGTTCTCTAACTCATTGTTTTCTATCCATCCTTATTTAGCTGTTATTTTGAGAAGGCAGAGAGCAAGGGTTGCTATTACTTTTTACCAATCTCTTTTTTTTTTTTTTTTTTTTTTAATTTTTTTTTTTTCAACGTTTATTTATTTTTGGGACAGAGAGAGACAGAGCATGAACGGGGGAGGGGCAGAGAGAGAGGGAGACACAGAATCGGAAACAGGCTCCAGGCTCAGAGCCATCAGCCCAGAGCCTGACGCGGGGCTCGAACTCACGGACCGCGAGATCGTGACCTGGCTGAAGTCGGACGCCTAACCGACTGCGCCACCCAGGCGCCCCAACTTTTTACCAATCTCTTGAATTAAATCCTTGTTCATTTGTTAACAGTTTTTATTTCTTGATTAACATATTTAAAGTTATAGTTTCCCTCTACTCCTACTTCAGCTGTGTCCCACAATTTTGATTCTAGTGGTTTATTTATCAGTCTAAGTTATTTCATCTTACGATTTTCATCTTTATTAAAGGATAATTTAGAAGGATAATTTTTAGTTTCCAAATACAATGAAGTTTTTCCTATCCTTTTATTATTTTCTGTTATTTCTTTTTTAATTTAATTTTTAAAAACTTAAATCCAAATTAGTTAACATATAGTGTAATAATGATTCCAGGAATAAAATTTACTGACTTATACACCCAGTGCTCATCCCAACAAGTGCCCATTGCTCAACCAGCTTATCCCCATACCCAACACCCCAGCAGCAACCCCCAGGTTGTTCTCTGTATTTAAGAGTTTCTTATGGTTTGTCACCCTCTCTGTTTTTATCTTATTTTTTCTTCCCTTCCCCTATGTTCATCTATTTTGTTTTTTAAATTCCACATATGAGTGAAATCATATACTTGTCTTTCTCAGACTGACTTATTTCACTTAGCGTAATACCCTCAAGTTCCATCCATGTTGTTGCAAATGGCAAGATTTCATTCTTTTTGATCACCAAATAATATTCCACTGATATATATACCACATCTTCTTTATCCATTCATCAGTTAATGGACATTGGGCTCTTTCCACACTTTGGCTATTGTTGATAGTGCTGCTATAAGCATCGGAGTGCACATGCCCCTTCAAAACAGCACTCCTGTATCCTTTGAATACCTAGTAGTGCAATTTCTGGGTCGTAGGGTAGTTCTATTTTTAATTTTTTTGAGGAAACTCCATACTGTTTTCCAGAGTGGCTGCACCAGTTTGTATTCCCACCAGCAGTGCAAAAAAGTTCCTCTTACTCTGCATTCTTGCCAACATCTGTCGTTGCCTGAGTTGTTAATGTTAGCCATTCTGACAGGTGTGAGGTGGTATCTCATTGTGGTTTTAATTTGTATTTCCCTGATGATGAGTGACGTTGAGCATCTTTTCATGTGCCTGTTACCCATCTGGATGTCTTCTTTGGAAAAAAGTGTCTATTCATGTCTTTTGCCCATTTCTTCACTGGATTATTTGTTTTTTGGGTGTTGAGTTTGATAAGTTCTTTATAGATTTTGGATTGGTCTATAATTCTCCTTTTTAGTGGGGTCTTTGTCGTGTTTTGGAATTAAGGTAATGTTGGCCTCATAGAATGAGTTTGGAAGTTTTCCTTCCATTCCTATTTTTTTGGGAACAGCTTCAAAAGAATAGGTGTTAGCTCTTCTTTAAATGTTTGGTAGAATTCCCCTGGAAATCCATCCACCCTAGACTCTTGTTTGTTGGGAGATTCTTGATTACTGATTCAATTTCTTTGCTGGTTACGGGTCTATTCAAATTGTCTATTTCTTCCCATTTCAGTTCTGGTAGTTTATATGTTTCTCGGAACTTGTCCATTTCTTCCAGATTGCCCAATTTGTTGGCATATAATTGCTAATAATACTCTCTTATTTGTTTGTATTTCTGTGGTGGTGATTGTGATCTCTCCTCTTTCATTTGTGGTTTTATTTATTGGGTCCTTTCCTTTTTCTTTTTGATCAAACTGGCTAGGGGTTTATCAATTTTGTTAATTATTTCAAAGCTCCTGGCTTCACTGGTCTGTTCTACTGTTGTTGTTTTCAATATCATTGATTTCGGCTCTAATCTTTTTTTTCTTGTGGTTGATTTTGAGTTTCATAGCACTCTGTATGAAAATATACAGGGTATGATCTTGATCTTTTTGTACTTGTGGAGGTATGATTTGTGACCCAGTATGTGATCTATTCTGGAGAATATTTCATGTGCACTCAAGAAGAATGTGTATTCTTCTCTTTAGGATGAAATATTCTGAATATTCTGTTAAGTTCATCCAGTTCAGTGTATCATTCAAAGCCATTGTTTCCTTCTTGATTTTCTTTTTGCATGATCTGTCCATTGTTGTAAGTGGGATATTGAAATCCCCTACTATTATGATATTATTATCAATGAGTTTCTCTATGTTTGTGATTAATTGGCTTATATTTTTGGGTGCTTTCACGTTGGAGGCATAAATATTTACAATCGTTAGATCTTCTTGGTGGATACACCCCTTAATTATGATATAACGCCCTTCTTCGTCTGTTACAGTATTTTAAAATCTAGTTTGTCTGATATAAGTATGTCTACTGCAGCTTTCTTTTGACGACTATTAGCATGATATATGGTTCTCCATCCCCTTACTTTCAATCTGCAGGTGTCTTTAGGTCTAATATTAGTCTTTTGTAAGTAGCATAGATGGGTCTTGTTTTCTTATCCATTCTGATACCCTATGTCTTTTGATTGGAGCATTTAGTCCATTTACATTTAGAGTGAATACTGAAAGGTACAAATTTAGTGCCATTGTGTTGCTTGTAGAGTTGGTGTTACTGGTGATTTTCTCTGGTCCTTTCTAGTCTTTGTTGCATTTGGTCTTTTTGTTTTGCTTTATCTTTTCACCACTCAAAAAGTCCCCCTTAAAATTTCTTGCAGGGTTTAATGGTCATGACTTCCTTTAGATTGTGTTTGTCTGAGAAACTCTTGATCTCTCCTTCTATTTTGAATGACAGCCTTGCTGGATAAAGAATTCATGGCCACATATTTTTCTGATTCAGCACGTTGAATATATCCTTTCACTCCTTTCTCTTTGCCATGTTTCTGTGGATAGGTCTGCTGGGAACCTGATCTGTCTTCCCTTATAGGCCAAGGACTTTTATTCCCTTGCTGCTTTCATAATTCTTTCCTTTCTGTGTATTTTGAGAATTTGACTATGATATGCATTGGTGATGGTCGATTTTGTTAAATCTAATGGGAGTTCTGTGTGCTTCTTGGATTTTGATGTCTCTGTCCTTGACCAGATTAGAAAAGTTTTCTGCTATAATTTGCTCATATAAACCTTCTGCCCCTTTCTCTCTTTATCTTCTGGGACTGCTATGATTCGAATGTTACTCCTTTTTAATAAATCACTGAGTTCTTTAAGTCTTGTACTGTGATCTTTTGCCTTTGTTTCCCTCTTTTTTCTGCTTCATTATTTTCCATAATTTTATCTTCTATATTGCTGATTTGCTTCTCTGCTTCATCCATCCTTGACATCATGGCATCCATTCGAGATTGCATCTCAGTTAGAGCATTTTTTAATTTCAGCCTGACTAGATTTTATTTCTTTTATCTCTGCAGAAAGAGATTCTCTGGTGTCTTCTATGCTTTTTTCAACCCCAGCTAGCATTCTTATTATCATGATTCTAAATTCTAGTTCAGACATCTTACTTATGTCTGTGTTGATTAAGTCCCTGGCTGACATTTCTTCCTGTTCTTTCTTTTGGGGTGAATTCCTTCATTTTGTCACTCTGGAGGAAGAAAAAAGTTAATAAAATTAAAAATTAAAATTAAAAAATTAAAAACAGGGGCGCCTGGGTGCCTCAGTCGGTTAAGTGGCCGACTTCGGCTTGGGTCATGATTTCGCGGTCCGTGGGTTCGAGCCCTGTGTCGGGCTCTGTGCTGACAGCTCAGAGCCTGGAGCCTGTTTCGGATTCTGTGTCTCCCTCTCTCTGACCCTCCCCAGTTCATGCTCTGTCTCTCTCTGTCTCAAAAATAAATAAACGTTAAAAAATTAAAAAAAAATTAAAAACAAAACAAAATATCAAATAAAGGAAGCTAGGACCTAGGTGTGCTTCATTCTGCTTGTTGAAAGAAGCTTGATAGAACAGAGAAAAAAGGGAAAGGAAAGGGGAAAAAGTTAAGAAAAAATTTAAAAATTAAAAAAATTATATAATAAAATAGAATAAAATAAAATAAAGAAATTGAAATAAAATAAAAAATTTTAAAAAATAAAAAATAAAGTCAAAACAATTTCTCTTTCTGTATCCAAGAAAGAGAAAGGAAGAAAGAAAAAGAAAACCATTTAAGCAAAAACATAAGCAAAGAAAACCAACAAATAAGTGAACTAACAAATGGAATGTAACCTGAATGAAGTTATATCCAGTTTCCCCTAACTGAAACTATGAAACACTCTACAGTCCATACACTAAACAGGTGGAGTGACTTGTTCTGGTCTTCTTTGGAATGTGCTTGTAGGGCGCAGTTGGGAAGGACTTGGTGTAAGGCTCCCTTCTCCACTAGGTGGAACTGCTTAACTTACTGGGGTGGATCCGTGTGCATGTGTGCATGTACAGGAGAGGTGGAAATGGCTTCATCCAGTTCCTTAGTCTCTAGCACAGGAACTTTGTCTCTCCCTGACCATTGATCAGGCACCCCTCCTTTGTCTCAGGCCTCCATCCACTCCCTGCCTCTACCCTGTGTCCAAGCCATCAGCCTGCCAGACGGTACCTCCCTCCAGAGTTTTATCTCAGATGACGTTTTGTTTCAAAACCCTACACTTCAGAAACCCCTGTGGCCTGGACCCACACCGACTTTCTGGGGGAGGGTCTCGCTGAGCAATCGCTGGGTGCCAGCTTGCCCCAGAAAATGTTTGTGGAATCATGCAGTAGTAGAGGTTCAGAGATTATGGCAAATCACAACACACAGCCGTTGCTAGGTTTCACCACATTCTGACATCTTTGTCCCAATACCAGCAAACACGGCTGCTCTCCTGGGTCTGCTGGGACCTTTGCCTGTGGGGAGGCTGTATGGCCTCTACCAGATGCACTCCAAGTAGGGAAACTGCTTCTCTCCATGTGGCACAGAAATCCCTTAGCTGCTTGTTCCTGAGGATTTGCCCTACTCCCCACCAGAGCACTGCCAGGCACTAAACTCTGAAACTCCAGACTCTGCACGCCACTGTTTATAGAATCCTGGTGGTATTGAAACCCTTTCCTTTTTCCCCATCAATGGTTTTGGGAAACAGAGCTCTTGTTCAGTACCCTGCGAGTGTTTTCACTCTTTCTCTTTCTCTCCAGCTACTTTCTGGAGGAAGGCTTTTCTTGCATGATCCTGATGCACCTCTTTCTCTGTCCTCTCTCTGTAAAAACGGCTGTCTACCCTCCATGGCTTTTCTCTCTCCCCTAGTTCACCTCTCTCACTGAGTACCTGCCGAGATCTATGGCTCAAATTATTCAGATCATTGAGTTAATCCCCAGATCAATTTCCTAAGTGTTCAAAATGGTTTGGTACTGATCTAGCTGCATTTCAGGGACAAGACAAGCTCAGGGTCTCCATGCTGCTCTGCCATCTTAACTCCTCCCTATTATTTTCTAATTTTATGCAACATGGTCAGAGAAATGATTTATATGATTTAATCCTTTTGAATTTGAGGCATCCTTTAAGGGCTCACATATGCTCTATTTTTAAATATGAGAGATGTGCTTGAAGAAAATGTGTATTTTGCTTGTTGGATGCAAACTTTTATATATGTACATATTTTTCTATGTATTTTTTTATTTTAAATTTATCTCTCTTGTGGATGACATTCTGGTTCTTTTTAAAAAATTTTTAATGTTTATTTTTGAGAGAGAGAGAGAGAGAGAGAGAGAGAGATCGTGAGTGAGGGAAAGGCAGGGAGAGGCTGAGACACAAAATCCGAAGCCTGATCCAGGCTCTGAGCTGTCAACACAGAGCCCAATGCAGGGCTTGAACTCACAGTGAGATTATGACCTGAGCCAAAGTCGGATGCTTAACCACCTGAGCCATTCAGGTGCCCCTGACATAATGTTTTTTAAGATCCAATCTGACTCTGCCATTTAATTGAAGAATTTTATCCACTTACATTTATTTTGACTACTCTTACATAAAGATTTACCCCTGCTATCTTTCAAATTTTCTAATATACTTTCTATAGAGATCATGTTTTCTTCTGCTGGTTTAAATATTAAATCACTTTAAAAATTGTCTAAAAGTGAATTCACCACTACTAGTAATATGTCCACAAGCAAGTCTTGCCTGTGTCCTCATCTATAAAATGAGAATAAAGAATATGATTACTGTGGGAATTAAATGAGGTAACACATGTAAAATTCTCAGAATAGTGCCCAGGAAGAATAAAGTTCTAGAAAAGTGTTTTAGTATTATATCATTATGACAGTTGCTTTTGACTCATAGCTGTGTTGTTTCTCCCTGTTGATTTCAGTATTTGTATCTTCTCCCAATAACACAAATGTTTGGGGTGCCTGGGTGGCTCAGTCAGCTGAGCGTCCGACTTTGGCTCAGGTCATGATCTCACAGCTTGTGAGTTCAAGCCCCGCATTGGGCTCTGTGCTGACAGCTCAGAGCCTGGAGCCTGCTTCTGATTCTGTGTCTCCCTCTCTTTCTGCCCCTCCCCCACTCGTGCCACATCCTCTCTCTCAAAAATAAACATTGAAAATCTTTTTAAAAAACACAAATATTTTAACTTTTCTCATGTTTTTATTGTCTTTCTTCTTCCTATCTAGCATGTTGGTATTATCCAGATCCTAAAAATTTTGGCCTGAATTTTTATAGATTCCCTCCCTCCCTTTTCTCCTTCCTTCCTTCCTTCTTTCCTTCCTTCCTTCCACCCTTCCTTCCTTCCTCCCACCCCCTTCCTTCTCTTTTTATTAACATAATAGACTGTACTAAAATACTTGATTAATTCACAAATCTCTTGCAGTATCTCCTATACTTACTTCTCTAATTGATTCCTTCCTCCAAAAGTGTTTCAACAGCTAGTTAAAAGTTTCAAAATTATTTTCTTTCAGAATTCTAAAAATAATATGTGATGCTTGGCTCTAGTGTAGCTATTGAGAAATTTGATGCTGTCTTAGTCTGTTTGGGTTGCTATTGCAATATGCCATAGACTGGGTAGCTTATAAAAAAATTGAAATTTATTCCTCACAGTTCTGGAGGCTGGATGTTCAAGATGAAGGTGCCAACACAGTTGGGTTCTTTGGGGTTGTACACTGCCAACTTCTTGTTGTGTCCTCACATGTCAGAGAGGGTGAGAGAGCTCTGTGAGGTTAGTTTTAACAAGGGCACTAATCCCATTCACTAGGGCTTGACCCTCATGACTTAATTACCTCCCAAAGACCCTACCTCCTAACATCATTACACTGGGGAGTAGGGTTTTCACATAGGAGTTTGGTGTCGGCGGGGGGGGGGGGGGGCACATTCAGTCCATAAGAGATGTAAATTTTTGATCCTTGTTCCTTTTCAGGTGACCTGTTTCTGAGCCTTTTAAAATTTGTTTCCTTGTCTTTATTAAAAAAATTTTTTTAACTTGAGAGACAGAGAGAGAGTGGGGGACTGGGATAGAGAGAGAGAATCTTAAGCAAGCTCCATGCTCAGCATGGAGCTCGATGCAGGGCTTGATCCCATGACTCTGGGATCATGACCTGAGACCAATTCAAGACAGATACAATTGACTGAGCTACTCAGGTGCCTCAAAAGATTTTATTATTTTTTTAAGTTTATTTTTGAGAGAGAGTGTGTGCGTAAGCATGGGAGGGGCAGGGGGGAGAGAGAGAGAGAGAGAGAGAGAGAGAGAGAGAGAGAGAGAGAATCCCAAACAGGCTCTGTGCTGTCAGCATGGAACCCAGCTTGGGGCTTGTGCCCATGAATCATGAGATCATGACCTGAGCTGAAATCAAGAGTTGGACACTTAAATGACTGAGCCACCCAGGCACTGTAAAAGATTTTAAGTAGTCTCTACACCTAATGTGAGGCTTAAACTCACAAACCTGAGATCAAGAGTCGCATGCTCTACCAACTGAGCCAGTCAGGTGCCCCTCTTCCCTTGTCTTTAATATTGTGTCTAGATGTGGGTTTTCCCCTTCCTTTCTACCTGGCTTTTTCTGAGCCCACTAATTTTTTTTAATGTTTATTTTTGAGAGAGCAAGTGAGCGAGAGAGTAAGCATGAGTAGGAGAAGAGCAGAGAGAGAAGGGGAGACACAGAATCTGAAGCAGGCTCCAGGCTCTGAGCTGTTAGTACAGAGCCAGACGTGGGGCTCGAACTCACGAACCAGGAGATTATGACCTGGGCGCTTAAGTTGGACGCTTAACTGATGGAGCCACCTAGGCTCCCCTTTCTGAGCCCTTTTAATAAAGACCTCAGACTGTATCCTTTGATTTGGTGACATTTATCTCCATTATTCCTTAAAATATTTTTTGCACTCCTAATATTTCTCTCTTGTGAGGCTCAGTATTACCTGGATATTGGCACTCCTACACATACCCTCCATAATGCTTTTCTTTTACATGTTCAATCTCTTTTTCTGATGCCTTCTGGAAGAAGTCTTTAATCTCATCTTCAAACGCACTTAGTTTAAAGCTATGTCTGTATCGAATCCTTCCTCAAAGGAAGATAGCAGCAGTATCAAATAAGAACAAAATATAACAAAAAAGCACTAACAAGAAATATTAAGTGTGAAAAAGGAAACAAAGAACACATGGAAGTTGGTACCTTGACAAAAAATGGTTTGGAGTAATGCGAATAAAGCATCATTGGGATTGTTCAAGAAGGAAAGGTGGTGATGAAGTGAGTATAGATTAACACTTGTTAAGGATTTTTTGTTCTACAGGGTGTAAAAAAAATGGAATGGTCAGGTCTGGCAGGGTTTAAAAATGGGAAATTAAAGGGATGCCTGGGTGATTCAGTCAGTTAAGCATCTGACTCTGGATTTCGGTGCATGTCGTGATCTCACGGTCATGAGATTGAGCCCTGTGTTGAGCCCCACTTCAGGCTCCATGTTGGACGTGGAGTGTGCTTGATTCTCTCTCCTCCTTCTGCCCCTCCCCTGCTCACGTTCTTTCTCTCATGCATGGGAGGTATGCATGCAAGTGGGAACAAGCCAAGTAAGCAAAAATGACTCAGGAATGTGGTGTTAATTATAGAATCTTTTGACTAGTAGAAAGAATGAATACTGATTATAACTAGATAAAATAGCTAGACGGTAGAGATGGTTCATGTTATAAGAGGGAAGGAAGTTCTACGGATACAGATGTATTGTTAATAGATTTGAAGGGTGAGAAAGTTTCCCTAGTGTTTCCATTTTCTCAGTGAAAGAAGAAACAACCTGAGAGCAAGAAAGAGAGGGATTGAAGGTCTGAATAAAGAGGTGTGAAATGCTTGTTGGGGAGAGGTTAAGTGTGAATTGACCAGAAAAATGTATAGGATCCTCACATAATGCTGTGGGCCCTTGATTTTCAGGGTCATACATTTCAAGTGAAATTGGAACCAGCATGGCTGGTTTTTTCTCTATCCCTGTTCAGCTGCTTAGTTACAGATGCAGCATAGTTGAAGTAGTTGGATACAAACAAGATTTGAGTTTTCAGTTTAGAGGGACAAGAGAATTAATGTATATGCAAAGAAAATGAAGCCTACGCAAGATAGAGGAAAGTGAGGGATTTATAGCCAAAGAATAGGGGAGAGAATCAATTGTCTGGAGATCCTAGTTGAGTCAAAGGATTGGTTAGGCATGACTGAGTGACCTAGAAAGAGGTGTGAGTAGCATGCTAGAAGCTGAGGTTTTTGGAGGTAATGATAAGATCTACAGCAGTGTTTTCAGGCTATAGGTTGAGTGCCATTAGTAGGTCAGTTTGGTGGATCAGTTTCTAAATTAGCACTTTAAATCCGCTACACATTAGAATCATCTAGAGAACCTAAAATTAAAAATTAAAATGCCCACACCTAATTCCCAGAGATTCTGATTTATTTGGACAAGTGTAGGGTTCAGAAATCAGTTTTTCATTAAAACTGTCCAGGTAACACCAATGCAGGCCTGGTCAATAACCACTGTTCCAAGATAGTGAAATTAAAAAGACTGATGATAGAATAAAAGACAGTAAATCTTCTAAGAATTGGGGAAAGGGGGGAGATCAGATGTGTGGTAAGTTGTAATAAGGTGATGTGGCAGGTGGCATAGTCAATGTAGTTAAGGTCCGCAACACAGAGCATATGAAAGAAAAATGTAAACACATACACAAGCCTGTTCAATCATTTTGTACATGGATTTCAAACAGAAACTTTGACTTCATTTCTTGAACTAGAAATAAATCAAAACCATTAAAAAAAAAAGTATCTCACACATTAAGTACAAGGATTTACCCAAATCCTACCATGATAAAGTTTGAATTGTTAATTTTAGAATTAAGATTATTGCTAAAATTTAAGAAAAAACTATTTGTAAGAGAAAATAAATTGACTGGAAAGTTTAATGGAAAATCTATGTCAAGCATAATTTAAAATTTTTTAAAACAAATTAAAAACATCTACAAATGGTGAGAACATTCAGTATTTTAAGATAAAACTAATTTAGGAAAATTGTAGTGACATGGTTAAGAAAATAATTAATGCAAGCTACACATTTTTAAACTATGAAAAACATTAAAAATAAAATATCTAATAAAATAGGCCTTGCTATTGCTTTGGGGGAAAAGGTGGGAACAAATATTTTTTATTTTATCTACATATATTTATTAAAAGATTTTCCATATGACATTGCAAATTAGTCCCATTTCTCTTGTATTTTGCTATAATATATGAATTCACACAAAGGAGATGGAATACATAAAATTACAAATATGGTAGAAAAATAAACCACATCACACCCAAATACACAGTGAATTATTGCAAATGGCATATACCATATCCCAGACATATAAGGCATATTAGTTTTAGAAAAGAGCAATGCCCACCCCAACGTACACACAAACACACATACACAAATTCCATTGTATTAAAACCACAAGAGGAAACAAACTGTATCATAAACAACTGGTCTTCCACTTTCTTATGTTCGTTCTTAAGTTCTTCTTTTTCAATCATAATGAAACCTACCAAGAAAAGGATTTTCTCCAAATGTGTATGGTTCAAACACGATTAGTTTTTGAATCTGACATTCTATTTTGTACTTCTGTTCTTTTATTAATGTGTGTATATATACATATTTAGATATATCTAAATTCCTTAAAACTACAACCTTGAAAATTAATTGTAAAAAGTTGTTTTCTATTTAACATGCCACAGTTCAGTGTTTACATACTATTCTGTAAGACTAATAAATTACAACATCCAAGTTTAGAAGCAAAAACTGGTATTATTGAATGTATACTGTCATTTTAACAAAATCTTTTACTATATTTACCCCATAAACTTTTATGGTCTGAATTTTTTTTCTTAATACAGGGAGGAATTTTATTTACTGAAAAAGTGTCCCAAATTTCTGTTCTATTGTTTTACAAAATTCTGAATGCGGCTTTTAGTTTGATTTTGATAGAATTTGTATTAAGTGAAGAGTCCATGTGATAACCAAAATAATAAAATATTGCATATAATATATAAATGTATCTTTCCCATCACAGTTCTTCAAGTTGACAATAACAAAAGATATACGGTAATCATTATTTTATCAAGACCTCTGCTATTGTGAAAATAGATCTGAATATATTACCCTTGGTGATAGATAGCAAATTGGTGAACAATTAATTTTACATTTAGAAGAACAAAGCGTGACAGCACAGCATCAAGATTGATAATCCTATATGAATGTATTAAAGATATGGGTTATAAACACAGGCATGAAAACTGAAAACACTTTGAAAATAAGTATTATAAGAATATTTATATACACATATCATGGCTCATTATGAAAAAGATTATTAAAGCATAATGTGAACAATACATTATATTAATTCACAGTATAAACACACACTTTGAGGAGCAATTTAAGTGAGGAATAATATAAATATAGATATAACATTAGCACTATTAATACATATTTTGTTCTGTCATATATATAAAAATATACACATAGATATGGCTCTTTTAAACCAAAATTTTTATATAAATATTCACTGATTTAAATAAAAGTTGACAGAGGTAGAATTTGTGTCAATGTTCATGATTTTCAAGAACAAGTACTTCAAATATTTCATTACTGTTCTGTCCTTTAAAAAATCCACAGAGGTAACTCATTGAAAGCCACCATTCTGAAAAAGGGGGGACAGGAAAGGGGAGTTAAGAGAAAAATGATAAACAAAAATTACTTGGTAAATTCACAAAAAACTAAGAGACTGTTTTCAGTTTTAACCAAAATTATAATCTCTAATAAAGCCTTTGCCCATAATCAAGTTACAGTTAACAGCTCTATACTTCAAAATATATTCCCCTCAGACCACCCAAGCACATCAAAGTATATGAGGACTAAATGAATGATACAGAGTGAAAAGAAAGGGGTAACACAGGATGTTAACTGAGAAAAATCACTCCAAGTGAGGAATAATATGATGTCTAAGTTAATGTACAAGTACTATAAATTGTGTCTGAGTCTTAAAACAGCATATTATGGACAGTCAAATATTTTTTACCTTATGTGCTATCTAATCACCACCCCAATTAAAACACACACACACACACACACACACACACACACACACACTAAAATATGAAAAATTCCACAATGGAAACATGTGATGAACTGATAACTATTTTATTTATTTAAATAAAAAAAATTTTTAATGTTTATTTTTGAGACAGAGAGAGACAGCACAAGCTGGGGAAAGGCAGAGAGAGAGGAGACACAGAATCTCAAGCAGGCTCCAGGCTCTGAGCTGTCAGCCCAGAGTCCCATGCGGGGCTCGAACCCATGAACTGTGAGATCATGACCTGAGCCAAAGTTGGATGCTCAACCGACTGAGCCACCCAGGCACCTGATAACTATTTTAAAATGGCATTTTTGAGGAGCACGTGGCTGCATCCATTTAGTGGAGCATGTGATTCTTGATCTTGGGGTCCTGGTTTCAAGCCCCACATTAGGCATAGTGATTACTTAAAAAATAAAACAAAAAATAAATCATCTCTTGTAAAATTCCAAATGTAAATACTATCTCCTGGCAGAAGGAAAGAAAAGGAGAAAGGAAAGGAGAAAGGAAAGAAAAAAAAGAAAAGAAAAATAAAAAGAATAAAATGGCATTTTGAAAATACTTTTAAGATTAGATGCTCTCAACAATTTATTAAGGGGAAAAACCCCAAAGAACAGAACAAAACAAAATATAAGATAGGATAAAAAACTATTTTGAGGGGGCGCCTGGGTGGCGCAGTCGGTTGAGCGTCCGACTTCAGCCAGGTCACGATCTCGCGGTCCGTGAGTTCGAGCCCCGCGTCGGGCTCTGGGCTGATGGCTCAGAGCCTGGAGCCTGTTTCCGATTCTGTGTCTCCCTCTCTCTCTGCCCCTCCCCGTTCATGCTCTGTCTCTCTCTGTCCCAAAAATAAATAAACGTTGAAAAAAAAAAAAAAAAAAAAAGGAAAGTACTTACATAATTAAAAAAAAAAACAAAAAAACAAAAAAACTATTTTGAGTATGATCTCTACTACAATTATATATGTATGTCTATGAATGTGTGTGTATATTTATTACAAATCAAACAAGAAGGAAGTATACACCAAAATGCTAATTGATATTTTCTCTGGGTTATAGGATTAAAAGTGATTTTGACTTGAACATACATTTTCACAACAGCCAAGAGATAGGAGGAACCAAGTATCTACCAACTCATAAATGGTATATTCATACAGTGGAATATTGTTTAGCACCAAAAAAGAAAGAAATTCTGATAC